>NC_138963.1:171120000-171805000 GCF_055761805.1 Camellia sinensis
AAAGAGAAGAAAGTTAGGGAGTTTAGTTTTCCTAACTCAAGAGGGATTGAACCTGTGAGATTGTTTGCTAACAAATCAAGTTCAATTAGAGCCTTAGCATTCCAACATCTTGGGGGATGGATCCAGAAATTTGGTTTTCATAAAGGTATAGAATGGTCAAGTTGGTCAAGTTCCCTATAGAATAAGGGATTGAACCTATGAGATTGTTTGTTTGCAAACTAAGGTGTAGACCACCCGAACTCCGCTCCGCGCGCAAGGGCGCAAATTGTAGTTCTAGTTACTACAGTTTGGACTCCTGTCACGATTCTGAATCTAATCTCACAAAGTGCAATGTAAGACTGATAAATCACCAAAGAGTCTAAATCCGGCAGATTGTTTTGAAAAATCGATTTTAATCAAGAAGTGCCAAACATGGACTGCTTTGCCAGATTTCAGAGTTGCCGCCTAAATATTTTATTTTGGAAAATTTAGGAAACCCTGACTCGTGCCTAAGGCTACGTGTCCGTCATCACCAAAGTTGCCTCAGCTCGGGAACTTTGGTACGAAGGGGGAAGGTCTTGAAATGACCACCCCCGCTCGCCTGATCAAAGATCGGCCTCTACTAACATGATATGTTGTTTTGAAAACACAAGTATTCTTATTCTGGTTATTAATCTAGTATTACTATGTGATGTGCACAGCATACAAGTATAGACTCAATCGCAAGAATTGGAACAAAACATCTCATGCTTGTTTTTCGAAAATGGTTTGACAGGTGCTACCCTCAAGTAGGCTAAGACGCAAATTTTCCACCCTTAAGTGGGCTTAGTAAACATGATTTTGCCACTTCAAGTGGGCTTAAAACTCACAATCATCGAGTTGTGCCAATTCAGGCAATCAAGCCTTCACTCACAGGCATTCATGCTGCTATAGCAGTTAAGCAAATAGCCTCATGGCAAGCATGCTATCATGGAAGTCACTTACACACATGCAAGGATGCTAAAGCATAAACACTCACAGTGTACTCCGAGCCAAAACAGAAGCTAGTTAGTAATCATGCATGATCCTAGCTATGTCAACAATGCCTAATGCAACACATGCAAAATGCAACTAAATAGGCTCGGCTATCTAAGATGGCATATGAATGCAACTTGATAACATGCTTTGAAACACGTATTCAAGTAAGTATTGAAATACAATGCAGTTTGAATGATGCGTCAAGCCTGGTGCATGCAATATGAATGAATGATGCACATATGCAAAGCATAAGGTATGCTAATTGAAATATGCCCTAAACTAACCATCAAAAGCTGGTAAATAAAAGGGAAAAAGGCGCGGGGTTGCAAGACATTCACATACGCACGCACACTTATTACAACATTTTCCCTTTCGACGGAGGGTCCAAATAAATCAACTAACGAGCTACACTAAGCAAATTAATTACAAATTGAATTGAAACTAGCTATACTAAGCTAATTAGAATATTACAATGATGAAATAAATTAGCTAAATACATTAACTAATTAATTACAAAATCAGCAAATTAACTAGCTAAACAAAGCAGTTAAAATGGCCTCGAGGGGAAGGAGATATGCATGTTCGATTTCCTCACTCAGAAATCCACCGCCTTGCCTCTAAATGCCTCTGTATTTCTGAAAATCATGCCAACTTCCAGAATGTTTCTGACCCACCTTAGGAACATGCTAAGGGATGGTCGGCCAAGAGGGATAGCCATCGGCCAAAGTTGATGGCCATCGGCCACTTCTGATAGCCGATCAGCAGTCTTGGTGGCCGGTCGGCAGATTTGATGGCCGGTCGGCCACTACTTCCTACAATTTCTCCTTTTGCTGCAACAGAGCACAAACAGAGGCATGGCAGTGTATTTGCAAGGAATGCGTGCACAATCACCTTCCCTATCATTTCTCAAGCTCAAGGGAGTGTGGTACTCGACTCCCAAGCCACCAACCGAGCATCGCAATGCACGATGGCCAAGAAGCCAAGTTTGCACAATTCAATGTCAATGAACGCACAAATAACACATAAGGGCCTCCACCTCTATCATGCTTGATCAAGAGGGTCGGCGACTGAGAAATGAGGCGCGTTTCATCACTTCAAGTATGAAACACCCCTCGTTTCTCGTGTTTGGATTAACATCCAATCCAAACACAATGCAATGCAACAACATGAAAACAACATGAGCATCTATCAATGTTAATGTGGCATGCACAAGGTTCCATCATGTGAACAATGCATGCATGGTAAGTTTAGAAGCTTAAGGCATCAAAGCTAGTAAAGAGTATCTCACAAGAGGCATACCAAGTTTAAATGGCTAAACCAACCATGCACAGAGCTCGTGCATGCCAAAACAGAGGCCAAAAACATGCTGAAAAGGGAGTCCAAAAAGCTTATACAAGCATGCACACATTGGCTCACAAACAAGGCATAATGCATAACCCTCAAGAGCAATGAAAGAGTGATGCATGGGAGAGTATAGCAAAAACAAAAGCTCTGAAATTACATTTCAAAAGATGCCATATCATGCACATATCACAAATAAGGCAAGCTAGGAGGCTCAAAGCTCAAGATTAGCAAGGCCAATTACACTATAGCCATATCAAGCAAGCCCCAAAGGGCCAAGATGACTCGAAAAAGTCCCGAGGTAGGTCAAAAAAAGGTCAAAGACATGCTTGCACATAGCCAACATACACTAGAATGAAAGGCATGAAGCATGGAGCATGCAAGGCCAATGAGCATGATTACACTACAAGTGTAAGAAGCAAATGAGGGATGCTCTAACCAACCAAAAATAGAGTCGTATCATGAAAAAATAAGACCAAAAACACACTGAGATGGTAGCCCAAAAGCTTAGGCATGCATGCATACAAGTTAGGCCATGATCGAGGCATAAAGCATGACTCTCCAAAAGCATTGAAATAGTGAAGCATTAGAGAGTATGACCACACTACACACACTGAAATCATGGTAGAAATGAGGCCAAAGCATGCAAACAACTCAAGTAAAGCATGCTAGAGACTTGGAAACTCAAAGCTAGTGAGCAAGATTGCACTATCGCTATACAAAGCAAGGCATGCATGACCAAAACCACTTAAAACAGAGCTTAAGCATGGAAAAACATGAGTAAAAACTTGCTGGAGTGGAGCCAAAAACATGCTAAAAATGATGGTCCAAAACATGATGCATGTTAAGGCTATAGGGAGGATTACACTACAAGTGCAAGGAGCATGCAAGAGGTAATCAAACCAAGCCAAAACAGAGTTAAGGCATGCTAAAATAATACCAAAAACATGCTGAGATGGGACCAAAATAGGCTAGCATGAAGGATCAAAGCATTGAGTACACAAGGCTAAATGGCAAGATTACACTACAAGTGTAGAAAGCATGTATGGGGTGACTCAACCAAGCCAAAAGAAAGTTATGCCATGCCGAAATAGGGCCAAAAATAGACTGAGAACAAGCCAACACATGCTAGAAACACATGCTCAATAATGAGGCCAACAAGGCAAGCAAACAAGACAAGAGGAGAGGGGACCACCCCCTCTGATTTTGGACCTCAAAACTACATTTATACCACTAAAAATCCACTAGATTTCAGTGGCTAAAAGACCAAGAGAAGGTGGTCTTAAAGACCTAAAGAGATGGCACAAAACAAAGCCAAACAAGGCACATAAGGGGGTAGACCACCCCCAACACCAAAGAGGCCTCAAACAAACACTTTAAGCGCTTGAAAATGAAGCTTTTTTTAGTTGAAAGTTAGGCCTAAAACATCATGCAAATAGGGCCAAATAAGCAATGAAAATAAAGCCTAAAAGGGGGTATAGACTCACCCTTGAAGAACAACTTCAAAGCAGCAACTTCAGAGGCAAAAATCAAGCTTTTGAACTTCAAACAAACCTCCAAGAACCTCAGCTCAAGAGTGAAGGTGTTTCACTAGGTGTTTAGTGCAAAAGTATGAGCAAAACTCACTTTTAGGCACAAAACAACACAAATATAGAGAGATAGGGAGAAATATAGGGATAGAATGATATATTTAGCCCTAATCAAAATTTCAGAACCTGAGACAAGAGGGAGGAGGCTCCCTTATATAGAATTCCAAGTCTCAAGCTTGTTGGACAAGCTAGAGGCTTGGTGCAATCCTACTGTACACGTGTATGGAGGATGCATTCGATGCTCACCAGCTGGCACAGCTGGCAATAAAAATATATACAAAAGCAAGAAAAAGGGGCTCGGCCAACAAACATGGCCGACCGGCCATTAAAGGTGCCGACCGGCCATCAGTGATGCTGGCCGACTGCCACTGATGGCCGATGGAAAAAGGGCATGGCCGATGGGCATGGGGCCTGGCTGATGGGTTGTAGGGCTAGCCAACAGGCCACCCTCTTCCCACAGAAACAAAGCCGCAAGCTCTTGGTCCAGAACCAAGCACAAAACAGACAAGTTGAGAGGCTCCAAGGTAAGGCGCACAGGCGAGACCTTCAAGAACTCAAAACGAACACGAGCATGGATGATCATCAAGTGTTCAAATGATGACGTCCAAGTCTTGAGGACGGTAAAAAATGGGTTGTCTATAGTTACCCCTCTTTGACAGAACTCGAAAGTCATGAGATGACGAGAGTGAATGTCAAAGCCCAGAGACGACCCATTTTTGACAAGGCCGAAGACTTAGACAAACATACAAAATAACAATACAGAGATGCGCTCACGGGCTGGGGCAAAATGAAAATGACATGCACAATGCAGAACATAACTTATGATTATGCAAAGAGGACTGTAATGAAGCATTTACGCAAAATAAATACAACATTTTAAACGAATATTATGCAAAAAAATGCTACAGTAAACTCGTACATAAGCAAGTAAACCAAACACGCCACACACGGGAATTACAGGCCGAACTACATTTCGTGCAAAAAAGATGTATGAAAATTATGCAATCTTCGTTGCGCTCACGCAGAAAAGTCTGAAAGCGACTGTCGGGAACACCCAAAGTCTCAAACGAAACACCTCCTAGCGTATCAAACGCGAAAGGAGAGGGACTACACAAGAAAGTGCAGTCACCCAAACGTGTGTCAAATGCGAGAGGAGAAAGGTACGTCCAAACGCATGCGCGATAGATAGCAGTCAAACTGAACCGAAACTTCTCTTGAATGAACTGTACATACAATACATTTGGTTTCACCAACTTCAAATGAACCGTACATACAATATCATGCCTGTACAAAAGAGAGATTTTGACAAGTACAATATAATAGGAACACATGATAAACGCTATATCAAGATACAATTTCAATACAAGATAAACGCGCGCACATATGATACCAATGAAAAGGTTCATAACAATGCATGGAATATGTGCATAACAATGCAAGTGAAACGGTGCATAACAATGCAGGTGGAACGGTGCAAAACAATGCAAGTACAATAGTGCATAACAATGCAAGTACAATAGTGCATAACAATGCAACTGGAATGTGCAAAACAATACAGGTGGAGTGTGCATAACAATGCAAAGAGAACGGTGCATAACAATGCAAGTGGAGAGAGTGCATAACAATGCAAAGAGAACGATGCATAACAATGCAAGTGGAGAGAGTGCATAACAATGCAAAGAGAACAGTGCATAACAATGCAAAGAGAACGGTGCATAACAATGCAAGCAGAGTAGAACGGGTGCATAACAATGCAAGTAGAACAGTGCATAACAATGCACCTGGTATGTGCAAAACAATGCGGGTAGAATGTGCAAAACAATGCGAGTGGAGAGGGTGCCTAACAACGCAAAGAGAACGGTGCATAACAATGCACGTAGAACGGTGCATAACAATGCAACTGAACGTGCATAACAATGCAAGTAGAACGTGCATAACAATGCAGGTGGAACGGTGCATAACAATGCAAGTGAAGAGTGCATAACAATGCAACTGAAATGTGCATAACAATGCGAGTGGAATGTGCATAACAATGTAAGTGAAGTGTGTATAACAATGCAACTAGAGTGTGCATAACAATGCAACTGAAATGTGCATAACAATGCAAGTGAAGTGTGCATAATAATGCAACTGAAATGTGCATAACAATGCAAGTGAAGAGAAATGTATGCTCCATGCAACATTAAGATGCGCATTTCATGCCAAGGTGAGAAGTGCACATTCTATGTAAGCAAGGTTAAAACGTGTTCCATGCAATGTACATGCTCTATGCAATGTAAATACGAATACCTATTTGACACAATGCGCATATGTTATGCAAAGGCAATGATGCATGTCCGATACAAAAAGTGAAAGAGGCATATAACAAATGCAAACTTCGTGAACGTGATAAGAACACTGTAAAGCCACGTATTCAAAGATAATTTTTGAATCTAGCAATATGCAAAAGGATACGAAAAAGGATACATTTTGAGCATATTGAGTGCCGCACACGGAAAACACGGTTCGAGGTCACCACGAAGGCTGCTCAAGCTTCAAAAGGTACACTTTCTTGCACTTTCTTGAGAGATGAGGGTACAAATCAACAAAACAACCCCAAACAAGGGCATTGCAGGTCAATCGGCCACAAGAGGGAGCCATCGGCTACCCGTTGGCCACAAGAAAACTCCATTGGCCAACAATGTGGCCGGCCAGCCAAACATGGCAGATTCGGGACAGTTTTGACATTTTGCCACAGGTCTTTAAGTATAGGGTTCCAAACCCTATTCTTTCACTTTCGTAAGCTCGAAATTTTTTCCCCTTGTGCTCTAGGTCAATTTCCTTCTTCGATCCGCGCTTTATACACACTTTCAAGTGTCCCACAAACATTCGATTCGCGAAACCCTTGAGATTTCAAACACTTTGAACCGATTGAAAAGTGTTTTTGGTGCCTCATTCTTGATTTCCATCACTTGGGGTTTGTTTCCCCCGAGTTACCCTTGATCTTCGCGCCCTCTTCCGAGCTTTGACCTTTTTTTCCATTTTTCACCCCTCGGAGTTGACTTTTGGTTGACTTTTGGCATTATCGCCCATTTTCCACATCTTCGACCATTTTCTCATTCTTCTTGAGATGGCGGATAACATTCCACATGATGGGGCTCCTCCGGGGATGGAGATAGATCCCGAGTTCGAGCCTTTGCCGCTCGGCATTCGACCTTTCGACCCGACGATGTACGATCCTGACATACACGTGTTGCCTCCGGACGGTAATCGCCAGTTCAGGAGCTTTGCACGAGGTGCTCCGGAGGACCTCTTGCTACGCGAGCCAGAGTCACACTTATCCTATGGCGCCGCTGAGGTATACTCTTCCTCTTTACTTTCTGCAATGTAGGTCATATGTCTTGGATAACCAATATTACTCTTCATCTGATTAGTCCAAACACACTTGTACATCACATGCCTAGTTCATTCTGAGCACATTCATACGTAATACTTCTATCAACTCAGACACATGTACACACTGTATTTCTACCAATTTTGAACACATGTGTAGACACCCCATTTTTTACTGTCCTCAAGACTTGGACGTCACTGTTTGAACACTCGGTGATCATCCTTGTTTGTGTTCGTCTTGGGTTTCTAGAGGCCTCGGCTACGCGCCTTGCCTCAGGATCTCTCGACTCGACTGTTTTGTGTTCGGTTTTGCACCAAACACTTATGTTTTTGCTTTGGAGGGCAGGGAATGGCTTTTGGGCCATCCCCACACTCCACCGGCTATGGCTTGAGGCCACCGGCTGTGTTTTGTTGCCATCGGCCAAATGTGATGGCCGGCCGGCCAGTTTGACTGCCGGTCGGCCACTTTGATGGCCGGTCAGCCAAGTGTGGTTTTCAATAGATATCTCTGTAAGACAGCTGGCAGCTGTCATTCTAGGCCATACCCCAGCCCATACCTGGACGTGGGTGTTCTGAGGAGCTGCAGATTGATATATATCTATATCAATCAAGCTCTCTCTCAAAACAAAACAAAAAAAGGAAAAAAAGAAGAACAAAAAGGAGAGAAGGAGTTAGACAACTTAGACAACTTTTTTAGAGCTTGAGCTTTAGGGTTAGGGTTTACATATATCCTCTATCTCTATCTCTCTCTCTCTCTCTTGGTTTTTAGTGTGTGTTTTCGTCTTACTTTTGTGCACAAACACCCACCATCACACCTCTTCGTAGTGGCTGAGGTACCAGAGGTCTTTCCTTGAAGCTTTTGGACTGGTTTGGAATCAAAAGAGCTACAGGAACATTGTTATTGAAGAAGGTCTACAAGGGTAAGGCTTTTGTCCCTTTTTATCCCATTTTTGCAAAGCTTTTTAGCCTATCTTGCATCTGTTTTTGAGCTTAGCATATAACATATAAAAGTCTTGTTTTTGTCAGCTCTAAATAGTTTGTTAAGAGTGTTTTAAGCTTTCGGGTTGTTTGACCCCTCTTAAGGCTTGTTTGGCCTTTGTTTTTTGCCATTTTGGTTGAGCTCCGGGACCATTATGTTTGGGCCTCCTCACCACTGAAATCTTGAGGGATTTCAGAGGTGAGGATGGTGCCTTGAGGTCCTAAGAAGGAGAGGGCCACCCCCTCTCCTTGTTGTCCTTGAAAAGGGCTATTGTTGCCTCTTGAGGGAGCATCTAGTTTAAGTGTGTGTTGACCATGCCTTGACTAATATTTATGCTTATTATGTCATGATATAGCTCTGTTTTTAGTTGGTTTTGGTACACCATGCTTGCTTAGCATACATGCCTTGTAATGCCATGATTTGCCTCAATACATGCATAGCATTTAGACTACCATGCTCATGTGTTTTGGCTAAGCTTTGTGAAGCTTACATGCATATTTTGATGTGCTAAGGGACTGTTTTAGGTCATTTGAGTCATTCATGTCTTGCTTTGTATAGCTACCATGCAATCCCTCTTGAATGCCTTAAGCTTTGGCCTCTCTAGCATGCCATCCTTACTTTGTTTCAGTGGTTTGGAATCACTTGGTATGTTATTTCAGACCTCATGATGTGCTTATATGCTTGCATTTTCCATCCCCTTTCATGCTTTGAAGAGTTGATGGCTTATGCTCCATGTTTAGGCCCTTGTTGATGCATATTTGTGTGTGTGTTTTCATGCCTTTGTTGCATCATTTTGGCCACTAATTTTAGCATGTTTGAGGGCTACCTAAATTAGTTTAAGTCCTCCCCTTTGCATTTTGTGACATGCTCACCTTGTGTGTTGTTGCATACTAGTGTGTTGTTGCATGATTGAATGAAGTCACATGTTTGCTTGCATGCTTGAACATCCATATTGTGCCTTGCATACTTGTAAGTTGCATTGCTTCATGCCTTACATGCTTTTTTACTTAGGTTGTGTGCCTAACCTACATTACACATTGCATCCCATATTGCACACTTAGGCTCACATGCTTAGGATTGCATTGCATTGGCATGCATGCTTCGCCTCTTGAATTGCTTGTGATAGAGGTTGAGCTCCATTTGTTTGTTTTTGTGCATTGCATTTCATTTGAAATCGAAATGCACATTTGATTCTTTGGGCCATCATGCATGGAAATACGCGATTGGTGGTTCGAGAATCGAGGCCCATCCTCCTTTGAGTCATAAACATGATAAGGAGTGTGGTTGGTGCATACATTGCTTGAAATACATTGCCATGCCAAGTTCTGTCCTCTGCTGCTGTCAAACCAGATTCTGCAGAAAGCTTTGGCCGGTCGGCATCATAGAGTGCTGATCGACCATCAATGGATGGCCGATAGCTCAACCAGTGACCGGTGACCATTCTCCATGGCCGGTGACCAACCCCCTAAGCCGGAGGTGTCCCACAGCACTCAAAGAACCAATCCTGGGACTTGTGCAGTCTTTAGAGGAGCAGAACAGTCAAAGCAGAGGCAGCTTGTGCATGGCAATGACTTTCGAGCGGAATCGAGTACGCATCGCATCGGACCCTCTTCTCGAGGCTATTTACTGCTTAAATCAGATTAATTAATTAGGTGGTCTGTAATATTTAATTAGCTTGTTAGTTAGTTGAATTGTATTATTCTTTCGGTCCCTCCGAGTGAGGGCTAATTTGTAATAAGTGTGGGTGCGTGTGTGCATGTCTTCCAACCCCCCCTCCCCCCACTTCTTTCTCCATTTTACTTACCTGCTTTTGATGGTTAGTATTAGGACATGTTTACTTTAGCATACCTTATGCTATGCATGCATGCATCATTCATTAGTCTTGCATGCACCGGGCTCGGCGCATCATACTAACTGCATAAGTATTTCAAATCTAACTTGAATATATGCTGCTTGTGCATTTTCACGTATCATTTATAGACTAGCCGAGCCTACTCTAGTGACATTTCGTATGCATTGCATTAGGCATTTAAACATGGACTTGGATCATGCATGATTAACTAACATGTTCTTATTTTGGCACAGAGTACTAGGTAAGCTTTTATGCTTTAGCATCTTGCATGAGTGTGAGTGTTTGCCATGACAGCATGCTTACCATGTGGCTAGATGCTTATGTGATATAAACTGCCTGAATACCTGTGGGTGAAGGCTGGACTGTTTGAGTTGGAACAACTCATTGAAATCCGTGTTTTAGCCTACTTGCGAGTAGCAAATTTCAAATTATTTTCCAAACAAACGGATATGTAATGTTTTGGTTCCAATTTAGGCGATTTGGTCTATACATGTTTGCTGTGCGCATAACATAGTAATTCTAGGCTAATAGCCGGAATAAGAACACATAACGTTTTCAAAAACAGATATCACGGTTAGTAGAGGCCGATCTTCGGATCGGGCGAGAGGGGGTGCTCATAGCTGACCTTCCCCAATCGTACCCAAGCTCCCGAGCCGAGGCAACTTTGGTGATGACGAACACGTGGCCTTTGGCACCGAGTCAGGGTTTCCTAAATTCCCCCATAAAAAATATTTAGGTGGCGACTCTGTATCTGGCAAAGCAGTCCATGTTTGGCACTTCTTTTCTAAAAATCTGTTTTCTCAAAACGATTTTCCAGATTTGGACTCTTTGGTTCAGATTAAGAAACGTGACACAAATCGAGTCCGAACTGTAGCATGGGGCCCACAGGCGCGTCTACAGTTTTTGGCGACTCTGCTGGGGATTTAGAGAGCTTGACTCGAACTCGTGATATCCTATTTTTATTTCATTTATGTGTCTCTTTGCATTGCATGTGCATTGGTGCGCCTAGGACACCGTGTTTGCCATCTGCCATTCCTGAACGGTTTGCCGGAGGCTTGACTTTGTCAAAGCATGCCATAAGGCTGACCGATTGTGGGCTCTGACAGTATGGGAACACAAACCCCGGTTTCACCGGGGCACCCTTTTCGACCATTCGACCTAGTGCATATCAAAAACCATAGTGACTATTCCAAACTAGGACAGGTTGCTTACCTGATGTTAGGTTGTTTGAAAACCGTTGCGTGCGTAGTGAAACCCTAGCTCCTGACAAAATAGGACAGGGAAACCCTACCCCTTCATAGGGGTGTTTTGGCTCTCTTTACTTGCTATATGCTTTTAGAGTGCATCTCTACAGGGAACGTACATATCAGTTTGCAAGTTTGAGTATCAGGCCTGAGGGCATCATTATCAGTGTTTTGGGGAATCAGTTATATCTGCAGGTATCAGACTCAGTTTTGGGGCAGTGATTTTGTGGAACAGCGATCAGTAATAGAGTACAGTTATTCAACTATACTTGTGTCTGTTTTGATTGGGCCGAAATGCTGCGTATTTTCTCTTTCTAGGGGGTTCAGGAGATTTAGTACAGAATAGCCAGTGTTCTCCTTCGCTGAGGCAAGGCAGATATTTGATCCATCAGTCACCGTTCAAGATCAGCAGACTTATGACGACCTAAAGCTCAGAGGAAAATGTGGTTATGGCAGCCGCGTTAGACCAAGGGATCATCTCGCAAGATGAGACCAATGTTGATGTATCGCATCCGCCTAGGTCGCCTGCTGTACACCCGATCTGGACTCCCCAGTTATATCAGACTCGTGAACCCACCACATTTGAATTAATGGGAATGATCGGCGACCTCCAAAGATCCATGGCCGATCTGGCTTATGGAATGTCGGCTTCGCCACCAGCTGCACCGTATGCCGGGAATTTCATACCACAGGAGCCCCCGCTACTGGGGCGGATTGTGATCGAGCTCAGCCAACCAGAGGTTGCCTCCAGCTACAGCAATGACGTGTCAGCAACAACCGGACATCGCTCTGATGTAGTAACCCAAACCCCGGATCAGGCTGAGACCAGAGGTAAGAACAAAGTGGGAACAGATACTGATCCCGTCGAATAACTGCTGTGGGCAGCCGAGGCTTTGAAAGCCGGGGGGATGAATAAGCAACAAGTATTCGCAGTTATGACTAAAGCTGTGGATGATGCTTTCCCCACCCCAACTAAAGGCAGTTCAAGCCGAGTGAAAAATCGGGATGGGCCCCGTCATGCCAGAATAGTTCCTTCCACTCCCAACCCTGTACCTGGGAAAGATCAGAAAGCCAAGGCAGTGCCTGCCGACCCTTTCGCTAGTGCGTCTAGCAAGAACCCTCAGACTTCAAAGTACCTGCCTCGAGGGCGCAGAGTCTTTCATGCCCTCTACATGCCTTTGTCTAGGGCATTTCAGATATTGGCTAAAAAGGGGCGTCTTAAACCCCTCGAGCCTCGGCCCCTCCCGAAGAATCTCCCTCTCTCGCATGATGCTACCTTGTACTGCGCGTACCACTAATAGTCCAATCACAGTACCGATGGTTGTTTCCGCCTTCGTCATGAAGTGCAAGATCTGATCGACAATGAGGTCATCCTCCCACCTACCTCAGCAAAGTCTGTTACCACTGAGTTATTGGACTTCGAGGATACTACAAATTTGTGATCAGGGGTTAGACCACCTGCGGGCGGCGCTCGGCGTATTTTGGATGTGGCGTCTGGCACGCATTTTTGGAGCATCTGCGAATGCTAGTTTTGTAAATTCTGGCCTGGGTGTCGAGTCAGTCTTTTGTTTTGTTTTGAGTCTGTCTCATTGTGTTGAGTCAGTCCTTTTGCTTATGGGTCTGTCTTGTTGTAGCGAGTCAGTCCCCTTTGTATAGAGTGTCGGGTGATTCTGGAGCTGTTACCTCGAACACCGTTTTGTTTTGTAATTACCCTTTTGCTTTCTTTTGAGCCTGTCTCTGTCGTGGAGCCAGTTGCAACCAGGGGAATCTGAATGAAACAGCTGCGGCTATCATATTTCCATGCTTACTACTATTCTGAATTAGTTGTGCCAGGGGACTTGAATGGAACAGCAGTACATTCCGCCTGTTCCCTTGTGCCCTGAAAATCATTGCATTGACCTAAGTTTTTCAAAACTTTTTGAACACTGCGGTGAAAACAAAGAGGAAGGAATTCCTCGGGTTTTGCAAACTTTGATCAAATTGAGAGAAAGAGAGGCGTGCTAAGCCCTTAATGATTGAAATCATGCTTGTCAGCGTGAGTACTGAGAAGGACCCTGACTTGATCCAGACTGGTTCCACACTATCTTCAGCACGAGCGATTTGTCGCTTCTTTAAAAACTTTCAAAAACAAAATGTTTTGCGCGGTCCTGCGAAGACCTGTGTGGAATCACTCTTGAGATTGTGCAGCTTAGGATCGCTCTCAGCCTCAAGACTCGAGCCCTTATTTTAAAGCCTTGAACCACAATTCGGAGTGTTCAACGATCGACCATTAAGAGAGGCCTGTGTGGCCAGATTGGAAGCAGCCCTTGAACAAGAGGCACCAAAGTCAAATCAAGAAGATCAACTCTCATTAGAAGAAGCTTGTAAAGCTAGAACAGAAGCACCCCTCCAAACTAGGGGCAAAAATGTCCGATTTGCTCGAAGAGCAGAAGATAGATCCTTCAGTAAGTCAATGCAACAGCCACTCTTCTAGATATGGATGGCTTCAAAACCCTAAAACCATTTGGCATGGACTTGTTACACTTTTACCCTTTGAGCAGCTCGCTGGACCGAAAACCTAGAAAGGTGACCCAGGCAAAAGTTAGAGCAAAAGAAAATATATACAAAAAATAGAGAAAAATACAAAAAAGAAAAAAATATACACAAAAGAGAGAAAAATACAAAAAATAATAATAATATACAAAAGAGAGAAAAAAAGAAACGAAAGAAAGAAAAAGGAAAGAAAAGCTCGCAAGGTCGAAAACCCGCATCGGGGGCCTTGGCAAAAGTTAGAGCCTAAAAGGTGAAGGTTAAAATACCCGAGTGTACCTTGACCGGAACTACGTAAGGCTTGATTCCCATGTTTGGGATACGTAGGCAACTTCATCCTGAAGTCCAGCCACCAACACTTTCAAAGTGACTGTGTCCATATATTGGTTTTGACCATCTTCGTCTTCTCTGTATCCGAGAGTTCGACTGCGATCATCACTAATGAGGATTGTTTATAATACGCTGCGGCACTATCCAAACAAGGGGGAACTTTCCGTTGCCATGAGTCGCCATTCAAACCAGGAGCAACTTTCCGTTGCCATCCACCCCTTCCAAGCTAGGGGCAATTTTCCATTGCCTCCGATCCGAGGTTGTGCATCTCGAGGGTAAGTTCCGTGCTCGTTTAGCACCGACCGTTTGCAAAAATAGTTTTTGAAAATTTTTACTGAGGTTGACTGTTTTCTCGAAAACTATTTCATTTTCCAAAATCGGACCTTTCTCTTAGACCCCAAAAAAAAAAAGGAAACAAAAAAGGGAAAGGAAAATTTTCAGTGCTTACACCCGGACTTGCGTGGTTTTCGAATCAGAAAATTGAACAAGCATGTTAATCTAACTCTCATTTTGGTCAAAATTGTTTTAGTAGAAAACCAAAACAAAAAATGGTCAAAATGATGAACTAAGGGGCACAGTTGAGTCAGGCTTCCTGTCTTTCCCCCATCGCCAGCATACTTGCCAGAGAGGGCACAACTGGAGCTGTCTGTAAAAGGCTGAAAGCTCTCTCACCCTCCGAGCAATGAGGTATCAAGGCAAGTGCGAAGCACGAGTCGGAATGGATCAAGATACTCCACTCCCTCATCCGGAGTATCGACCAGATGTTGCCGGAAGAAGTAGCTGCGAGCTAACAGCGTTGGGCATGAACCCACAACCTCTTGTTTATCCATCAACCACCTAGGGGAGGGATGAAAAATGAGAGATTGAAGAATAGAGAGATGTGCGCTGAAAGAAAAGTGAGCAAAATGGTTTTGGGAGAAAAAACTGAGCCTGAGGGCCGAGTGATGTGAGAATCACAAATCAGAAAGGGTAGGAAGAAACACCCGAAGAAACTGGCTCCTCACGACTTTTGAGGTCTCTCATTTCTTTTTGTAACGCGTCTGTGTGTCGTGTCTTTTGTTTTTTCTACCTCAACTCTTGTTTTGAGTCGGTTCCGAGCGTGTCTCATTGTGTTTAGGTAGTTTACCTTTTATTTTCCGCTGTTGAGTCTTTTTCACTGTGTTCAATCGTAGGCTTAACACCCGGTTAGGAACCCTTTCGTCAAATTGCTTTGTGCTCGGGGTGCAGTGTCACTCTCCATATTTTTGCAAGGAAAGATTGGCTCTTTCAACAAACTGCAGGGTCCACCCCCGATAAGTGTGAACAGGAAAGCCTAAACCTATCCGAAGCTTTTGGGTTCCGAATTACGGAGCAAGAACTTTCGGAGCATCTGAGTGTATTTCAACTTCTGCGAAGTTCAGAATGAGCAGTGTTCAGAATTAGTTGTGAACTGTGTGTATGGGCTGTGTGCCGAGTAAACAGAAAACTGTGTCATGGGCTGTGTGTTCAGCATATAACAGTGGGTTGCTGGGGTGTGTTTTCGCTGTTGGCTGGTTCGTTATTTGATTATTACAATGCAAGTGTTTGATTTTCAGACAGGAGATCAATCCCATTTACATTGAGGTGTAATATGATGCAATGCGATGCAGAGTATGAAATGTACAAATATAACACTTTTTCAGATAAAAAGTTTACTTCATTTCATCATCTTTTCGAGTACAAAATTTTGGAGAAAACAAAAACCTGCCTGCGGCAGTACAAAGTACTCTAGCTACCAACAAGAAGAAAATACAAAAAAAAAAAAAAAGGAAAATGAGAAAAAACAGCAAAAATCTGGATATGTCAAAAGGCCTCGGGTCTAGGGGTCCGTCCTCGTCCTCTTCCTGGACAAAGGTCCAGGAGCGTCGTCATCAGTATCGTCATCTGAACCTGAGCCCGAGCCGTCTCCGGTCTCCTCCTCGAACGACTCTGCCTCCGCCTCTGCCTCAGCCTCGGACTCGTCATCATCATCAGGGACGGGTGCCTGTGAGCTACTCCCGACATGGGTGCGTCCCGCCTTGGTGCGAGGGTATACTCTACCATCTCCTCCGGTAGGAACAGAAGGTCCAGCTGGGACGCCTCCTACAGTAGGAATCTGGAAGGGAGGCTAAAAAGCACAAATGGAAAACGTATCAGTCCAGAACGCAGTGTATGAATACAGTGTGTGAATACTGTGCACAGTGTATCAGTCCAGAACACAGTGTATGAATGCAGTGTGTGAATACTGTGAGCAGTTTATCAGTACAGAATACAGTGTTTTGAGTGCAGTGTATGAACGTCGCGAGTAGTGCTGTGAGCAGCCTGTGGGTTACAGTATGTCAGATGCCGTGAGGGTAGTGTATCCAGTGTTGTGTTGTGCATCAGGTATGTGAAACAATTTGTGTATGGTTTGAGACCGTGATCAGAAGAACATACCGGAATACTATAGAGGGCCAGGAGGTCGAAAGTCCACTGTAACATCCCCATCATGGAGGCATTCAGCTCCAAGGACTGTCAGGTATACTCGGAAGAAGCCTGCAAAAGTATCAGATGCATCAGTATTCTGCGGAATATCAAATAAACTGAAATAAATGCCAATACAAGATGCATAAAATGTAGTAATACATACCGGAGGCAAGTCATCGAAACCGACCAACTCGTGGTCGGCCGGAGGAGGAGCAAAGGGGATCTGGTAGGTCGCCCCACCCTGCCCTCTGTATGTCAGTGAAGCGGGCAGTACAGGCCAGCCACCCCCCCGCCCTCTCTGAACTCCACCCCTGCCGCGGACCCGAGCTCTCCTCGATGCTCCTGCCCCAGCCCCCGCTCCTGCCCTAGCTGCCGGCGCCGCGGGCCTCTCTCCCTCAACTCGACGGCCGTCGCTCAGAGGCCGCATAATGTACATCCGAACATACTCTGAATAGTCACCCTCGCCCTTGCCCTTGCCCTCGCCCCTAAAGCTCTCCGCGTCCCAACCAATCATGTAAATGGCCATCTTTTCGGCGGTGAATCTCTCGGTATCCCTCATGTGGGTAGGAGGCAGACCCGGAACTATCTGCTCTGGCAAGCCCAGGGTCTGGCGTAAGAAACGCTCGCCCAGGTACCAAGCCCGATAGACCAGGCCCTCCAGCAAAATCCGAAAACGTGAGGTCTCCTCAGTGCCGGCAAACCGATCCCGAGTCACGGCTGGCAGTGGAGCCCAAGGCTGCCAGGTGATCTGAAAATGAAATACAGATTGTTATCTACTATTATTGACAATACAGTGTAAAGCGAAGCTTAAATGAACTACAAGTAAAACATACCTCTGTGGGAGTGATGGTGTCAAAATAACGGCGGAAGAAGCTAAACGTCTCCCGAGGCCTCCGCACTCACCTTCCGTCGAAACGGCGCAAAAATGGAACGACGAGAGGGGTCTCCGCATCTGGCACGAGGTCGAGTCTCGGAAAGTAGGTGTAGACCCACAACTGCAGAATAAATACCAGTATGTTTATCAGATAAAGCAGAATACGAAATAAAACAGAGATAGCAGAGCCGTGTGCAGTGTATTGAGCAGAGTGTACAATGTGAGTTGTGTACAGTCAGTGTAAAGCAGAGTATGTGTGTGCCGTGTGTACAGTATACAGTCAGTGTAAAGCAAACCACAGTGTGTGCAATGTACAGAGTACAGTACAGAGTACAGATAATAGAAAGCAGAAATGAAATGTCAAGAAGAAAAAAGAAAACATACCTCCCAAGCGCGCCAATAACCCCCGAGCAACTGTCCGCTGCCACGGGAAGCTGAGCTCATGTAGCCGTAAAGTGTAGCCAGAGCGGCGCCACCCCAGTCATAACGCAGGATCCGTGTGACATCCACTAAAGCGCTGAGCAAGCAGAGGGGCACGGTATTCGCCCGGTCGGAAAAAATAGTCGTCCCCAGCAAGAACATGAGAAAGTCGCGCGCGTATCGCTCCATCGCCTCCTGAGTCATCGGAGCCTCCTCGACTAAGGCTGGCTGGACCCTGAACTGGACCTCGAACCAGGAATATCGAACGAAGTCGGGACGTGCGAGAGGTGGCACCTCGCCGAGTAGATATGTCTAAGCGGTCTCCCACTCGTCCATGTCGATGTCGAAGGGGATCGAATCACCCCCCACTCCGATGCCGGTGAGCATCGAGAAATCATAGGGAGTCATCGTCATGTCTCCCGCAACGGAGAAGTGGAATGAATCGGTGGTGTCCCATCACCTCTCCACCAGAGCGGCGAGAAGAGGCCTGCCCGCAGTGAGTTTGGATAGTCCTTTGCGGAATGCGGCGAAGCCGGCCTGATCTACGATGTGGCGAACCGCATCGGGTAACTCAGCGTACCAGTCTCGGGCGGCAATGTTCCCATACCCCCGGACGGTATGGGAATCTCCTTGTTTTCAAACAAACAATTGCGAAGCAATGCTAAATATACCAATTTTGAAAGGCATTCAGAATTCAGGCAAATATAGCATGTGTGCATATTTTCAAGATTCAAACAGATATCAAGTGTCGGTGTGCTTACAGTGAATTACAATGTGTGATGTGTCAACGTGTTTGAGTGGTTCAGTACAAATACAGCATGTGTGCATATTTTCAAGATTCAAACAGATATCGGGTGCCGGTGTGCTTACAGTGAATTACAACGTGTGATGTGTCAGCGTGTTTGAGTGGTTCAGTACAAATACAGCATGTGTGCATATTTTCAAGATTCAAACAGATATCGGGTGCCGGTATGCTCGCAGTGGAATATAGTGTGTACTGTGTCAGTGTGTCTGAGTGATTCAGGGCCAGTGCGGTGTGTGTGCACGTGTCAGTTTTCAAACAGATATCAGTTGCAAGTGTGTTCAGAGTTAACTACAGTATACAGTGCATCAGTGTATCTGAGCTAAGCAGTTAAAGAATATAATTAGCTATGGCAGTTGGCAGTTAAGTGCTCTACGTCGCGGAAAGTAAAACAGAGGAAGGAATGTTACCTCGGAAGCGCCGAAGAACAGATGAGATGTAGGCTCACGCAAGAGAAGCTCTGAAGGCATCGCCTTGTCAAAACTCTGGAACTGGCGAAGCCCGTTAGGAGGAAGCACATGAATCGCCAGCTGGTAGGTCGCCGGGTCGAACGAGCAGACGCTCAAGGGGAGGAGCTCGACCTCTGGGTCCATCTCATGCTCTGGGGGAGTCCCGCCCCGTGGAATGTCATCCGCCATCTCAAAAGTGGTGTGAAGATGGCCGAAAAAGTGAGAACCGGATGAGAATGTGAAAGGTCAACTGAAAAGTCAACCCCGAGAGGGCGGAAAATGGCCGAAAAAGCCAGGAAATGGAAGAGGCACGAAAATCGAGAGAAACTCGGGGGAAACAAACCCCAAGAGGTGGAAATAGCAAAGGAGACACCGAAACGAAGAAATGTTCGGTTCAAAATGTTTGAAACGCAAAGATATTCGTGAATCAAACGACGAAACGGGCACAAAAACCGAGGAAAACGGAGAATGGAGGCACGGGAAATACTCTAGAGAGAGAGAGGAAGGAATTTCAGCCAAGAGAAAGTGAAAAGAATAGGGCTAAAAGCCCTATTTTATAAAAACCTATGCCGAAATGACCAAACTGTCCTGATTCAGCAAGATTTGTCCGGTCGGCTACATTTTTGGCCGGTCGGCCAAATATTTGGCCGGTTAGATGTTTTGATAGCCGGTGGATGGCCGGTGACATCCCCTGATGGCCGGTGTGCCTCCTACAACCTTTTTTGGGTCATATGTGTAGTTTGGGGCCTTCATTGCTCAAGACAATGCAAGAAAAGTGCATTTCCGAAGCTCAACCGGCCCCTGTTTTGACCTCGGACCGTGTCTTCTGTGCGTGGCACTCGAATATGTGTAAGGCGTATCCTTTTTGTATCCTTTTGTCTCTTTTAAGATTCGAAAATTGCCCCGCATGCATTGCTTTACAACGCTTTGATATGAACGCGTGTTGAGTTATACGTCATTATGCTCGCATTGTCATGCATCGCCATGGTCTGGCGAGACCTTAAATACGCTCGGTCTAGGAGACCTTAAATCCTCTGAAGGTGCAAGTCCTTCGGTGTTTGTCGTGCCCGAACGACTTTTGATAAGTTGCATATACATGCACTTCAAGTGATGCGCGACGTCATGCATTCGAGTTCACATGCATTTCAAGCAACGCGAGTGATCGCGCATTCAAGATCGTATGCATTGTCATGCATATCAAGAGGCGTGCGTTGTCACGCATTTGCATCAGCAAACAAAACATGCGTCATTCGCATTTCAAAAAAAAACAAAAATAGAACATGCATCATTTGCATTTCAAAAAAAAAAAAAAACAAACAAACATGCATATGTCATGCATCATTTTAAGTATTGCATATGTCATGCATTTCATTGTAATATATTGCATATGTCATGCATTTCACTGTGACTGTATCCATTCCACTGCATATTGTAGATATTGCATTGTAGCTTGCATGCATTCACTGCATCACTTCCATCTAGGGTTTGCGCCTTTCCTTGTTGAGCTTGGTCTGGTATGTGCTCATACTTTTCACATCTATACACTCATAGTTCTGTATGACCGTTCTATGTTAGACGTGATTTGTTCGTGTCCATGCCTTTCCTAGGCAAGATACGGTTTGGCCGTAGGCCTTAATCCACTGTATCTATTCCACTGCATATTGTAGATATTGCATTGTAGCTTGCATGTATTCACTACATCACTTCCATCTAGGGCTTGCGCCTTTCCATGTTGAGCTTGGTCTGGTATGTGCCCATACTTTTCACGTCTATACACTCATAATTCTGTATGACCGTTCTACGTTAGACGTGGTTTGTGTGTGCCCATGCCTTTCCTAGGCAAGATTTGGTTTGGCCGCTTGCCATATCCATTGTATATTACATTGTAGTGTAATTTTTGCATCCAGCATTAGGATCATTGGTCTTTCTTCAGCAGGTCATTTCCCCACCTATGTCATTCCACCCAATTACTTGTTCTTGTGTCCGTCTACATCACTCATAGTTCTGCATGTGTACGCGCCTATTCCACGTTGGTATGTTGGTTTGAGGGTTGCTGCACCTTTTCTATGGTAGACGGACTTTGCATCTCCATCAATCTATTTGACATTTGTGTGGTTTTGAACCGCTCATGATTTGATTATGATTCAATTGCATTGCATTTTCATTTGCATTATTATACATAGTTTTGTATATATCGCATATCATTTTGCATTCATTTTGCATGTTGTGCATATTGCTAACGATATCTGTACCTGTTAAGTTTTCTTTCTCTTTCAGGCACGATATTGTATGTACGGTTCATTAGAAGCTGGTGCAACCAGACGAACCGCACAGGTATTGTATTCTCCGAGTGAGACGTATCGAGAATTGCATAATTCTCTTACATCCTTTCTGCATTGCAATGTAGTTGGATTCGTGTTTGCTGGCTTAAAACTGTTGCATGTTATGTTTCGTTACAGCTTTCTTTGCATGATCATAAGTTATGCTCGGCTCCTTGCATTGTCAGTTGCATTTTTCCCCTGCCTTCGGGCGCATATCTTTATTGTCTTGCATGCTTGTCTAAGTCCTCAGCCTTGTCAAAAATGGGTCGTCTGTAGGCTTTGACATTCACTCCCGTCATTCTTATGACTTTCGAGTTCTGTCAAAGAGGGGCAACTGTAGACACCCCATTTTTGATCGTCCTCAAGACTTTGATGTCATCGTTTGAACACTAAGTGATCATCCTTGTTTGTGTTCGTCTTAGGTTCCCGGAGGCCTCGGCTACGCGCCTTGCCTCAGGATCTCTCGACTCGACTGTTTTGTGTTCGATTTCGCACCAAACACTTGTGTTTTTGCTTTGGAAGGCAGGGAATGGCTTTTGGGCCATCCCCACACTCCACCGGCCATGGCTTGAGGACACCGGTTGTGTTTTGTTGCCATCGGCCAAATGTGATGGCCGGCCGGCCAGTTTGACTGCCGGTTGGCCACTTTGATGGCCGGCCGGCCAAGTGTGGTTTCAACAGATATCTCTGTAAGACAGCTGGCAGCTGTCATTCTAGGCCATACCCCAACCCATACCTGGACGTGGGTGTTCTAAGGAGCTGCAGATTGATAAATATCTATATCAATCAAGCTCTCTCTCAAAACAAAAAAAAAAAGGAAAAAAAGAAGAACAAAAAGGAGAGAAGGAGTTAGACAACTTAGACAACTTTTTTAGAGCTTGAGCTTTAGGGTTAGGGTTTACATATATCCTCTATCTCTATCTCTCTCTCGCTCTTGGTTTTTAGTGTGTGTTTTAGTCTTACTTTTGTGCACAAACACCCACCATCACACCTCTTCTTAGTGGCTGAGGTACCAGAGGTCTTTCCTTGAAGCTTTTGGACTGGTTTGGAACCAAAAGAGCTGCTGGAACATTGTTCTTGAAGAAGGTCTACAAGGGTAAGACTTTTGTCCCTTTTACCCCATTTTTGCAAAGCTTTTTAGCCTATCTTGCATATGTTTTTGAGCTTAGCATGTAACATATAAAAGTCTTGTTTTTGTCTGCTTTAAATAGTTTGTTAAGGGTGTTTTAAGCTTTGGGGTTGTTTGACCCCTCTTAAGGCTTGTTTGGCCTTTGTTTTTTGCCATTTTGGTTGAGCTCCGGGACCATTGTGTTTGGGCCTCCTCACCACTGAAATCTTGAGGGATTTCAGAGGTGAGGATGGTGCCTTGAGGTCCTAAGAAGGAGAGAGCCACCCCCTCTCCTTGTTGTCCTTGAAAAGTGCTATTTTTGCCTCTTGAGGGAGCATCTAGTTTAAGTGTGTGTTGACCATGCCTTGACTGATATTTATGCTTATGATGTCATGATATAGCTTTGTTTTTAGTTGGTTTTGATACACCATGCTTGCTTAGCATACATGCCTTGTAATGCCATGATTTGCCTCAATACATACATAGCATTTAGACTACCATGCTCATGTGTTTTGGCTAAGCTTTGTGAAACTTACATGCATATTTTGATGTGCTAAAGGACGATTTTAGGTCATTTAAGTCATTCATGTCTTGCTTTGTATAGCTACCATGCAATCCCTCTTGAATGCCTTAAGCTTTGGCCTCTCTAGCATGCCATCCTTGCTTTGTTTTAGTGGTTTGGAATCACTTGGTATGTTATTTCAAACCTCATGATGTGCTTATATGCTTGCATTTTCCATCCCCTTTCATGCTTTGAAGAGTTGATGGCTTATGCTCCATGTTTAGGCCCTTGTTGATGCATATTTGTGTGTGTGTTTTCATGCCTTTGTTGCATCATTTTGGCCACTAATTTTAGCATGTTTGAGGGCTGCCTAAATTAGTTTAGGTCCTCCCCTTTGCATCTTGTGGCACGCTCACCTTGTGTGTTGTTGCATACTAGTGTGTTGTTGCATGATTGAATGAAGTCACATGTTTGCTTGCATGCTTGAACATCCATATTGTGCCTTGCATACTTGTAAGTTGCATTGCTTCATGCCTTACATGCTTTTTTACTTAGGTTGTGTGCCTAACCTGTATTACACATTGCATCCCATATTGCACACTTAGGCTCACATGCTTAGGATTGCATTACATTGGCATGCATGCTTCGCCTCTTGAATTGCTTATGATAGAGGTTGAGCTCCATTTGTTTGTTTTTGTGCATTGCATTTCATTTGAAATCGAAATGTACATTTGATTCTTTGGGCCATCATGCATGGAAATGCGCGATTGGTGGTCCGAGAATCGAGTCCTATCCTCCTTTGAGTCATAAACATGATAAAGAGTGTGGTTGGTGCATACATTGCTTGAAATGCATTGCCATGCCAAGTTCTGTCCTCTGCTGCTGTCAAACTAGATTCTGCAGAAAGCTTTGGCCGGTCGGCTTCATAGAGCGCCGATCGACCATCAATGGATGGCCGATAGCTCAACCAATGGCCGGTGACCATTCACCATGGCCGGTGACCAACCCCCTAAGCCGATGGTGTCCCACAGCACTCAAAGAAGCAATCCTGGGACTTGTGCAGTCTTCAGAGGAGCAGAACAGTCAAAGCAGAGGCAGCTTATGCATGGCAGTGACTTCCGAGCGGAATCGAGTACGCATCGCATCGGACCCTCTTCCCGAGGCTGTTTACTACTTAAATCAGATTAATTAATTTGCTTAATTAATTAGGTGGTCTGTAATATTTAATTAGCTTGTTAGTTAGTTGAATTGTATTATTCTTTCGGTCCCTCCGAGTGAGAGTTAATTTGTAATAAGTGTGGGTGCGTGTGTGCATGTCTTCCAACCCCCCCCCCCAACTTCTTTCTCCCTTTTACTTACCTGCTTTTGATGGTTAGTATTAGGACATGTTTACTTTAGCATACCTTATGCTATGCATGCGTGCATCATTCATTAGTCTTGCATGCACCGGGCTCGGCGCATCATACTAACTGCATAAGTATTTCAAATCTAACTTGAATATATGCGTTGCTTGTGCATTTTCACATATCATTTATAGACTAGCCGAGCCTACTCTAGTGACATTTCATATGCGTTGCATTAGGCATTTAAACATGGACTTGGATCATGCATGATTAACTAACATGTTCTTGTTTTGGCACGGAGTACTAGATAAGCTTTTATGCTTTAGCATCTTGCATGAGTGTGAGTGTTTGCCATGACAGCATGCTTACCATGTGGCTAGATGCTTATGTGATATAAACTGCCTGAATACCTGTGGGTGAAGGCTGGATTGTTTGAGTTGGAAAACTCATTGAAATCCGTGTTTTAGCCTACTTGCGAGTAGCAAATTTCAAATTATTTTCCAAACAAACGGATATGCAATGTTTTGATTCCAATTTAGGCGATTTGGCCTATACTTGTTTGCTGTGCGCATAACATAGTAATTCTAGGCTAATAACCGGAATAAGAACACATAACGTTTTCAAAAACGGATATCACGGTTAGTAGAGGCCGATCTTCGGATCGGGCGAGAGGGGGTGCTCATAGCTGACCTTCCCCAATCGTACCCAAGCTCCCGAGCCGAGGCAACTTTGGTGATGACGGACACGTGGCCTTTGGCACCGAGTCAGGGTTTCCTAAATTCCCCCATAAAAAATATTTAGGTGGCGACTCTGTATCTGGCAAAGCAGTCTATGTTTGGCACTTCTTTTCTAAAAATCTGTTTTCTCAAAACGATTTGCCGGATTTGGACTCTTTGGTTCAGATTAAGAAACGTGACACAAATCGAGTCTGGACTGTAGCATGGGGCCCACGGGCGCATCTACAACATGCATACACTGTATTCCTGACAATGCTTTGCAGCTATTTATCTTGGACACAGGGAGATTCTCATGCCTTCCGGGGTTATGGGAACACCATTGCACAAGATTGGTACGTGGAGCTACCCGATGATGTTCGCCACATCGTCGATGAGGCCGGTTTTGGTGTATTCTGCATGGGACTCTAGCACCTCACTACGAGTCGGCCTCTTCTAGGCGCCTTAGTGGAGAGGTGGTGGGACACCATCGATTCCTTCCACCTTTCTATAGTTGGGGAGATGACAATGACTCCCTTTGACTTCTCCATGCTCACCGGCATAGGAGGAGGGAGTGATCCGATCCCTTTCGACACTGATATGGGCGAGTGGGATGCTGCTCAGATCTTTTTGCTGGGGATTCGCCACCTCTCTCCCGACCAGGGATGGTGCGATATTCGTGGTTCACTGACCAGTTCAAGGGGGAGACGCAGACGACCCATGAGGAGGTCGAGCACTACGCCCGGGGGTTATTCATGTTCTTGCTTGGCACTACTTTATTCGCTGACCGGGCGAACACCGTTGGCCTCTACCTCTTGAGTGCACTGGTAGACGTGTCTTACATCCGGCGCTATGACTGGGGCGGCGCAGACTTGGCCACATTGTATGGATACATGAGTTCCTCATCTCGCCGGAGCGGGCACCTGCTAGGAGGCTACTAGAGAGCCTGGGAGGTACATCTTTCCCTTCTGCTTTACAGTCCTGCTTTACATTATTTGTACACCACACACACTGCATAACATGTAATCTGCTTTACACTAGTTGTACACTGCACACACTGCACATCATTCTCTGATTTCTGCTTTATCTGTATATTGCTTTACTGATAAACATACTCATTATTACCCTTTCACATTCTGTAGTTGTGGGTATATGCCTACTTCCCGAGGCTTGCCCCAGAGCCGGAGGTAGAGACGCCCCCCGTGGTTCCATATTCACATAGGTACGATGTGAGATACGAGCGGAGGCCGCGAGAGTCTTTCTCATTCTTCCGTCGATATTTTGACACTGTAGCCACAGCGGAGGTATTTCAAACCTTAAAGTTCATCTGAGCTTTGTTTTATATTGCACTTTCAATAGCAGATAACAACCTGTATATCCATTATTTGTAGATCACCTGGTAGTGCTGCCTGACACAACTAGAGACTGGTATATGGGCACTCGGGAGACTTCTCGATTCCGGGTTTTGCTTGAGGGTCCGGTCTGTCAAGCGTGGTACTTAGGTGAGCGTTTCCTGCGACAGAGCCTTGGTTTACCCGAGCCAGTGGTTCCCATGCCGCCTCTTTTGCACATGAGGCAGACAGAGAGGTGCACCCCGTAGGAGATGGCCGATTTCACGATAGGTTGGGATGCCGACTTCTTCAGGCTCGACGACGACTACACTGTCTTCATCCAGACATATCTCATGCAGCCTCTGGCCGGTGTTCGCCGAGGTGAGAGAGAGAGACCTGTAGCAACAGCAGGAGGAGTGGGAGGATCCAAGGCGACCCAGGCCCGTGGTAGGAGGGGTTCCCAAAGGAGACAGAGGGCAGAGTGGCCAGACCTACCCACTACTATGACATGCCGAGGACAGGCTGGAGAAACTTATCAGATTCCGATCTCTCCTCCCCCAGCTGATCATGAGCTCATCGGAGTTCAAGGCTCGACCCTGGTATATGCTATACGTTACATTCTGTACATTCATTTCATCTCAATTGATATCCCACAGATTACTAATTACCTCAACACTTTTGCAGGCTTCCATAGAGTACACTGGGCAGGCTCTAGAGCTGTCAGCTTCGGTGATGGGGATGCTGCAAAGGAGCATGGACCTGCTCAGTATTTACGGTATCCCGGTGAGTTCTTTTAACCTCCGTCCCAAAACCCTCTATAATCTGCTCCATACTGATCTGATGCATCACATTATCAATACTGTATTTGATAACCCACACTCATATACCACTCACGGCACCGATACACTGCATCTCATATACTAGCCACGGCCCTCATACATTGCAATCATTCACCGCTCACTGCGTTCATATATTGCATTTGATACCATACTCAGCTTCGTATAGCATAACTGATGCATTTTCCAAATTGTTCTTTTTAGGCCCCATTCCAGATACCATCCATAGCGGGCGCCCCAACGAGACCTTCAGTGCCTCCCTGAGCAGCAAGGGGAGCAGGACGAGGGATGTCGATACACAGCCGAGGCAGAGATAGGCGTACTCATACCGAGAGTAGTTCGCAGGAGCCTGCCCCAGATGATGATGAGTCTGACGAGGAGGCAGTGAGTCCACAGTCAGAGTCGTCTTAGGATGGAGATGAGGTTGGCTCGAGTTCAAACTCAGGTAGCAGAGCTAATGGCAGTAGTTCTAGGCCTTCGTTGAGGAGGAGGACGAGGAGGGCTTCCTGCTCTTGAGGCAACTAGCACCGATTCAGATGCTTTGTTTTTGCATTATTTCTCTTTTTGCTTGTAGTTTTTGCACATTGTACAACCTCAAGCAGTTTTATGTTCTTTAAAACTTGTACTTTTACTTTTGCAAAAGAAAACATGATGGAATGAAAACAGCTTTTTGATTGAAAAAGTGTTATATTTTACATTCTAAGCATCGCATCAGATCGCATCACACAGCATGTAAATGAGATTGAACTTTGTTTGAAAACTACACACTCAAATTGCATTGCCTTAATCAGGTAGCGAACCGACTGACAACTGAAAGAACAAAACAACTCGATAAGCAAAACTAGGACTTGACATGCTAATCAAATGTGAATACAACTCGATAAGCAAGACAATAATTTAACAATCAACGCAAAATACAACTCGATAAACAAAAATGCAACAACTCGATAAACAAATTGAAGTAACACAGGCACGACTTCACAAAGTCGTCACAAAATGCATTCAAAGTGGAGCAAGACACAAGTTCTCAGCACTTCCAACACATAGACAGCTCAGGGAGCAAAATGAGAGGCCATCAGCCAAGGTGGGAGGCCACCGGCCACCATAAAGAGTTATCGGCCACAAGAACTAGCCGATCAGCTAAAAAGATGGTCGGTCAGCCATCAAATTGGCCGATCGGCCATTAATGCAGAAAGTGCCCAGATTGTTGACACCTGTCTTCCACTCAACACCTTATCTTCTACAAAAGCCCCGGCTTCGTAGTTTCTCCATTTCAACTCTGTTTTTGCCCCAAATGGAAGCATTTCTTGTCCAAAATTTCACAAATTGGATTGCTAACTTGGATGGGTCGGAAAAGCTGAATTTCCGGGGCTTCGGAATAAATGCACTATTCACGTTGAGCTGCACTCCGTTGCGTTTTCCGTTTCTTCATAAAGCGGCTAGGTGTTGGAATCCGGTTACGTACGTTTTTAGCTTTGGCGGACAAGAGGTATGTCCCACTTTCAAAGACTTCCAAGCTTTGATGGAGTCCGAGCGTGAGGAAAAGATCTTGCCCCAATTCTATTTTGGCCACATCCAAGCCTTAGGACGGATGTACGGGCTCACTTTGCATGACGCTCGGTCTTTGATTCGTGACGAAGAATTGGACATCCCCAGCTTGATTCATCGATTTTCTGATGCTGGTGACCGCGGCGATCATCACTGGCAGGGTTTTCAGCGACATGCGTTTTGCTTGTGCATGTTGTCCCATTTCTTGCTTGCCCCAGGCTCCGGAGGGTCTAGCGTCCGTTTGATTGAGGTTGCCCAGGGCTTAAAAGAGGGCAAGATTAGCATTGCCATGACACTAGCTGAGACATTGATGGGTTTGGATTCTTTCCATCGCCGAGAGACGACTAGATTCGCGAGGAGTCCACTACTACTGTAGGTAATGTTTCCCTCCCTACTCATATGTGTATTCCTCACATCACTCAGGCCTCAGGCTCGGTTTTTTCTCTCAAAACCCTTTTCTCACTTTTCTCTCCACGTACACCTCTCTATTCTTTAATCTCTCATTTTTCATCTGTCCCCAGATATGGTTGATGGACAAGTTGAGAGTGGTGGACTCATGCCCAGCATATTCAGCTCGCGGTTATTTCTTCCGGCGACGTCTAGTTGATGCCCTAGATGAGGGATGGTGGTGCGAATGGATGTGCAGTTTATCCGCTGTCAACATTGCTTGGCGCAGCCCCTAGCTCAATCTGCCGGCGATGAGCTTCAACATGTCTCGCCAGCTCGGGATTCAGTTGATTAGCCTGACACATTGTGTCTTTTACTTCCCCTTCCGATTCCGGTGCCAATTTGGCCATGATCAGACTTGTCCGGAAGAAGGGATAGAATACCCCACTGCATTTCCAGTTTGAGGCGCACAGCTAGCTCGGTATGCCACAGCATGGAGGACGATAGAGCTTCTGGCCCCCGCTCCCACTTCCAGTTGCACCCTCTCTAATGAGTGCATAGCTTGGCTCGATAAAGAGGCGCAGGTTGGGCCTACTTTGGCATCAGAGACTTCCACAAGCTCTGGGAGGGGGCGCAGGAACACCTTACTATGCCCCGAATTTATTTGCTTCAATCAGTACTTTCAAGTTTTCTTTATGAATGTAATAAAAAGCAACTTCAATTTATATTCAAGAATAGGAGAACTCTGTATTGAAATCAATGTAATTGAAGGTTGTGGGTACTGAAAATTTTCCTTTTGATCCAAAAATGGTCTAAGTCGTAAAAAGATTAATTTGAGCAAAATTAACTTTTATTAAAACTTTTCAAAACCATTTTTGATATGGATCACAACTGGACAAGCCTGAGATCTATCGCTAAGATGTACAACCCCGGATCCAACAACTGGAAAGTTACCCCTAGTCTGAATAGCACTGCACTGGAGATCACAACCGAGCTCTTGAATGCAGAATAGACAAAGATGACCAACATGATCACATAGACAAAGTTGATCGGGGAAGTGTTTATGGCTGGACTTCGGAATAAAGTTGCCTACGTATCCCAAAGATGGGAATCAAGCCTTATGTAGTTCGATTCAGGTTCACTCATGTATTAACACTCTCCTTTTGCGCTCTAACTTTTGCCAAGGCCGCCCTTTCTGGGTTTTCAACCTTGCGAGCTCAGTTTTTATTATTTGAAATTTTCTGTGCTCTAACTTTTGCCTAGGTCACCCTTTCGGGTTTTCAGCCTAGCGAGCCACTCAGGGATAGTATTTCTTCAACTTGTCCATGTTGATCGGTTGGGAAAACTCAAGGCCATCTAAATCTATCAAAATGACAGCTCCACCCGACCAGATAGACTTGATGATGTAAGGGCCAGTCCAATTGGGTCTAAACTTGCCCCTAGGGTCGTGAATGGGAGCTCAGTTGTCTTTGAGCACTAGATCCCCCTCTTTCAAATTCCTGGACTTAACCTTCTTGTTGAAAGCCTTAGCAATTCTTCGTTGATAACCCTGGACGTGATACATTGCTTTCAGCCTTCTTTCATCAAAGAGCATGAGTTCTTTGAACCTGTTTTGCTGCCAATCTGCCTCAGCTATCTGATACTCAGCCAATACCCATAATGACAGAACCTCAACTTCGATAGGCAGAACAGCCTCCATCCCATAAACCAAGGAATACAGAGTTGCCCTAGTAGAAGTTCGAATTGAAGTCTGGTAGCCCCAAAGAGCAAATGGCAGCTTATCTGGCCAATCCTTGTAGGTTTCCACCATCTTTTGCAGAATGTGGTTGATGTTCTTGTTGGTGGCCTCAACTGCTCCATTGGTTTGCGGCCGATATGTAGATGACTTATGAAAAGCCACATTGTATTTCTCCAACAAGTCGATCACCTCCTTTTTGAAGTGGGAACCATTATCCGAAATAATCTCATTCGGGGCCCCATAGCGACAGATAATGTTATTTCTGATGAACTTAGCGACATGCGATGCCCTTAACACCGCGTAAGATTGGGCCTCAACCCACTTCGTGAAGTAGTCTGTCGCTACCAAAATGTACTCATGCCCGTTAGACCCCTTTGGAGTGACAACCCCAATCACATTAGTCCCCCAAACTGAAAACAGCAACGGTGAAGTCGTGTTGTACAGCTTCGACGGCAGAATATTCATGCGGTTTGTATGGATCTGACATTTGTGGCATCGCCAGACAAAGCCAATACAATTCTCATCCATGGTAGACCAGTAATAACCCTGTCTAAGGATCTTCCGGGCTAGCATCACCCCACTCATGTGCGCTCCGCACTCTCCTCCATGGATGGCCTCCATTAGGCGCTTGGACTCTTCAGCATCAACGCATAGCTTATGCATCCCGAGATGACCCCTCTTGTACAGTTTACCCCCGCAGACGATGAACTAAGCAGCCATTCTTCGAATTGCCCTCTTATCTTTGGCATTTTCCACTGGTGGATAAGCTTCCTTTTCCAAGAAGTTCCAAATGTCGTAATACCAGGGGTTTTGATCTTGTACCTCATCTATGGCAGCAATCAGCTCGTAGGCCGGCACGAATTTTTCTTCAATGATGATCGGACGCATCCAAAACTCCAAAAGAGATGCCTATCATAAAAGATAGAGTTGCTAATGAATCAGTGAACCTGTTGTTTTCTCTTAACAGATGAGCGAAATTCAGTTTCTCAAACCAAGGAATCAGAACGTCCAAGGTCTGGTGATAGATTCTCATCTTTTCTTCTTTAACTTTCCAATCTCCTTTAGCTTGAGATACAACAAGGTTCGAGTCCCCGATGACATCTAACCGTTTTGCCCCTAGTTCTAGGGCGGCTTCCAGTCCAGCAATACATGCCTCATATTTTGCCTCATTCTTTGACACTTTGAACTGGGGTTTGAATGCTAGAGGTATAAGGGAATTGTCGGGTGCTATCAGCAACACCCCCATCGCATACCCGTATTGGTTTGACACTCCGTCAAAGTACATCGTCCAAGTCTCTTCTTCGACATACAGAATGGCCTCGTCTGGGAACAGATATTCAACTGCTTTATCCCCTTCAACTGGGTGGTCAGCTAGGAACTCTGCTACCGCTCTCCCTTTCACTAACTTGCGCGTCATGTACTTCAGATCAAATTCGGAAAGCAAAAGCAACCAACGAGCTAGCCTACCCGTAAGTGTCGGTTTCTCAAAAAGATATTTGATGGGATCTAATCTCGAGACCAATATTACAGAGTGAGCTAACAGGTAGTGCCTCAACTTCTTAGTAACCCATACCAAGGCCAGACAGGCCTTCTCCAGCAGAGTGTAGCGGGTCTCGTAATCCAGCATTTTCTTGCTCAGGTAGTAGATAGCTTTCTCCACTTTGTCCTCAGACTTTTGTGCAAGCATGCAGCCCATTATCGTTTCAGTTACTAATAGGTACAGAATCAATGGTTTCCCCGGCTCAGGCAATGACAACATGGGTGGGTTCTATAAATATTACTTGATCTGCTCGAAAGCAACTTGGCATCGGTCGTCCCATTGGAACTTCTTTCCTTTCTTCAAGAGACCAAACAGTGGTTCACAAGTCAAGGTTAATTTTGCAATAAACCGTCTTATGAATTGCACTTTACCCAGAAAGCCTCGCACCTCATTTTCAGTCCTCAGTGGTGGCATTTCTAAGATAGCCTTGATTTTGGAAGGATCGACCTCGATACCCCTTTGTGTGATCAAGAACCCCAGCATTTTCCCTGCTGTAACACCAAATGTACATTTCTGAGGATTCAGCCGCAACCGATAGTCTCTGATCCGTTGGAAGAATTTCTGCAAAGCGGTGTAGTGGCCTTCTCTTTCCTTGGACTTGACAATCATGTCGTCCACGTACACCTCAACCTCTTTATGGATCATGTCGTACAAAATCGTGGTCGCAACCCGTTGATACGTAGCCCTAGCATTCTTCAGCCCAAACGACATCATCCTATAACAATAGGTTCCCCACGGGGTGGTGAAAGCAGTCTTTTCCCTGTCTTCAGGTGCCATCAAAATCTGATTGTAGCCTGAAAACCCATCCATGAACGAGAGCAGTGCACGCCCAACAGTGAAGTCCACTAATTCGTCGATATGCGGTAGAGGAAAGTCGTCCTTCAGACTGGCTTTGTTCAAATCCATGAAGTCCACACATACCCGAATTCTACCGTCCTTCTTCGACACCGGAACTATATTGGCCAACCAAGTAGGGTATTCAGATAGCAACAGGAACCCTACGTTAATCTGCTTGGTGACCTCTTCTTTGATTTTCAAAGCCCAGTCCGGGCAGATCCTTCGGAGCTTCTGCTTAACAAGTCGGGCCTCTGGGTCAAGAGGGATTCAGTGATGTACAATCTCATGATTGATTCCAGGCATGTCTTCGTAGGACCACGCGAAAATATCTTTGAAATCTTTTAATAAAGCGAGTAAGCGTTCGCGCTCCTCTGAAGACAACGTAGACCCGATCTAGACCAGCCACGGGTCCTTCTCAGTACCAACATTAATTGTGGTGATTTCATCAACCAAAGGTTTTACAAACCTCTCCTGCTCTTGATCAATCAAATGTTGTAAAACTGGAGGAATTTCTTCCTCGTCGTTTTCATCAAAATTTTAAAAGTCTTGATTAATACAATAAATTAAAGGCATAGAAAAGTACTCGGAAGCCACAGCCGTACCATTCTCATTAATGACATCCAGTCCACCTGATTCCTTTGTTACAACAGACTCAAAGAAAAAAGAAAAAGACGACCTGGACAAGACAGTGGCATCCGGGTTATCACCCCCAAGAATACCGGACTCAGACTTAGACGAGCTGGAACCTTATTCCGACTCCACAGACTCAGTGGAATCAGATTCCGGCTCACTACCTGACCTGGAACTGCTCGATAAAAAGCCCTCCTCGTATTGCCAGACGAGGGAGGGTGCGATGGATGCATCAAGAATACCTGAAGATGGGCCCACAACCGCTTCATCCCCGATCATGGAAACTGAGAAGTTATCCCCCATGCACTCCGGTACGATCTGAGGATCTGCAATGAGACAAGCCAGTGCTACCCCATCTCAGTTTCTGTGCTCTCGGAATCTTCCTCCTTGCACTGCTCAGCCTCAGCTGGTAGGTCTGTCTGCTCTACGGCAACTTCATCCCCGGATAATTGCAAGTCAAAGAAAATCTCAAACCCGGCAAGCGTCGCCTCTCTGCATTTAGCCATGGCTCCAGAAAGCCACAAAATGGGAAGTCTTCCCCCTCCCGAACAAAGCGTCCATTCAGGGTCCCCTGGATAAGTCGGTGCACCAATTCGTAATGTTTCCCGACTTGCTTTGCCTTGGCTCTTCCGGCCATCTCTCTTCCTTTCCTTGCCCAATCCTCTTTGGTAGGCAAATAACCTAGGCCAAAGGTATATGGGTTATGCAACACTTCGGCCAATGCTGCAATGCCCTTCCGGCCACTTCGCCCTAATCCCATTCCGCGCATATGCTGAAGCTTGTTCATAAGGTAGACAAACTGTGCACTGACGTATAGCCCCTTATCAACAGCTAGCATGTCTTGTACAACCCGGGCCTCAGCTAGGGTAAATCCTGACAAGAATAAATCCTTTGTGCCATGCTCAATCTCCAAAACTGGTGTAGAAACCTCTGGCGGCTGATGTATCGAAGAATTCCCAAAAACAATTGTCACCCCCTTCCCGTGGGGGTACTTCAGCATTTGGTACATGGTGGAAGAGACCGCCTTTACCTAGTTCAGCCATGGCCACCCAAGGAGTAGATTGAAGGTTGCGGACACATCCAAGACTTGAAACTCAATGTCATGTTGTCCTGGGCCAACTTGAGTCTTAATCCGTACTGTCCCCATCACCTCCCGGCTGGTATTATCAGATGCCCGTATCACCTGGGCCGTAAGCACAAAATCTGTGAGCTTCAACCCCAATAGCATATGCCGTTCTCGACAGACATACATTGATAGCAGATCCTGTGTCAACAAGGACCACCAGTATCCATTTCTCTCTACACTCGACAGAGATATGGAGCGGTTTGTTATGATTTGAGCCCTCAGGCGGCAGTTCCTTGTTAGTGAAGGTCAAGGTCGGGGAAGCTCCTCCCGGGAAAACCAACCCTACTAACTGTTCAGGAGTTGTATCAATTAAAAGTTTAGCCCTATCCATTGCAGAAAGGACAGCTTGTCTATGAACTCTTGAGGCCATAAGCAGTCCCCAGATGAAGATGTCTGCATGAATTTTCTTAAGCTGTTTCAATACAGCCTCCTCCTCGAGCATTTTTTATTTCTGCCTCTCTGCTTCTTTGTCCTTCTCGGACGCCTCCGGTTGGTCTAAGTGTGGGGGCTTAAAGTACCACCCACTCCTAGTCATATGGTCAACCTCCTCAACATACCAGGTGTCATCCGGTTGGTTCTGCCCCCAATCTTCGTCAGTGTGGGCAAGACGTAAGTCGTCGTCTTCCCACCACATCCTGTCGGCAACCGATAGACAGCTGTCTAGTTCCTTTGCAACTGTTTCTGCGCTCACAGCACATTCCATCCCCTCAGGGGCTTTGGCCTTCCAAACCCTCTCAAGATCTTCGATCTTTTCTTGTTCAAGCCGCTTCAATGCAGCCTCCCATTGAGTGTCTACTGTACACAAACTGCTCAGATCCTGAGTAAAATTCTTCGCATCGGTGCTCTCCGGCGATGCTTCCTGATTCTCGGCCATTCTGGCCACTGCTGATATTCTCATTCCTGACGGTCCCTGTTCTGGCTAAGGTGCCTCAACAACATCTGGCTGGTCAATGAGCCACCCGGTATTCTCTGTCGATCCATCCAAGTCGAACCAGTTGATGTTCACATCCCCTAAGTCCTGCTCTTCAAAGAACTGCAGATTTGCAATGTCCTCTCCTAGCTCTGCTAGGTCATCTAGCCCCTGACTCGGTCCATCTTCCAGAACCACACTGATCTCTGCCCCGACCGACAACTCTACCCTCGGCGTAGCCTGGTCTGTTGATGTGATATAACCACTTGGGTTGTATGCAAAGCTCCCAGACCCCTCAGGCTCTGAATCAACATTCTCATCTTCCTCCAAAGTCATCCCGGTTCTGTCTTCAACAGCCACCACCATCGGTTCAGGTTGGGTTTGGGAGGTGCTCAACATGCACAAGTCCGTGCTATTTGGGATGAACACCTCAGGCTTGGGTAGGTGGGAGGGCATGATATATATGCTTGGGTCATATGGAATGGCCACGGTTTGGATCAGGTTGATGTGTTTGGGTGGTGGAGCTTGGTTATGTGGTGGGAGTGGGTTGGTGGTGACATTCGGCTTCTCTGGAGGCGCAATCACCTTATTGTCAATAAGATCCTGGATCTCATGACGCAATCTATAGCACTGATCGGTGTCATGACCATGTTGTTGGTGAAAGGTACAATATTTAACCGGGTTGTGGGAAGATGGGAGTTTGTCTGGTAACGGCCGCGGCCCCAGGGGCTTCAGATGCCCCTTTTTGATCAGACCCTCAGGGCCATTGACAGAGACATGTATAATGGAGTAAAGGTTCTCTGGCCTCGAGGTGGATATCTGGCTATTTGTGAGCTGGTTCCGGACGCACCGGTGAAGGTGTAGCTGTAAGTGTTTTTGGAGTGGTGGTGGTAACCATGCCCACATCGGAAGTTCTAGCAGCTGCAACACTACTCGTGCCTGCATTCGAACTGCGGGTAAATGCCCTCTTGGGCTGTTCCCTATCGTGGTCAATTAGACCCTGCTTCATGGCATCCTCAATCTGTACTCCAATCTCGTGTAAATCCGCAAAGGTGGTAAGGGTTAAGACGATCATTTTTTGCATCAGTTTGGGTTGGAGGTTGTGGACAATCATCCGTATCTGATCCTTCTCGACCAGCCTGGTGGTCATCATAGAAGCTTTGGCCCTCCAACGGGTTACAAAGTCGGAGAAGGCCTCTTTCGGCTCCTGTCTGGTTGTCTCGAGATCACGAGTTGTGATCTCGATCTGTGTATTGTATGAGTACTGGGCAATGAAGGCCTCAGCCATTTCTTCCCAATTTCTCTTGATAGCATCTTCCAACTTCACATACCAGATGGCCGCGACACCGGACAGGGTCCGACTGAAGAGGGAAAGCTTTTGTAGTCTAGAGAGGCCCATTGGCCTTAGGATATCTGAGAACAACCGCAGGTGTACCATGGGATCTCCAGAACCATCAAATCGGTCTATATGCGGCATCTTGAACCGGTCCAGCAAAGTCACCACCAAATCAGTGTATCCATCCTCTATGTCCAGAATGGAATTAATGCCTTGAGCTTTTTTGAACAGCTTTTCTAACTTGCTCACTTTCAGCGCTGTTGAATCCACCTCAAATTCAAACAGTGTATCCAGTGGATTAGCTGGTGCTTTGGACAGGTGAGGTAGGATTAGGGACGGAGCTGGCCCCGTTAGGACGTCCGTATTTTCCTGGACGTTTGCAGTATCCCCGAGTGTTGGAGCTCTAGGTGAGGGCAGGGGTGGATGCGAAGCAGATGCTCCGGCTTGTTGTGGTTATTGTTGTTGCTGAAGCCTGGCAATCAGCACTGTCTGTTGAGCCACAACCTCTGTCTGACGCACGGCAAATTCTGCCTGGCGGGCAGCATCCCGCTGTATGGTTTGCATAGTCTCTTGGAGCTGACGTATCATGTCCTCCATACTTGCCATAAGGTGCTGATCTGACTGAACAACAAGTATATCTCTCTCTGCAATAGAAACGGAAACCTCAGCCTGTCTACACACTGGTAGGGTAGATAAAGACTGTTGATTTGGTAACCGCTGTACTGATGAACTGCGCCTAACTGACCTCCATCTAGTAACCGGGGGTAATGAACAGAACACTGCTTGTCCGTCAACTAGATCCTCGGATTGATGAAGTCTTTGACCTCTGGTCTAGAGTGCTCGAGGGGTATCTGCCTTTTCGGAAGCAATGATGCTAAACTACCTTACAAAAAGATAAATAAAGCAAAATAAGAAAACAACAAGCAGAAAAACGGACAGCATTTCAGTTTAAATAAACACAACACACAGTTGATATTGTAAGCTGAACACACTATTCTCAACACTGATCACTGCCCCCAAATCACTGCCTCAAATCTGATACTCCAAATACTGATGTCCTCAGTCTGATACCCAGACTTGCAAACTGATACATACAACCTATAGAGACACACTCTGAAAACAAATATCAAGTAAGTAAGAGCCAAAACACCCCTATGGAGAGGTAGAGTTTCCCTGTCCTATCTTGTCAGGAGCTAGGGTTTCACTACGCACGCAGTAGTTTCAAACAACCTACAATCGGGTAAGTAACCTGTCCTAGTTTGGAATGGTCATTATTGTTTCCGATATGCAACTAGGTCGAATGGTCAAAAAGGGTGCCTCGGTAACAACCGAGGTTTGTGTTCTCATCGTGGCAGAGCCCGTAACCGGTCAGCTTTATGGCACGCTTTTCCAAGCAAGCCTCCGGCAAATCATTCAGGAATAGCAGATGGCAAACACGGTGTCCTAGGCGCACAAATGTAAATGCAATGCAAAGAAACACATAAGTGTAAACAAAACAACATATCATGATGTTCGAGTCAAGTTCTCTAAATCCCCAGCAGAGTCACCAGAAACTATAGACCGCCCGAACTCCGCTCCGCACGCGAGGGTGCGAATTGTAGTTCTAGCTACTATAGTTCGGACTCTTGTCATGGTTCTGAATCTAATCTCACAAAGTGTAATGTAAGACTGATAAATCACCAAAGAGTCCAAATCCGACAAATCATTTTGGAAAATCGATTTTAATCAAGAAGTGCCAAACATGAACTGCTTTGCCAGATTTCAGAGTCGCCACCTAAATATTTTATTTTGGAAAATTTAGGAAACCCTGACTCATGCCTAAGGCGACGTGTCCGTCATCACCAAAGTTGCCTCGGCTCGGGAACTTGGGTACGAAGGGGGAAAGTCATGAAATGGGCACCCCCACTCCCCCGATCAAAGATCGGCTTCTACTAACATGATATGTTGTTTTGAAAACACATGTGTTCTTATTCCGGGTATTAATCTAGAATTGCTATGTGATACGCACAGCATACAAGTATAGACTCAATCGCAAGAATTGGAACAAAACATCTCATTTTTGTTTTTCAAAAATGGTTTAACAGATGCTACCCTCAAGTAGGCTAAGACGCGGATTTGCCACCCTTAAGTGGGCTTAGAAAACATGATTTTGCCACTTCAAGTGGGCTTAAAACTCACAATCATCGAGTTGTTCCAATTCAGGCAATCAAGCCTTCACCTACAGGCATTCATGCTGTTATAGCAATTAAGCAAATAGCCTCATGGCAAGCATGCTATCATGGCAGTCACTTACACACATGCAAGGATGCTAAAGCATAAACACTCACAGTGTACTCCGAGCCAAAACAGAAGCTAGTTAGTAATCATGCATGATCCGAGTTATGTCAACAATACCGCATGCAACACAAGCAAAATGCAACTAAATAGGCTCGGCTATCAAAGATGGCATATGAATGCAACTTGGTAACATGCTTTGAAACACGTATTCAAGTAAGTATTGAAATACAATGCAGTTTAAATGATGCACCGAGCCCGGTGCATACAGCACGAATGAATGATGCACGCATGCAAAGCATAAGGTATGCTAATTGAAATATGCCCTAAACTAACCATCAAAAGCTGGTAAATAAAAAGGAGAAAGGCGCGGGGTTGGAAGACATTCACACACACACGCACACTTATTACAACGTTTGCCCTCTCGACGGAGGGTCCAAATAAATCAACTAACTAGCTACACTAAGCAAATTAACTACAAACCGAATTGAAACTAGCTATACTAAGCTAATTAGAATATTACAAAGATGAAATAAATTAGCTAAATACATTAACTAATTAATTACAAAATCAGCAAATTAACTAGCTAAACAAAGCAGTTAAAATGGCCTCGAGGGGAGAGAGATATGCATGCTCGATTGCTTCGCGCGAAAATCCACCGCCTTGCCTCTAAATGCCTTTGTTTGCACACTTCTGTATTTCTGAAAATCATGCCAACTTCCAAAATGTTTCTGACCCACCTTAGGAACATGCTGAGGGATGGTCAGCCAAGAGGGATAGCCATCGGCCTAAGTTGATGGCCATCGGCCACTTCTGATAGCCGATCGGCAATCTTAGTGGCCGGTCGGCAGATTTGATGGCCAGTCGGCCACTGCTTCCTGCAATTTCTCCTTTTGCTGCAACAGAGCACAAACAGAGGCATGGTAGTGTATTTGCAAGGAATGTGTGCGCAATCACCCTCCCTATCATTTCTCAAGCTCAAGGGAGTGTGGTACTCGACTCTCGGGCCACCAACCGAGCATCGCAATGCACGATGGCCGAGAAGCCAAGTTTGCACAATTCAATGTCAATGAATGCACAAATAACACATAAGGGCCTCCCCCTCTATCATGCTTGATCAAGAGGATCGGCGACCGAGAAATGAGGCGCGTTTCATCACTTCAAGTATGAAACGCCCCTCGTTTCTCATGTTTGGATTAACATCCAATCCAAACACAATGCAATGCAACAACAATGCAATGCAACAACATGCAAACACAATGCAATGCAACAACATGCAAACAACATGCACATCTATCAATGTTAATGTGGCATGCACAAGGTTCCATCATGTAAACAATGCATGCATGGCAAGTTTAGAAGCTTAAGGCATCAAAGCTAGTAAAGAGCATCTCACAAGAGGCATGCAATACCAAGTTTAAATGGCTAAACCAACCATGGACAGAGCTTATGCATGCCAAAACAAAGGCCAAAAACATGCTGAAAAGGGAGTCCAAAAAGCTTATACAAGCAAGCACACATTGGCTCACAAACAAGGCATAATGCATAACCCTCAAGAGCAATGAAAGAGTGATGCATGGGAGAGTATAGCAAAAACAAAAGCTCTGAAATTACATTTCAAAAGATGCCATATCATGCACATATCACAAATAAGGCATGCTAGGAGGCTCAAAGCTCAAGATTAGCCAGGCCAATTACACTATAGTCATATCAAGCATGCCCCAAAGGGTCAACATGACTCGAAACAGTCCCGAGGCAGGTCGAAACAAGGTCAAAAACATGCTTGAACATAGCCAACATACGCTAGAATGAAAGGCATGGAGCATATAAGGCCAATGAGCATGATTACACTACAAGTGTAAGAAGCAAATGAGAGATGCTCTAACCAACCAAAAACAGAGTTGTATCATGGAAAAATAAGACCAAAAACACACTGAGATGTTAGCCCAAAAGCTTAGGCATGCATGCATACAAGTTAAGCCATGATCAAGGCATAAAGCATGACTCTCCAAAAGCATTGAAAGAGTGAAGCCTTAGAGAGTATGACCACACTACACACACTGAAATCATGGTAGAAATGAGGCCAAAGCATGCAAACAACTCAAGTAAAGCATGCTAGAGACTTGAAAACTCAAAGCTAGTAAGCAAGATTGCACTATGGCTATACAAAGCAAGGTGTGCATGACCAAAACCACTTAAAACAGAGCTTAAGCATGGAAAAATATGAGTAAAAACTTGCTGGAGTGGAGCCAAAAACATGCTAAAAATGATGGTCCAAAACATGATGCATGTTAAGGCTATAGGGAGAATTACACTACAAGTGCAAGGAGCATGCAAGAGGTAATCAAACCAAGCCAAAATAGAGTTAAGGCATGCTAAAATAATACCAAAAACATGCTGAGATGGGACCAAAATAGGCTAGCATGATGGATCAAAGCATTGAGTACACAAGGCTAAATGGCAAGATTACACTACATGTGTAGAAAACATGCATGGGGTGACTCAACCAAGCCAAAAGAGAGTTATGCCATGCTGAAATAAGGCCAAAAATAGGCTGAGAACAAGCCAACACATGCTAGAAACACATGCTCAATAATGAGGCCAACAAGGCAAGCAAACAAGACAAGAGGAGAGGGGACCACCCCCTCTCATTTTGGACCTCAAAACCACATTTCTACCACTGAAAATCCACTAGATTTTAGTGGCTAAAAGACCAAGAGAAGGTGGTCTTAAAGACCTAAAGAGATGGCACAAAACAAAGCCAAACTTGGCACAAAAGGGGGTAGACTACCCCCAACACCAAAGAGGCCTCAAACAAACACTTTAAGCACTTGAAAATGAAGCTTTTTTAGTTGAAAGTTAGGCCTAAAACATCATGCAAATAGGGCCAAATAAGCAATGAAAATAAAGCCTAAAAGGGGGTATAGACTCACCCTTGAAGAACAACTTCAAAACAGCAACTTCAGAGGCAAAAACCAAGCTTTTGAACTTCAAACAAACCTCCAAGAACCTCAACACAAGAGTGAAGGTGTTTCACTAGGTGTTTAGTGCAAAAGTATGAACAAAACTCACTTTTAGGCACAAAACAATACAAATATAGAGAGATAGGGAGAAATATAGATATGGAAGGATATATTTAGCCCTAATCAAAATTTCAGAACTTGAGACAAGAGGGAGGAGGCTCCCTTATATAGAATTCCAAGTCTCAAGCTTGTTGGACAAGCTAGAGGCTTGGTGCAATCCCTCCGTACACGTGTATGGAGGATGCATTCTACGCTCACCAGCTGGCAATAAAAATATCTGCAAAAGCAAGAAAAAGGGGCTCGGCCAACAAACATAGCCGACCGGCCATCAGTGATGCCAACCGGCCACCACTGATGGCCAATGGAAAAAGGGCATGACCGATGGGCATGGGGCCTGGCCGATGGGTTGTAGGGCTGGCCAACAGGCCACCCTCTTCCCTCAGAAACAAAGCCACAAGCTCTTGGTCCACAACCAAGCACAAAACAGACAAGTTGAGAGGCTCCAAGGCAAGCTGCACAGCCGAGACCTTCAGGAACTCAAAACGAACACGGGCATGGATGATCATCGAGTGTTCAAACGATGACGTCCAAGTCTTGAGGATGGTCAAAAATGGGGTGTCTGCATAAGGTCATGAAGTTCTTTGAGAGCATGGATAAGTATTTATAGATAGACAATACGATAAATAGCTAAATAAAAAAATATAAGATGAAGCGGATTGCCCCACTGGTTGAAAACTTAGTTTAGTTTGAAAATTAAATTGTTCCAAGTTTTGGTTTGATTGAATAATCACATATGAAGTATTGCCACAATTTGATCGAACTCACCTATAAAAAGATTTCCCGGTGAAACTGTTCTTCTTCTTTAGTTATTTATTTATTTTTTATAACAAGTCTTACTGTCTATTATCTGTAACCAAAACCATTTTTTCTTGTTGGTTTTGTGACCTTAGATTTATTTATTTATTTATTATTATTATTATTATTATTATTATTTCATGATAACCAATATGACGGGAAAAAAAAAAACTGATGCGATTCAACCATATACAGTTTGTGCTTATTGAAATTTGCAGAAGTGAGTAACTAAAGGGCTGCCCCTAATATACTAATTAGGTTATGTATGAATCTTAGATTTGTTTGATTTCAAAACATTGAGCTCACTTTTTAAAAAATTTTAGTTTCATGTTTTTCGTATTTTTGAATTTTAGTCAATAATTTTAATATTTTAAGAATTTTATTTTTATTTTTTAAATGCACCTAACCTAGATATACTTAAAAAATATACTTCTATGAAAAAAAAAATTATAAATTTATAAAATACAAAAGAAACACAAAAACTCAATACATTTTTATATTCTTGTGTATGCATTGAATTTTTAAAATATTTTCTCACAGATATTTTACTTTTTAGGTGCATCTAAGTTATGTGCAATAAAAATAAAAAAATATTATTTAAAATTTTAAAAAAAATTAACTAAAAATAAAAAAAATATGAAAAACTAAAAAAAAAAAAAAACTCAATTTTCAAAAAAACAATAAAAACCAAACACTTCATTAGGTTGTGTTTTGGATATGAGATTTGTGAACAACAAAAAAAATGAAAATTACAAGAAAAGAAAATGAACTAGGAGTTAAACTTTTCTTCTTCTTCATCATCATCATCTTCTTCTTCTTCTTCTTTTTGGATTTGGAAAAATGAAAATAAAATGAATTGTCAATTTTTTAAAAAAAAAAATTCCTGCTTTTCAACCCAATCTATAGAAGTTCTATATGTCAATAAAATCAAATCTATCTTTTTTTTTATTCATAAAAATAATATGAATAAATAATTTCATTTCCTTTTGATAAATCTAATTATTTTAACACAAATTTCAAGGTTAAAATTTCATTGTCTATAAAAATATTATTATTATACAAAAAACTTTGAAATTACATACTTCACATGCAAATTGATATTTTGGGAATATCATATAACATTGTCACATGGTATTCTTAACTAATGAGAAGTCTCAATACCCATTCTACCTAGGGGTGTAAATTCGGCCGAGCCTAGACCATATAGGGTGGGTGTTTGGAAAGTGGATTTTTATATAGGTTTTTCAGTTGTAGGATATTATTGGATAAAAAAAATTTAGTGTTTGGGAAGTTAGTTGGGTTTTTTGGTGGTTGGATGTGATATTTGTGAGAGAAAAAGTAAAATAATTATGGGGTTGGAAGTGATATTTTGTTTGGATTTTTTTTTTTTTTTTTTCCAAAAACTTTGTCTTTTAGTGGAAAAAATCGAAAAAACCCAACCCCATATCTTGTCAAACACCACCAGGGTCGGGCTCAGGTCGACCCGTCCACGGGCCTATTGAACCCCTATCAAAAATCAAACAAAGCCGATTTACCCAGTTTTCCAAAAATCAAACTCAGGCCCAATCTCAGGGCTTCGGGCTAGAGGGTCCGGCCTGACATTTTCTTTTAAAAAAAATTTCACCATTTCACCAAAATAATTTGAAATTGGCGTTGGGTGTCGAGCGGGTCAGGCCGCAACTAGAAAGAACATGGCCTAGGTAGTGGACCATTTTTACACCCGCTGACTCTACCTAACAAATTATAGAATGTCCTAACCATGTATCGTGACCAATCCCCAGCCCAAAAAGAAAAACAAATTTTTAAAATTACTTGTACATATTTTCAATGAATAACCAAAGAAAAAAAATAATTAGCAAACAACTAATTTTCTTATCTTTTTGTAATCCGACCAAAAAAATGAAATTATTTCATTTCAATTTTTTCAAGAAAGCCTATTACTTTTTTTTTCTTTTTTCATTTTTTCTTTTGACACAAAAAAAGAACATCACTATATTTTAAAATTACAAAAACGTTACCTATATAATTTTGAGTGAAACACTAATAAATCACAAAATGTGATCTTGTGAATTGTTTAGTTCTCTCATCTTTCTTATGAACCCAAAAGTTTCATTAAAGTAGAAATTATACAAAATGGTTTAATTTTTTAGGGATAAAAGTGAGTTTCTCCAAATGTGAAATTACATATTTGGGCAATCCGTATTATAGAGATTTTGTATATTCCTTCCTTGAACAAATCTTACATTACAGATAAGAACGTAATACTCCAATGTAATATTCTAATAACGTAACACTATAATGTAATACTAAAAAATTCCTTAGTGTATTTTTTTTTTTTTTTTTTTCCTAAATGTAACAATGTGACACTCTAAAACAACTCCATAGTATACTTTACTTGAACGTAACACTCCAACGTAATACATAAAAAACTCCTTAGTGTATTTTTTCCAAATGTCACACTCAAATTAATGTAATTCCAAACGCAACAATCTAATCAATGTAATTTCAAACGTAATACTCAAATATAATACACACAAAAAACACTAAAAAAAAATTTAATATACTTTTTTCAAACGTAACACTCACAATTTAAAATTATACATTTGCTCAAAACTTATAAAGGAATTTTTGTACTCTTTGTGAAATGGTTTGAAGAATCTCACATCCTTTTAGAATGATTTGAAAAATTCCACATCTTTTTTTTAGAGTGATACATTGGAGTATTACATTTGATAAAACGTACACTAAAGAGTATTTTTGTGTGTTATATTCAAGTGTTAGGTTTAGAAAAAGTACATTAAGAAGTTTTTTTTTTAGTGTTATATTGGAGTGTTATGTTTGAGTGTTACATTGGAGTGTTACTGTTTAATTATACATTTGCTATAATCTTACTAAGGAGTTTGTGTACTCCTTTTGAAATGTTTAAATAATTCCACATTTCAAGTCATTTTTGTACTCATTTTGAAATGTTTGAAAAATCTCACATTCCAAATAAAAAATATTTTAGAGTAAAAATTTATCCCAAATTTGATTATCATAAGTTGTGTATCATAGCTTTCTAGTAGAGAAAAAAATAAAAATAAAATAAAAAATAAAAAAAAATAAAAAAATAAAAAGAAGAAGAAGAAACATAATAGAAGTAAAGGTGTAATCGTAAATCTAATTTTTAAATAATATATTAAATCTTCCTATTCAAAATTAATGGGAGTAATTAGTCTGTAAGAAATTCTTTGAACTAAATAAATCATCATTTCTTAGATGAGATTTATAAGTAAATTTTCTTATAATTTTATTTTATTTTTGAATATTTTAATATTTTTCAAAAATAGTAATCCCCAGACCCAAAAAAATAAACTCAGCATCTAAGTACTAGTTTATTGCTCCAAGTGCGGGGCAGATTAATGTTGAAAAGTGATTGAAATGGTTCAGTGGTCCCAAACAACGTTGAATGAAACCGAATGGGTTGACTTGGTGATTAAGGTTTAGAGTTGGTTTCAGGTTTAAAATCTTTTATTTGCAAATAATTTTTTGAGATTAATCTATATGAAGTTTTCCCTGGTTTTAATTGAACTCCTAATTAGCGAATGGTAGGATTGATTTCCCAAATTAGTTAGTCTATTAGATCAGATATTGAGTTATTAAAAAAAAAAAAGACACAACATTGTCCAATATTTTTTATTTTTATTTTTCTAATCTATTTTTTGGAATAAAAGTCTAAATAAATAGGATTAACTAGGTTACAAGAATAGTTTGCGAACTTATTACGTTAGAACTATTCTAAACAGGATTTATAAATAAATCCCTCTTTATTTAAAAAAAAAACAAAAGAAAAATTAATTTAATGAAATAAGTAAAAATAATAAAACACTCATTTTCATGTAGTGTTACCTTTATTTTGGAATGAAAATAATTTAAAAAATTTAAAGATATCGTTTTATTGTTTACTTTTATCAAACTAATTTTTATTGCTTCATAAAACTAATTCTAAAATTAAAACCAAACATATTTCTATCAAACTAATTTTTATTTTTTTCATAAAACTAATTCTGAAATTAAAACCAAACATATTCCTAGAAATATTGTTCCAACAATTTTAGGAGCAATAATATTACATCCCTCTAATTTATCACCCCTAAATAACCTCTAATGATGTGACATTAAGGTTAAAACCCATGTGATGAAATATTTGATAAATCAAAATTTGACAATTGTCAGATACATCATTAGGCATGATAAATTAGTTGTCTCAAGCATTTCTTTTAGGAGGCTGTTGAAAAGTGTTAGAAAAATACTTGAGACACTTAATTTATCACCCCTTGAACGATAGAAGAACTACTTATCTTCTCTCAAATAGCAGTTGATCGGTTCGCATCTATGGTCCATCAAGAGGCTCGTGGATCTATACTGCTAATAATGTGTCTAACAAGTGTCAAATTTTGATTTGTCAAACTTCCCATTATGTGGGGTGTAACCTCAATACCACATCATTATGGGTCATTTACAAGTAATAAATTAGAGGGATGTAATATTGTTGAAACTGTTATCACAAAAAACAATGAAGTTGATCCAATAACCATAGTTATGTTATTTTATTGTATTTGTTTCTCAAAAAATAGATGGTTTAATTTTCAAATAATATTTATCGTTCATTTTTATTCAAATAAATGTCATAAGCAAACGTTGCTATAGTTATTGAATTGCTCTAATTTTTTCATAGATAATCAACGTGATGTCGTATAAAAATGAATAGTTAGAATTATCAAAGTGAAACTGTGGTGGGCCCCGATTTGAGCTCTCTAAAAAAACAATTAATTTAATACACAATAATATTAATTTTTAATTTGTCACACATTAACTATATTGGACCAAATTCTCCTACTATATTATTGTACATAAATTTACAAATCTAAAATTGCAAGTTTCTAACTTTTTTCATGAATTGCTTAGGTCACACACACATCAATCGTTATTTGTTTGATATTCTACTAAGTCTTTCTCATTTGGCATGTAGAAAGGGTAGTAAATCATGACACATGGGCAAGAACACTTTTTTTTGGTCGTTCATTATACTTTCATTTTTAGTTTTTATTTTTTATATTTTAAAAATAAATTATTTCGATATATCTTTGTTTTTATGTTTTCATTTTCATAAAATTAGATTCTATTTTATAAAAAAAAAATTGAAAATGAAAATAAAAAAGTCATTTATTTTCAAAATAAATTTTCAATTTCTTCTCCTTTAACACGTTTAGTTGCCACTCACTGCTAGTTGCCCCTACCACTACAATCTTCTGGCTATCCGTCGTTGGTGGATTGACCTTTAATGACACATTGAAGTGATTCAACAACTTGTTGATACCATCAAGGGTGGTGGTGGCGACATGAAAATGCGCTACCCTTCTACATAGGTAAGTAGGGCTTGATTCTTGGGAAGCACAGCTAGCGTCCCATTTATTTGGGGAAACTAACCATATTGTGCTCTGTTTGTGACTCTACCTCCTGTGCTGGAGATTTATACATTCCCCGCTTATCCCAATAATGGGTAATTTCCTTTGAATTACGTTAAATTTGGCTGATAATTGATTATCTTGGGACCAAGGCTCACGAATGCTATGATTGCTCCACGGAGCCTTTTTTTTTTTTTTTTGATGTAAAAAAAAAAAAAAAAAAGACCTATTGACGAGTTTTGACCACTCTTCTGCAATTTTAGTGCCACTCCCACCCTTAGGATTGTGTAAATACAGTCCAATCCGCTACAAGAGTATTGATCCGTATCAATCTGTATCGCTCTATTCGCTAACCGCGAATTAAATTTTAAAATTTATAATTCGTTTTCGAAACTACTCCGCTCTGTTATAATTAATACATATATATTTTTTAATCTCTAATAAAATATTAAAGTAAAAATGAGTATGAGAGATATTTAAGATGTGAAATATGTTATAAATTAGTAGTTATATATATAAAATATATTATGTAAAATTAGTTTGTCTTATATATATGAAAAATATCATACAAATTAATATTATATATTATGCAAATATTTAATAATTAGTTACAATATTTTTCAATATGTCAATTCATTTAAAATCGCTCAAATCATAATTTTATCAATCTAAAATCTAATAATTTACTATTTAATTTATAATTTTACTTGCAAACCATTCCAACCCAACCAGGTACACTCCTACCCACCATCCGCTATATCGAAAAGGACAGCGAATAACTTGTCAATTTCAAAAAAAAAAATCCTCCGCCCTGAGCGCTCCGTAATTTATTAAAGTTCGAAAAATTGACTACGAGGGCCCCAATGACGTCAGTCCGCAGCATCTCATTACTACAAATTTCTTGACCCAAGTTCCGGTAAATTTGTGTGTATAAAATTAAAAAAATATTCCCTCTGTTTTAAAATAATAGTCTCTTTTAGAGAATTTAATTTTTTTTAGTAATACAATTATTATATTTGAAAAAAATTGATTTTCCAAAATTATCCTTTTGATAGTACATTTTTTGGAAAAATTAATGTCATAATTGTACTTTTTATATTGTTTATTAATTTAAAAGAAGGGTAAAATAGGAAATTTATATTATTTTTGTATTTGATTTTTGAAGAGGGACTAATATTTTGAGACAATAAAAAATGGAATAAGGGACTAATATTTTGGGATGGAGGGAGCAAAAAATAAAAAATTTGAACAATGAAATTCGAACCCTAAAATTGTTTTAAAAATAATCTGAAATTATGAATAGTTTTTTAGGGTAATTTGCACTCACCTTCCATGAGATTTTAAAAAAAAACACAGTTAATCTCATAAATTAAACATAATTACACTAATTTTTCTTTTAGTTAAGGGTGTAATTCGGGTGAGTTTAGATGGATTGAAAAATTATCCAAACTCAGCCCAAGTTATGCTGAGAGCTACCCAAGCTTGCCCAAACTCAAATTATAATCCGAAGTTGTCTGCTCAATCCGAGAGTTAAACTTGAATTGCACATATATATATATATATATATATATTTGTTTTTTTCCCTATTTTTTAAGGAGAAAATTGGTGATAAATCTAATTTAAAGAGGGTATAAGGCATTAGGTCCAGTAGATATTTTTTATTGGTAAGAGGTCCATTCTTTATAAAATAGTTTGGTGTAAAGTCATTTTATTGGTTTTGAATGACATTTTGTTTCCAATTTCACCTCTTAATTTATCTGTTAGCTTTTTTTTTTTATTATTTGTAGACTTTTTTTGACTATCTGTATAATTTTTTCCTCTTATCTGTTGAAATTTTTCTATCTATTAAAATTTTCCCTTACCAAGGCAATGATCTGTTCAATTTTTTTAGCGAACTATTCAAATATTTTTTTATCTGTTGAATTTTTATAACCTATTTTTTCTATTTGTTCAAACAAATCAAAGAAAAAAAGCACAAATTAAATATTTCTTATCTATTGAATTTGTTCGACTTATTTTTTTTCTATCTGTTGAACATGCACACAGATATAAGGACATGCTTTTAGACTGAATGAAACAAATCAAGCACAAACCTCTTTCTTATCTTTTTCACACACATAGAGATCAAAGCAAATGCATGCTAGCTAACTCAGACACAAAAAGAGTGATTGAGAGAAAGAGATCGAGAAAATGACAAAGAGCACAAATTCTTCCAACTAGAAGAAATACGAAGTCCTATCTATGGAGTGTTTTGAGTCCCACCAAACGCACTCAGCTTTGATCGCAACTCTACAACCGTCGACGGCGATGATGAACCCTCCATTGAACCATTTCCACGTCGAACCTCTCTTACAAATCACTACTATAAAATCGTTAGCTCTTCATTCATAAATCATCATATCCAAAAACAAAAAAACAAAAAAAATTAATTTAAATTAAACTAAGCAGCCACGACTATGAGAAGGTAGAGGCGACACTCCCGAAGAAGCTACATTGGCCTACAACGACACTACGAGATCCCGCAGAGGTTCCATAGCTAAGACCAACTTTCCCCCACGATCCACCGCCCTCTCTCTGAAGCTCAACTTGCCCATCGACCACTATCATCGGTGGGCTTGGGTTCCAAATCTCACGTCAAATCCACCACGGTGAAGAGGCAAAGCAACTAGATATGAGGTACTAACGGAGTCCAGATCTAATGCGATGGAGTCTAGATCTAAAGGCAGAGATGTGGTGTGGTAGGTGTTTAGGAGAGAGAAAGATAGAGAGATGGAGGAGGAGGGAGCGGTTAACAACCGTATAGGCGACATCTTAGGGGATAGATCCTGAAAGTTGATTTCTTTCAAGGTGTAGAGCAGTCAAGTTGGCCAAGTTCCCTATAGAAGCAGGGATTGAACCAATGAGATTGTTTGTTGACAAATCAAGGTGAATTAGAGACCTTAGCATTCCAACATCTTGGGGGATGGATCCAGAAAGTTGGTTTGTATAGAGGTGTAAAATGGTCAAGTTGGTCAAGTTCCCTAGAGAAGTAGGGATTGAACCTGTGAGATTGTTTACTGACAAATCAAGTTCAATTAGAGACCTTAGCATTCCAACTTCTTGAGGGATGGGTCCAAAAAGACTGTTTTTGAAAAGGTATAAAATGGTTAAGGTGGCCAAGTTCCCTATAGAAGTAGGGACCAAACCTGTGAGATTGTTTTCTGACCAATCAAGTTCAATTAGTGACCTTAGCATTCCAACATCTTGGGGGATGGATCCAGAAAGTTGGTTTTTATAAAGGTATAGAATGTTCAAGTTGGTCAAGTTCCCTATAGAAGAAGGGATTGAACCTGTGAGATTGTTTGTTTGCAAACTAAGTTCAATGAGAGACCTTAGCATTCCAACTTCTTGAGGGATGGGTCCAGAAAGACTGTTTTTGAAAAGGTATAAAACGGTTAAGGTAGCCAAGTTCCCTATAGAAGTAGGGACCAAACCTGTGAGATTGTTTTCTGACAAATCAAGTTCAATTAGAGACCTTAGCATTCCAACATCTTGGGGGATGGATCCAGAAAGTTGGTTTTTATAAAGGTATAGAATGTTTAAGTTGGTCAAGTTCCCTATAGAAGAAGGGATTGAACCTGTGAGATTGTTTGTTTGCAAACTAAGTTCAATGAGAGACCTTAGCATTCCAACATCTTGGGGGATGGATCCTGAGAGTTGGTTTTCATAAAGGTATAGAATGGTCAAGTTGGTCAAGTTCCCTATAGAAGTAGGGATTGAACCTATGAGATTGTTTATTGACAATTCAAGGTGAATTAGAGACCTTAGCATTCCAACATCTTGGGGGATGGATCCAGAAAGTTGGTTTGTATGAAGGTATAGAATGGTCAAGTTGGCTAAGTTCCCTATAGAAGCAGGGATTGAACCTGTGAGAGTGTTTGTTGACAAACTAAGTTTAATTAGAGAACTTAGCATTCCAACTTCTTGAGGGATGGATCCAGAAAGTTGGTTTTTGAAAAGGTATAGAATGGTCAAGTCGGTCAAGTTCCCTATTGAAGCAGGGATTGAACCTGTGAGATTGTTTGTTGACAATTCAAGTTCAATTAGAGACCTTAGCATTCCAACTTCTTGAGGGATGGATCCAGAAAGTTGATTATCATAAAGATACAAAATTGTGAGAGAAGAGAGTATTCCTATTTCTGATGGAATTGTTCCTGAAAGATAATTGCTGGACAAGTCAAGGTAGGTGAGTGTTACAAGGCTACCAATCTTCGAGGGGATGGTCCCGTAGATTGAGTTGTTATGAAGTTTAAGGCTAAGGAGTTGAGGGAAGGAAGAGAAGTTAAGATTGGAAAGTGTACCTCTCAAGCCATTACTCTCAAGGTCTATATGGGTGACTCTGTCAGCATTATTGCAATGGATTCCAACCCAATTGCAATGATTGCTTCCAGCCCACGAGAACAAGAGAGATTGGCTCTGGTTGTCAAGGCTAGCTTTCCACGTCAAGAGAGCCACAGCTTCAGTTCCGTCTTCTCCAACTTTAGTAGTTGCAGAAGCAGCATAAGTAGCAGAATTAAAAGAAGAGACCATTTCAAGGATCATGAGAAAGACAAACAGGACATGGAACAGAACAAACTGGTTGGAATGCCTCTCCGCTAAGGCTGACATTGTTGGTTTGTAAATACAAGCAATGAGGAACAGTTGTTTGGATGGAGGGATGAAGGGCATGAAGTTCTTTGAGAGCATGGATAAGTATTTATAGATAGATAATACCATAAATAACTAAATAAAAAAACTGCCCCAATTCTAAAGTGGACTGCCCCACTGGTTGAAAAATTAGTTTAGTTTGAAAATTCTAAAGTAAATTTTTCCAAGTTTTGGTTTGATTGAATAATCACATATGAAGTATTGCCACAATTTGATCAAACTCACCTATAAAAAGATTTCCCAGTGAAACTGTTCTTCTTCTTTAGTTATTTATTTATTTTTCATGACGAGTCTTTTACTGTCTATTATCTGTAACCAAATCCATTTTTTGTTGTTGTTTTCTGTCCTTAGATTTATTATTATTATTATTATTATTATTATTATTATTATTATTATTATTATTATGATTATTATTATTATTATTATTATTATTTCGTGATAACCAATATGATAAAAAAAATAAAAATAAAAAAATAAAATAACTGATGCGATTTAACCATGTACAGTTTGTGCTTATTGAAATTTGCAGAAGTGATCAACTAAGAGCTGCTCCTCATATACTAATTAGGTTATGTGTGGATCTTAGATTTGTTTTTTTTTTTTTTTTTTTTTTGAACAAAGATCTTAGATTTGTTTGGTTTCAGAAAATTGAGCTCACTTTTTAAAAAATTTGAGTTTCATGTTTTTAGTATTTTTTTTTAAATTTAATATTTTAAGAATTTTTATTTTTATTTTTTAAATTCACCTAACCTAGATATACTTAAAAAATATACTTTTATAAAAACAATCTTTAAAAAATATATCAAATACAAAAAATACAAAAGGCATACAAAAATTCAGTACATTTTTATATTTTGTGTATATATTGAATTTTAAAAATATTTTTTCACAAATATTTAATTTTTTAGGTGCATTTAAGTTATGTGCAATTAGAAAGTAAAAAAAAAATATTCAAAACATTAAAAAGATTAACTAAAAATAAAAAAATATGAAAAAAAAAAAACTCAATTTTCATAAAATCAATAAAAACCAAACACTTCATTAGGTTGTGTTCTGGATATGAGATTTGTGAACAAAAAAAATAAAAAAGAAAATTACATGAAAAGAAAATGAACTAGAAGTTAAACTTTTCTTCTTCGTGGTCATCTTCTTCTACTTCTTCTTTTTGGGATTTGGAAAAATAAAAAGAAAATGAATTGTCAATTAAAAGAAAAAAAAATCCTGCTTTTCAACCCAATCTAAAGAAGTTCTATATGTCAATAAAATCAAATCTATCTTCTTCTTTTTTTATTTATAAAAAATAATATGAATAAATAATTTCATTTCCTTTTGAGAAATCTAATTATTTTAACACAAATTTCAAGGTTAAAATTTCATTGTCTATAAAAATATTTTTTATTATACAAAAAACTTTGAAATTACAAACTTCACATACAAATTGATATTTTGGAAATATCATATAAAATTGTTACATGGTATTCTTAACTAATGAGAAGTCTCAATCCACATTCTACCTAAGGGTGTAAATTCGGCCCAGCCTAAACCATATAGAGTCGGGTTTGGGTTGGGATTGGCCCGCCCACGAGTCTATTGAACACCCCGTCAAAAATTAGACAGAGTTGACCTACATAGTTTTCAAAAAATCAAACTCAAGCCCAATCCTAGGGCTTCAAGCTGGAGAGTCAAGTTGACATTTTCTTTTAAAAAAAATTTCACCAAAATAATTTGAAAATGACGTTGGGCGTCGAGCGGGCCAGGCCGCGGCCAGAAAAAGCATGGCCTAGGTTTAGCTTAGGGAGTTTGGGTTGGGCTGAGCCTCGGGTGAAGTTCAAGCCAGCGGATCATTTTTACACTCCTTGACTCTACCTAACAAATTAGAATGTCCTAACCATGTATCGTGGCCAATCCCGACCCAAAAAGAAAAACAAATTTTTAAAATTACATATACATATACATATTTTTTAATGAATAACCAAAGAAAAATTAATTTTTTAGCAAACAACTAATTTTCTTATATTTTTGTAATCCGACCTTCATTTCATTTTTTTCAGGAAAGCCTATTACTTTTCTTTTCTTTTTTCATTTTTTCTTCTGGCACAAAAAAGAACAGCACTATATTTTAAAATTACAAAAATGTTACCTATTAATTTTGGATGAAACACTAATAAATCCCAAAATGTGATTTGTAAATTATTTAATCCTCTCTTTTTTTTCTTTTTTTTTTTTATAAACCCAAAAGTTCCATTAAAGTAAAAATTGCACAAAATGGTAGTCACTTATATGTTTGAATTTAATTTTTTAGGAATAAAAGTGGATTTCTCTAAATGTGAAATTACATATTTGGGCAATTTGCATTATAGAGATTTTTGATTTACCCTCCATGAACAAATCCTACATTACGGATAAGAACGTAATATTCCAATGTAATATTCTAATAACGTAACACTCCAATGTAACTCATTAAAAAATTCCTTAGTATATTTTTTTTCCCAATGTAACAATCCAAAACAACTCCACAGTGTACTTTTTTCAAATGTAATACTCCAATTTAATGCACAAAAAAATTCTTTAGTGTACTTTTCCCAAACGTCACATTCAAATTAATGTAATCCCAAACGTAACACTCTAATCAATGTAATCCCAAACATAACACTCAAATGTAACACACAAAAAATACTAAAAAAATTCTTAGTACACTTTTCTCAAAGGTAACACTCACAATTTGAAATTATACATTTGCCCAAAACTTATTAAGGAATTTTTGTACTCCTTTTGGAATGGTTTGAAGAATCCCACATCCTTTTGGAATGATTTGAAAAGTCCTACATCATTTTATTAGAGTGTTATATTGGAGTGTTACGTTTGAAAAAAAATACACTAAGGAGTTTTTTTGTGTGTTATATTGGAGTGTTATGTTTAGAAAATGTACATTAAGAAGTTTTTTTTAGTATTACATTAGAGTGTTATGTTTGAGTGTTACATTGGTGTGTTACAGTTTGAATTATACATTTGTCCAAATCTTACTAACGAGTTTTTGTACTCTTTTTGAAATGTTTAAATAATCTCATATTTCAAGTCATTTTTATACTCATTTTAAAACGTTTGAAAAATCTTGCATTTCAAGTCATTCCAAATAAAAAATATTTTCATATAAAAATTTATCTCAAATTTAATTCTTATAGGTTGTGTATCATACCTTTCTAGTAAAAAAAAAAAAAAAAAGTGTGTATAATTGTAAATCTAATTTTCAAATAATATATTAAATCTACTTTTTCAAAATCAATGGGAGTAATTGGTCTGTAACAAAAATTCTTTGAACTAAGCAGATCATCATTTCTTAGATGAGATTTATAAGTAAATTTTTTTTATAATTTTATTTTATTTTAGAATATTTTAATATTTTTCAAAAATAGTAATCCCCAGACCCAAAAAAATCAAGTCAGCATCTAATTACAAGTTTCTTGCCCCAAGTGCGGGGCAGATTAATGTTGAAAAGTGATTGAAATGGTTCACTGGTCCCAAACAACGTGAATGAAACCAAATGGGTTGACTTGGTGATTAAGACTTAGATTTAGAGTTGGTTTCTGGCTCGAAATCTTTCATTTGCGAATAATTTTTTGAGATTAATCTATGTAAAGATTTCCCTGGCGTTTTATTGAACTCCCAATTCGCGGATGGTTGGATTGATTCCCCAAATTAGATAGTCTATTAGGTCGGATATTGAGTTATTAAAACTAAATAATAAAAAAACACACAGCAATGTCTAATAAATTTTTTTTTTTGTTTTATCTTCATAATCTATTTTTTGGAATCAAAGACTAAATAAATAGGATTAATTAGGCTACAAGAATACTTTGTGAACTTGTTGGGCTGGAAATACTCTCAACAGGATTTATAAATAAATCCCTCTTTATTTAAAAAAAGAAAAAGAAAAATTAATTTAATTTAATGAAAAAAATAAAAATAAAAAACACTCATTTTCAAGTAGTGTTACCTTTATTTTGGAATGAAAATAATTTTAGAAATTTAAAGATATCATTTTATTGCTTACTTTTATCAAACTAATTTTTATTAATTCTGAAATTAAAACCAAACATATTCCTAGAAATATTGTTCCAACAATTTTAGGAGCAACAATATTACATCCCTCTAATTTATCACCTCTAAATAACCTCTAATGATGTGGCATTGAGGTCTAATGATGTGGCATTGAGGTTAGAACCCACGTGATGAAATATTTGTCAAATCAAAATTTGACACTTATCAGATACATCATTAGGGATGATTTTTAGGTGGGATAAACTAGGTGTCTCAAACATTTTTCTTTTAGGAGGCTGTTGAAAAGTGTTAGAAAAATACTTGAGACACTTAATTTATCACTCCTTGAACAATAGAAGAACTACTTATCTTCTCTTAAATAGCGGTCAATCGGTTCGCATCTATGGTCAATCAATAGGCTTCTGGATTTATACTCCTAATGATATGTCTGACAAGTATCAAATTTTAATTTGTCAAATTTTCCATTATGTGAGGTCTAACCTCAATACCACATTATTATAGGTCATTTATGGGTAATAAATTAGGGGGATGTAGCATTGTTGAAACTGTTATCACCAAAAACAATGAAGTCGATCCAATAACCAAAGTTATGTTATTTTGTTGTATTTGTTTCTCAAAAAATAGATGGTTTAATTTTCAAATAATATTTATCGTTCATTTTTATTCAAATAAATGTCATAAACAAACGTCACTATAGTTATCGGATTGATCTGATTTTTTCATAGATAGTCAACACGATGTGGCATAAAAAATGAATAGTTAGAATCATCAAAGTGAAACTTGTGGTGGGCCCCAATTTGATATCTCAAAAAAAATAATAATAATAATAATACACAATAATATTAATATTTAATTTGTCACACATTAACTACATAGGACCAAATTCTCCTACTAGATTATTGTACATAAATTTACAAATCTAAAATTGCAAGTTTCTAATGTTTTTCATGAATTGCTTAGGTCCACACACATCAATCTGTTTGATATTCTAGTAAGTCTTTCTCATTTGGCGTGTAGAAAGGGTAGTAAACCGTGACACACGGGCAAAAACACCTTTTTTTTGGGTCATTCCTTATACTTTCATTTTTTGTTTTTATTTTTTATAATTTAAAACTAAATTTTTTCGATATATTTTTGTTTTTATGTTTTCATTTTCATAAAATTAGATTCTATTTCAAAAAAATTTAAAAATGAAAATAAAAAAGTCATTTATTTTTCAAATAAATTTTCAATTTTTTCTTCTTTTACTGCATTTAGTTACTTGTCACTGCTAGTTGCCGCCACCACTACAATCTTCTAGCTACCAGTAGTTGGTGGATTGACCTCTAATGATGCATTGAAGTGATTCAACAACTTGTTGATACCATCGGGGGTGGCGGCGGCGTGAAAATGCGCTGCCCTTCTACATAGGCGAGTAAGGCTTGATTTTTCGGAGGCACAACTAGCGTCTCATTTTATTTGGTAAAACTAACTGTACTGTTCTCCACTCGTAACTCTATCTCCTAAGCTGGAGATTTATACATTCCCTGCTTACTCTAGTGGTGGATCCTTTCGTTTGAATTAGGTTAAATTTGGCCGGTAATCGATTATCCTGGGACCAAGGCTCACGGATGCTATGATAACCCCACGAAGCGTTTTTTTTATTTTTTATGTTAAAAAGAAAAGACCTATTGACGAGTTTTGATCACTCTTCTGCAATTTTAGTGCCACTCCCACCATTAGGATTGTGTAAAATACCGTCCAATCTACTAAAAGAGTATCGATCCGTATCAATCCGTACCGCTCTATTTGCTAACTGTGAATTAAATTTAAAAATTTATAATCCATTTTCAAAACCACTCCGCTCTGCCATAATTAATACATATATATATATATATATATATATATATATATTTATCTCTAATAAAATATCAAAGTAAAAATGAGTATGAGAGAGATTTAATATGTCAAATTTGTTACAAACTAATAATTATATATATAATATATTATGTAAATTAGTTTGTGTTATATATATATATATATATATATAAAATATTATACAAATTAATATTATATTTTATGCAAATATTTGATAATTAGTTAAAATATTTTGCAATCTATCAATTCTTCTGAAACTACTCAAATTATAATTTACCAATCTATTAATTCACTATTTAATTTATAATTTTACTTTCAAACTATCCAAATCAAACTGCGTACACTCCTACCACCATCCGCCATATCGAAAGGGATAGTGAATAACTTGTCAATTCCAGGAGAAAGGTCCTCCACTCTGAACGCTCCGTGATTTATTAAAGTTTGAAAAAATGACCCCTAGGGCCCCAATGATGTCAGTCCGCAACATCTAATTACCACAAATTTCTTGCCTAAAGTTCTCGATAAATTTGTGGGATTTTTACAAGCAGTCCTATTTTCAAGAGTTATTACCCAACAAGTCCTTAATGGAGACTCTTTTGCCTATAAGTTCTAAACTTTTTTTTTTATTCCGTTTTTGTCCTCATGTTTTTATACTCAGATCTGGAGATGAAAAATGAAGAGAGAGAGAGAGATGGCTGTGAGAAGAAACATATATTTGCTTGGTGGACTGTTGGCGACACCATAGATGGTCCGATCGAAGAAGAAGAAGCTAGATTTACGAATCCAGATCCAGAAATTGAGAAGTTGAGCATATCTACGCCATGGATGGCTGGCGGGAAAAAGAGAGAGAGAAATCCACCACCATCGCCGCCGCATTCAAGGAGAATGTTCACTACAAAATCTAGATCTACAACCGTCGTAGTCCACCATCGCCAAGCTACACATGGATGATTTCCGGCGAGTTTCTAGTTGTGCTCGACCGAGCTACGCAAGGATGGTAAGATTGTCCACGTTGGGATTGCGATAATTTGTATGGTGAAATCTGTTTAAATCTGTAAATTTGTTTAAATCAGTGATAAATTTATTTAAACTAGTGATAAATCAGTTATAAATTTGTTTAAACCAATGATAAATTTATCACTGTTGAATTTTTGTAATTTTGCTTTTGTGAATTAGTAAGTGAGCTTGTATGTATGTGAGTATGAAATTTATCACAGATAACATTTTATAAGTGATAAATTTATCACTACTAAATTATTGTGAATTTTGTTTTGTGAATTAGTAAGTGTGTAGATGTGTTTTTGTGAATTAGTGAGTGAGTGTGTATGCATGTGAGTATGAGAGGACAAAAGGAACACTATATAAGGAACAAAAGGAAGACAACATACAAGGGAGTCACAAGGGAGAGCTCATGAGCAACTTCTTGCTTCACGCGCGTGGTGTGATATTGAAGGGTAAAATTGAAAACGAAAATAGGACAGGACTTGGCCAGTATTAACTTACTTCCATGGGACCGGCCAGTAAGTACCTCTAAATTTGTGTGCATAAAATTAAAAAATAAAAAATAAAATTTGGACAATGAAATTCGAACTCTAAAATTGTTTTAAAAATAATCTGAAATTATGAATAGTTTTTTAGGGTAATTTACACTCACCTTTCATAAGATTTAAAAAATATATAGTTAACTTCACAAAGTTAACATAATTACACTAATTTTTCTTTAAGTTAGGGGTGCAATTCGAATGAGTTCGGATGGATTGAGAGATTGTCCAAACCCAATCCAAGTTATGTTGAGAGCTACCTAAGCTTGCCCAGACTCAAATTGTAACTCGAAATTGTCTGCTCAATCTCAAGAGTTAAACCTGAATTGCACATTTTTTTCCCCATTTTTTTAGGAGAAAATTGGATTGAGAGATTGTCCAAACTTAGTCCAAGTTATGCTGAGAGCTACCCAAGCTTGCCCAGACTCAAATTGTAACTTGTCTGCTCAATCCCGAGAGTTAAACCCGAATTGCACATATATATATATATATATATTTGATTTTTTCCCCATTTTTTTAGGAGAAAATTGGTGATAAATCTAATTTAAAGATGGTATAAGACATTAGGTCCAGTGGATATTTTTTTTCATTAGTGAAAGATCTATCCTTTATAAAATAGTTTGGTGTAAAGTCATTTTATTATTTTTGAAGGACATTTTGTTTCTAATTTTACCTCTTAATTTATCTGTTAGCTTTTTTTTATTTGTTGACTTTTTTTGACTCTCTGTTCAATTTTTTTCTCTTATTTGTTGAAATTTTTGCTATTTATTAAAATTTTCCCTTACCAAGGCGATGATCTGTTCAATTTTTTTAACTAATTATTAAAATATTTTTTTTATTTGTTGATTTTTTATAACCTATTTTTTCTATTTGTTCAAATAGATCAAAGCACAGATCAAAGCAAAAAGCACAGATTGAACATTTTCTTATCTGTTGAATTTTTTAAACTAGTTTTTTTCTATCTATAGAACATTTCCTTATCTGTTGAACATGCACACAAATATAAGGACATGCTTTTAGAATGAATCAAACAAATCAAGCACAAACCTCTTTCTTATCTTTTTAACATGTATAGAAATCAAAGCAAAGGAACGCTAGCTAACTTAGACACAAAAAAGAGTGATAGTGAGAAAGAGATCGAGAAAATAGCAAAGTGCACAGATTCTCCCAACTACAAGAAATACGAAATCCTATCTATGGAGCTTTGTGAGTCCCACCGCACGTACTCAGATTTGACCGTAACTCTACAACCATCGACGGCGATGATGAATCCATTGAATCATCCCCACGTCAAACCTCCCCTACAAATCACTACTGTAAAATCATTAACCCTCCATTTATCAATCATCATATCCAAAAATAAAAAAACAAATTAATTTAAATTAAACTGAATGGCCACAACTTTGAGAAAGTAGAGGTGACACTCCCGAAGAAGCCGCATTGGCCTATAACGGTGTAGCTGGATCCCTCAAAGGTTCCAAAGCTAAGACCAACTTTCTACCACTGTCCACTGCTCTGTCTCTTGATCTCAACTTGTCTTTCGACCACTATCACCGGTGGGCTGGGGTTCGAAATTTGACGTCAAATCCACCACGGTGAGGAGGCAAAGCAACCATATATGAGGTAGCGATGGAGTCCAGATCTGAGGTGGCGAAGTCTAGATTTGAAGATAGAGAGGTGGTGCGGTGGGTGTTTAGGAGAGAGAAATAGATAGACATTGGAAGAAAGAGCAATTGACAAGCATGTAGGCGACATCATATTGGATGGATTGTGAAAGTCGATTTTTGTGAATGTATAGAGTGGTCAAGTTGGCCAAGTTTCTTATAGAAGTAGGGAGTGAACCTGTGAGATTGTTTGTTGACAAATCAAGTTCAATTAGAAACCTTAGCATTCCTACATCTTGGGGGTTGGATCTAAAAAGTTGGTTTTTATAGAGGTATATAATGGTCAAGTTGGCCAAGTTTCCTATAGAAGCAGGGATTGAACCTGTGAGATTGTTTGTTGACAAACTGAGTTCAATTAGAGACCTTAGCCTTCAAACATCTTGGGGGATGGATCCAGAAAGTTGGTTTTCATAAAGGTATAGAATGATCAAGTTGGTCAAGTTCCGCATAGAAGCAGGGATTGAACTTGTGAGATTATTTGTTGACAAATCAAATTCAATTAGAGACCGTAACATCCCAACATCTTGGGAGATGGATCCAGAAAGTTGGTTTTCATAAAGGTATAGAATGGTCAAGTTCGTCAAGTTCCCTATAGAAGCAGGGATTGAACCTGTGAGATTGTTTGTTGACAAATCAAGTTCAATTAGAGACCTTAGCATTCCAACATCTTGGGAGATCCAGAAAGTTGGTTTTCATAAAAGTATAGAATGGTCAAGTTTCCTATAGAAGTAGGGATTGAACCTTTGAGATTGTTTGTTGACAATTCAACTTCAATTAGAGACCTTAGCATTCCAACTTCTTGAGGGATGGGTCTAGAAATACAGTTTTTGAAAAGGTGTAAAACGGTTAAGGTGGCCAAGTTCCCTATAGAAGTAGGGACCAAACCTGTGACATTGTTACAAATCAAGGTTAATTAGAGACCTTAGCATTCCAACATCTTGGGGGATGGATCCAAAAATACGGTTTTTGAAAAGGTGTAAAATGGCTAAAGTGGCCAAGTTCCCCATAGAAGTTGGGACCAAACCTGTGAGATTGTTTTTCGACAAACCAAGGTTAATTAGAGACCTTAGCATTCCAATATCTTGGAAGATCAAGTTGGTCAAGTTCCCTATAGAAACAGGGATTGAACCTGTGAGATTGTTTGTTGACAAATCAAGTTCAATTAGAGACCTTGGCATTCCAACATCTTAGGGGATGGATCCAAAAAGTTGGTTTTCATAAAGGTATAGAATGGTCAAGTTGGTCATATTCCCTATAGAAGCAGGGATTGAACCTATGATTTTGTTTGTTGACAATTCAAGTTCAATTATAGACCTTAGCATTCCAACTTCTTGAGGATTGAACTTGTGAGATTGTTTGTTGAACTCTTTTAGTTAGGGGTGCAATTCGGACTAGTGTGGATAGGTTGAAAGGTTATTTAAGCGCAGCCCAAGTTATGTTGAGAGTTGCCCAAGTTTGCCCAAGCCCGAATTGTAAACCAAGGTTGTCTACTTAATCCCGACCCGAGTTAAATCCGAATTGCATATTTTTTTTACTCCCATTATTTTAGGAGAAATTTGGGGATAAATCCAATTTAAAGAGGGTATATGACATTAAGTCCAGTTGATATTTTTTATTGGTGAGAGATTCACCTTTTGTAAAATAGTTTGGTGAGAAGTTTTTTTTGTTGGTTTTGGAGGACATTTTGTTTCCAATTTTATTCCTTAATTTATCGGTTGATTTTTTTTTGACTATCTGTTCAAATTTATATCTATTTGTTCAAAAAATTTGACTATCTATTCAATTTTTTCCCCTTTTTTGTTCAAAATTTTGCTATTTGTTGAAATTTCCCTTTACCAAGGTGTTGATCTATTCAATTTTTTAACTATCTGTTGAAATTTTTTTTATCTGTTGAATTTTTATAACCTATTTTTTCTATTTGTTCAAACAAATCAAAGCAAAAAGCACAGATTGAGCATTTTCTTATCTATTGAACTTTGTTTAACTTTTTTTTTTTTTTTTTTTTTGTTGAACATGCACACATATATAAGGACATTCTTTTGGACTGAATCAAACAGATCAAAGCACAAGCGCCTTTCTTATTTGTTCAACATACAAACAGATCAAAGCAAACACACATTAGCTAACTCAAACACAAAAAGAGTGATAGAGAGAAAGAGATTGAGAATTCAGTACATTTTTGTATTTTTGTGTATGTATTGAATTTTTAAAATTTTTTTTACAAACATTTTACTTTTTAGGTGTATCTAAGTTATGTGCAACTAGAAAGTAAAAAATTTTATTTTAACTAAAAATAAAAAAAAAATGAAAAACAAAAAGTTAAATTTTCATAAAATCAATAAAAACCAACACTTCATTAGGTTGTGTTTTGGATATGAGATTTGTGAGCGAAAAAAACAAAAAAGAAAATTACATGGAAAGAAAATGACCTAGAAGTTCAACTTTTCTTCTTCTTCTTTGGATTTAAAAAAATAAAATGAAAATGAATTGTCAATTAAAAATAATAATAATCCTGCTTTTCAACCCAATCTATAGAAGTTGTATATGTCAATAAAATCAAATCTCACTTTTTGTTTATTCATAAAAAATATTATGAATAAATAATTTCATTTCCTTTTGATAAATCTAATTATTTTAAAACAAATTTCGAGGTTAAAATTTCATTGTCTATAAAAAAAATTTATTATTACAAAAAAAATTATAAATTACAAACTTGTCATACAAATTGATATTTTGGGGATATCGTATAATATTGTCATATGGTATTCTTAGCTATGAGAAGTCTCAATACACACTCTACCTAGGCGTGTAAATTCAGCTTGGCCCTGACCGTATAGGCTCGGGCTCGGGTCAGTTTGCCCTTGGGCCTATCGAGCTCTCGCCAAAAATCGAACCAAGCCAACCTGCCCAGTTTTCAAAAAATCAAACCCAGGCCCAAGCTCAGGCTTAGGCAATAATTGAGCTTTGGGACGGAGGGCTAGGCCCTACGTTTTTTTTATTTTTATTTTTTTCACCAAAATAACTTGAAAATGACGTTGGGCGTTAGACAGGTTGGGCTGCGAGCCAGAAAAAGCATGTCCTAGGCTTTAGCTCGGGGTGTTCGGGTTAGGCCGAGCCTCTAGCGGGGTTTAGGCTGGCGGGCCATTTTTATACCCCTAACTCTACCTAACAAAGTAGAATGTCCTAACCATGTATCGTGGCCAATCCTGGCCCAAAAAGTAAAACAAATTTTTAAAATTGCATATACATATTTTTCAATGTATAACCAAAGAAAAAAAATTAATTTTTTACCAGATAACTAATTTTCCACTCTTTTTGTAATCCAATTACTTTTCATTTGATTTTCTTTTTTTCAAGAAAGCATATCACTTTTATTTTATTTTTTTCCTTTTTTTCTTTTGACACAAGAAAAGAACATCTCTATATTTTAAAATTACAAAAATTTACCTATATAATTTTATTTTATTTTTTTTGTATATTTTAATATTTTTCGAAAGAGTGATCCCCAGACCCAAAAAAATCAAGTCAGCATCTAATTACAAGTTTCTTGCTCCAAGTGCGGGGCAGATAATGTTGAGAAGTGATTTAAATGGTTCGGTGGTCCCAAACAACGTTGAATGAAACCAAAGGGATTATATTTCCTGAATACCAACACGTGGCATGGTGACGCCGACGTGTCAGCCGAGGTGCCACGTGTCGTGGTAGTGAGGCCGAGGTGATCTCGGAGTTGCCGAGGTTATCTCCGAAGATATCGGAGTCCGAGATTAACGAATAAGGGACAAGAGTCCTAAGACGAAGAGGGGACTTAACCAAGATAAGGATAAAGCTCTTAGGGAGTTTATCTTTATCTTGAGGAGTCCAAAGTAAGCACAGAATTGGAATTCATAGAAGTCATACTTCTAGTGGGACTTGGATTAAATATATTATAAAAGAGAGGCACCCCCGTGGGTCTAAGGTATGCAATTTATGTTTTGAGTATTAAGTTTTGCTCTTGATTATCTTTGAGAGATATACTGACTTGATCGTCGGAGTGCCCCCGGGTGGAAGAACCACCGCCGGAGCCTTTTTCTTTCTGTTACAGGTTGCTGAAGCCATCTATTCTGCCTGTGCTCTCCAGTTGATCTCTAAGCGGGTAGTGTGGTCAGATTTTCACCCACACAATTTGGCGTCGTCTGTGGGAATCGAAGGAAGAATAGATGGCTAGTAACGGACAGCAAGAAAGGATTAAGGAAGACGCTCCCGCTGGGAGTGGCAGACCAATTGATCTTGACATTGAAGGAGACAACCACAATACCAAAACCCGTGACCAGGGTCACGGAGAGCAAAACATCATCCAAGAGGGTGACACATCAAAGAAGGAAGACCAAGGAAAGTACTACAATGAAGATAACCTCCAGGTATGGAGGGACAGGTGCCTACGGAGGGATGAGGAGGTAAAAGAATTGGCAAACAAGTTGGCAGACCTTCAGTCAGTCGTCAACTTTATGATGCAGAATAATGTTATGCAGCCACCATACCCGCTGCAAGATACACCAATGCCAGCAACCAACACCCAGAAGGGCGGAAGAAAAACAATCCCCGAGGTCCCTCAGCATACCAGGAGCGGAAGGCATTCTCACCGACCTTCCAGGGAAGTCGGACGAGAAAAGCCGAGACAAGAAGAGTCCCAAAGGACGCACCACATGAAGAATCCAGAACCCAAAGAGCATCGGCATGTTCGAGGGCAAGCACTCTGCTTTGACACAACCCATGCAGAAAGATCCAAACGGACCCACCACGAGGCCGAAAGCAGTGTACCAAAAAGACTAAAGTCCAAAGACAGCCGAGCTCCAGGGAGGAGCAAAGAAGACTTGAGGGACTACCTCAAAAAAAGACAGCAAAATATTGAAGCCGAGGTAAACTCCCCAGTAAAACCAAAAGCAGCCTTCTCGGTGGAACTGGACAAATTCGAACCACCAAAGAGATTCAGTATGCCGAGGTTTCAAATTTATGATAGTAAGTCAGATCCAAACTTTCATGTTGGACTATACCTGAATTCAATGGCATTATATAGCGGGAACGAGCCGTTGCTCTGCAAAGTTTTCCCCTCATCCTTTGGGGAAATTGCATCTGATTGGTTCCATAAATTACTAAAGGGAAGTGTAAAGACATGGGAAGGCCTGGTCGAGATGTTTGTGGCCAGGTTCGTGACCAACAAGCTGCAGCCCCTGAGGGTTGATGCTTTGATGGCTCTAAGAATCACCAAGGAAGAGGGCCTTAGGGCCTATACGAAGAGATACTACGAGGTATTCAACCGAATACCCGAATGCAACCAAGAGGTAGCGGTCGTGTCTTTCAAGAACGGCCTGAAAGATGACTGCCCACTACGGAAATCTTTGGCAAAAACATTGCCAAAAAGCATGGAAGAACTCATGGCAAGAATTGAGAAATACGCCAGAGCCGAAGAAGATACATCGGGAAACAAAGAGGTAAAGCAAGAAAAGGGAAACGGCTCGCCGAAGCGAGGCCGAGGCAACAATGGGCCGACCAAACAAGAAACAGAGTTGAGAAGTAAACAGGCGGTAACGACGGTATTCCGAATCCCAATTCATAAAGTCGTAGATCAAATTCGAAACCAACCTTATTTCAGGGCTCCGGCAAGAGCACCAGGGGAATTCATGGGAAGGAACGTTGGTAGACGTTGTGCCTACCACAATGAAGAAGGGCACCCAACTCAAGGTTGCAGAGCCTTAAAAGCACACTTGGAGGACCTGGTGAGACAAGGCCTTTTAAGGGACCTGGTCGATGAAGCCAGGACAAGGGAAGAACAGGCAAAGTTGCCTCAAGCAGCAGCGGTGCCGCCCCCCCCCAGCACAGCCACCACAAGCAGGAGGACCAAGAGTAGTTAATGTGATCCACTCAAGGGTCAACGAAAACGAAGTCAGAGGGGAGACCCAGAGGGTAAGACATTTACAGCATGTCTACCAAGTCGGGGAGAAGAGACATCGGCCAGAAGAATGCCAAGGGCCAATGATAGCCTTTACTGAAGCCGACCTGGAATTGGTCCAACATCCGCATAATGATGCCTTGGTAGTATCCCTCCAGGTTGGGGAGTGCCAAGTAAAACGCATCCTAATAGATCAAGGCAGCTCTTGTGACATCATGTATGTCAGATGTTACAAAGAGTTGGGCCTTCACCCTGACGACTTAGAACAATCCAGCGGCCCGATGGTCGGCTTTAATGGAACGCCGACATGGCCACTGGGCTCAACAAGCTTGGAAGTACAAGCCGGCACTAAGAAGATCCAGACGGAATTTCTGGTAATTGACACACCTCACCATACAACATCATCCTGGGAAGGCCGTGGTTGCATGCAATGGGGGCAGTTCCCTCAACATTGCATCAACTACTGCGGTTCCCAACAGAGCATGGGATTGAAGAAGTCAGAGGAGATCAACTGCAAGCAAAAAACTGCTCCATGGCAGCAATGAAGTCCACCTGTAGTATACAGGAGCCAAGGAAAGCAGAAGTTGAAGATGAGAACATTGAGGTCCTAGAAGACGTCGGGAAAGAACTAGCCGAAAAGAGCGAAGAGACGCTAAAGAAAGTTTTCGTCCAGGAGGGCAACGAAGAACATTTCTTTCTTCTCGGCTCATGCTTAGCTAGAGACGAAGAGAAAGAACTGGAAAATTTTTTGAGGACAAACATAGAGGTGTTCGCTTGGACACCTTACGAAATGCCTGGTATTGACCCCGAGGTCACTTGCCACAGACTGAATGTCGACAGATCGGCAAAACCTGTGATTCAACGAGCCAGAAGACCGACGTTGATGCACGTCGAAGCAGTAGAAGAAGACGTAGACAGACTCCTGGAGGCCAGGGCCATCCGAGAAGTTCAGTACCCAACATGGCTGTCCAACACAGTAGTAGTAAAAAAGAAGAAGGGCAAGTGGAGGGTTTGTGTAGATTTCACCAGCCTTAACAAAGCCTGCCCCAAAGATAGCTTCCCTCTGCCCAAAATCGACCAACTGGTAGATACTACTTCAGGACATGAAAGGATGAGTTTTTTAGATGCATACAGAGGGTACCACCAGATTGCCATGTACCCTCCAGACGAGGAGACGACCGCATTCATCACCCCTAAAGGCCTGTACTGTTACAAGGTAATGCCTTTTGGGTTAAAAAATGCAGGAGCAACCTATCAGCGGTTAGTAACAAAGATGTTTAAACACCTGATTGGCAAAAAAGTAGAAGTCTACATCGACGACATGGTCGTGAAGACAAAGGAATCAAAGGGTCATCTTGCCGACTTAAAAGAGGTCTTTGATATACTCAAAAGATATCGGCTCCGACTCAACGCCTGAAAGTGCGCCTTTGGAGTTGGATCAGGTAAATTTTTAGGATATCTGGTAACAAGAAAGGGCATTGAGGCCAGCCCAGACCAAATCAAGGCCATCCTCGAACTACAGAGCCCGACATCGGCAAAGCAAGTTCAAATGCTTACTGGAAGGGCCGCAGCCCTAAACAGATTCATCAGCAGAAGCTCAGATAAGTGCAGACCCTTCTTCAACCTGGTGAAAAAAGCCACAGACTTCCTGTGGACAGAAGAATGTGAAGCCGCCTTAACCGACCTAAAAAAGTACTTGACCACAACTCCGGTTCTTTCCAACCCAGTACCAGGGGAGGAACTGTTTTTATACCTAGCAGTCTCAGAACACGCAGTCAGTGCAGTGCTAATCCGAGAGGAAAAAGGGGAGCAAAAGGCTGTTTATTATGTAAGTAAAACTTTGGCCAACGCAGAAACAAGATATCTACCACTGGAAAAATTAATGCTGGCCTTAGTAATGGCTTCAAAGAAGTTGAACCATTACTTTCAGGCACACAAGATTGTGGTCCTAACAGAGCACCCACTGAAGTCCTTGTTGCAACAAGGAGACTTAACAAGAAGGATAGCAAGATGGGCAGTAACCCTGGGCCAGTTTGACCTGGAGTATAGACCAAGAACAGCAATAAAGGGCCAAGTTTTGGCCGATTTCGTCGCGGAATTCACACCTGAAACCATCGCACATCGGGCTCCGTCGAGCCAAGATGAGCGTTGTCCCAACAAGCAAAAAGAACCCCAGCCAAAGACAAAAAGGCAAGAGAAGGAGAAGCTCAAACCCTGCAGCATCTACATCGGCGATTCATTCAGACTATTCGTCGATGGAAGTTCAAACCGCCAGGGAGCAGGGGCAGGAGTACTGCTGATATCTCCAGATGGAGAAATAGTAGAACAGTCCATCCGTTTGGGGTTCAAAGCCTCAAACAATGAAGCAGAATATGAAGCATTGATTGCAGGACTAAAGCTAGCTGCAGCAGCAGAAGCAGATGAGGTAATTGTTTTTTGTGATTCACAACTCATTGTTAACCAGTCAACAGGAGAATTTGCAGCCAGGGACGAAAGAATGTCGGCATATGCAAAGGAAGTCATCAGATTGGCAGCCCTATTTCAGAACTGCAGATTACTCCAAGTCAGCTGAGATGACAACACTCACGCCGACGCATTGGCTAGCCTGGCTAGTTCAATTGAAACTGGAAAAATAAGGACAATTATGATCGACTACATGTCGGCCCCGAGCATAGATAAACAGAGCACTGAACAAGAAACAATGTGCGTGGACTTGGGACCAAGCTGGATGGATGCAATCATTGCATTCCTGAAAGATGGGAAGCTGCCAGAAGACCATAAGGAAGCACATAAAATCAGATTGAAGTCAGCCAGATTCAGTCTAACAGCAGAAGGCCATCTCTACAGGAGGTCCTTCACTGGGCCGCTTTTAAGGTGCGTACACCCTTTGCAGGTTGAAGATTTTCTTTATAAAATCCATGAAGGAATTTGTGGAAGCCATACTGGGGGCAGATCATTAGCCCACAGGGCCATTACCCAGGGGTATTGGTGGCCCTACATGCAAAAGGATGCTGAAACCTACGTGAAAAAGTGTGAACAATGCTAAAGGTTCGCACCTTTGATACATCAGCCAGCTGCTGACCTAAACTCGGTGTCCAGCCCTTGGCCGTTTGCCCAATGGGGCATGGATCTGGTTGGAAAACTTCCCCAGGCAACCGGGTAAAGAAAATACTTGCTGGTGGCAACAGATTACTTTACAAAATGGATAGAGGCAGAACCTCTGGCCAAAATCCGAGATGTGGACGTCAAGAACTTTATATGGAGAAACATCATCACCAGATTTGGGATTCCAAGAGCAATAGTTGCCGACAACGGAACACAATTTGACAGCAAACTCATCAAGAACTTTTGTGCCAAATTCAAGATCAAAAACTACTTTTCAACACCAAGTTTTCCCCAAAGTAACGGGCAAGCAGAGGCATCCAATAAAGTAATTCTGGATGGAATAAAGAAGAGGCTGCAGGCAGCAAAAGGAAAATGGGTAGACGAGTTGCCCAACGTACTTTGGGCATATTGGACTACGCCGAGAAGATCAACAGGAGAATCCCCCTTTGCCATGGCTTATGGCACAGAGGCAGTCATCCCATTGGAGATCGGCATCCCAGGGATCAGAACCTAGGGAGTAGAAAATGGCACCAATGACATACTCTTAGCCCGAGATCTGGATTTGTTGGAGGAACGAAGAGAAAAAGCTGCAATTCAGCTTGCAGTATACCAGCAACAGTTTGCCAGAGCTTACAACAAGAAGGTCAATCCAAGAGATTTTCAAGTCGGCGACCTAATCCTGAGAAAAGTCATCGGGAACAAGAAAGATCCCAGGGCAGGCAAGCTTGGCCCAAACTGGGAAGGACCCTACAGAATTACTTCAGTATTAGGCAATGGAGCCTATCGACTTGAGGACAATGAGGGCAAAGTATTGCCCAGACCTTGGAATACTTGTAATTTGAAATTTTTCTATCATTAGATGTGCATCATTTTTTGGCCGATATCATCAATAAAGTCTTTTCAGAATTCTTTCAACACATATGATTGATAAAATTGTGCATTGATGTTTATTGAACACATGAATAATGAGAACCCAAGTAGAACTCAGGTTCACATTGGGGGCAGAAAGAAGAAGAATTTCACTTGTCAAGATTTATAGCAAAAACTGAAATTAAACCGAGATGATGCTTAACCGAAGATAAGCCGAGATGATTCCTTGCCTCCACTTGTTGAAATTTGTAGCAATTTACAAGTTGGAGTCAAGCTGATTCCTTGCCTCCACTTGTTGAAATTTGTAGCAATTTACAAGTCGGAGTCAAGCTGATTCCTTAATTCACTTGTTGAAATTTGTAGCAATTTACAAGTTGGAATTAAGCTGATTCCTTATCTTCACTTGTTGAAATTTGTAGCAATTTACAAGTTGAAGTTAAGCCGAGATTATTCCTTAATTCACTTGTTGAAATTTGTAGCAATTTACAAGTTGGAATTAAGCTGATTCCTTATCTTCACTTGTTGAAATTTGTAGCAATTTACAAGTTGAAGTTCAGCCGAGGTTATTGCTTAAGTTCTCATAGCAATATGTGGGTTGCTCAACCCTAAGGAAGATGCTTAACACTTGTTGAAATTTGTAGCAATTTACAAGTTTATGTTAAGCCGACATATGATCACCCGCTGAGGTATACAGAAGTTTACAGGTTGAAGTAAAGGTTAAGTATATTGTTTAAAAAACTTGTTGAAATTTGTAGCAATTTACAAGTACATCATTATTTAATACTTAAAAAAGTTTACAGTATATGTTAACACTTGTTGAAATTTGTAGCAATTTACAAGTAGGTTAGACCGAAATCACTGTTTAAATACTTGTTGAAACTTGAAAAAAAAAAAAAAAAACTTGTAAAGTTAGCATTGAGTAGTATATGTTTTATACTTGTTAAAATTTATGCAAGGTTTGCAGGACAGTATCTTGCCGAAGTAAAAGTTTCGTAGTTATACCCGAGGTATATAACCCCGAGACGATTGCACAAAGGAAGCAAAATGGAAAAGCATGCAAAAATTTCTAAGTATAGAACTACGCAGAAGCAATTAACGGAACATCACAAGATTAAAAAGCATCTATAGAAAAGAACAGTTGCAGTTACAAATTGAAAAAGTTACGTCGGCCATAAGAAAAGAGTTTTACATCATCCAGAAATTAAAAGAGCGTACAAAGTATAAAGTGCAGAAAAAGAAGAAAAAAGTACAAAAGGCATTCAAATCAAGACTCTTCAGTGATAGCAGTTGCAGGGGCTGGGACCTCGGACGATTCTAGGGGAACCTCCTCAGAAACCTTTTCTGCCTGTATCTCGGCGTCAATCTCTGCTAGTGTTGTATCAAGATCTCTTTCAGCGAGTAGAAGATCGGATGATAGATACCCTTGAACAGACTCCTTGGACACTTTCTCAACCTCATCGCCCCCTTCGTCTTGAGTTAAGTCCAAGACTTGCTCAGCTGGAAGAGGGGACTTGGCCTCAGCAGCATCCTTGGGTTTCCTCACCAAGGCTTCATCATCATTATTCTCTGCATCCTCATCCTCAGCATTGGCCTCCGTCTCTGATTCGTCTTCAGTCTGACTTGGAGGAGGAAATGGTAAAGGAATAGCGTCGGCCTGGCGCAATGGCGAGTCAGCAGGAAGATCAAGCTTCTTTATTAGGGCCATCCAACCAAGGGAAAATCCCCTGTTGCATGCCTGCCTGACTTGAAGTTTATAGTCTTCTGTGGCGTCGGCCATACCCTGGGCATAGGCCTTTTCATCGGCCTCTTTGATTTCGGCCTCTATGGTGGCCAGAGCTTGCTGGAGCTCTTTCTCCGCTTGGGCCTTCTTAGCCTCGGCCTCTCTTTTCTCAGCCTCAGCAACTTTTTTAACGGCCTCAGCAGATTCGGCCTTCTCAAGAGCTAAAGTTTGGGCTTTAGTTGCAGCCTCGGCCTGATCCTCCAGCTTTTTCATCTTTGATTCAAGAGATTTGATCTCCTTCTTTAGGAAAGACGCTTCCCTCTTCATATCAACCAATCTTTGCCGATTTTCAAAAGATTGCATTGAAAATGAATGGGCGTGTTGGATGGCCTGAAGAAAAGACAGAAGTGTTAGAAGATATTCTCAGTAAGAAACAGAAGCAAAAATCACAAGTGCAAACAGGAACCCTTACTTGAACAGAGTGTTGGAGCATAAGAGCGTAATTCTCATACTCACTGAGCTTAGCATTTCGCTCCAAATCCTGCGGAAGGAGAAGAGCAGTGCTGACGGCGACACCAACATTGATATCGTCGGCACTTTCACTGGCCATAATAGGCCTATCCTCCAGAGTTAGTTGAGGGGCCCATGGAACGTCGGGCTTCTTTGACGCCGAGGTCGTCGCAGACGATGACCTCGGCTTTTTTGATTGTGTAGACCCTGAGGGTTGGGCCTCAGCAGACCTCTTGGTGGAAGCAGAGGTTGATTTTTTGCTTTCTGCCAACTGAGAAATAGGCAGAGCATCCTCAGCCTCGGCATCAGTAGCCTTGGCCTTGGGCTGAGCCTTTTTTGCTCTCTTTGGCTTTGGCGGGGGCATCGCATGCGTTGGAACAGCATCGGTGTCGGTTGGAAGGTCAGCAAGAAGATCTTGAGCGACAGGCCTTGGGCGAACCATCTCGGCAGTCTTCACAAGTCTTCGTCGGCGTTTACGTTCTGGAATTGGTATTAAGTAGGGGGCCGAAGTAGATGGAAGATCGGCCGGATCAGAAGTAGTTCCTTCGTAGGCTCGTGATATGGAAGCAATGGAAGGAGTTGCGGCAGAAGGTGGAGAGAGACTTTTCTTCTTTTTTTTCGGGATGTCGGGTAAAGTGGATTTATATGTAGGGATGAAGTTTAGTAACAATGGGGCTTTTCGTTTATGGATTAGAAGGCCAAGGAGTTTTTTCAGATCTGTTCCTGGGAAGAAGGATTGATGGAAGTTCTTGGGTGGCTGGTGAAGATCTGCAGAACAAGCAAACAGACATTAGCAACAGACAGAATTTTTAAGACTTAAATAAAAAACAACTGAGAGTTGGCACTGGGCTCTTACCCTTGCCCTCTATAACTGTTCGAGGAAGAGGGTAGAGGTGGACATCTTCATCTGGGCCAAACTCCCAATTCCCCGAGGCAATAACAAAGTCATCCCCAGCCCCCTTGTTGGAGTCTGGGAGGTCGGCCACAATTTTGAACTCGGTAGACCTCGGCTTAAGGTAATAAACAAAACCCCTTTCCTTCAGGTTGAGGGGGCACATTGTATAACAGTACTGAAGGTCGGCCAGGGTGATCCTAAGATTTTCTTGCTTAGCTAAAGCTATGATACCATTAATCACCCTATAAGAGTTGATAGTAAGTTGCATGGGGTTCAGCTTGTAGAAATGAAGAACTTCACGAAACAGGGGATTAAGTGGAAGCCGAAGTCCACATTCAGTAAAGGCTACTATTGGAAAGGGCATCGTATGGTCTGTGGGCATGATGGTATCATCATCCCCAACTAACTTAATGTGAACATCGGCTGGGATAGAGAATTCCTGCCTAAAGTATTCAAGTTTTGTTGGAGTATTTACCCTATGTCTCCACATACCCATCTTTTCAACCTAAATAAAGGAAAAATATGTTTCAGAGGATAGGTATTTTAGAAGGGTTGCAAGAACCTCGGCAAAGACCTAGGAAAGGACTGACAAGGCTTGTTTCAGTTTTCCCTAAAGAATTGAAGGTTCTACACGCAAATCCCAAGCCTAAGAACTATAAAGATCAAGATAGAAGGCAAAGATCTGGAACAGATACGAAAAAACAGAAAACAAAGGCAAAGTTTCAGATTCAAGAAACAAAGATGGGCTATCAGAAACACGAAGAATACAAAGGGGGAAAAGTCAAGAGCGATGACAAAAGAAAAGTGGTGAAATAGTACAAGTATTCGAAATATAGCCACGATTCAAGATACAAACAGATCCAGAGCTATGAACAAAACAATAATGACATAGGGCAGACAAAAGCACATAAAGAGGACTAAGAGTAAAAGGGACAGAATCTTACCAGAACAAATGAAGATGGAAAGAACGACGCCGAGAAATGGTAACGATTGCAGGCACGACGAAACAGAGAAAGCTTCACTGAGGTGAAAGGACCAAAAAATCGCAGAGCTTCGATTTTGAACAATGGCAGATTTCAGAAAGCTTAGAGAAAGAGAAAGCAAGAAATCAAGAGTGCAAAAGTAAAGAAAGGAAAAGAGAAAGAAAAGTTTTATCAAAAACTTGAAACGGCGGCAAAAATAGGGCATTTATTACGCCTGGAGCAACGCACGCATCAGACGGCGCAGACGAACAAAAGACAGCTTTCAGGCGCGTCACAGACACGCTCTAATAAAAACAAAGCACGTGAAAGGAGACGGTTAGAAGTGCATGACAACTCATGCGCGTGGGAGGGAACGTTCGAGACCTTGTTCTCCGAAGAGAACACATCGGCTGTAAATGGATTATTTCGGCTAAACAGTTTTTGAGCCATTATTCAGAAAAGAAATGTCAAAATATCGATATAGGTTCCATCACCTCAGAATGCCGAGGTAATAGAACCTAGGGGGCAGTTGTGGGGATATATTTCCTGAATACCAACACGTGGCATGGTGACGCCGACGTGTCAGCCGAGGTGCCACGTGTCGTGGTAGTGAGGCCGAGGTGATCTCGGAGTTGCCGAGGTTATCTCCGAAGATATCGGAGTCCGAGATTAACGAATAAGGGACAAGAGTCCTAAGACGAAGAGGGGACTTAACCAAGATAAGGATAAAGCTCTTAGGGAGTTTATCTTTATCTTGAGGAGTCCAAAGTAAGCACAGAATTGGAATTCATAGAAGTCATACTTCTAGTGGGACTTGGATTAAATATATTATAAAAGAGAGGCACCCCCGTGGGTCTAAGGTAAGCAATTTATGTTTTGAGTATTAAGTTTTGCACTTGATTATCTTTGAGAGATATACTGACTTGATCGTCGGAGTGCCCCCGGGTGGAAGAACCACCGCCGGAGCCTTTTTCTTTCTATTACAGGTTGCTGAAGCCATCTATTCTGCCTGTGCTCTCCAGTTGATCTCTAAGCGGGCAGTGTGGTCAGATTTTCACCCACACAGTTCGGTGGTCCCAAACAACGTTGAATGAAACCAAAGGGATTAGTTTGGTGGTCAAGAGGTCTAAAGTTTAGTTTTTAGTTCAAAATCTTTTATATGCGAATAATTTTTTGAGACTAGTCTATATGAAGTTTTATTTGGCTTTAATTGAACTCCCAATTAGCGAACGGTAGGATTGGTACTCAAATTAATCGGTTCATTAGGTTGGATATTGAGTTATGAAAAAAAAAAAAAAAAAAAACACAACAATGTCAAATATATATATATATATTTTTTATTTTCATAATCTGATTTTTGGAATAAAATTCTAAATAATTAGGATTAATTAGGCTAGAAGAATACTTTGTGGACTTATGGGTTTAGAACCACTCCAAAGAGGATTTATAAATAACTCCCTCTTTTTAAAAAAAAAAAAAACTAAAAATTAATTTAATAAAAAAAGTAATAAATCAAAACACTCATTTTCATGTATTGTTACCTTTATTTTGGAATGAAAATAATTTAAAAAATTTAAAGATATCATTTTATTGTTTATTTTTATCAAACAAATTTTTGTATTTTCGTAAAACAAATTCCGAAATTAAAACCAGACATATTCCTAAAGATATTGTTCCAACAATTTTAGGAGCAGCAATGTTGCATCTTTCCAATTTATCACTCCTAAATAACCTCTAATGATGTGGCATTGTGGTTAGATCTCATGTGATGAAATGTTTGACAAATTAAAATTTGACACTTGTCAGATACATTGTTAGGGGTGATTTTTAAGGGTCATAAACTAAGTGTCTCAAGTATTTTTCTTTTAGGAGGCTGTTGAAAATTGCTAGAAAAATACTTGAAACATTTAATTTACAGCAATGCTAGGTATCATGAAAAATCTTTCATGAAAATAATCATGAAAGCTTTGTGACCTTTGGATTACACTTAGAATAAAGCACCACACATTAATCAAGGTAATCCAAGGATCATAACTCTTTCATGATCATTTTCATGAAAAAAATTTCATGATCCCTAACTTTTCTCTTTAATTTATCACCCCTAAAAATATCCTTAATAATGTGTCTGACATGTGTCAAATTTTAATTTGTCAAACTTTTCATAATGTAGGTTCTAAGCTCAATGCCACATCATTAGGGTTCATTTAGAGGTAATAAATTAGGTGATGCAACATTGTTGAAACTGTTATCACCAAAAACAATGAAGTCAATCCAATAATCGTAATTATGTTATTTTGTTATATTTGTTTCTCAAAAAATAGATGGTTTAATTTTTAAATAATATTTATTATTCATTTTTATCCAAATAAATGTCATAAGTAAATGTCGTTGTAGTTATCGGATTGATCTGATTTTTTTGCATAAATAATCAACACGATGTGGTATAAAAAATGAATAGTTCGAATCATCAAAGTGTTCATGTAGAGGCCGAAACCTCCAAATAGCGTTTATCGAACTGCCAAATAGTATTGACGCGTACCAGGAGTGAATCTCCCCCTCATCATATCATTGGTCTAGATGGCACACTCAACCGGTTTATCACAACCGACCTATCCCTTGGGGAAAACGACACCATAACTGAAACGGCCGACCTATGATAAGTCGGTTCATCTGAACCGGCCGACTGTGAGGCGTGCCGTTCTTTATCTCGACCCGAATTCATTCCGGACTGCACTCGGCTCGGTCCCAACGCATTACCGTGGATCCAGTCGAATATCAGGCCGAGTCAGCTCAGTTGGGCGCATCCATGTCTCTACACTTTTGCAGACAATCTTGCTCGGCACAACGTGATGGGCCAGGGAACCGCGTTGATTTAGTTCGGTCAGACACAGTCCGATTCTCGCAAAGCGCATCGTCATATCCCCCGTTACCGTAGCTCGGCCGTATTGACCGGCGCAAATCTCCCTCTCAGTACACAATAATATTAATGTTAACTATCAATTTGTCACACATTAACTATATAGGACCAAATTAGTGTACTAATTAATGTACCAATTGATAATATGACATAATTTAAGAAGTTTTTGATATTTATAATGTGATTAATGAGCGGAGTCAATAATAATATAATAACTAGGATTGATACACTAATTTGTGCATGTAGCACCACCGACTATATTATTGTACATAAGTTTACAAATCTAAAATTGGAAGTTTCTAACGTCTTTTATGAATTGCTGAGGTCACACACACATCAATCGTTATTTGTTTGATATTCTTTCTAGTAAGGAAGCGTTTGGTTCAAAATTAGAATCACGATTTGAATAAAAAAAAAAATTAATTTTTTTTTGAAACTTATAATCAAATAAATTTCTTTAAAATTCAATTCAATAACTCTTTTCAAAACTTATAACCAAACTCTATTCAAAACTTTATTTAAAAAAAAATTCTAAAAATATATGTTTTTGTTTTGTTTTTTAAAATTATTTTTTTAAAATTTTTTTTGACAAATTATTTTTTCAAAAAATATTTTTGTTACTTTTATTTTGGAATAAAAATATTTTTTATTTTTATATTTTTTCTAAAAAAATGTGTTGATATTTTTTTAAGCGTTGGTCAAATAATTCATTATGATTTCGATATATATGGAAAACATTAAATAATTAAAGAAAATAAGACATATTTAACAAATAAAATAAAAAAATTTTAAAAAAAAAATTGGTACATGTACGGGGTGAAATATCCTCCGTCTTCCGTACTCCTTGCACTTGAGCTTCACGTAACGTCGCATGACCTGAAAACAGAAAGACGGTGAGCTGCCCGGCGGTGTGCTGTCGGATAAACCCTCCGATGATCAAGTTAGCACACCTGGACAAGAAAAAGAATGGGAAGAGAGCACTTTTTAGAGAGAGAGAGAGTTGGGAATTCCTCAGATTGCTTACCCTCAATGTTCCTTCCTCGCTCCTCTTTCTAGGCTGACCATGCAGCCTCAGGGATTATGGGCGCACTACCTCTGCTGTCCTTTCCTGGACAGGTGGCTGTGCTCCCCTCTAGCTTCCTTACACGTGTAGAGGCCGAAACCTCCAAACAGCGTTTGTCGAACTGCCAAACAGTATTGACGCGTACCAGGAGTGAATCTCCCCTTTATCACATCATTGTTCCAGATGGCACACTCAACCGGTTTATCACAACCGACCTATCCCTTGGGGAAAACGACACCATGACTGAAACAGCCGACCTATGATAAGTCGGTTCATCTGAACCGGCCGACCGTGAGGCGTGCCGTTCTTTATCTCGACCCGAATTCATTCCGGACTGCACTCGGCTCGGTCCCAACGCATTACCGCAGATCCACCCGAATATCAGGCCGAGTCAGCTCAGTTGGGTGCATCCATGTCTCTACAATATGGCAGACAATCTTGCTCGGCACAACGTGCTGGGCTGGGGAACCGCGTCGATTTAGTTCGGTCAGACACGGTCCAGTTCTCGCAAAGCCCATCGTCATATCCCGCGTTACCGTAGCTCGGCCATATTGACCGGTGCAAATCTCCCCCTTAGTACACAATAATATTAATGTTAACTGTCAATTTGTCACACATTAACTATATATGACCAAATTAGTGTACTAATTAATGAACCAATTGATAATATGACATAATTTAAGAAGTTTTTTATATTTATAATGTGATTAATGAGTGGGGTCAATAATAATATAATAACTGGGATTGATACACTAGTTAATACACTAATTGGTGCATGTAACACCACCGACTATATTATTGTACATAAATTTACAAATCTAAAATTGCAAGTTTCTAACGTCTTTTATGAATTGCTTAGGTCACACACACATCAATCGTTATTTGTTTGATATTCTTTCTAGTAAGGCAGCGTTTGGTTCAAAATTAGAACCACAATTTGAATAAAAAAAAAATTATCTTTTTTGTAAACTTATAATCAAATAAAATTTTTTAAAATTCAATTCAATAACTCTTTTCAAAACTTATAATCAAACTCTATTCAAAACTTTATTTTAAAAAAATTCTTAAAATATATGTTTTTGTTTTGTTTTTTAAAATTATTTTTTTTAAATTTTTTTTTTCAAAAAATATTTTTGTTACGTTTATTTTGGAATAAAAATATTTTTTATTTTTATATTTTTTCTAAAAAAATATTTTGATATTTTTTTAAGTATTGGTCAAATAATTCGTTATGATTTAGATATATATGGAAAATATTAAATAATTAAAGAAAATAAAAAATATTTAAAATATTTACATATTTAACAAATAAAAGAAAATATTTAAGCTCAATATTTTATAAAAATATTTAAAAAAATTATATATTTAAAATAAAAAATTAAAATTTTTAAATATATAAAATATTTAAAAAAACAACACACAGATATAATAAGAGATTTTTATTGATAAGTCCAATTTAGAAGTGTTTTAACCCAAGAAGTCCATGAAGGAATTTTTTAACCCATTTAGTCCCATGTATGTATAGTTTTATTTCATAAAGTCCATTTTCTTGATTTACACTATTTTCTTGGACACTTATGCCCTTATATTTAATTTTGATACCCTTATAAATATTTTTTGAACGATTAGTAATTTAATGATGTGAACATTCATATTTTAAAATTCACATTGGTAGGAATGTAAAATTGGCCCGTGGCGGCCCGAAACCCGGCCGCGAGCTGGGGCGGGCTTGGCCCGTTGACAATGTGAATATTCACATTGACATATTAACATTCACATTAATAGAAGTGTAAAATTGACCCCCGTCCCGTGGCGGCGCGAAACCCGCCCGCGACCCATGGCCGGCCCGGGGCGGTCCCGGTCCGGCCCCGTCGACAATGTGAATATTCACATTGACATATTAACATTCACATTGATAAGAGCATAAAATTGGGCCGCGGCCCATGGGCGGCCAAAAGCCCGCCGCGGCCCGGGGCGGGCCCGGCCCGGCCCGTTGACAATGTGAATATTCACATTGACATGTTAACATTCACATTGATAGGAGTATAAAATTAGCCCGCGCCTCATGGCTGCCCAAAACCCGCCCACGGCCCGTGGACGGGCCCGGCCCGTGGACGGGCCCAGCCCGGCCTGTTGACAATGTGAATGTTCTCATTGACATGTTAACATTCACATTGATAAGAGTATAAAACTGGACAGTAGCCCAGGGCGGGCCCGACCCGACCCGGCCCGGCCCGTTGACAATGTGAATATTCACATTGACATGTTAACATTCACATTAATAGGAGTGTAAAATTGGCCCCCGTCCCGTGACGGCGCGAAACTCGTCCGCGGCCCGGGGCGGGCCCGGTCCGGCCCATTGACAATGTGAATATTCACATTGACATGTTAACATTCACATTGATAAGAGTATAAAATTGGGCCGCGGCCCATGGGCGACCAAAAGCCTGCCCGCGGCCCGGGGCGGGCCCGGCCTGGCCCGTTGACAATGTGAATATTCACATTGACATGTTAACATTCACATTGATAGGAGTGTAAAATTAGCCCGCACCTCATGGTTGCCCGAAACCCACCTACGGGCCGTGGGCGGGCCTGGCCCTGCCTGTTGACAATGTGAATGTTCACATTGACATGTTAACATTCACATTGTTAAGAGTATAAAACTGGACAGCAGTCCAGGGCGGGCCGACCCGGCCCGGCCCGTTGACAATGTGAATATTCACATTGACATGTTAACATTCACATTAATAGGAGTGTAAAATTGGCCCCCATCCCGTGGTGGCGCGAAACCCGCCCGCGGTCCATGGGCGGCCCGGGGCGGGCCCGATCCAGCCCATTGACAATGTGAATATTCACATTGACATGTTAACATTCACATTGATAAGAGTATAAAATTGGCCCGCGACCCATGGACGGCCAAATGCCCGCCCGCTGCCCGGAGCGGGCCCGGCCCGACCTTTTGACAATGTGAATATTCACATTGACATGTTAACATTCACATTGATAAGAGTGTAAAATTGGCCCGCAGCCCGTGGGTGGCCCGAAGCCCGACCGCAGCCCGTGGCGGGCTTGGCCCGACTCGTGACAATGTGAATATTCATATTGACATTTTAACATGCACATTGATAGGAGTGTAAAATTAGCCCGCGCCCCGTGGCTGCCCGAAACCCGCCCACGGCCCGTGGGTGGCCCGGGGCGGGCCCGGCCCGGCCTGTTGACAATGTGAATATTCACATTGACATGTTAACATTCACATTGATAAGTGTGTACAATTGGCCCGTGACCCGTGTGCAGCCCGAAGCCTGACCTCAGGCCGGGGCGGGCCCGGCTCGTTGGCAATGTGAATATTCACATTGACAGGCTAACATTCACATTGATAGGAGTGTAAAATTGGTCCGCAGCCCGTGGGCGACTCGAAGCCTAATTGCAGCCCGAGGCAGGCTTGGCCCGACCCGTGACAATGTGAATATTCACATTGACATGTTAACATTAATATTAATAGGAGTGTAAAATTTGTCCGCTGCCCGAAGCTTTCCCGCGGCCCGGGGTAGGCCCGGACCCAAACCCGGGCCGCCCATGGGACGCGAGTCAATTTTACACTCTTATCAATGTGAATGTTAACATGTCAATGTGAATATTCACATTGTCAACAGGCCGGGCGGGCCCGCTTCGGGCCGCCCACGGGCCGTGAGCGTATTTCGGGCAGCCACGAGGCACGGGCTAATGTTACACTCTTATCAATGTGAATGTTAATATGTCAATGTGAATATTCACGTTGTCAACGGGCCGGGCCTGCCCCGGCCCGGGGCCGGGCTTCGGACTGCTCACGGGTCACGGGCCAATTTTACACTCTTATCAATGTTAATGTTAATATGTCAATGTGAATATTCACATTGTCAACGAGTCGGGCCGGGCCCGTCCTGGGCAGCGGGCGGGTTTCTGGCCGCCCACGGGCTACGGGCCAATTTTACACTCTTATCAATGTGAATGTTAATATGTCAATGTGAATATTCACATTGTCAACGGGCCGGACCGGGCTCGCCCCGCGCCGCCCACGGGCTTCGTGCCGCCCATGGGACGCGAGTCAATTTTACACTCTTATCAATGTGAATGTTAACATGTCAATGTGAATATTCACATTGTCAACAGGCCGGGCCGGGCCGGGCCGCCCCGGGCCGCCCACGGGCCGTGGGTTAGTTTCGAGCAGCCACGGGGCGCGGGCTAATTTATACTCTTATCAATGTGAATATTCACATTATCAACGGGTCGGGCCGGGCCCGCCTAGGGCAGCCCACGAGTCGCGAGCGGGTTTCGGGCCGGCCACAGGCCGCGGGCTAATTTTACGCTCCTATCAATGTGAATGTTAACATATCAATGTAAATATTCACATTGTCAACGGGCCGGGCCCGGGTCGGGACCCGGGCCCGGGCTTCGGGCTGCCCACGGGTCATGGGGCAATTTTACACTCTTGTCAATGTTATTGTTAATGTTAATATGTCAATGTGAATATTCACATTGTGAAAGGGCCGATCCGGGCCCGCCCCGGGCGGCGGGCTGGTTTCGGGCCGCCCACGGGCCGCAGGCCAATTTTACACTCCTATCAATGTGAATGTTAACTTGTCAATGTGAATATTCATATTATCAACAGGCCGAGCCGGGCCTATTTTTTTGGCCTGTGGGCCGGCCCGGCCCGACTCGAATTTTTCCGGGCACCCACGAGGATCGACATGGGCCGGGCCCCTACACATTGACGATATGAACATTTACGTTGACGGTGTGAACATTCACATTAAGGGTATTTTGGTAATTATGTCACCCATAGGACTTATTGAAATATAAGAAAATAATGTGAACTAAATGGAACATAAGTAGATGAAAAGGGTATTTTGGTCTTCTTATCTCAAATTGGACCTAATGGAATAGTCAAAAAGAATATGGGTTGGATGGAATAAAGCTCTTAGAAAATGGATTTATCAAAAAAACTCCCTAATAATAAATACAGCGCACAGTGCAAAAATAAATAAAAATTTACAATAAAAAATATTTATCCTAAAAAAATAAAAATAAGAAATTTTTTAAATATTTAAAAAAAATAAACCTAAAATAATTTTAAAATATAGTTCAAAACTCAAAATTCTTTTCAAATAAATTCTCTTTTCAAAATTTATTTTAAAAATTTAAAACTTAAAATACAATTTAAAACTCAAATCATGATTCAAAAACTAAATCAAACGGAGCCAATCTTTCACATTTTGTGTAGAAAGGGTGGTAAACCATGACACAGGCAATAACATCTTTTTTTGGTCGTTCCTAATACTTTCGTTTTTTGTTTTTATTTTTTTTTATAATTTAAAAAAAGAATTTTTTTGATATAAATGTTTTCATTTTCATAAGGGTAAATTACAAATGCATCCATTGAGATTTGCTTAAAATACGAATTGTCCTTTGTGGTTTGGAAAATTACAAATACCTCATTGTCAGAATTTTTTATTTAACAGAATTAATTAGAAAAGTGAAATTTCTTACTGTTCACCTATACAATAACAAAATTATCTGAATTATTAATTGAAACAAAATTTTAATAATATTAAAAACAGTTAATTAACTTGATAATTTATTAATAAAAGGATCTATTTGTTATAAAATTAGAAACCTTAGGAGGTATAATGTAATTTTTAAAACCACAAGAGATAATTTATAATTTAAGTAAATCTCAGGATATGTGTTTGTGATTTACCCTTTTCATAAAATTACAATCTATTTAAAAAAAATTGAAAATGAAAAAAAAAAGTCATTAATTTTCAATTTTTTTCCTTTCACTATGTTTCGTCATGACCCACGTTTAGTCGCCATCACCACCACAATTTTCTAACTACCAGTCATTGGTGGATTAATCTCTAACGACGGATTAACGTGATTGAACAACTTGTTGACACCATCGAGAGTGGTAGTGGCGTGGAAATGCGTTGGTCTTCTACACAGGTGAGTAGGGCTCGATTCTTGGGAGGCATGACTAGCGTTCTATTTATTTGGTAAAATTGATCATATTGTACTTTGTTCGAGACTCTACCTTATGTATTGAGGATTTATGCATTCCTCACTTATTTTGATGGTGAGTCATTTCTTTTAAATTAAATTAAATTTGATAGGCATCTAATTTTTTCAAAATTAAGACTCATAAATGCTGTGATATGCTACGAAGCGTCATTTTTGTGGTGTTAGAAAAACAAAAAACAAAGATCTGTTGACTGCAATTTTAGGTGCTACCATCCGCCATATCGACAATGATAGTGAATGACTTGTTAATTCCAAGACTTGAATGCTTCATAATTTATTAAAGTTTGAAAAAATGACCTGAGGGCCCCAATAATGTCAAGCAAAAATGATTTTTCTCCCGAAATTTCCCCTCCCAAACAGCCCGAAAAATAGATAAAAGAGAAAGAGAGAGAGAAAGAGAAAAGAGGGAGAGAACAGAGAAGAGAGAAGAAGAGATGAGAAGAGAAAGAGGAGGGGAAGAGGGAATGGAGAGAGAGAGAGGGCCCCTCAGCTTCCGCCGATCGATCGCAGCTCGTCGCCCAATCGTCGTAGCTCGTCACAGCCCCGCCTCCGCCCGCCGTCGCCTCCGCCTCCGCCCGCCGTCGCCTCCGCCTCCGCCCGCCGTCGCCTCCGCCTCTACCTCTTTCTTCTTCTTCTCTTTTTCTTTCTTATTCTTCTGATTTTCTGATTGAAAAAAAAAAAAAATCAAACGACGAAACGACGTCGTTTTGAGTTCGGGGGATTCGGGGGAAGAAAGCATTCAAGCTATGTAGCATAATTGTAATGTCAAGTCCACAGCATCTAATTACTAAAAATTTCTTGCCCCAAGTTCTCAATAAAGTAGGGCCGCAACCAGTTACCTCAGAATTTGAGCTTACGGATTTAGTAATAATATATTTCAGAGCATATTTTTGGCGTTGAAAGAAAAAAAAAAAAAGGTTTTCTTTAAATTTGTTTGTATAAAAATTTTTTTAAAAAATTTGGACAATGAAATTTGAAAAATACAGCTAAACTAACAAATTTAATATAATTACACTAATTTTTCTTTTAGTTAGGGGTGCAATTTGGATGGGCTCGGATAGGTTGAGAGGTTGTTTAAACCCAGTCCAAGTTATGTTGAGAGCTGCCCAAGTTTACCCGAATCCGAATTGTAACCCAATATTGTCTACTCAATCTTGATCCAAGTTAAACCTGAATTGCACATAATTTTTTGTTTTTTCCCTCCATTTTTTAGGGAGAAAATTATTGATAAATCCAATTTAAAGAAGTTATAAGATATTAGGTTTAGTGGATATCTTTTGTTGGTGGTCCACTATTTGTAAAATAGTTTGGCAAAAAGTATTTTTGTTAGTTTTAAAGGACATTTTGTTTTTAATTTTATCCCTTAATTTATTTATTTACTTTTTTATTTATTTGTTGACGTTTTTTGACTATCTGTTCAATTTTTTTCCCTTATCTCTTCAATTTTTTGCTATATGTCAAAATTTTCCCTTACCAAGGCGATAATCTGTTCAATTTTTTTTAACTATCTATTGAAATATTTTTTTAATCTGTTGAATTTTTATAACCTATTTTTTCGATTTGTTCATACGAATTAAAGAAAAAAGCACAAATCAAACATTTTCTTATCTGTTGAATTTCTTTTAACTTATTTTCTTCTATCTGTTGAACATTTTCTTTTTTGTTGAACATGTACACAGATATAAGGACATGTTTTTGGACTGAATCAAACAGATCAAAGCACAAGCCCCTTTCTTATCTGTTTAACATACATATAGATCAAAGCAAACGCACATTAGCTAACTCAGACACAAAAAGAGTGATAGAGAGAAAGAGATCGAGAAAATGGCAAAGAGCACAGATTCTCCCAACTGCAAGAAATACGAAGTTCCTATCTGTGGAGCTTTGTGGGTTCTACCGGACGCACTCAGATCTGACTCCAACTTTACAACTACCGACAATGTTTATGAACCCTTCGTCGAACCATCCTCACATTGAACCTCCCCTACAAATCACTATCGTAAAATCCTTAACTCTTCAATCATCAATTATCATATCTAAAACAAATTAAATTAAATTAAATTAAGCGACCACGACTCTAAAACGGTACGAGCGACACTCCCAAAGAAGCCGCATTGGCCTATGACGGCGTTGCTCGCTTCTTTAGAGGTTCCAAAGCCAAGACCAACTTTCCACCGCCATCCACCGTCTTATTTCTTGACCTTAAGTTACCCTCCGACCTCTACCACCGGTGGGCTTGGGTTTGGAATCTGACGTCAAATCCACCACGACGAGGAGGCAAAACAACAAGATATGAAGTGGCGACGAAGTCTAGACGATGGCATGATAGGTGTTTAAAAGAGAGAGAGAGAGAGAGAGAGAGAGACGGAGGAGGAGGAAGCGACTAATGACCATGTAGGAGACAGAGAAGACGCTGTCGACGACTGTGTTAGAGTAGAAGTAGTCGATCGTGATGCCTTTGTTATGGTGGTACTGGCATTAACAAAGGAGGTAGAGAGGAGAGAGAAGAGAATGGCCGCGGTGGAAGCGGTGGTGGTGGTGGAGTGGCGGAGGGTGAGGAAAAGTAGTGGTGAGAGAGTGAGGGGAGAGGAGCTACGGAGAGGGAGAGAGGGAGAGAGAGAGAGAGAAAGAGAGAATGGTTTGATTCGAAGTTGTAGACCTTTATTTAGGCAAAGAAAATTCAAAATTAGATTTATCGCTTGAGCACCCTTTTTTTAGTTCAACTAAGTTAATTAATTTGTTAAAATTAGACTATATTTATATATTTTTTTAATAAAATCATTAATAACATCAAAATAAATAAATAATTTATATAATGTAAGAGAGATGTTGTTATGAAGGTCTTTATAATTTATAAGTGAAAAAATAAATATATATTTTTTTGTGTTGTAATACTTAAGTATATAATATATATTCACTATATTCTAACGATCTATATTAATTTAATATCATCTAATGACTAATAATTTATTTGTATATTCAATATTTACATATACAATTCAAACTTTAGGTTGCTCGAATTTTTTGTTGTTTTTGCTCAAGCCCGTACCGAATTTAAAAATATTTTGTCCAAACCCTAAAAAATTTCGGACTATGCTCAGATTGCTCGGGTTAAGCCAGCCTAAGTTGCACCTTATTTTGTTTAAGCCCTAAAACAATTTTGCCCAACCCCTTCTCACTTTGCGGTTGCATCTAAGGGTGTTTAAATTACCCAGCGAACCAAAGAATCGAACCAAACCAATCTCTTTGGATTGGGTTGGTTTGATTTTTGAGTAGATTGGTTTGGTTCTAGGTCTTTAAATCTTCAAATCGATAGGATTGAGTTGGTTCTTAGTTAGGTTCTTGCCTAAACTAAACCAATCCAAGAACCGAGCCTATTTATATATATATATTGAATTTTATTTATATTAATTGGTCTATTATAATGGACTTAATTGCACTTAATATTTTTTTCATATACAAGCATTATTAGGTGAACAAAGGAAGTACTAGAAGTTTGAGTTGATTTTGTAGTCTATTGAATTTGCATTGGTTGTTGTGTGCGATGATTTCCGACCACACTGCCCAAATAGGTACTCAGCTGGAAAACACCAGCAGAATAGATTGCGCCCGAACGACCTGAGATAGAAAGATGAGACTCCAGCGGTGGTTCTTCCACCCGGGGGCACTTCGACGATCAAGTCAGTAAACAATATCTCTCAAAGATAGCCAAAGTGCTTAGCTCACTACTCAGAATACAAAAAGCGTATCTTAAACCCACGAAGGTGCCTTACTTTAATAGTCAACACTAACCTGATCCCCTTAGAAGCCTAGCTTCCATGGACTGTGGCCCAATGCCAATCTTGGACTCCCTTTTAGATAGAGATAAACTCCCTAAGAGTCTTATCCTTATCCAAGCTGAAGTCCTCCCCATTCTAGGACTCTTGTAACTTATCCGCTCATCTCGGATTCTGATATCTCCGCAGACAACCTCGGCCTAGCCGAGATCATCTCGGCGCCATATCCTGGACGCATGGCACCTTGGCTGACACTCCGGTGTCACCTTGGCCACATGTTACCATTCCAAAACTACATCCCCACAACTGCCCCTAAGTTCTATTACCTCGGAATTCTGAGCTGATGGAACCTATATCATTTGAACCAGCAGCACGTCGGCTAGCTTGCTTTGCCTTTCACCACCGAGGTCATCAATCATCGGCTCTGTATGTCCAAAACTTGTAGTTTGCTATCACGAATGCCTTCAGAACCAAATTTTCAAGTTTCTCAACTGAAATCGCCATCAAGCTAAGGTCTTTTGCTTCATTAAATCAAGAACTTCAAGAGTTCTACATGCGTATGAGTTGTCACGCACAGTAATGCAACCATTTTTGCCACGCGTTTCTTCCCTGTTGAACTGCACTTGACATGCACTATCAAGTCGCGTCACTTTTGCGTGCGCCGCCTAACAGGCACGTCGTCCAAGGCACATTCAATACCATTTTGCTGCCCTCTTCGTGTTAGGACAAAAATCTTTCCCTCTTTCCGTCTTTTCACTTTACATCTTTAGTTTTGCATAGATTTTCTCTCTCTAAACCTCTCTTTCTCCCAAACTGCCATTATTGTCTTCTCAAAGCTCTCTGCAACTGCTCCGTTTGTCTCCTCCAGCGAAACACTCACCTTCTTTCTTCTTGCATCACCAGCGTTCAACTCCGGCGTATCTTACACCGGCCTCCATTTCTCTGGTAAGTTACTGTTTTTCCCATCTTTAACTTTTTATACTCTGTTTCCTCTGTTTACTTGCCATGATGAACACATTCATGTTCTTTAGTCTCTATCTGTGATTTAAACTTCATTATTCACATGTTTGAGCATATTCTATCTTGTAATTTCATGTTTATTCAATCTGCTTCTGATTCATGACCTTTGTGTACAACTTGTTCATACCTTGCCATTGTTCTTGGCCTTTGCACACCTACACAAATTTTACTCAGTGTTCTTTGAATTCTTGCTCATTTTCTTGAGTTTGAAACATGTTCTTGTTTCTGTGTTCTTGTTGTTTTTTTCCAGAATCTTGCCTTTAACCCTCTCGTTTCAGTAACTCTAGGATTGGGTTTTGTCTTAGAACTCCAAACTCTAGGAAGAATTGAAACAAACTCCATTTAGATCCTCAAAAACCCTTGCTCTAGTACACATTTAGGTTTTGCCGAGGTCCTCAAAACCCTAGACAAAAAACACTTCCTTCTGAAATCCAACACCTCAACCTTCTAGCCGACATTATGGGAATGTTTAGGTGGAGGGTAAATACCTCAGAGAAGCTTGAACACTTTAAGCAAGAGTTGGACATCCCTGCCGACGTTCATTTGAGGTTGGCAGGGGAGGAAGACTCCATTATGCCCAACAACAACTTCATGCCTTTCCCCGTAGTAGCCTTCATAGAGTGTGGACTTCGGTTCCCTCTTGACATCCTTTTCCGCGAGGTCCTACACTACTACAAACTGAACCCAATGCAGCTTGCCATTAACTCCTATCGAGTTATCAATGGTATAATTGCCTTAGCCCAAAGAGAGAATGCCAGAGTGACCCTCACCGACATCCAGTATTGTTACACCATGTGCGGCCTTAAGTCAGAAAAAGGCTACGTCTATTACCTCAAGCCGAGATCCACCGAATACAAAATCATAGCCGACCTCCCAGACTCCAATAAAGGTGTTGGAGATGATTACTTCATCGTCTCAGGCAACTGGGAGTTCCCACCTGATGATGACCTTCACTGTGACGCCCCGATTCTACACTATTGGTTGCAGTCAAGGGAGAGTCACTAATGAGTCCTATGGTCAATAACCAAGTAAGATCCCAGATCGTCGGAGGAGTCAAATTAGCCTCCCTTCTAAGTCCGGCTTTCTTAGGCAGCGCGCCACCTTTTTTTTTGACAGATCTTAAAAGGTATTGACACAAGGTCTCATAAGCAACGATAAGGTGTAAATGTATATAAGTACATAACAACCTCGAATATCATTAATTACAAAAAACTTGATCCATTACATTATGTCCCAAGAGAAAACTTAAATCTTCACATGAGTCTTACAAAATATCAAAAGGGATTTCTAACTTTCCTAAGATGGCCAAAAGTCTTTGAAGGTTTCAGGCTCGTCGTCTCCAGCTATAAACTCCTTTTCGGCACCTGGCATGACACGCCGTGAGCTTTGAACGCCCAGTAAACAAGCACGCACCCCATCCCTTTTTCCCAGTCCAATACACAATCACAAATATAACATCAAATAGTAAAGCATGATACCCAACCAAATAAACAAAGGGTTACAAGTTAGATGTTAGTAAACTAGAAATCCCCCAAAGAGATTTCGTCCTCCCAACCACAAGAATTGGACACCAGACTATTCGGAACTCCCTCTTTTGCTGCTTTGTTGCAGAACTAACCTCGGATGCCTACCAACAGTTATATACCGTGTAGCGCCAACCGCAGGGCCTCAAAAGAGATAGCGAAAAGAAAAAGTTTTATCTCCTGAATCCAACCTCATCCTTCCAGAAAAAGTTTTATCATCCTGAATGTCCCATCCGGACCCAACCTTATCTCACCATTCAAACCGTCACAAGGAGTCCGAATATGTCCGTTCCATTCCAGGGTTTACGCGACAACTGCTTGCTCAAGACTTTAACTTTCAAATAGGGAACGCATCCCAAAAATCCATATATCACATATTCTCATCTTTTCATTACTCAAGTGCTCAAAAACCCAATACCCTCCCAATTTGGTTTCCCGTTGAGTTAGATATTTTACATCAAGGTTAGACAACTTAACCAGATAAAAATGTCCACACAAGCATGCATCCATAAGGTGAAGAAGATAAAGAACATAACATAACACATACAATATCATGCCAAGATATGATCATAAGCTAATAAACATTTTTATGAATACAAGGGCATAAAACATCCATGCATAACAAATTTTCCAGATTTAACATCACATGAAGATTGAAATAAAAGGGCTATCTTAGATCTTCCACCGGACTCGGTCTCCCTATGGTTCATAGAGAATTTGATCTAGTTTCTAGAACACTTTTCAGAAATGGGATTGCTTTTCCAGATTTCAAGTTATTTAGAAAATATTCCAGCGCTGTCCAGAATCTGTCCAGATCTGTCGACCGTTACGAAAATTTGATTTTCTTGCAAATCGCTTGATGTTTTTCAATGAAACCAATTTTAGTTGTAAGCTAACATCTTAAGGAAGGTTTTGACATAAAATAGAGGTCCTGAATAATTTTTTACATTTTTCTAGAAGTTTTGGAAGTGGGCTGCAAAAACAGATTCTACGGTAAAATGTCCAAAACAAGAAGATTTATGAGAAAAGGGTTCCACCAAGGGAAAGTTTTCGTTTGTTTTGTGAAGAAAACATGCTAACTAACATATGTTAACTCAGAAAGTTTTCTTGAAGGCGTGCCTTTGGAAAGTTTGAGAGATTGGTATAAAAAGATGGTTTTGTGCCAAAATGGGGAAAACACAAGAGAGATGGAATCAATGCTCAACTTTTAGCATTTTTAACACAAGTAACTCATCAATAACAGATCTGAAAACATTATTTAGAACCCTTAGAATCATGTATTTGAAAAAGGAAAATGAAAGAGAAGGTTGTGTTGTGGCTTATCGACTAAGCTTTGCACAAGAATTTCTCTTCTTCCTCCTTCTTCTCCTCTAGACTTCTCTTCCTTGCTCTCCTTCCTCTCTCTAACCGAAATGTGTGTGTGAGTGAGTGTATTGTGTGTGTTTGCAAGCTAGGGGGGGTGTGGGTATTTATAGACAATTTGGTGTAAAAAGACAAAAAGGCCCTCTAGTTGAAAATGGATGGAAAGTTTAGAGTTTTGCTTGGAATCAAATGGGATAGGAGTGATTAAGGTGTCAAATCATAGGATTAGGCATCATCTAGTTGACTCTTAGTTGAAAAGTAACTAGCATTGAGAATTATATCCTAGGTCTAGGGTACTAGGTTGTGTTTTCTAGAATTTCATGATGGTGGTTCTTGGAAATTGGTCTCTCACTTTCTCCTAGGAAGGCTAGCCATAAGGAAGGGTGAAGGGGCTATTTTTTTAATTATTCTTTTTTTTTTTTTACCAATTTAGGTATTAGGGGCACACTTCTCAATGTATGCATATATATATATATATATATTTCAATTGATTGATGGTACTAATAGTACTATTTTTTGGGGGTAATTCTTGAAATTAATAAAAGAAATGAGGGCTTGGAATTAAACTCATGTATTGGGACCTTATTCATGTATTTAATTATGATCTAGTCAGGTTTAGGGCTAATTTAAATACTCATAGCAAATCTTTATTGGTACTAAAGTTATTATTGCTCCAAGATTCAAGGGATTTGTTTGTACTAAAGTATAATGATGATGGCTAGTCATGTCCTCGAGATTTGGGGAGATTTTCCTATTTATTTTGTGTACAAATCTTGGAAATTGTAAAACATAATGTTAAAAAAAGATTTTAGGGTACAAGTGTATATATAAATATATAATGGTACTTGTTTGAGGTCAATTTGTGATTTAATAAAAATGTGAGGGCTTGGGCTCAATTAAAATATCTATTTTGAGTGAAGAGTTAATAAATTAGTGTTTAGGAAAAATAATTTGGTTTGTATTATCTTGCTTTGAATTTAAAGGTAAATAACTGAATGAAGACTGTAAAAATCGGAAGTTAGGGTTTAGAGCAATTAGTCTAAAATTTGAGAGTTAAATAATTAATATTAGAGTGTTATAAATGATTTCTAAGCTTCCAGGGTCGATTAGGGTTTGTATGGTTTCGTCCGTGATGCGTTTTCGACTCTAGGGTTTAATTTGCGAGCAATCAACGAATTAAGGGCTTTGTTATAGTAACTCAAAATTTTGGGATCTAATAAGGTTTACAAAAGTTAGGGGTCTCACATTCACCTCTATCCCCTTAGCAGAACAGTTTTCAGAGAGGGAAATGGTAAGAACTAAGTGTTATTTTTTCTTGCTTTTAAGTCTTTCTTACTTTGATATTCTTGTATGTGCTAATGTCTGTTTGGTTTTGTTCTGCAGTTCTTCCCCCAGCCCCCAAAGGACTTCTGAAAAAATTTCTTTCCCAATAAAGATTTTAAGAAGTTGTTAGACTTGCATGTTAATCAGCGCAAGACCCCGCTTCTTCTCAACTTTATCCCGACATACAAATCCGTTCTTCACGACGTCCCAAGACAAAGGAAAAACAAGTCTCTTCCATCAGCAACAACTCCTCAAATAGAATCATCAAGGCCTGACCAAGGATCAACATCTGGTCCTGTGGAACAGCCATCAACCTCAGCTCCGCAGCTGATTCCACCCTCTTAACGCCAGTGCCGGCGTCGAGCTCCACTGCAAGCACCAACAGGAAAGACTTGAAGCCAAAGACGTCGGAGTGCTCAGGCGTTATCTTTTGACCTAGCAAACCCACCAACAGCTCTTCCAGCAATCCATTTTGGCACAAAGGTCACAGTCGCCGCCACAGCAGACGAGATGGGTCGTAAGAAGGCCGTTACTGATGATCTTCTGGCCGACATCCCCAATATTGTTACAGTACAATCTTCACCATCCTAGTCTCAGCCGAAGCCAAAGCCAAAGAGGTTGAAGAAGGTACAAGCCAAGGCAACGGTGACTCAAATTGACACTGAGGACACCTTGCCGATCTCCAAAATGGCCGAGGCAGAAAAAAGCTCCTCTGTTGCCGAAAAGAGGCCTGCCGAGGCCGAACCATCCGAATCCACTAAGTCAAAGAGGCCGAGGTCGGATTCTGCGGCCACTTCGGGTTCTCTCAAGTCAAATGACCCATGGGTCCCTTCTATCACCATTGAAGATAAGCCAGTCAGAGCTGGTGACAGTGCCTCTAATATCGAGGTCGGCGTCGCCTTCTCTACTACACTACATCTCCCCAACGATCTCAACCGGATGGCCGAGATCAGTGAATACGAGAATTTCGCTTTGACGATTCAGCACTCCGTACAGGTAAATCTTTAGCACTTGGTTCTCTACTTACTTTGTTTTAACACTTAATGAAAACGCTGACTCTATTTTTTGCATTCTTTCTAGGCGATCCAGCATGCTCATTCTTTTGCATTGCTGGCCGAGGAGATGAAGAAAGAGTTGGTCCAAAAGACCAAGGAGGCCGCTGGGTTGTTGAAGACCCTCAACAAAACCGAGGCAAAAATGAAGACACTAATAGACCAGGCCAAGGCGGCCAAACAGGCCCAGGACGAGGTCGAGGAGAGGACAGGCGCCGCTGAGGCCGCTTCTAAGGTCCTTGAGGCCGAGAAGAAAGAGGCCGAAGCGAAGACTGTCGAGGCCCAGGCCGAGCTTATTGCTGCCTTGGCCACAAAGAAGCCGAGATCAAAGCGGCGAACGAGAGATCATACAACGAGGAGGCACCCAATATAAAAGAAGACTATAAGAAAAGGCATGCAACAAGGGTTACTCCCTTGGCTAGATGGCTGCTTTGAAAGAACTGGATGTCCCCGAGGACTCTCTGCTTAAAGACGAAAGCCGACTCATTCTGCCACTCCTCCCTACTCCAAGTCAATCGGAGGACGAGGCTGAGTCTGAGAAGGAAGCTAAGGCCGAGAAGACGGAAGAAGCTGCTAGGGCCAAGTCCCTAACTTTGAATGAGCAAGTCTTGGACTTGACTCGGGACGAGGAAGATGAAGTCTCCAAAGGTGCCTTTTCCCAGAAGACAACTGCCAAGGTGCCAATCGCCGAGAAGAGCATCGACCAAACTCTGTAAGAGATCGACGCTGAGCTCGAGGCTGAGAAGGCTGCCGCGAAGTCTTCCCAACTGTCTTATGGGGACGAGGCTCAGTCCGCTGCTGACGTCGAGTAGTCCATTTTGATGCTTTTCTTTATCATTTGTACCTTGTATTTTTTTTTCCATCTTTTGAGACAATGTTAGCTTTAACTTGGCCGACATGCCACTTTTGTAATTCGAGTAAACAGTCTCATTTGTAAGCCGAATTGCCCTTTTTTTCGTCTTCGAATGCAAGCACAACTTTTTCTTTCAAGTGTTTTGAATGTTTGTCTTCTTTCTACTGTCTTATATGATTCCATACTTAGAATAATTTGCATGTCCTCCAAGTACACCTTAACTGTGCAATCTCTTTGGGGAAAAATACCTCGGATATACCTACTGACTATTTATCTTGGCCTCGGCTTAACACTTGAAAACTTTGTAAAAAATATTTTCACAAGTGTTATTCAAAACTTGTCACTTTCTTATTGTCTTCTGTCATAACTTCAATCTTCCAAACTTCAAGTTTCGGCAACCTGGTAATCTCGGCAAGTACGCGGATACTTCTTGCAACACAACCTTGGCCTACTTCATCTTGTAAATTTTTTCAAAATTTTAACAAGTGTTAAACCAATCTGTAATTCCAACTCTTAAGTATTATTCTTCAGCTCTCTGCCCCCTAATGTGGACTTAAGTTTCGCTTATGTTCACATTAAGCATGTACATGTGATCTTGTTGCCGCAGTTTAGATAATATTAGCCGAGGTCCTCGACCTTGGTTTTTCTGTTCATCTTACTGAAATTCACTTAGTTCCAATATGAGTTTGATCCTGCCGACATGGCAACTCTAGTTTAATCCAACTTAGTTCAACTCCATTATATGCAAGTGTAATTCAACTCTACCATATAATGAGTCTAAGTTATTCGTCATATTTCAATCAGAAACATCGCCACCTTAGTTCAACTCCATTATATGCAAGTATGGTTCTACTCTGCCATATAATGAGTCTAAGTTATTCATCATGTTTCAATCAGAAACATCGCCAACTTAGTTCAACTCCATTATATGCAAGTATGGTTCTACTCTGCCATATAATGAGTCTAAGTTATTCGTCATCAGAAACATCGCTAACTTAGTTTAACTCTATTATATGCAAGTATGGTTCTACTCTGCCATATAATGAGTCTAAGTTATTCGTCATGTTTCAATCAGAAACATCGTCATAGATCTGTTTAGTTTTGACCACACAATTTTCAATTTTTCCCAAACTTGAACTTTATTGATATCTTGGGTAAATATAACATAAACTGAAAATCTAATGATAGAAAAACTTCAAATTGCAAGTATTTCAAGGTCTTGGCAACTCTTTTCCCTCATTGTCTTCAAGCCGATATGCACCATTGCTGGCGATCGAGATGATTCTGTAAGGTCCCTCCCAATTTCGGCCGAGCTTACCCTCTCTAGAATCCTTCTTGTTGCCGACGACCTTTCTCAGGATGAGGTCTCCAACTTGGAACTCTCTTGGGTTACCCTTTTTGTTGTAAGCCTTAGCAAGTTGCTGCTGGTATGCCCCCAGCCGAATTACTGCTCTCTTTCTTCTTTCTTCCAACAAGTCCAGATCTCGGGCCAGGAATGCTTCATTTGTCCCATTTTCTACTGCCTGGGTTCTAATCCCAAGGATTCCAACTTCTAATGGGATCACTGCCTCTGTGCCATAAGTCATGGAAAATGGGGATTCCCCAGTTGATCTTCTCGGCGTAGTTCGATGCCCAAAGTACATTGGGCAACTCTTCTACCCATTTTCTTTTTGCTGCTTCCAGCCTCTTCTTGATTCCATCTAAGATGGTCTTGTTGGATGCTTCTGCTTGACCATTGCTTTGAGGGAAACTTGGAGTAGAGTAGTAATTCTTGATCTTGTATTTTGCACAGAATCTCTTGATTAGCTTGCTGTCAAACTGTGTGGCATTGTCTGCTATTATTGCCCTTGGGATCCCAAATCTGGTAATGATGTCCTTCCAGATAAAGTTTTTCATATCAACATCCCGAATCTTTGCAAGGGGTTCTGCTTCCATCCACTTGGTGAAGTAGTATGTTGCCACTAGCAGGAACTTCCTTTGTCCAGTTGCTTGAGGCAGTTGTCCAACAAGATCCATGCCCCACTGGGCAAATGGCCAAGGGCTGGACACTGGGTTTAAATCTGCTGCTGGTTGGTAAATCAAAGGTGCAAACCTCTGGCACTTATCGCACTTTCTGACATGGGCTTCAGTGTCTTTCTGCATGTCGGGCCACCAGTACCCCTGAGTAATGGCCCTATGGGCAAGTGACCTACCCCCAGCGTGGCTTCCACATACTCCTTCATGTGTTTCGTACAGGAAGTCTTCAACTTGTGAAGGATGCACACACCTCAAAAGAGGACCTGTGAAAGATCTTTTGTACAGATGTCCTTCTGCTGTCAGACTGAATCTTGCCGACTTCAGTCTGATCTTGTGTGGTTCTTTGCGATCATTTGGCAGCTTCTCATCTTTAAGGAATGCTATTATTGCACCCATCCAACTTGGTCCCATCTCTACACACATTGCCTCACCTTTTGTGTTCATTGGCTCGACACTTGGACCTAACAAATAGTCAATCATTATTGTCCTTGCCTCTTCTGGTTTTATTGCACTAGCCAGGTTGGCCAAGGCATCGGCATGGCTGTTGTCATCTCGGCTTACTTGTTGTAGTCGGCAATTCTGGAATAAGGCTACCAGTCTGCCTACCTCTTTTGCGTATGCCATTATCCTTTCATCTCAGGCAGTGAATTCGCCTATTGCCTGGTTGACGATAAACTGGAAGTCACAGAAGACCATTACCTCGTCGGCTTCCATTGCTACTGCCAACTTCAACCCTACAATTAGTGCTTCATATTCTATTTCATTGTTTGAGGCCTTAAACCCCAAGTGAATGGATTGCTCCAACATCTGCCCATCTGGCAATACTAGCACTACTCATGCCCCCGCTCCTTGTTGGTTTGAACATCTATCAACAAAAAGGCGGAAGGAATCGCCGACATAAATATTGCAGGACCTGAGTTTCTCTTCTTTCCTCCGTTCTCCTGTCCCCAGCTGGGTTTCTCATTGTTCACCTGGGCACTGTATACCTTGGCTCAACGGAGCCCGATGTTCCACGGCACCTGGTGTGAACTCAGCCACGAAGTCAGCCAAAACTTGGCCTTTGATTGTTGTTCTGGGTCTAAATTTCAGGTCATACTAGCCTAACACCACTGCCCATCTGGCTATCCTTCCTGTCAAATCTCCTTGCTGTAATAAGGACTTCAAAGGATGCTCATTTAACACCACAATCTTGTGGGCTTGAAAATAATGGTTCAGCTTCTTGGGGGCCATTACCAGAGCTAGTGTTAGCTTTTCCAAAGGTAGATATCTGGTCTCTGCATCTGCTAGGGTTTTACTCACATATTAAACTGCCTTTTGTTCTCTCTTTTTCTCTCCGATTACCACTGCACTCACTGCATGTTCTGAAACTGCCAAGTATAAGAACAATTCCTTTTCTGGCACTGGATTTAAGAGGACTGGAGTGGTGGTCAAGTACTTCTTTTGGTCGCCCAAGGTGTTTTCACACTCCTCTGTCCATAAGAAGTCTGTGACTTTCTTTACTAAACTAAAGAAAGGTATACACTTGTCAGAACTCTTGCTTATGAATCTGTTTAAGGATGCCGCCCTTCCAGTCAGTATCTGCACTTGTTTTGCCGACGTCGGGCTCTTTAACTGTAAGATGGCCTTTATCTGATCCGCGCTTGCTTCAATGCCCTTTCTAGTAACCAAGTATCCCAAGAACTTTCCTGACCCGACTCCAAATGCGCACTTCGCCGCATTGAGTAGGAGTCGAAATGTTTTCAGGATATCAAAGATTGTCTTCAGGTCGGCCAGATGGTCTTCAGGTTCCTTGGTCTTCACGACCATGTTATCAATGTATATCTCTACTGTTTTGCCTATTAAATGTCTGAACATCTTAGTCACCAATCTCTGGTAAGTTGCTCCTGCATTTTTTAACCCAAAAGGCATTACCCTGTAGTAATACAACCCTCTTGGGGTGATAAATATAGTCTTCTCCTCATCAGGGAGGTACATGGCTATCTGATGGTATCCCCTGTAAACGTCCAAGAAGCTCATCCTTCCATGCCTTAAAGTAGCATCCACCAATTGATCGATTTTGGGGAGTGGAAAGCTGTCTTTGGGACAAGCCTTGTTCAGGCTGGTGAAGTCCACGTAGACCCTCCACTTCCCATTCTTTTTCTTCACCACAATTGTGTTTGACAACCACGTTGGATAATTTACCTCTCGAATGGCTCTGGCCTCCAGAAGCCTATCCACCTCCTTTTCCACTGCCTCAACATGCGTTAATGTAGGCCTTCTTGCTCGTTGGATGACAGGTTTGGCCGACCTGTCCACATTAAGCCTATGGCAAGTGATCTCGAGGTCAAAGCCAGGCATCTCGTAAGGTGTCCAGGCAAACACCTCGATGTTTGCTCTTAAGAATGCCTCTAACTCATTTTCCTCCTCCTCCTCGGCCAAGCCTGAGCTGAGAAGAAAAAAGCATTCTTCATCCCCTTACTGGACCAAGATCTTCTTCAGGGCTTCCTCACTTTTCTCGGCTGGTTCTTTGTTGATGTCCTCAAGGACCTCCATGTCCTCATCTTTAATCTCAGCTGATTCTGGTCCTCGCACGCTGCAGGTGGACTTCATTGCTGCTATGGAGCAACTTTTTGCCTGCAACCGGTCCCCTCTTACCTCCTTAATTCCATGCTCTGTTGGGAACCGCAACAGCTGGTGTAGTGTTGAGGGAACAACCCTCATTGCATGCAGCCATGGTCTTCCTAAGATGACGTTGTAAGGTGAGGGGGTGTCAATGACTGTGAATTTTGTGTTCAATTTCTTGGTGCCTGCCTGTACCTCCAAATTTGTAGTCCCCAAGGGCCATGTCATCGTTTCATTGAACCCGACCATTGGACTGTTCCAGATCGTCTTGGTGAAGGCTGAGCTCTTTGTAACATCTGACATACATGATGTCACAAGAGCTACCTTGATCAACTAGAATGCGCCTTACCTGGAACTCTTTAATTTTCAAGGATATTACCAGTGCATCATTGTGAGGATGCTGCACCATGTCAAGGTCGTCTTCAGTGAAGGACACCATTGGTCCCTAGAGCTCATTTGCCCTTGGTCTTTTCTACCTGACCTGACATACATGTTGTAAGTGTTTTACCTTCTGAGTTTCCCCCCTTATCTCATTCTTATTGACCTTCGAGTGAATCACATTGATCACTCGAGGCCCGCCTGCTTGTGGTTGTGGTGTTGGCAGTGGTGGCCCTGCCGGTGCCTGAGGCAATCTCGCTTGCTCCTCCCTTGTCCTGGCCTCATCTACCAGGTCCCTTAGATGCCCCTGTCTTACAAGGTCTTCTAGATGTGTTTTTAGGGCCCTGCACCCCTAAGTCAGATGCCCATTCTCATTGTGGTAAACATAGTGCTTGCCAAGGCTTCTTCCCATGAATTCGCCAGGAGCCCTATCTGGTGCTCTGTAGTATGGCTGGTTCCTAATCCTTTCCAGCACTTTGTAGATCGGAATCCGGAATATGGTAGTGACTACCTGTGTAGCCCTCAGTCCTATCTCTTGCTTGTTGTATCCAGTGTTACCTCGGTCTTGCTTCGGCGAGTCGTTTCTCTTCTCTTGTTTTGATGCCTTTGTTCTCGGTGTGTCTTCCTCGGCTCTCGCGTACTTCTCTATTCTGGCCATAAGTTCCTCCATACTTTTTGGCAGTGTCTTTGCCAACGACTTTCGAAGCGGACAATCATTGTTCAGGCCGTTCTTGAAGGACATGACCGCCACTTCCTGGTTGCACCCTGGTATTCGGTTGAATACCTTATAATACTGTAGACACCCCATTTTTGACCGTCCTCAAGACTTGGACGTCACCGTTTGAACACTCGGTGATCATCCATGTTTGTGTTCGTTTGGAGTTTCCGGAGGTCTCGGCTACGCGCCTTGCCTCAGAATCTCCGAACTCGACCGTTCAGTGTCTGGTTTTGCACCAAACACTGGCATCTTGCCTTTGAGAGGCAGGGTAGGGCTTGTGGACCATCCCCACCCACCACCGGCAGTGGCTAGAGGCCACCGGCTGGTTTTTGCTGCCACCGGCAATGTTTATTTGTTGCCGGTCAGCACTTTTTAGTGCCGGTCGGCACTGTTTTTGGCCAAGATGGCATTTTTGGCCGGCCGACTACTGTGCATCTGCTTTTGCAGATATTTTAAGACAGCTGTCTTGCCTTTTGCTCCCCTCCATACACGTGTATGGAGGGATCTCCCTCTTATGAAGCTTGTCTTGTAAGCTTTACAAGACAAGAAGTTCCATAAAGGGAGGGGTTGGTCTCTTGGCTTAAGGGGTTAGAGACTTAAGATATTTTGAGAGCTTAGACAGCCATTGTTAGGGTTTGAGTTCTAGGGTTAGGGTTAGATACACATTCTATCTCTCTTTCCCTCTCTTTTGTGCTCTTGTGTGTGTTTTAGTCCATACTATTGCACACAAGCACCTAGTGTTTCACCTTTCTCTTGGAACTGAGGTTCTAAGGGACTAATTTTGAGGTTTTTGTGTTGGATTCAAGCTAAGGAAGGCCATTGGAGCATCATTGTTGAAGAAGGCTTCAAGGGTAAGAAACTTACACCTTTATTCCCCATTTTTGCATTGTATTTCTACCTATCTTAAATTCGTTTTTGAGCTTAGTGTATAATACAAAAAAGTTCTGTTTTTAGACCCTCTTGGTTGTTTGTTAAGAGTGTTTTGTGGTTTGGGTAAGTTTGAATACCCTTAGCCTTTGAAAGGCCTCATTTTGTGCCTTTTTGTGTGAACTCCGGGATTTTGGTGTTGGGGTCTCTTCACCACTGAAATCTTGAGGGATTTCAATGGTGAAGGTGATGCCTTGAAGTCCCAAGAAGGAGAGGGCCACCCCCTCTCCTTGTTGTCCTTGAAAAGGGCATGTTTTGGCCTCTTGAGGGAGCATCATGATAGAGGGTGTATTGACCATGACTTGGCTGCTTTTTATGCTTAGTATGTCATGTTATGCCTCTGTTTTTACTTGGTTTTGGTACTCCATGCATGCTTAGCATAGTTGCCATGTAATGCCTTGTTATTGCCTCAATGTGCCTTAGGTTGTTAGCCCTTGTTAGAGCATGTTTTAGGCTTGGTCTTGTGAAGATTTTGTGCATGTTTTGCCATGTTCTAGGTCTATCCTAGGTTGTTTGAGTCGAATTTGGCATGCACCATGTAGCCCCTTTGCATTCCGGCTTGTTGGCCTTAAGTATATGAATGTATAGCATGACATCTTTGCATTGATTTGGTGATTTGAGGCCACCCCACATGCTATTTCAGTCCCATTTCCATGCTTGCTTGATTGCCTTGCATGCCTCTTCGATGCTTTGGAAGCATGTGTTGCATGCTCCATATTTCGACCATTGTGCATGCCCTTGAATGTGAGCCACTTAGATGCCATCTAAGTAGTCCCTTAGCCTTGTTTTAACATGCTAAAAACCTGTTTTTTTAGTTGTTTAATGCATGCTATGATTGTTATGCTAAGTGTGCTTCAAAGCCTCTTGACTTGCCCCAAGCATTTGGGCTATTTGTTGCATGTTTGGCACCATGTTTTAACATGATTTTCAGAGCTCATGTTGCATGCTATTTGTCCATGATTGTCCCTTTCAAGTGTGCTTGAGGATTATCTAATTTGTGCCTAAGTGTTGGCCTTTAACCATGTGTATGCGTGCATGTGTATTTGGCCCATCATTATAGCACTTTGGCCCTTGTTTTAGGCCTTACTAGAGCTGCCTAATTCATGTTTAAGACCATCCTTTGCTTATTTGCATGCTCACCTTGCGTGTTTGCTTGTATCGGCATGTTGCATCCTTAGCTCATATGCCTAAGTTGCATTGCATCTTGCATGCATCACCTTGCCTCTTGAGATGAGTATGATAGAGGTTAGGCCTCCTTGTGTGTTTATTTGGTTTGCATGCATTTTGAAATTGAAGTTGCACACTTGATTCTTTGGGCCATCATGCATGGAAATGCGTGATTGGTGATCCGAGAATCGGGGCACATCCTCCTTTGAGTCATTAACATGATAAGGAATGTGATTGGTGCATAAATTGCTTGAATTGCATTGCCATGCAAGATTTTGCCCTCTGCTGCTGTGAGTTGCAGGTTCTGCAGGAATTTATTGCCGGCCGGCATTATTTAGTGCCGACCGGCAGTCAATCGATGGCCGGTGGATCTATTTTGTGCCGGTGACTACATGCTACTACCGGTGGAAATTCTGCTCAGTCGATGATATCCCCCAGTGTCCTGAGAGGCATCCTTGAGACTTTGGCAGTTTTCAGAGGAGCAGAGCAGGGAAAACAGAGGCAAACTATGCATGGCAGTGCGATTCCGAGCCAGTCCCGAGCATGTGTTGCATCTGGCCCTCGCCCCGAGGCGGTTTACTGTTTTTCTTTAGTTTAGTTAATTTGTTAATTAATTAAGCAATTTGTAATATTTAATTAGCTTGCGTAGTTAATTAATTTGTATTATTATTTTGGTCCCTCCGAGTGAGGGCATATTTGTAATAAGTGTGTGTGGGTGGTGTGTATGTCTTCCAATCCCCACTTCTTTCTTCCCTTTTATTTACCTGCTTATGATGGTAGATTAGGGCATCTTTAAAATTAGCATACCTTATGCTATGCATACGTGCATCCATGCATTCGTGTTGCATGCATTAGGCTCGGCACATCACGCTAACTGCATTTGTACTTCAATTCAAAAAATTGAATATGTGCTAGTTGATTGCATTTCATATGCCATCTTCAGGATAGCCGAGCCTGTTTAGATTGCATCTTTGCATGTGTTGCATTAGCCATTTTTAACATGAACTAGGATCATGCATATGATTACTAACTAGTTTCTGTTTTGGCTCGGAGTACTAGGTAAGCTTTTATGCTTTAGCATATCGCATGCGTGTGAATGTTGCCATGATAGCATGATTACCATGAGGCTAGCTGCTTATGTGATATAACTGCTTGAATGCCTGTGGATGGAGGTCAAATTACCTAAATTGGAATAATGCATTAAAACTGTGAGTTTTAAGCCCACTAGATAGTGGAAAAATCATCTTTTCTAAAGCCCACTTGAGGGTGGCAAAACCTGCATTTTAGCCTACTTGCGAGTAGCAAACCATTTTCAAAACAAACATGCTATGTTTCGTTCCAATTTAGGCGATTTGGTCTATACTTGTTTGCTGTGCGCATAACATAGTAACTCTAGGCTAATAATTGGAATAAGAGCACATAACGTTTTCAAAATTGGATATCATGGTTAGTAGAGGCCGGTCTTCGGACCGGGCGAAAGGGGGTGTTCATAGCTGACCTTCCCCGATCGTACCCAAGCTCCCGAGCCGAGACAACTCCGGTGATGACGGACATGTGGCCTTCGGCACCGAGTCAGGGTTTCCTAAATTTTCCCATTCAAAAATATTTAGGTGGCGACTCTGTATCTGGCAAAGCAGTCCATGTTTGGCATTACTTTTTCAAAATCTGTTTCTCAAAACGATTTGTCAGATTTGGACTCTTTGGTTCAGATTTAGAACCGTGACGACAAAATTGCGAGTCCGAACTGTAGCGAGGTCCCCCGCGGACTTGTTACAAATACCTCTTGGCATAAGTCCTGAGGCTTTCATTCTCGCTAATCTTCAGAGCCATCAAGGAGTCCACCCTCAACGGCTATAGTTTGTTTGTTACAAACCTGGCCAAGAACATCTCGGCCAGGCCTTCCCAATTTTTCACAGTTCCTTTCGGCAACTTGTGAAACTGGTCTGATGCGATTTCCCCAAAGGATGCGGGGAACACCTTACAGAGCAACAACTCGTTCCCGGTGTATAGTGCCATTGAGTTCAGGTATAAGCCGACATGAAAGTTAAGGTCAGACTTACCGTCGTATATCTGTAATCTCGGCATGTTGAACCTTTTCGGAGCCTCAAATTTCTTCAATTCTACTGAGAATGACATTCTCAGTTTGACCGAGGAGGTTACCTCGGCGTCGTGCCATTTTCTCTAGAGGTTGTCCCTCAAATCCTCCTTGGTTCGTCCAGGAGCCTAGCTGTCAACGGACTTTAGTTTCTTTGGTGCACTGCTCCCGGTGTCGATGTGAGTCCTCTTGGATCTCCCTCCATTAGTTGTGTCAAAACAAAGCTCCTTTCCTTGAGCTTGCCGATGTTCCTTGGTATAGGCTTCTTTAGTACGATTTGTTCTTCGTGAGTCTCCCCTCATTGACTCTCCTTGCCCGACCTCCCGCGAAGGCCGGTGAGAATATCCCCTGGTTCTGTTATGCTCCGGGACTACAGAAATCGTTTTCTGCCCTCCTTTCTGGGCATCTTTCTTGGCCGCTGGCATCGGCGTGTCTTGCAGCGAAAACGGTGGCTGCATGACGTTGTTTTGTATCATAAAATTGATGATCGATTGCAGGTTCGCCAATTTGTTTGTCATCACCTTCATTTCGCCGTCCCTCCGCAGGCATCTATCTTTCCATACTTGGAGGTCCTTCTCGTTGTAATACTCACCTCAATCGGCCTTCTTCAGTGCGTCCCCCTCTTGGCCGATGTCCTTTTCTCCATTATTGTTACCCCGAGGCTTTTCATTGCAGTCGTCCTCCTTCACATTGGGATCAAAGTGCTTACCACTCCCAGCGGGGATGTCGTCCCCAACCCTCTCTTTCTGTCCGTCGTTGGCCATCTATTCTTTTTTTGTTCCCACAGACGGCGTCAAATTGTGTGTGCTGATTTCCGACCACACTGCCCAAACAGGTACTCAACTGGAGAACATCGGCATAATAGATTGCGCCCGAACGACCTGAAACAGAAAGATGAGACTCCGGCGGTGGTTCTTCCACCCAGGGGCACTCTGACGATCAAGTTAATAAACAATATCTCTCAAAGATAGTCAAAGTGCTTAACTCACTCCTCAGAATACAAAAAGCGTACCTTAGACCCACGAGAATGCCTTACTTTAATAGTCAACACTAACCTAATCCCCTTAGAAGCTTAGCTTCCATGGACTGTGGCCCAATGCCAATCTTGGACTCCCTTTTAGATAGAGATAAACTCTCTAAGAGTCTTATCCTTATCCAAGATGAAGTCCTCTCCCATTCTAGGACTCTTGTAACTTATCCGCTCATCTCGGATTCCAATATCTCCGCAGACAACCTCGGCCTAGCTGAGATCATCTCGGCACCATATCCTGGACACGTGGCACCTCGGCTGACACTCCGGTGTCACCTTGGCCACATGTTAGCATTCCAAAAATACATCCCCATAGTTGTATTAATGGATTTTCTTGGTATTGGTTATGTTTATGCTTGAGTTGAATTTAATTTGTATTGGTTTGTATTAAATAATATTTTGCTCTTTGTTTGTGTTATATTTAAATATTAAACACTTATTTATTTTAATTATTTATTATTAATTGATTAACCTATTTTTAATATAGTAGAACCGTAATTCTAAACCGAACCAACCCGAACTACATTGAGTTGGTTTTAGTGCATGATGATTGGTTTGATTCTGGATCTAAAAACTTGAAACTGATCATGATTGTGTTAATTTTAAATTTAGTGTCAAACCGAATCAAACTGACCCATGAACACCCTATTGCACCCGATCAGCCATTGGACTTGGGCCCAATGGGCCCATCACGACAGGTATTGCTACAGGCCAAGCCCTCGAGATCATATGCACTTTCGTGCTCCTTTTTGTTTGAGTATGGATTGCTTTCAATGATTGCCAAGCGAAGGCACTGGGCCATGCTTTTGTATTTTCGATCTCAAATTACTGATGAGCCTTCTGGTGTTTATCTCGACCACGATCACGGTTATGAAGGGTTAGGCCGGAGCTGGGATGAACCAGCAAGGTGTTTTGGGCCGGCTATGGTGAGAGGATGACAACTTTGGCATGGGCACTGGGTCTTCTGGGTTGGGCCAACAATTGCATGCGTGACATTTTATTTATACACCAACGTCATTCCACATGAGCACTTCCATGCCAATACCCAAAGGCATGACTTGTTGAACATTTTGAAGGGTTTGTTTCTGTTGAGTCATAACTAGTAACAATGTAACAAGTAGGAAGACTAAAATTATGAGTTGATGTAGAAAGTGAAAGAGTGCTATAAAAAAATAATGAGACTCGTTGTAACATGTAGAAAGTAACATAAGACGTGAAGGATTATAGTTAAATATCTCATTCCATGTAGATGTTATACGCAATATATGTGAAATTTTTTAATCAATGTTTGATATGAATTTAATGAAATGTATCTCTCATAAATTTGAAAGTCTTGATACTCAGAAAAGAACATAGAAATTTATTCAAAATTCTAATCAACAGTCTCTTTTAATGGGATCACACAATAAATGAATTTCAGACTTCGATTATAAATTCTGGACAATGTTGAATTTTCTCTTCTTTTTTTTTTCTCTTTTTTTTTTTTTTTTTTTCCTGAGTTTATTTTATGAATTGTCTTCAATCTCTATGTTATAAAGTGGCTGATATATCCAGAATTCATGAGATTAATAAATAATAATCTTTTGATGTACTTAAACCATTATTATCAAAACTTCAATGCAGTAAATTTATCCACTAACAATCTCCCACTAAACCCTGTTTTGATGACCATTCTCAAACAAAGCTTTGGGCCCAACATAGCATCAATTCTTGTTCGGATCCAGAATTCTATAGGATAAGATTTTAGAAATTTTTTATAATTGTATTTTTAGTATTTTTTACTTACTATTTTATTAGAAATTTTGCAGCTTTAGTATGCAAGAGCGTAAAAATATTAGATTTCCTAATTTAAGTTGATTTAGTTTTTCTAATTTTTATATAGTTGATTCGCCTCTAAGATTAATTGCATTTGGTTGCGTTTGGTCTCAACTTGAGAGAACGTTTGGACTTAGTAAGCTCATTTTGGGACCGATTTCGGTGATTTGAATTGTTCACTTTTCAGGACTCGTTGAGTAGAATATTCATGTAAAAAATAAAATAATTTGACATCAGTAGCTATATATTTAAATCATATTTGTTTTAAGTAAACGGACGACAAATATAATTTCAAGAATAACCATCTATTTTTTATAGTACAAATTTGATTCAAACATATAACTACTGATGTCCGATTATCTTGATTTCTTGTATGAATATTCTACTCAAAGAGTATTCAAAGGTAAACGGTTTGGATTACTGAAATCGGTTCCAAAATTGGCCTACTAAGTCTAAACGTTCTCTCAAGTTGACATGACCAACTTGAGATAAGCTAAACCCTGTTTTTAAGTGTTTAAGGGCAAAATAATTTTTTTTTATCAACAATATAAAAAGATTTTTTAGCTCCTTTTGTCAATTAAAACAATAGCTATACGCACCAATTGATATACCAATTAGTATACTAATAAATGATGTGACATAATTTTAAACACTTTGAATTTTTATAATTTGTATGAGTCAAGTCCATAGTTTTAAAGTGATAATATCATAACATATATTGATATACTAATTGGTATGTGTAACACCACTAGTAGAATAAAGCTATCTTTTTGTATTTCCCATCTTTTTGTAATCACTAGTAGTGGTGCACGTGTGTTGCCTGTGATATTTCATCTATTATAATTGTGTTTCATTAATAAAAATTTCTTATAATAATATACAAAAAAAAAATTAATACTAAGATTATGATATGAAGGGCATCCACTTTAAAACTAATAATTATGTATAACTACATAATGTTACTAACCAGAAGAAAATTAAAAATACAATGTAAGTTCTTAAATCTATATAATATTACACAAATTTTGTTCTGTGAACTTCACATTTGAAATAACTATAATTCATCGTGCATGTTTTGTATGAATAATGCTATATGCACCAATTAGTATTATTGACCCCACTTATTAATTATATTACAAATATAAAAAATTTCTTAAATTATGCCACATTACATAACTAGTGTTGATACACTAGTTAGTACACTAATTGGTATATGTAGCACCACTGATTTTGTATTCATTGAACATCTGGAAAGATGAGGAAGAAAACATTATTGATAAGTATTACGGTTCACGTAGAAATTGTGTAAAAGTTATTTGAAAAAATATGAATTTGTACCTTAATGTTTCCAGCCATATAAAAATTTCATTAGTATTTTCATGATCCTTATAGATCCGCACTTATCATGAAATTCGACTTCATTTAAGGATGAACCACAAATTGTATGTATGAGTAGTTAAAATAATGGAGGTGGCTTTTCACCAATTCACTGCTTCAAGGTTCAATTAGTTTATGATTTTTTTGGGGGTATATTTTAATGCTTTTTGAGCAAATAATCGTTGAAAAATTTTAGATTGATCGAATATTGGTAATCAAATGTTTGGATCATATTTATTTTTAAAAAATAAAAGATTTATTATTGATATTAATAAACCTAATTAATCGCATGAATGATCTACTCGAGAGGTATTATTAAAATTTAAATATTTCAAATAACTGAAGCAAATCCAAATAAATCATAAAGTCGAAAGTAGTTTTTTTTCCCTCTCTTTTTAAGATGCAAAATGCAAGTAACAACTAAAATCTTATGTTCAAGTTTTGACAACACTTTCTTTCACTTGGTAATATAATGTTTCTTGTGACAGTCATTTTTAAATATATTTTATGAATTTTAATTCTAAAATTATTGAAACAAATTTTTTTTTTCTTCAAAAAATAACGATATAATATATAACTCTACACTATATGTTTAGTAATTTGATGATAATAACATTTTAAAATTTTGTTTTGAAGCTCAATTTTATTAATGTTGAAAAGTTTAAAAAGTCAAACTCTTTGAATTTTTGATAAAACAAAAGACTAAAGAATGACATTTATAGATAGTATTTAGTTTACCAAAATAAAAGTGATCATTCCTTAGTTTTCATATTAACTTACGAGTGTCATTTCGAATTTTGTATTTTTAATAACTATAATTCGAGTTGCACATGGAGAAGGAAAAGTTTCTATATTGAAGTATTTGGTAAGAAAAGAAGAGAACAGTGAACAACCATCAACCAATAAAAGGAAGTCATTTCACTGGGAAAATACTGTAAGTAATTAATGTAATGTAACCATAATAATAATGTGACATTGAACTTTATAGGATTTTGAATTCAATACAATTTAAAAATAAAATGAACATACCTTTGTCAGCCATTGAATTAGAGAAGTTAAGAAAATACCCCTAATAGTTGAACCTTGAATTCTTGGCTCACCTTCTTCTCTCTGTCTCTCTTAATTAGGATGACTATAGAACATAGAGTGATAGAAAAATACTTATCTCATGAAAAGGGAGTCATCCATCCTTATATAGAGGAGAGAAGAGGGTCAGATAAACTCTATCAGAAGAATTCCTATCCATCAAGGTTTTCTTCTTATCTTAAAAGAGTAATTATATTAAAATTTTAATTACTGAATTTTATCTCAAATATTGGCTTTATCTAATTGTGGAGTCTAAATAAAATAAAACATGTAAAAATATGTAAGCTATTGGGCCACACCAGAAAAAAAAAAAATCAAACATTCTCCTACTTGGCCCATTAAGCCGATTATGATGCCACTAGCAGTTTTTTTTCCCCCCTCAAAATATGCAATTTATAAAAATTTTGACTCATTGGATTCCACACTAAAAACTTTGACACATGATCACGAATTTTAAAAATAGCCAATAAGTTTAGATATATTAGAAATTACAATACTGTGATTACTTTAGATCACCAATGTGAGTCATAGCGGTTATATAACGTTTATGTCTTATTTCCTTCTATGCACCACACGATTGATAACCTTCACCGACTAAGTCCATTATCAGGATATGTAATTATTTGCCTGAAAGGCCCCTGTAATTTATCTTGTCAAGACATTTCCTGTTTATCAACATTCAAATTAATGTGTACACATACTTTTAGAAACAGGAAAAATAGAAACAAAATTATTATTGCGCAAATAGTGTCAAAATAAAAATAAGCACTCAAGATTATCCATGTACATCATGGGTTTCTTAAAAGACCCATCCTGATAACATGCTCTTTGTATGTCTTTTGTGGCAATCCTTTTGTAAATGGATCAACAATCATAACAGAGGTGCTTAAGTTTTTAATTAACACTTGTTGTTTTTGGACTCTTTCTCTAACAACTAAGTACTTTACTTCCATGTGTTTGGAACCACTAGAATATTTTCCATTCTTAGAGAAGAAAACTGTTGCGGTATTGTCACACTATATCTCCAGCGGCCTGGCAATTTTGTCAACAACACCAAGTCCTGAGATGAAGTTTCGCAACCATAAAACATGATTTGTATCCTTAAAGCATGCCACAAATTCAGCCTCCATAGTAGATGAAACAATAGTGGACTGCTTCACACTCTTCCATGAAATCGCTCCACTAGCTAGTAGAAAAACAAAACCTGATGTAGATTTTCTACTATCAAGGCAACCAGCAAAATCTGAGTCTGAATATTCGGTTACTTCCAACTGTTCTGATCTCCTATAGGTGAGCATATAGTCCTTTGTTCCCTGAAGATATCTCATAACCTTCTTTACTGCTTTCCAATGTTCCATTCCAGGATTACTTTGGAATCTTCCCAACATTCCAACCGCAAAACTAATATCTGGTCTGGTACATGTATGTGCATACATCAAACTCCCTACTGTTGATGCATATAGAATGTCCTTCATTTGTTTCCTTTCCAAGTTATTCCTTGGACATTGTTTTTCACTTAATTTATCACCCTTTATGATGGGTGCATCACTGGCTGAACAAAACTACATATTGAATCTCTCCAAAACACGATCAATATATCCTTTCTGAGATAGTCCTAGCAATTCTCGAGATCGATTCCTAAAGATCTCCATCCAATAACATAGTTTGCCTCACCCATATCTACCATTTTAAAGTTCATGGAGAGATATTCCTTGGTTTCATGCAATAAGCCAAGGTTATTACTAGCTAACAAAATGTCATCCACATATAGCACCAAAATAATGAACTTACTCCCACCAACCTTCAGATATATGCACTGATCGACTGCATTTTCCTTAAATTCGAAGGAGGTAATGGTATTAGTAAACCTTAAATTCCATTGCCTGGAAGCTTATTTAAGGCCATATATGGATTTCTTTAATTTGCAAGCTAAATGTTCTTTATCTTTCATTGAAAATCCTTCTGGCTGCTCCATATAAATTTCTTCATCCAAATTCCCATTTAGAAAAGCAGTTTTCACATCCATTTGATGCAACTCTAAGTCATAATGAGCTACCAATGCTAAGATGATTCTAAGTGAGTCCTTCTTTGATAACAGAGAGAAGGTCTCATTATAGTCTATGCTTTCTTTTTGAGTAAAACCCTTGGCAACAAGTCTGACTTTAAATTGTTCGATATTTCCTTTTGCGTCGCGTTTGGTCTTGAAGACCCATTTACACATGATCTTTGTACAATTATTAGGCAATTCGACGAGATCCCAAACACCATTCTGTTCTATGGATTTTAACTCTTCATTTATAGCATTGACCTATTTAGTAGAATCATCACTATTCATGGCTTGTGAAAATGAGACTGGATCTTTGTTAATCCCAATATCAAAATCAGATTCCTGTAAATACACCATGTAATCATCTAGAATGGCAGACTTTTTTTTTCCTTCTGAGATCTTCTCAGAACTGTCGGTTGTGGTGGTTCTACAATATTTTCAATGGTGGTATCTTCATGAAGTGGTGAAACATGAGGTGATGAAGGATTTTCATTATGTTGTTCGTTTTTCTCAACCTATGGAATAGTCTGAGGAACAACAATTTTTTGATAAGGGTCAAACGTTGGCATATCCACCCTAATTTCCTTAAAATTCACTACTCGTGTTTTCTCACTCCCACTAATTTTACCATTCTCTAGGAATCTAGCATTACCAGTCTCCACTATCCTCGTACTATGATTAGGACAATAAAATTTGTACCCTTTAGACTTGTCTGGATAACCAATGAAATATCTAGATATTGTTATTGAGTCCAACTTTTTCTCTTGTGGGTTGAAGATTATTGCCTCTATTGACAACCCCAAATATGTAAGTGTCTCAAACTAGGTTTCCTACCAGTCCACAACTCAAAAGGAGTTGTTGGGACCACCTTACTAGGAATCTTATTTAAGATATACATTGCAGTCTTTAAAGCTTCACCCTACAGTGAAATGGGTACAATTCAGTAACTTAACGTACTTCTAACCATATCTTTAAGTGTACGATTACGCCTTTCAGCAACTCCATTCTGCTGTGGCGTACTAGGAATTGTATATTGAGCATGAATGCGTTTCTTTTCTAAGAATTTGGCAAATGGGCTAGGCTTTTGGCCTGACTCATTATGTTTACCACAATACTCACCACTCTTGCCAGATCTCACTGTTTTAACCTTTTTATCTAATTGTCTCTCGACTTCAGTTATGTACACCTCAAGGATGTCAACAGCCTGAGACTTTTCATGAATTAGATATACATATCCATAATGTGAGAAATCATCTATAAATGTGATGAAATATTTTTCACCACTAAGACATAGGATGTTGAGTGGCCCGCAAATATTTGTATGAATTATCTCAAGAAGCTCATTACTTCTTGTGGCACCTTTCTTGGTGTGTTTGGTTTGTTTTCCTTTAATGCAATCCACACATATCTCAAAATCAGTGAAGTCTAGTTTTTCCAAAATCTCATTCTTTACCAATTTTTCAATTTTATTTCTAGAGATATGCCCTAACCATCTATGCCACAAGATTAGGGAAGTTTCATTAATTAGACCACGTTTTAAACCAATGTTCGAATGCAGAGTTACTAATGATTGTACAAACTCATGATTTAAGGTAATTTTATATAAACCATCGTATAAATTACCAGAACCAATCATTATTGAATTAAACATTAAATTGAGTTTTTCACAACTAAATAAAACTAAATATCCAACACGATCTAATTTGGATAACGAAACTAAATTCCTAGAAATTGAAGGAACATAAAAAATGTCTTCTAGATCCATCAGATGACTTGTCTCTAAGATCAGTCGGTAGGTTCCTACAGCTACGACTTCATCTTTAAGACAGTTCCCCATATAGAACAATCTTTCACTTTCCTTCGGTTTCCTGGTTGAGGGGTATCCCTGCATGCCATTTGTAATGTGGGTCGTGGCCCCAGAGTCAATCCACCAAGTATTAGATGGTACTTCAGCAAGATTTGATTATAACAAAAAAATTTCTTACCTCTCTTTTCGAACCAAGCCTTTCGCTTGCTGCAGTCTTTCTTCACATGTCCCTTCTTGCCACAAAAGTAGCACTTGACAGTGAAACCATTCGGAGCCTGATTTTCTCCCCAGGTCCATTCTTTTTCTTGGGTTGATTTTTCTTTAATTTTATAAACTTACCCTTTTTTTTTTTTTTTTTTTTTGTAGAGCTCCATGAGTTACAGCCAATACAGTTTGACGTCCTTCCTCCCTCAACCTCACTTCCTCTTGAACACACATATTAGTCAGCTCATTCAAACTCCACTTATCTTTATTGGTGTTATAGTGAATTTTTAATGCACCAAACTGTGATGGAAATGAGTTGAGAAAAAACTGCACGAGAAAAGTTTCATCAACTTGCATCCCTAAAGTTTTAAGCTTTGCAACTTTGTCAGCCATACTGAGGATGTCATGTTGAACTCCTTGGTTGCCATCATATTTCATTGTTGTCAATTTAGCCATAATAGTGCCAGCAAGTGACTTGTCAGCAGATCTAAATCGATCTTCAACAGCCTTTAAGTATTCCAATGCATTAACAGTTTGAGGTAAGAAGGTCTTGATGTTATTTGCAATGGTCATCTTCATGAACATCAAACCGAGTCTATTGGACCTTTTCCAAGATTTAGAAAGGGCAACTTGTTCTGCAGTACTATATTCATTAATGTCTACAGGTTTATCTTCAAGCAATGCCATATCGAGGTCCAACACACCCAGTGTAAACTGAACATGTTCATACCATTCCGAAAAATTTGAACCAGTAAGTAGAGGGACGCACGATGCAAGGGAGTGCAATGAGGTGAGAACTTTCACTGAAATAAGATAGAACATATGACGCCCCAAATTTACTCTAAGGGTTAAGGTAACGTCACTAAAGAGTCTTTTGGTCAATAACCAAATAAGATCACAGGAAGGTCGGAGGAGTTAATATAGCCTCCCTTCTAAGTCCAACCACCTTAGATAGCAAGCTATCTTTTTGATAGATCTTAATAGGTGTTAACATAAGGTCTCATAAGTAATGCGGAAATAGACATAAACAATATATCATAAACAATATACATATTAAAGCTTTGAGAATTATAATGATGAACTATTGATATCACCTAAGTCTTTCCTTTGGGCGAAACTTAGGTATATCTATTGTCCACTCGTGTCAAAAAACACTTATGTAGGTCAAATAATTTATGCAACTTTTCAGTTAGTCATGTCACCTTTGGGTATTCAATTCTAATCTGTCAAATTAGATAAGTTACATTACCCTACCTAGTTCATAAATACTTGAAAGTGACTCTCCTTTGGACTAGTCTCAATCTCCTAATTATAACTGCAATTGAGAATATTATCGACCTTAATATTACCCTTTTAACAATTCTTTTATGTAGTTCTATATTCATAAGTTTTACAATTCTAGGCTACTTTGACAGCTACTAAATTAGTAAAGCCTATGAATACAGAACTAACCAACAATATTCTCTATTCATTAATTTGAGTTATTTAATTATCGTTAATTCAATCATTATTTTAATAAAATCACTATTTTATGATTTCTAGAATTTCTTTTACGTGATTGTAATTACCAATATGATAATAACTCTAGATAAACATGAATATCATATATATAAATAAAATTATATCATGATATTAAATAAATATATTTATTTAATAGTTTGAATGATTCAAAGAATTCTAAAATTGCTTTTAGTCTATACACTTTATCATAACGGCAAGCAATATAAAAAAATACACTGAATTCAAATCATAGTATGATGATTATAAAAATTATTATTGCTAAAATTAATAATAAATCAAAACATGCATATTACACATTTATCATGCAATCTTTGAACTCAGCGGTGGCATTGGCTTTATAAGTAGCATCAATGGTTGCACCTAATAGGTGGTCAGTAGTACAAGCCACGTCCTTGCACCCTCGAGTGGTGAATGATATGTAAAGATCATTTAAAAAATGATGCCGATAATAAAAACAAAAGTACGTTTTATGAATAATTATAATAACAATATTCATAAATATACTATTATTTTAAGGTGTATTGATTCATAAAACTCAGGCTCTAATACCACATGTAAGTAATTAATGTAGTGTAACCATAATAATAATGCGGAATTGAACTTTATAGGATCTTGAATTCAATACAACTCAAGAATAAAACGAACATACCTTTGTTAGCCATTGAATTAGAGAAGTTGAGAAAATACCCCTAATAGTTGAATCTTGAATTCTTGGCTCACCTTCTTCTCACTGTCTCTCTTAATTAGGATGACTATAGAACTTAGAGTGATGTAAAATACTTAGCTCATGAAAGGGGAGTCATCCATCCTTATATAGAGGAGAGAAGAGGGTCAGATAAACTCTATCAGAAGAATTCCTATCCATCAAGGTTTTCTTCTTATCTTAGAAGAGTAATTATATTAAAATTCTAATTATTGAACTTTATCTCAAATATTGGCTTTATCTAATTGTGGGGTCCAAATAAATTGAAACATGTAAAAATATGTAGGCTATTGGGCCACATCAAAAAATAAATCCAACAAATACAACACAAACAAAGCATAAAATAGTCATTTCACTGTTAAAATTCATCAGTTTGTGTGTATGAGTATATGATTTTCAAATGCAAAAAGCGTAGTAGGGGATGTATAATTTCATGGTTAACATGTTTTTCTTTTTCTTGTTCTTCTCTCTTGCAGAATGAAGTTATATGGGGTTCATATTTATGTAACTTTCTTGTGATTATGTCTTTTAAAATATTTAGTTATGAACTTGTAATGGTGATAAATAATAGGATGATATAACAGTGTCAGAATTCTATGTGACATCTTTGTATGATTTTTTTAACAACTATTTGGAATCAATACTCTCAATCTGTCTCTCTATGTCACAAAATAAGAAGGGAGACCAATATTTTTTTTATTTGGGTGAAAATATTCAAATTAGCTATTCCAACTCTCTCATCTATCTACTTTCTGGTAACAAGGTCATGAAGAGTACAAGCTAACCAATCCCGCAAAAGGATATGTTCAATTCCTTATAAATACACAAACATTTTTTTTTTCCACACTCACCCAAAAATATTTTTTAAACGATTTTTCCCTCAAACACAATTACCACTAATGAAAAAATTACAAATTTGACAGGCCACTGATCCTGAGTTGTAATTGAGGGACATTTGCCTTATGGGTTTGAGTTGTAATTGTGGGACATTTGCCTCATGGGTTTTGGAGTGGAAGCATGTTTTGGAATTTTATTGAATGAATGAATTATGAAAGTATTTACTGTATTGTTGACGGAAGGTTTCACCAATTGGTTTGATACTAATTGGATATAGTGGTCTAACTATTTACCATGACAACATTGAACAAGATTGCAGTTGTACGGGAAAGAAATAAACCTTCTCGTATAATCCTGTTGATCAAGATTGCGCTCCTCCGTACGTTGTCGCTTTACTCCTCGAAAGCACAAACATGAGCTAGCCGGCGGGTGTGTGCCGGATACCTCTCCGATGCCTAAGTCAGCAAAATAGACAAATAGACAAAAAGCTCTATGAATTCGGGAATCAAAGTTGTGTTACCTCTCCATAGGTGATGTTTGTGAGCTTTTGTAGGTTCCGCTTAGCACAATCCTAGTAGGACTTTTACTCCTCCATGTACAGTCCTCCTAGAAGTTATATTCCTAAAAGATAATACTTATCCTTCAACACCCCCCTTACTGCTTAAACCAAGTGAGATGGTCTTACCATGGTCGGATTCCAATACGACCGAGGTAAGCATGGCTATGCTAAGCCGCAGACTAGACCGAACTATAGCTAGTTTGGTTCTTCCTTTCACTGCTCTTACCTCGGTTTCTCAGGTACAAACCATGGTGTGATTAGACCGAGCTAACAAATAGCAAGGTTCTGACCGAGCTAACTACGATAAGCCATGACCGGGCTAACTTTGAGTACGGTGACCGGGCTAAACGCAAAGCTTCTCTAGACCGGACTAACTTCAAGGTTCTTTCGGACCGAGACAACAATAAGGCTTACCAGGACCGGGCTAACTACAAGCCCCCTTTCATCCAGCCCTTCTTATTGTGGCCCAAAGAATGGCCCATTTACCCAGCTCGGCCCATTTACCAATCTCGGCCCAATTTAGGTATAAATTACCCTCTTAATTGCCCATTAATTCCATCTGCATAGCATGATAGGGATTTACTTGTTTTACTAGCCGAGCTAAAAACTTTAGTCTTACAACCGAGCTAAACTTTTAAGCCTTTACAGCCGTGCTAAAACTATTTAGCCTTCCCAGCCGAGCTAAAACTCTTTAGCCTTTCCAGCTGAGCTAAATTCACACCGGGCTCTAGCTGTCCGGTCAAAACGTCTCTTCAATCACAGCAACTGAATCGTTTCTCATTCCAATGACACGTGGCATACTCCAATTGGCCCAAGGCAGCTGTCACGCCGTCTTCGTACCCCGTGTTTTTTGAACAGTCCCACCCAAATTTTGGGCCTTCCATCAAAACAAATCTCTTCGTTCTTTTTTGAATCATTCATACCACTATTCACCTCCTTCTCTTTCTCTCTTCGAGCCTCCATTGTTCTTCAACTTTGCAACTGTGAAGCTTGTGGTCCTTGTTGTTCTCTACTTCCATTTCCTTCCTCTTAACCTGGTAAGTAACACAAATCTGTTCTCTTTTTACACTGTATTGTTTATAATCCACAGCATATTGTTTATGTGCCTTTTGCAAAACACATTTTTTGCTTTTCCTTGCGCTTTCTGGGAAAAACCTTACAAGAATCACTTGTATTTCACTAAGTAATCTGTAAAACACTGTATTTGATCCAAAATCACAATATAACCGAACTAGGAAGTTGTTTGCAGTTGATGTCAATACAAGGGTGACAGAATAAACTGGAACAAGGGTGTAGTCGGTAGGTTTATCTCGACTCCATTGCATGACTTTCTTTACTTTGGTTGTCAATACTTAAACCGATCTAACTGTTGTCTTCTTTATGCAGATTCAGCCCACCTCAAGTCGCTATACAGTTACCCCAATCTGAACACACTTCGCGCTGCACTACGATATCCCGAAAGAAGTTGGGCCAAGCTACTGAACTTTGAACCGACAAACAGATATAGCAGCCGATGAAAAGCGAAGGTTTGACTTTTTGCTAGAAGCCACTCATGAACTGGACCCAAACTTGCCTCAAATCAATCCCATCCCTCTAACTGCTAAATAAGAGATGGCAAAGAAGAGAGCATTAAGGGCCCTCCTAATCGAAACGAACCGAGCCGAAGTACCACCGCCTAACCAGACTCAGGAAACCGTGGTGGCCCTTTCATCTCAACAACCCTCCTCATCTTGTCCAAACAAGCGTGCACGGACTACCTCAACCGTGCAACGCCTTGTTGATGAAGACGAAACCATTCTTCCACCAAGCCCTCCACCAAGCCCGCAACTGGAGCGTTCCGACCGAGCTAGCTCCTCCAAGTGGGCACCCAAAATCACTTTCCAGAACTGAGCTATTCAGGACACCGATTCAGTGGTTGCTGAAAAAGATCACTTAGTGGCATTCAACCTTGCCAAGAGTGTTTGCCTTCCAGTAGACATGGAGCACCACAACCATTTGACCGAGCTAAAAGCCATCTGCTCAGCCACAAAATCCATGGTTCTTGTAAGTAGCTTTCTTTGTTGATTTTTCTAATTTGCACAACTTTTTGCTCGGTTTTACTACAAGTCTCTTCCCATTCTTTTTCAGGCCATGCAAAAGAACCATATTGCTCATAAGCGTGTGTTGGAGCTTCGTAAAATAGCAAGGCAAGCCATGGCTGAAGTAACCGAGAAAACAACCGAGCTAGAAGAGGCCAGGAAGCAGATAGCCGAGCTAAAAACTGAGAACGGTCGTCTGACCGGTCTTGTTAACTCGGCTGAAGCAAACAAACAAAAGGCTGTTGCTGTGATAAAAGACAAATACCTTCGTGAACTGGCTAAGCTTGAAGGAAAGAAGAACGCTGAGATAACAAAGCTTGGGAAGCAGTTGGAGGATGCGGAGACCTGCGGCTTCAGGGAAGGCGAAGCCCTCTATGTCAAGCAGTGTGAAGCTGCGAAGGATCTCTTCTTTAAGTGCGGTTGGAGGGGGACCATGGTGCAGCTCAGTCATGGACCTGAGACTGAGGTCTTCAATCCTCCTCCATATTTCATTCCGAGCTCACTATCAGAGTATGTTGCGACCTTTCAGCAATAATTTCTTGAAGATTCGGATGATGAAGAAGAAACCGTGCCCAACGATACCCCGGTCGTCAATGATCCTGCCAATCAGTTAGCTCGGGCGAAGCCAACGGTGGAAGACCTGAATGTCGAACTACCAACTAAAACCGTGCTTCCAACCGAGACCATACTCCCGACCGAAACCGAGCTTCCAACTGAAACCGGGCTGCGAGTTGAACTTGATGCTGATCTTGATGATCTGTTTGCCTGACTTTGTATTTCTCTTCTTTTTGCTAGATTTCTGTATTTTCTTTTCTTTGCTTTTGGACACAGATTGTAACCGGGCTGAGGCCCCACCCTTTGTACTTGCTTTGAATTTTCAATGAAGTCTGCTTTTTTGTTCCAACTCTTAGTTCGGTTGATATCTATGCTTGTACTTTACTTTCTAACTGAAGTCTTGGATGAGGTACAGCATTCTCTTGCCGAGATACTTTATCCCAGTCTTAACATTGCAACTATAAGTATACCTGCCAACCACTCTTTAGCCGAGATCTTTACCTCGGTTGAAGATTACCAAGAGTTGGTTTAATCCAGCCAACTACTCTTTAGCCGAGATCCTTACCTCGGCTGAAGATTACCAAGAGTTGGTTTAATCCAGCCAACCACTCTTTAGCCGAGACCCTTACCTCGGCTGAAGAGTACCAAGAGTTGGTTTAATCCAACCAACCATTCTTTAGCCGAGATACTTACCTCGGTTGAAGAGTACTAAGAGTTGGTTTAATCCAGCCAACCACTTTTTAGCCGAGATCCTTACCTCAGCTGAAGATTACCAAGAGTTGGTTTAATCCAACCAACCACTCTTTAGCTGAGACCCTTACCTCAGCTGAAGAGTACCAAGAGTTGGTTTAATCCAGCCAACCATTCTTTAGCCGAGATACTTACCTCGGCTGAAGAGTACTAAGAGTTGGTTTAATCTAGCCAACCTCTAGATTGGTTTTTCCAGCCAACCTAGAGTAAAGTATTTGGTTATTCCAACCAAACGTCCTGCAGCCTAGACCCTTATACAATGATTGGTGCTAAAGTTCTCAGTCGCTTCAATTATGTTTTCATACACCAATTTTCCATCATAGCTCCATATTTCAAACAAATTTTCCTTAGTTGCATGGCTTGGCTCATTGACTTTGTTCCTGGCTCTTTTGTGAAGAATGAAAAAGATTGCCAACATGCCAAATAAAAACAATGAAATACCCAACACAAGAACTATAACCAAAATCACAAATTTGTTGTGCTTTTTCCCCTTCGGCCCATCACTCATTTTGGGATGGCAGGCCTTCAAACCGGAGATATTGCAGCACAAAGCGTTGTTATCTCTGAATGCCTCAAATGAAACCTTCTGAAAGACTTTGCTGTTGGGAAGAGGACCCTCCAAATGATTGTAAGATATATCAACAGATATCAAACTTAGCATATCATTGAAAGTAAGTGGGATGGAACCTGAGAACCCATTTTGAGATAGATTCAGTGACTCTAAGTTGTGCAGTTCTCCAATCTCTTGTGGTATCTCAGCTTTAGTGAATTTTGGCCAAGATCAAGATTTTGAAGAGAGTGCAACTTGCTTATGTCAATAGGAATATCTCCCCCAAGTTTATTCTTGCTCAAATTCAAGTTTAGTAGCTTCACGCACTCCCCTAATTGTTTTGGGACCAAGCCACTGAGCTTATTTGCCGCCAAGTTCAGATTTTGTAGGTCAAATAAGCTACCAATTTCTAGTGGAATGTTGCCTTTGTTATCACTCAGAGTAAGGTCGAACAATGAGTGCAACTTTCCCATATTATGTGGGATCTCCCCAACTAGATGATTTGAAGAGAGGTCAAGTACATGTAGTTGAGTTGCATTTCCAAGCTCAGACGTATCCTCCCAGAAATATTATTGTTGGACATCTTCAGGCTTGTCAGATTATGACAAAGTCCCCATTTTGGAGATAGCTCACCATATAAATGATTAAAACTCAAGTCAATATAATTTTAGTTTGGGTATACACCGAAATCTTCTGATATATTTGCTACAAGTTCGTTTCTGTCAAGCCTAAGTCTGCAATCTAGTTTTGGGATCGAACCTGTGAGGTTATTGTCAGATGCAGAAAAATATTCAAGCAATCCACCAAGGCATACATTGTGTGGTAAATGACCTGTGAGTCTGTTAAAAGCTAACTGCAAGCTTTGTAAATGTGTAAGATTATTAAATGACAGAGGAATGGAGCCAGATAGTTGATTACTTAATAAAATCAATTGTTTGAGCTTATTTAAGTTTCCAATACTAGAAGGAATGTTTCCCGATAGTTTGTTGGCATAAAGGTTCAGAATGGTTAAGTTGGCCAAGTTCCCTATAGGGGTCGGGATTGAACCTGTGAGATTATTTGTTGACAAATCAAGTTCATTGAGAGACATAAGCTTCCGATTTCTTGAGGGATAAACCCAGAAAGTTTGTTTCCATAAAGGTATAAGATGGTTAAGTTGGTCAAGTTCCCTATTGAGACAGGGATTGAACCTGTGAGGTTATTAAAAGTGAGAGACAACTTATATAGAGACCTTAACAATCCGACCTCTTCAGGGATCGATCCAGAAAGTTGGTTTTCATAAAGGCTTAAAATGGTTAAGTTGGCCAAGTTCTGTATAGAAGTAGGGATTGAACCAGTGAGATTGTTCCTTGACATTTGGAGATCAATGAGAGATCTTAGCATCCTGACTTCTGGAGGGATTAGTCCAACAAATTTATTTTTGGTAAGGTGTAATTTGGTTAAATTACCCAAGTTTCCAATAGACGGAGGTATTGGACCTAAAAGATTGTTAGAATACAAAAGGTGTTCCCTGAGAGAGCTAAGCATTCCTATTTCGGATGGAATTGTTCCTGGAAGACGATTGTAGGACAAGCTTAGGTAGGTGAGTCTCACAAGGCTACCAATGTTTGAGGGGATGGTCCCATGGATTGAGTTGCTATAAAGTTCAAGGCTGACAAGATGAATGAAGGAAGAGAAGTTAAGATTGAAAAGTGTACCTCTCAAACCGTAATTCTCAAGGTCTATATGGGTGACTCTACTGGCTTTGTTGCATCCAATTCCAACCCAACTGCAATGGTTGCTTGCATCCCAAGATGATAGAAGAGATTGGCTCTTGTTGTTAAGCCTAGCTTTCCATGGCAAGAGAGCGACTACTTCAGTTCCTTCTTCTCCAAATTCTCTAGTTGCAAAAGAAGCATGAGCAGCAGAATCAGAAGAAGAGAGGAACGCAAGGATGATGATAAAAACAAACAAAACTTGGAAAGGAATGAACTGGTTGGACAGCCTCTTTACTAAGGATGTCATTGTTGGTTTGTTACCACAAACAATGAGGAGCAGTTGTTTGGATGGAAGGATGATGAAGGGCATGGAGTTCTTTTGGTCCATGGAAAGGTATTTATAGATAGAAAATGCAATACATAATCAAATACAGAGCTATGAAGTTCACAGTGGTTCAATTTGATAGACATACAAGATCTGATATCTACATAAAGAAAATGGGGAAGAAATTCTATTATGATTCACACATCAGATCCTTTGAATAATGATTTCCTGTAAGCACATCTCTCTTTCTTAGTTTCACGCTGGCCTAATGAATGAAAGTCAGTCTTTTAGTAAGCTTTCATACTTGAGTTTTGTACTTTCCATTGAATTATAAAATTTAATCATCATTTCACTCAATATCTATCTGACCTTTGATTTGCTACTACTTCTGTTTTTCTTCTTTCATTTTTGTTTTTACGGTTCCTTTCCTTTTCCTTTTCCATCTGTTTGACAAAGTGATCAGCCTTTTAAAAATGTCGTTGCAATAGACTCGTACTGCATGCTAATTGGGGAAGGCTTAGGAATTTCCAATAAATAATGATAGATATAGATATATGAGTTGACCAAATAAGCAGTGGTTGGGCCTCCAAACCTTTTACTCACTTCTCAATTCTCACCATTGTTCTGCCATGCATAGAGGGGAAGGACATACTATTGTAATTAGATTATCAGTAATTCTAAATTCTCAAAAATCTTATTTGCCTATATAATTTTCAGTATTTATAAAAGAAATTAGCATTTTAAACCACCAAAATCTATATGAATTTTACTTTTTTTATGAATTTTACTTAAGTGCATAAAAAATCTTATAATTTCACCTTAGTCCGTATTTTTTTTACAATTTCTGGATCCGCCACTGCCTTTTGACGTTGGGGTCCCCGGGTCGAAGTTGCTGGTTCAATTATTCAAACTTACATTTGTTTGTTGAACCATATAGTCGGAGCCATCTTCTTGGACTGGAGAAGTTTGTTTGTGCTTAATTTAAACGAGATCTCTCATAGTTTGTCAAACAGATATCTAGTCTCCATATATATAATAAAAGAGGAAGCCTGATTTGACTTTGTGAAGTCAAGGAGTTTTACATATATACACAATCACAATGACATATTGAATTATGCGAGTTTAGTACTAGAGGAAACACAATTAGCGAGTTTACATTGTTTAATATTTTTTCCCCCAAAAGCTAGGTTTCCAACCTTGATGTCCAATCGAATTCCCTAATCTCAATCCAATCCAATCCAATCCAAACAGGAGGGTCTTACCAGAAATTACGGGTAGCAAAATAGAGGACACATTGGAACAAAGCAATGATCTGGTGAGGGGTGAGGGACATACCTGTTGGTGGTGGAACAAAGTAACGATCGATGAACCACGGTACCATATGAGTATGCCGATATGGCAATTCCTTAAAAAGAAATAGTATACCAATACGGCTAAATATTTTATTTTTTATAATTTATAATTTCAGATTCAATCTACAATTAAAGTTTAATATCAAAATTAAAAGGAGAGATTACAAAATGAAAAGAGAGTTTTCATAGTTTAACAATACTAATACCAAAGTAATGTCTTTAGACTAATTTAATGCTATTAAATAAGAAACATTACAAAACAAAGTTTCATTCTAAAAGTAAGGTAATCAAAATTTTTAAAAACTTAAAACTTCAATTTTTACTTCTATCAATTTCCTCATTGAATAATACATCTTTCATTTATAACATGTGAAGTAAAGGATTTGTAATTTTAAATAAATCACAATTTTCTAATAAATTGAACGTATCTCCAGCAATGTTCCATAACTTGGTGTACCCCCGATATATCCATCTCGTACCCACAGAGTACCTAACTATTAAAAAAATATATAAAAGTACTTAGTACGTATTTCGAATATTCAGTACACATGCAACGTATGAATATCAATATTCGGTATAAGTAGAACAATATTTTTAGAGCGTCTGTGATTCATAAATAATGATCTACTGCAGGAAGTGCTGAAGACAAGTGCATAATGTTAGGTTCAAAATTTTGGGGAGGGGGAGGGGGGGTGAATTTGTAGTTGATTTTTTTTTTTTTTTAACTTATTATAGAAAGACAATAAAAAATGAAAAGATAAATTAATAAGTTGATTTACCAAAAGAAGCCGTCGTAGGTGGTTGAATTTTTGCAACAAATTTGATTTTCATCACGTGATCATCAAGAGAAATATTATGGCTACACCCCTTTATATGTATTTTACAACAAAAATTTATAATTTTATAATTTTATTATAAAATTTCTTAATACCAATTATAAAATACGTAATCTTATTATAAATTAACATAATTTATGTTTAAAATTTTGTAGTTGATATTGTGAAAGTTTATGGCTAGGTTATGATATTTTTTATTATGCCAATTTTGTGGAAGATTACGTATTTTGAAATTGATATTACGAAATTTTGTGATAAGATTATACATTTTATGATAGGTGCATATCATAGGTATCCCCTAAAGGGGTGCACAACATAACATAATAATGCCAAAAGTAAGCACAAATCTCATGTCTCATTTAAAAATAAACTACTTTAATTATTTTTTGATTAAAATATGAGGTCAAAAAATTAGTATGCTTTGGATTATTTTTTAGTTTTTTTACGGAAAAACTTAAGAAATAGAAAGAAAATAGAATCTGACTTTTTTTTAAAAAAAAAAATTTTTATATATAGTTTGTTGATTTTTTGGCTTTTGTAGTTCTCGTTTGGAATGAGCTAATTTAACTTGCTTTTTTTTACTATTTTAGCCTGGTTAAAAAAATTGTGTTTGGCAAAAATTTTGATTTTTTTATTTATTTATAATAGATTTGATGATTGTGAGAGAAAAAATGAAATGATTATAGTTTAGATGTGATATTTTATCTTATTGGTTAAATTAATCCGTTTTGTCTTTATTGGCTAATTTAGCCACAATAGCTCATGCCAAATGAAGTATAGTGAATTTTTAACTTTTAAACTAAAATTCAATATTCCCAAAGGAGACCTAAATTTTTAAACTTGACTAACAGACTGGCCCGTTAACCCATTCTAGGTCAAACCCATTGGACAGAGCTTGCACATAAGGTTTTTGGTGACCGAACCTGACTTGGCCTTTATAAGAAAAGCTCATCAGGTTTAGCTTAAGCACAATTTTCGTAGGTTAATTCTAACTCGGCTCGATGTCAACCGTTACATGAGATGAGTGGAGGCCATTCAAATCAAACCATGGGTTGAGAAGACATTTTTATAAAACGAAATGCTTGATTTTAATGTAGACAGAAATGATTTGTTCCACTACCATCGGGAAGAAGGGCATCTCAACAGAGTGCAAAGGTATAATGAATTCTGTTTTTAGCACTCAATGACTCATAAATCACCAGAAGTAACTTGTGGTCCATTTTGTGGAAAAAATGAAATAAAATCGTAATGAGAACACATATATGTGCTTAGAGTAGATTTTTTGTACCCAATTGTTCTCTTGATTTCATGGTTGCCAATGTTGTCCAAATCAAAAATTTGACAGATTTAACTTGCTATTAATCTTGCTTACCATGTAATTACCCACTTTGTAACTGCTCATGGGCCATGATAATGATATGTGTCATCATTATACTTCACCATTATGCATGACTTACACTTCAATATCATGGACAACTCAGTTCAAATTCTAAACTTATGTTTGGCAAAAATTAAAAAAAAAAAAATCTAAAAACTTGTAATTATAAAAGTAATTAAAAAAAAAGGTTCAATCTTACAAAACTAAATTATGCAAAAAACACGTCAATGTGATGTAAAGATGATGCTTTTATAATTAAAAGTCTACCCGATAGGTTTTATCCTAAAATAAAATATTCTAATTCAGTCGCACAAAAATTATAATTGAGAGGGTAATTTATAAGTAAATTGGGCCGAGCTGGGTAAATGGGCCGATCTGTGGGCCATAGTAAGAGAGGCCCAATAAAAGGGCCTAGAAGTTAGCCCGGTCCAAGAGAGCTCTGCAGGTAGCTCGGTCACCACACTCAGAGCAGTAACAGTTAGCTCGATCAAACCATATTGAGCCGAAGTATGTTGAGCTTTCCTCAGAACCTTGCTATTGGTTAGCTCGGTCCAAGCTCGATATGGTTAGTGCGGTTTCAGACAACCCGATTGGAATATGTCAAACCGAGGTACACGCAGTGAAAGGAAGAACCGAGCTAGTGGGAGCTCGGTCTAGTCTGCGGCTTTAGCATGGCCATGTTATCTCGGTCGTATCGACATCCAACCGTGGTAAAACCATCTCACTTGGTTTAAGCAGTGAGGGGGGTGTTGAAGGATAAGCATTATCTTTCAGGAATATGGCTACTAGGAGGACTCTACATGGAGAAGTAAGAGTCTTACCAGGATTGTGCCACGCGGAACCTATAAAAGCTCACAGCATCACCTTTGGAGAGGTAACACAACTTTGACTCCCAAATACACAAAGCTTTTGTCTATTTGTCTATTTTGCTGACATAGGCATCGGAGAGGTATCCGGCACACACCCGCCGGCTAGCTCACATTTGTGTTTTCAGGGAGTAAAGCGACGTCATACAGAGGAGCGCAATCTTGATCAACAGGGTTATATGAGAAGGTTTATTTCTTTCCCGTACAATTGGCGCCATCTGTGGGAAGATCAGACAAAGAACAAAGCCTCTTGATCAAGTTTCCCTCACTAATTGGGAGCAATGGCGCACAACAAAGATTTGCCGCAGTCTACTATCGACGGACAAACCCCAGAAGGGGGTGGGAGGCGCGAAGGTTTGCCTTCTATCCCTCCTATGGCGGACTTAGAGCCTCAGCGACAGAACCCCCAGAGGGATGCAAGGGGGAGGCGGAACAACAGCCCCCGTCGCTCTCGCTCACAAAGTCTTGAAAGGCAGAGGCGAAGAATCGACCCTCAAGTTCTGGAGGATCGCGTGAAAGAGCAGGATGAACTAATAAAGAAGATGGCGGTGGACATGGAGGCCATGAAGTGCCAGATCAAGGGAAAAGAGGTGGCGACAAGAGAGGGACGCAAAGGCAACACGCCCCCTCGCCACTCGGAGGATCGTGGTAGGCATACCACACCGTCACAAGCAGAGAGTAGAAGCCTCAGAACAGGCGATACTCAATCCAGGTCTTCCAGGACTCGTTACTCTAGGTCTGAGAGAACGAGAACTGAGAGGTCATACACTGAGGGAAGCACCTATCGGCCCTCGCGCACGCACCAGACATCATCCAAGCAGACGAAGTTGCCTAGATCGTCCGACTTACGAACTGTGCTAGAAGAAAGGGCACGACGGAAAGAGGATACTAGGGCGCGCGACCCGCGCAGAGTCTCAGCCCTTCAGCGGTTGGCTCCTCGGACGCATGGAAGCGTCGAGGTAAGAATGCCAATAGCTCCCTACTTACGAGCCATTCTTATATTCCTCACTGGTTGGGATGCCATTTCTAAGCTACTTGAAAAAATTAAAGCAAACTGTTTACTCAGAGATCCCAGCAAGTTTCTTGTTCTTCCTCTTCATGGTTCAATGCCTACCATCAATCAATGTGAAATATTTGATCACCCACATGCCAATGTGAGGTATCCATCTTTCTTGTTGAGGTTCTATCTTTTGGTAAAGATTTATGATACTTTTTTATTTTTTATTTTTATCCTTAGCGAATGAATTAAATTTATTTTTAGCATTTGGATTTTTTCCAAAGTCATGTATTTTTTTCTTGTCTCTTCAATTGCTTAGCTGTGTACTCAAACTTATGGTGATTCACCATCAAGGATAGTTTTTTGTTCATAGTTGAACTGTACCATGTGGCGTAGATTTGCCATAGGATTATTTTTCATTTGATGTATGCTTGTTTCCATTTTGTTAGGAGATAGTGTCTTCATTTTCATTTCTTCACAAATTGACTCTAAAGTTCTAAGTGGATGATTAAACAGGGGATGATGGTTGAATTTGCGAAGAATGTGGCTGATTTTGCTACTGTTAGTGGAAAAAAGCACATTGTTGTGCTTTCTAGCTTAGATTTTGGACGGTGGTAAACAATTGATATGTCAAGGTACTAAGAACTGCAATGTTTTCTTTGATCATTTTAGTTGCTTGACTACTCTCTCTCTCTCTCTCTCTCTCTCTCTCTCTCTCACAAAATTTCTTTTTCCTTTTTTCCTGCAGTAACTACTCCCTTTCATTTACATTTTTTTCTTTGAGAAATTTGCTGTTAGTATTTTAATTTTCATATTTAAAAATCCTACAAACCACCCCAATTCATTTTTAATTGGTTATTGACACCATAGAAACATGGAAATTGGTATATAAAAATCACTCAACAAAATGCATGGTTCTGCAGATATCAAATATTGTGAGATTAAAAAATAACTAGAACTCATAAAAAGCAAAGATATTCCTTATTCTAACAATCATTCATGTAAAAACTGATTCAATGATCATCTTTTTGAACTCTTTTACCTGTGCAAAAGTGTATAAACCAGCTAGGTCCATTGTGTAGAGTTTCCTAGGCCATTGACAACATTGCTTTGATTACTTGGTGATTTGTTTCGAATCGGGTTCTCAGTTTGGGAGTTAGAACCGGATTTCACTCTAGGCAAACTAATTCCTTAAGAAACTTAGCATTTAAGGTGTTGACACCCCAAAATCACCAAACGGTGTCGGATTAGCACGAAATTTGGCACACACGACTGCCTAGGCACGAGAAACTTATGGGAGAAGACGAGACTCGAATCAGGTTCCTGATTTGGGAGTTAAAGCCGGATTTCACTATAGGCAAACTAGTTCCTTAAGAAACTTGAATTCTAGGTGTTGACGCCCCAAAATCACCAAACAGCGTCGGATTAGCACGAAACTTGGCACACACGACCGCCTAGGCATGAGAGACTTGTGGGAAAAGATGGGACTCGAATCGAGTTCCCGGTTTGGGAGTTAAAGCCAGATTTCACTCTAAGCAAACTAGTTCTTTGAGAAACTTAGCATTTGAGGTATTGACGCTCCAAAATCACCAAACAACATCAAATTAGCACGAAACTTGGCACACACGACCGCCTAGGCACGAGAAACTTGTGGGAGAAGGCGGGACTCGAATCGAGTTCCCGGTTTGGGAGTTAGAGCCGGATTTCACTCTAGGCAAACTAGTTCCTTAAGAAACTTGAATTCGAGGTGTTGACGCCCGAAAATCACCAAACGGCATTAGAGTAGCACGAAGCTTGGCACACACGACTACCTAGGCACGAGAGACTTGTGGGAGAAGACGGGACTCAAATCAGGTTCCCGGTTTGGGAGTTAGAGCTGGATTTCACTTTTAAGAAACAAACTAGTTTCTTAAGAAACTTAGAATTTGAGATGTTAATGCCCTAAAATCACTAACTGGCGTCGGAGTAGCACAAAACTTGGCACACACGACCGCCTAGGCACAAGAGACTTGTGGGAGAAGATGAGACTCTAACCGAATTCTCGGTTTGGGAGTTAGAGCCGGATTTCACTCTTAAGAAACAAACTAGTTTCTTAAGAAACTTAGAATTCAAGGTGTTAACGTCCCAAAATCACCAAACGGCGTTGAAATAGCACGAAACTTGGCACACACGACCGCCTAGGCACGGGAGACTTGTGGGAGAAGACAGAACTTGAATCGGGTTCTCAATTTGGGAGTTAGAGCCGGATTTCGGTCTAGGCAAAATTATTTACTTAATTATCTTTGTAATTGTATAGTAGTTAAATTTTTATGTTTTTTTTTGTAATTAACATATTAACACATAATTATATTGTCATTAATTGTTTTTATTTTTTGTTTTCAGATATTTCCTGAGTAGGAGTTTACTTCTTGTGGAATGCATGTCTGTGAAGAATGCGACTAACTTATGTTTTTGTTACCCACGCAGAACGATGAGCAAAACTTGTAATTTTGGTTTATGTTATTTTGAATTATGAACAACATTATGTATTTAAACATTATATATGTGTTATGGAACATTATGCAGTGGGGTAATTTTGTTGATGTGTAGTTATGAATGCAATAATATTTTTATTATGGAGAAATTGTTTTTTCTATACAGGAATTTTTATATTATTATGCAATTATTGGTTTGTTTTTCAATGGTTTTTCATTTAATACAGGTAATTTTAATATTTTTAATAATTTTATTGTAGGATTTTTTCTTTTTTTTTTTGCGACGACACCACACTGTCGCAAAAAACAGGTAATTTTAATATTTTTAATAATTATATTGCATTTTTTTTTTGTGACGGCGTTTTTTGTCGTCTCAAATAAAACTTTTAGCGACGGTGGGCATGCCGTTGCAAAAAAAAAACCATTCACGATAGTATTTTTTGCCGTCTCAAATAGAACTTTTAGTGATGGCAAAACGGTGCCGTCACAAAAGGTCCGACTTTTTCACATATTAGATGCGACAGTTAATTGCTGTCGCAAAAGGTAACATTTGCCGCCGTCGCAAAAAAAAGGCGACGGCCATCGCTAAAAGTTTTTACAACGCCCTCTGTTGTGACCGCCCCTTTGCCATCGCTAAAGGTCATTTGCCGTCGCTATAACTTTTTTGAGACGGCATTAAGAGTATTAGCGACGGCACCGTACCGTCGCAAAAACCCGAAATTTTTTGTAGTGAAGTTTTAGTCACAGGTGATGAAAACTGTAAAATTTTTGAATTTCAGTTTTTTTTTAGTATTGAAATGAATCGTACTTTAAAACTGCAAAATTTTACAATTTAATGACATACTTTAAAATTGCAAAATTTTACGGTTTCATAACATATTTTTTAGTTTGATTAATAAGAAGAAATACTTAATAGAATCATGCTTTGAAACTCAATTTTACAGTTTCAAAGCTTGCTTTTCAGTTTGATTAATATATGAGATTATTTGCTTAAACCCTACAAAAATTGAAAAATAACTTATGTTTTTCCTCATTGTTGCTGTTAATTGTTGTTACATTTTTTTCCTCTTTCAGTTTAACCATATTTAACACATTTTGCTATGTTTTTTCACTCTTATTTCTTCATTTATTCATTTTTTTCCCGATAATATTCTAGACATTCCGATGAGTCTCCGACGATGTTCTTAATCCAACGAACGTTCTAGACATTTTATGACTTCAGGTGACATTCAAAACATTTTGGAAAAGCTTCGGCGAATTTCTGACGATACTCCAGCCACTTCCCGATGATGTTGAACATTCCGGCGAGCCTCTAGTGACCGTCTGACGAAAATCCAATGATAGTGGGATGTAGCAGCATCTTTAAATTTAAAAAAAAAAATAGAATTTTTTGATAACAATTAAAAATGTATAACACTAATTGGCACAAGTATTTTGTTTTAGGATTAAATAGGTTTTGAACTTTGTATATGGGACCTATTGGTAAGTGCCCCTTTTTTTTAATAATATTTTGTGTCCCTTACTCACAATGAATCTCACATTATCACATAGTATGAAAACCATTTTTATTGTGAATAAGTGATGAAAAATTATAATAAAAAAGTGTGTAACTATAATCTTTTATTAAATGCATTACATGGATTTAAAACAAGTGAACCTCAACCCCCAAATTTTTAATTAAAAAAAAAAAAAAAGCCTTAACAAAAGAAATACACTACAAGGATGGTGAGATCAAAATATGGATATGCACAAAAGGAAAAGCCATACCAATAGGGTTAGTTTAGTAGTAAGACTTTTGAATTACTCGTTCAAAGCCTGAATTTGAGTTTTCATAACCCTTTGTTGGGGTTAAACATACTTCTTATCGCCCAGAGTACTCGCGACCTTTGGTTCAGCCCTGACATAGATGTAGTGGGGTTCATTGTAGATGTGCTATGGGTGATAAGGGGCAATATTCCTTGGCAAAAATGTGAAGTAACCTATCTACATATCCATTTTTATTACCTAAAAAAACAAAAGGAAGAGCCATAGTATCAAAAACAGGAAGAGCCATAATATAGTATCAGAAATAGAACTGCTATGGACTTAGAATTCTATTGGGTCGTTTTATACACCAAAAATAAACACTAAACTATACCAAATTCCTTAGAAAAATGGTAAGTCTAGGTATCGATCCATAGGGACAAATGTGAAACTAAACTAATTTAATTGTTAAAGTCCTAAATTAATTTTGATCAACAAGATGATGGTTCATAGACTAATAATAATTAAAAGAAACTAAGAGATTAAATTAGCAATTAAAATTGAAATTGAAGATAGTAATTTTGGGAAAAACCTATGGTATTTAATTCACCACTAGCTACATGAATAAGGTCTCAATTTGGAAATCAATTATGTTACGATTCAAACTAAATAATACTTCACAACTACAAGTTTGAAGCATTGATCAAGAGAATTGTCACGTTCAATATGTAGGCACAAACCATCTCAAGTAGTCGTTCACTCTAAGTTAGAGTAGCAACACGACTCGTCCGTTATAGTATGGCTCATCTCATATCTTGAATATGAAAGAACAAAAAACCATTGCATGAAAAGTATTCAACAATCATAGAAAGTATAATACTTGAAGAAATCATGGAAAATATATTTAAAAACTTATTAAATACCATACAACTTGTTCAAACAATTACATGATTAAAAACCAAAAAGAAAACCCTATTTACATGGCTAGAGATTCATCAAAACCTTAGAAATAGAAGAACTAGCCACACATGAAAGAGTAGGAAGAGGAAGAGGATGAGGAAGAGGAAACCCCCATAGAAGATGTTCTTAAAGCTTGAAAACCTTTCTCTTCAAGCCCTAGCCCCTTCTCTCTTTTGGAAATTTTCATAACCCTATTCTAGCCTCTTTTTTCTTCTTTTATTCCAAGTTAGACGAAGTCAAAATTTTGCCCACGTGTCGCTAGGTTGGCCGCTTGAGCGCCCACATTTTCCACTCGAGTGGTGATGGGCCGCACATGCGGTGAAGTCTGGCCGCACGTGCGGTGAGATGGCAGTCTGAGAAATTTCATTACTTGCACGAAGAATTTGCTTTTGTTACTTTTCGCCTGAATTTGCATGTTGCTTTCCAAATCTGCACAAGTATACAAAACACATCATCTTTACTAAATAATTATAATTCAAAGACTATAAATGTAACTTAAGTGACTTCAATGTAGTACCTTCGGCTTACATCACATCCCCCAACTTACATTTTGCTAGTTCTCGAGCAAAACAAAAGAAATAAGAAAAATGAAATAACTCTAAGCCATTTTAGTAGGAATCACGATTGCATTTAGCATACATAACAAGCCTTTAAACCATAAAGTTTCCCCAAGTAGATGAGTATAATCTCGTGAGGGTTTTCAAAAATGATACTCACAAATATCAACATATTTACATCTGCCCAACAACAATTAACCACACTTCTCCACCTAAGAATTAACTTATGTGCCAACTATAGTGCGATATTAAGACATGATAAGTCATTGAAGGTACAGTAGACAAGCATAAAGGAATCTATTAAGAAAAAACCACAATTCAATATTACAAAAGTTAAGTTCCTTGTGATTGTGAATGCTAGTAAAACACATCATCAGTGCTCTCGGTGTAAAGTGCAATCCCCATAACTAGTTAAATGTCCATTATAATAGCCCAGTGTAACTCACAATAACATCCAACACATACAGAAAAAACTAAACTTTTGCAATCAGGATTCTCAATTTTTTTTTTTGTTTATTTTTTATTTTTTAAGACTGTGCAATGTTCTGATTTATTAAGTTTTCTAATTAGCCCATGTAACAAGCATTGGGCCAATGACTCCCATACCAAACGGTTTTAGGGCACTAGGTGTAGAGACACTCCTACGGGCTTAATAACTCGAGTTAAAAAAGCTACGAGTCAAAATTTCGTGCACGTGTTGCTAGGTTGGCCACTCGAGTGCCCACATTTTCCACTCGAGTGGTGATGGGCTACACGTGTGGTGAAGTCTGGCCGCACATGTGGTGAGATGGCAGGCTGAGAAATGTCATTGCTTGCATGGAGAATTGCTTTTGTGCCACTTTTCGCTTGAATTTATGTGTTGCTTGTCAAATCTGCACAAGTACACAAAACACATCATCTTCACCAAATAATCATAATTCAAAGCTATAAGTGTAACTTAAGTGGCCTCAATGTGGTACTTTTGGCCTACCTACATCAAATTCATACCAAAAAAAATATGAAGAAAAAGCAGTGTGTGATGTACATTCATTCCAAGTGTGGATTTCACCATACAATAGTGGAATTTGGAACACAATTTTTTTAAGTAATTTTTTTTTTGTGTGTCCTAAAAAGGGTGCATAAGCTTAGAAAGTTGAAAATGGATGTCACTAAATAACAATGAAAGAGTAATGTTGGGGATCATGAAAAAAAATATCATAAAGATGATCATGAAAAATTTTCTATCCTTAAATTACACATATAATAAAATATCATACACTAATCAAATGATAAAAAAAAATTTATGAAATATTTCACGATTTTTTTTTTCATAATCTCTAATGTTATTCCAATGGAATGATGTGGAGTGAATGTTGAAGAGGTGGATTTTGTTTTAAAAGCACCCATTGTTGGGCGAGTTTGTGGACTAGCATGCAAATGCTAGCTTTGCAATCAAAACCATTTTCTGTGCCAGAATATCCTTCAAAAACTTGGCATGGATATTTGACTTTCATGACGATGACGATGACGATGACGATAACGATGGTAGGGAAGAGATGAGATCACTGGATGGTTTTTCATAAAATCACTTTCAATGTTAGCACTTTGAATTTATGAGCATCACAATTATTACAATAATATTTAAAGGTCATGCATAAGAAATTTAAAATATTTTACTTCTATCAGGAGTGTGATTAAAAAAATTAAAATAATATTTTAATTACAATTAATTAATTTAATTAAATAATATTTATTTTTAAGAAAATGAGTTGGACCCCTTCAAGAAGGCACCCTTTTTGACCCGCTCTCTCTATGATTGGCCAATTTTTTTTTTTTTTTCCTTCTCCTCCAATCACCACCCGCCACATATGTGTGGAGGTAGTGGGGATGGTGATTGGAGGGAGTCTCAGTCACTTCCCTTATTTTTAATCACACAATCACATACTTCTTTCTTTTTTTTCTTTTTTTTTTAATCACAATTTCTATAAAAGCGTGGTTGCATAAGCTTTTTTTGTTTTTGTTTTTATACCTATCTATATAATAAATCACACCCGCGTCACTTTCCTCCCTCTTTCCAACGGGGACACCCTTTGCACCGCCGCCTCTTCTCGGACACCCTCCATCTTCACCACCGGTGTTGCAACCCTTCGTAACCTTTCCTTATTTCTCACGATTGTCGAACTCATTGACTTGGGGAAGAACTGAAGATTTAGTAAGGTTTTGAAGCTAGAATCTGTTTTTTTTTTTTTTTTTTGAAACCCTAACCATTCTTAAATTGTTGTAGTATTCGAAAATCAAAATCGAAATCGAAATATGAAAATATTTGATTCCTCTATGGTATATTTATGAATTGATTTTATGTTTGATTGAGTTGAAAGCATTATATTAGTTCTTTCATTTCTTCTAAGTCTTGTATAAGCAAATTATTTTTAGTGACAATTACTTTTTTCAAAATTTTTGTTTTGAAGAATTCTCTTAGTTTATCATTGTTCTGAGACACATCTCTGATGTACTCTTCCATTTATCCCTGTGATTTTCTTTATCTTATTGAGTGTAGTCGTTCGTTTTTTTTTTTTTTTTTTTTGTTAAATAGTTTTGTTTTCGTCAACATCTGGAAAGGATTTTTGTAGAGTGATGTTGCAAATTTACGTAATCCTAACGATTTAGGCTAAGTTTATTTGCTTGATGTTGATTTCTATATGCTGAAACATAGCCATAATTTATTCTTCTTTTGCCTTCATTTTTTTTTTTCTTCATAGGCTTGAAATGGCAGGTTATATGTGTGCATTTAGAGCAGTAGTGATTGCATGAAGTACTGTTCTTGTCAGAGGTCAAAATTTTGAATTTTGATTGTAGTTTTAACTTCAAGTCAAACAACTTGAATTGCTATGAAATTTAATGCAAAGTTTGAACCAAAACTATACTTATTGGTGTTGACTTGGTAGTTGAGGTGGATTGTCCTCGAAAAATGCAGCATATTGTCATTTAGGTATGTCAACTTGTTGAGAAACTCTGTTTGCATATGAGAATAGGACCCATTCTTTATCTGATTTGAAGGAACATTTAGATATTTATATATAACATATTCACATGTGTAGGCTTTGCTTTTAATCTGATTGTTGTTTTTACCTTTTGTAAATTTGATTTTACAGATTATTATTATAGTTTTTGTTATTGTTATTAGGATTTAGTTAAAAATTTTGATGTTTGAGGATTTGAGAAACTATTAGCTCATCTTTGAGAAAACATTATTATTATTATTAGGTTCAGTATTTGTTATATTCACAAATTTTATCACTAATTTATAACCATTTCTCTGTTTTTTGTTATTCAGTTTTGGCCATCAATTTCGTGGGCATGGCCATAGCAATTGCCAACTGTCAAAGAGGAAGGTAACATGTAATTGATGCTTCTTCTCTTTTTTCTTTTCCCTTTTTTTAGTGTATTATGAAGTAACAATTATTGTGGTTGCTTGTATAGGTAGTGAGCTTTTTTCCCTGTTTCTTCTATTTTCTTTTTCATTTTTTTTAAAATATAAATATGTTCCTATTCTTAATAGTTACCATGTTTCCACGAGTCTTATGGATGTAAATCTAGAAACTTTAAAGTTATTACTGTCTTTACTATATGAGTTTCTATAGTCTAAATGGGTTTTAAATTTTGAAATGGGTTTAAAATATGCAAATGTTCTCTAGCCTCTAGAATTTATACTATAGTCTAAATAAATTTTAAGGTTTTCTTTTCCCGATTTTTTATTATGTAATGCCATTTATAATATCTATGAAATTCATGTGTTTATACTGAATGCTCATTCGAACATGGTCTTCTTCTTTGTAGTTTTGCACTTTAAATATTTATTTATTTACTTCTTTGAACTGCAATGTAATGGCTTTGATTTTCTTGCATGTGTTTGTATTTAACTTCATATTTCCTACAATAACCAAGGGTTTGAGTTTATAAAGTCTTAGTGAAAGAAACACACTGTTGCACTTTGATCAACTCTCACAACACATCAAACTGGGGTTGAACTTCATTAAACACACACTTATTGGTTATTGCTTTGATGCTTTGTATAAATATTTTTTGTTTTTTTTTTTTTCCTGACAGTTGCAAGGTCACAAATTAGAATGTCTTGTTCTAGTCTAATTTCAGTTTTGGTTATTATTGTGGATTTTGATCTTGTGGTATTTTCTTTTTTATTGGTGTGTTATTAGAGCAATGAGGGACAAAACAATGATGTCTCTAGATTCATTGTAATTTTGCATTAGACCTTATTTTATGATCGTGTCTTCGATTCATTGCTTTAGTCAGTCTAAGTAGATTTGCATCTTATTCACATCCTGGTGGTGAATAACTTCCTTCTCTTATCTTCTTCCCCCCCCCCCCCCCCCCTATTGTTTAACTTTCTGGCCATAAATAAATGGGTTGCATAAACTGATGTTATGTAAATTTTCTTAAGTAACATAGCAAATGTATTTGTGGTTTCAAATACTTATTACATTACTATCACTTGTAGGTTGCAATTTCTTCAATAATGATACCAGGTGAGTTCTTGACATAATTGTAAGTATGGATTTTGTTTAACATAATTGCTTAAGGTTGTTTCAACCTTTTGACTTTTGATTTTAAGTTTGTATGTTCCCTGGGTCTTATGTGTTATCTGTTTTCCTAGTGTTATGCAGAATGACTTTAAAAGTGATGCTTAACACACTTCAAGGAAAAAACAATAGAAATAAATATTAATAATAATAATAAAAGAGAAGGAATAAGAGAATACTAGGTCAAAATTTGTAATTTTCTAACACTTGAGCTTGAAAAAAATGTTGTTGGGGGCCAAAACCATGAAATATTACATCTATGTACCCAACCTTTGCCCCAGTTCAAACTACCCTAGATTATGCGACTATGTGAAGTATAATATTTTAGCAAATTAATGATGTCTTAGAAACGTAGTCAAAGTAAATGGAAGCCTAGGAATTGTAGATTTATTTATTAGATTAGAAAAGTAGAGTCATACATTTAAAAACGGATACATTTGAATTATGATATGGCATTTATTGTTTATTATGTATTCATATGTGTATGATACTCTTGCAAATATACAAGCAATTGCATACTTCTATTTTTTATTTTTTTGGTTCATCTGCAAGTTGATAGCTCTGATTTGTTAAATTGTATTAACATTCTATTTATCTCTTCTGGTCCCAAGTCAATAGACCACTTGTCAAGAATTTTCTATTTTTCATTGTCTATCCAGTTAATGAATCTTTGATGATGTTACCCTTACATTTAATTTCATCTCTAGTTGATTAATTCAAACTCTAATCAATCTTATGAACTTTTTAGATTCTTTTTTTTTTACTTCCAATTTTTTGTTTTCTTTAATTTTGAGCGAATGAGTAAGTTTATTCCTATACTTCTAGCAACCTTTGAACTAATTTGTGTTCTCATTATTCAGGTTAGAAATTGCTTGGAGAGATACGAAATATAGTCAAAGAAAATAGAACATTCAAGAATTTTGAGTTCTCCTTAAGTTTTCTCAAGAATCTTAACTTTCTTTGTATATATTTTCCAACAGTAGACTTTTATTTATGAAATATATAAGGTTATTAGCTATTCATATGTGGTCAATATTGTGATTCAAAGGAAATTTTTGTACAAATAATATTGATTATATTTTATACGTTAGTTCTGTTTAGATTTTAATCATGGTTGATATATTGTGATTGATAGTTGTATTTTGTTGTCGAACTTTTTTCTTTTATCACACGTACTAATTGTGATGAGAAATGCATATAACTGTGATGTTATCTAATTATTAATTATGGATTATTTAAATTCAACCTCAGGTTTTGTTAGTTATTGATCACATTTAAAATTTGTGATCTAAATGTTTATTATCACGATCAAAGCACATGATGAAATTAGCTTTTAATGATAGTCAAAAAGTGTGATCGAAAATGATCCTTAGCAATCACCCTCCTAAAAATTATGCTTTGACAAAATAAAAATTTGTGATTAAATACCATACATCATATTTAAAATATGCAATCTATTTATGATTTTGTAGTAGTATTGACTCTTATTGTGAAAGCAAGCTCTGCCAAAGAAACAAATATAGAAAAGAAAACAAAGAAGGAAGAGAGAACAAACGGAAAAAGAAATAAACGAGAAACCTGGTTATGCTCTGCTTTCAAGTGTGCGTTAATTTGAATTATCATGACACATATGCAATTGCAGATGTACATTATAACAGCTGCTACTTCATTGGTTTGTTGTAGTTCAAATGAGTTGGTTATGCCTTCTTATTTTCGTTTTTTACTTTGGAATATTTAGTTAGGTTATAATTTCTATTTATGCAATAGAACTAGGTTACATAAGTAGAAAAAAAAAATTTATTATTCTGAAATGGTGAGTGTGTTTTTAGATGCAGCTTATAAATTAATAACAGCTTAGAAAAAAACTGCAAAAAATACTCTAAATCACATGGCTCATAAGGAGATCTGTTCAATTGAATTGTTTAGTTACTTACTGAATCAATTGATCACTTTGATTACTTAAGCATACAAAACATTTACAGCAAAGGAAAACAAAGAGGGGTCACCACATGGTCCAGGCTAGGTTTATGAAAAGCCAAGAATTTAATGAGGCTACAAATTACAACATTGCAGCCAAACATATCATAAGGATAAAAAGCTACGTAACCAAGTAGCCTTCTCTTCATCTTATTCACACCTGTCCTTTAGAACAAGTTTTTATTTACCAATAGTATTTCAATGTGTTTCCAACTTTGAACACAGAAAATGGCAGAGAAATAGATAACAAAGAGAATGGAAATCAAAATTTCAAAGTAAAAATGGAAAAACAAAAACACAAAACAATAAAGGGAAGAGGAGAATGCTCAGGAGGTTGAACATTTGACACCAAAGAGTTGTCCTAATGAAATCAAGTGAAATGAATTCTGCAAAGGTGGTCTCTGTTTTGATAGAGCCACAGAAATTTGTTGCATTGTTGGTCGGCACTGTGGATTGGTGTGTAAACATGCCAATGCTAGCTTCGCAACAAGAACCACTTCTTCTTCCGCATGATTCCCAGGAGATGGGGGGCGCGTATCCAATATGTCTTTCAACAATACACCATAAACAGTGGGTGGTGATGAGGAAAGAGATGAGATGAGATCGCCTGGATGCTTCCCCATTAAAACTTCTAGTATTAAAACTCCAAAGCTATAAACATCCAACTTCTCATTCACTTCCATTGTGTAAGCAAGTTCTGACATAAAAGCAGACCAAAGAAAACAGAGGGATAATGGAGGGAAAAAAAAAGGGAAAAAGAAAAGACAGTTTGTTCATGGAAAATTAAGAAGAAGAAGAATAGTAGAAAAGGCTTTGCATGCCAATTTAGAGAAAAATTATGCCATAAAAGTTGGTAAATAAAAAATAAAAAAATTGCTTGTTGATTTGAGGAAAAGTCATGGCATACCTGGAGCTGCGTATCCAAAGGTTCCTACAAACAAAGTCCAATTAGATGATTGAGGCTTTATAAGTCTAGCAGTGCCAAAATCAGAGATGTGAGCCACGCATCTTGAATCTAGTAGAACATTCTTGCTTGATATATCGCGATGGATGACCGGAGGCGAACAATCATGGTGCATGTATGACAAAGCATCTGCCAAACCTTTAACAACATTCAACCTCTTCCTCCACTCAAAATCTAATGCTTCTTTCTCATCGCTCAATATCTTTCCTAAGCTCCCTCCTTCCATGAACTCGTAAACTAGAAATGAGTGTCATCGATGCGAACAAAAACCATAAAGCTTTATGATATTACGATGCCGTATCTCTGCCAATGCACGAATCTCACTTGTAAAACTCCTTAGGTTATCCAACTCCCCAACTTGTGAAGAGTGAAGTTTCTTCACAGCAACAACCTGACCACTTGGCAAATTGGCTTTATAAACTGTGCCATATCCTCCCACACCGATGCAATGTCTGGCATTAAAGTCTTCTGTTGCTTCAATGATGTTTTCGTACACCATTTTTCTATCATAGCTCCATATTGCAAACAAATTTTCAATATCTTCTCTTCTAGGTTCATTTTCTTTATTTTCCACTCTTTTTAGAAGAACTAGAAAACTCCCAACAACCACAAGTAATAAAATGCCTAAAATGGGAACTAAGACCATAAGCAAAACTTTGTTATGTTTTTTCTCTTTAGCCCCATTGCTTATTTTTTGTGAGCATGGCATCAAACCAGTCTTATTTCCACACAAACCATCATTACCTACATATGCCTCAAATGGAGCATCTTGAAAAGCTTTGGTGTTGGGCAAAGGACCCTCCAAGTGATTATAAGATATATCAACATATGACAAACTTGATCTCCCATTAAAAGAGGATGGAATGGAACCAGACAGCTTATTGTGAGATAGATTTAATGTCTCTAAGCTTTGCAATTCCCCAATCTGTTGTGGAATCTCACCTTTAAACAAATTGTTTCCAAGGTCAAGACTCCAAAGAAACTGTAATGTGCCTATTTTAGAAGGAATATCCTCCCTGAGTAGATTTTTGCTCAAATTCAAGTTCCATAGTTTCACAAGCTCCCCTATTTGGATTGGAACTGATCCACTTAGATTGTTTGCCGCCAAGTTTAGATATTCCAAATTAGATAGCCTGCCAAATTCTAATGGAATGTTGCCTGAAAGTTTGTTATCACTCAGAGAAATACTGAACAATAAGGCCAACTTTCCTAAACTCTTTGGGATCTCTCCATCTAGATGATTTGAAGAGAGGTCAAGTAGTTGCAACTGACTTGCACCTTCAAACTCAAGTGGTATATTTCCCGAGATTTTATTGTTGGAGAACTTTATACTAGTCAAATTATGGCACTGCCCTAATTTTTTAGAAAGTTCACCATAAAAGTTATTATAACTCAGATCGATATATACCAAGTTTGGGAGTACCCCGAAAATTTCAGATATATTTCCAGTGAGTTGGTTGTGATCAAGCCTAACTCGACGTAACTGACTGCAATTTCCCAAGAATTTTGGGATATCACCTATTAAGTAGTTGTTTGATGCAAGTAGTTTGGTAAGTGATCCTCCAATGCAGATATGCGGTAGTATATGACCTATGAGCTTGTTATTGCTTACATCAAAGATTTGCAAATGCGTAAGATTGTTCATTTCTGAAGGAACGGAGCCTGTCAGTTTGTTATCACGCAAATTGAAATAAGTTAGGGAGTTTAGTTTTCCTAACTCAAGAGGGATTGAACCTGTGAGATTGTTTGCATACAAACTGAGTTTAATGAGAGACCTCAGCATTCCAACTTCTGGAGGGATAGATCCCGAAAGACAGTTTTCATAAAGGTATAAAGTGGTCAAGTTGGCCAAGTTCCCTATAGAAGCAGGGATTGAACCTGTGAGATTGTTTTTTGACAATTCAAGTTCAATTAGAGACCTTAGCATTCCAACATCTTGGGGGATGGATCCTGAAAGTTGGTTTGTATGAAGGTATAGAATGGTCAAGTTGGCCAAGTTCTCTATAGAAGTAGGGATTGAACCTATGAGATTGTTTATTGACAAACTCAGTTTAGTTAGAGACCTTAGCATTCCAACATCTTGGGGGATGGATCCTGAAAGTTGGTTTGTATGAAGGTATAGAATGGTCAAGTTAACCAAGTTCCCTATAGAAGCAGGGATTGAACCTGTGAGATTGTTTGTTGATAAACTCAGTTCAGTTAGAGACCTTAGCTTTCCAACATCTTGGGGGATGGATCCAGAAAGTTGGTTTTTATAAAGGTATAGAATGGTCAAGTTGGCCAAGTTCCCTATAGAAGCAGGGATTGAACCTGTAAGATTGTTTGTTGACAAATCAAGTTTAATTAGAGATCTTAGCATGCCAACATCTTGGGGGATGGTTCCTGAAAGTTGGTTTTCAAAAAGGTATAGAATGGTCAAGTTGGTCAAGTTCCCTATAGAAGCAGGGATTGAACCTGTGAGATTGTTTGTTGACAATTCAAGTTCAATTAGAGACCTTAGCATTCTAACTTCTTGAGGGATGGGTCCAGAAAGACGGTTTTTGAAAAGGTGTAAAATGGTTAAGGTGGCCAAGTTCCCTATAGAGGTAGGGACCAAACCTGTGAGATTGTTTTCTGACAAATCAAGGTTAATTAGAGACCTTAGCATTCCAACATCTTGGGGATGGATTCAGAAAGTTTGTTTTTATAAAGGTATAAAATGGTCAAGTTGGTCAAGTTCCCTATAGAAGCAGGGATTGAACCTGTGAGATTGTTTGTTGACAATTCAAGTTCAATTATAGACCTTAGCATTCCAACTTCTTGAGGGATGGATCCAGAAAGTTGATTATCATAAAGATACAAAATTGTGAGAGAACAGAGTACTCCTATTTCTGATGGAATTGTTCCTGAAAGATAATTGTTGGACAAGTCAAGGTAGGTGAGTGTTGCAAGGCTACCAATCTTCGAGGGGATGGTCCCGTAGATTGAGTTGTTATGAAGTTTAAGGCTGAGGAGACGAGGGAAGGAAGAGAAATTAAGATTGGAAAGTGTACCTCTCAAGCCATTACTCTCAAGGTCTATATGGATGACTCTGTCAGCATTATTGCAATCGATTCCAACCCAATTGCAATGATTGCTTCCAGCCCACGAGAACAAGAGAGATTGGCTCTGGTTGTCAAGGCTAGCTTTCCATGTCAAGAGAGCCGCAGCTTCAGTTCCGTCTTCTCCAACTTTAGTAGTTGCAGAAGCAGCATAAGTAGCGGAATTAAAAGAAGAGACCAATTCAAGGACATGAGAAAGACAAACAGGACATGGAACGGAACAAACTGGTTGGAAAGCCTCTCCGCTAAGGATGTCATTGTTGGTTTGTAACTACAAGCAATGAGGAACAATTGTTTGGATGGAGGGATGAAGGGCTTGAAGTTCTTTCAGAGCATGGATAAGTATTTATAGATAGATAATACGATAAATAACTAAATGAAAAAAACAATAAGATGAAGTGGACTGCCCCACTGGTTGAAAAATTAGTTTAGTTTCAAAATTAAATTGTTCCAAGTTTAGGTTTGATTGAATAATCGCATATGAAGTATTGCCACAATTTGATCAAATTCACCTATAAAAAGATTTCCCAATGAAACTGTTCTTCTTCTATAGTTATTTATTTATTTTTTTATGACGAGTCTTACTGCTTATTATCTGTAACCAAAACCAGTTTTTGTTGTTGGTTTTGTGTCCTTAGATTTATTTATTTATTTATTATTGTTGTTATTATTATTTCATGATAGCCAATATGATAAAAAATAAATAAATAAATAAACTGATGCGATTTAACCATGTACAGTTTGTGCTTATTGAAATTTGCAGAAGTGATTAACTAAAGAGCTGCTTCTAGTATACTAATTAGGTTATGTATGGATCTTAGATTCGTTTGGTTTCAGAAAACTGAGTTCACTTTTTGAAAAAATTGAGTTTTGTGTTTTCCATTTTTTTTTTTAATATTTTAACATTCTTTCTATTTTTTAAATGCACCTAACCTAGATATACTTAAAAAATATACTTTTATGAAAAAAAAACTCTTTAAAAATTTATCAAATACAAAAAACACAAAAGAAATACAAAAATTCAGTACATTTTTATATTCTTGTGTATGTATTGAACTTTTAAAATATTTTTTCATAAATATTTTACTTTTTAGACACATCTAAGTTATGTACAATTAGAAAGTTTAAAAAAAAATTTAAATATTAAAAAAACAACTAAAAATAAAAAATATATGTATAAAAAATAAAAAAACTCAATTTTCAGAAAATCAATAAAAACCAAATACTTCATTAAGTTGTGTTTTGGATATGAGATTTGTGAAGGAAAAAAATAACAAAGAAAATTACATGAAAAGAAAATGAACTAGAAGTTAAGACTTTTCTTCTTCGTCGTCTTCTACTTCTTCTTTTTGGATTTGGAAAAATAAAAAGAAAATGAATTGTCAATTTTTTTAAAAAAAGAATTCCTGATTTTCAACCCAATCTATAGAAGTTTTATATGTCAATAAAATCAAAACTATCTTCTTCTTTTTTATTCATAAAAAATAATATGAATAAATAATTTTATTTCCTTTTGATAAATCTAATTATTTTAACACAAATTTCAAGGTTAAAATTTCATTGTCTATAAAAATATTTATTATTATACAAAAAACTTTGAAATTACAAACTTCACATACAAATTGATATGGGATTTTTATTGATAAGTCCAATTTAGAAGTGTTTTAACCCAAGAAGTCCATGAAGGAATTTTTTAACCCATTTAGTCCCATGTATGTATAGTTTTATTCCATAAATTCCATTTTCTTGATTTACACTATTTTCTTGGACACTTATGCCCTTATATTTAATTTTGATACCCTTATAAATATTTTTTGAACGATTAGCAATTTAATGATGTGAACATTCATATTTTAAAATTCACATTGGTAGGAATGTAAAATTGGCCCGTGGGCGGCCCGAAACCCGGCCGCGAGCCGGGGCGGGCCCGGGCCGTTGACAATGTGAATATTCACATTGACATATTAACATTCACATTAATAGAAGTGTAAAATTGATCCCCGTCCCGTGGCGGCGCGAAACCCGCCCGCGACCCATGACCGGCCCGGGGCGGTCCTGGTCCGGCCCGTCGACAATGTGAATATTCATATTGACATGTTAAAATTCACATTGATAAGAGCATAAAATTGGGCCGCGGCCCATGGGCGGCCAGGGGCGGGCCCGGCCCGGCCCGTTGACAATGTGAATATTCACATTGACATGTTAACATTCACATTAATAGGAGTATAAAATTAGCCCGCGCCTCGTGGCAGCCCAAAACTCGCCCACGGCCCGTGGGCGGGCCCGGCCCGGCCTATTGACAATGTGAATGTTCACATTGACATGTTAACATTCACATTGATAAGAGTATAAAACTGGACAGCAGCCCAGGGCGGGCCCGACCCGGCCCAGCCCGTTGACAATGTGAATATTCACATTAACATGTTAACATTCACATTAATAGGAGTGTAAAATTGGCCCCCGTCCCGTGACGGCGCGAAACTCGCCTACGGCCCATGGGCGGCCTAGGGCGGGCCCGATCCGGCCCATTGACAATGTGAATATTCACATTAACATTCACATTGATAAGAGTATAAAATTGGGCCGCGGCCCATGGGCGGCCAAAAGCCCGCCCACGGCCCGAGGCGGGCCCGGCCCGGCCCGGCCCGTTGACAATGTGAATATTCACATTGACATGTTAACATTCACATTAATAGGAGTGTAAAATTAGCCCGCATCTCATGGCTGCCCGAAACCCGCCCACGGGCCGTGGGCGGGCCCAGCCCTGCCTGTTGACAATGTGAATGTTCACATTGACATGTTAACATTCACATTGATAAGAGTATAAAACTGGACAGCAGTCCGGGGCGGGCCGACCCGGCCCGGCCCGTTGACAATGTGAATATTCACATTAACATGTTAATATTCACATTAATAGGAGTGTAAAATTGGCCCCCGTCCCGTGATAGTGCGAAACCCGCCCGCGGCCCATGGGCGGCCCCGGGCGGGCCCGATCCGACCCGTTGACAATGTGAATATTCACATTGACATGTTAACATTCACATTGATAAGAGTATAAAATTGGCCCGCGGCCCATGGACGGCCAAAAGCCCGCCCGCTGCCCAGAGCGGGCCCGGCCCGGCCTGTTGACAATGTGAATATTCACATTGACATGTTAACATTCACATTGATAAGAGTGTAAAATTGGCCCGCAGCCCGTGGGCGGCCCGAAGCCCGACTGCAGCCCGAGGCGGGCTTGGCCCGACTCGTGACAATGTGAATATTCATATTGACATGTTAACATGCACATTGATAGGAGTGTAAAATTAGCCCGCGCCCCGTGGCTGCCCGAAACCCGCCCACGGCCCGTGGGTGGCCCGGGGCGGGCCCGGCCCGGCCTGTTGACAATATGAATATTCACATTGACATGTTAACATTCACATTGATAAGTGTGTACAATTGGCCCGTGACCCGTGTGCAGCCCGAAGCCTGACCTCAGGCCGGGGCGGGCCCGGCTCGTTGGCAATGTGAATATTCACATTGACATGTTAACATTCACATTGATAGGAGTATAAAATTGGCCCGCAGCCCGTGGGCGGCTCGAAGCCTGATTGCAGCCCGAGGCGGGCTTGGCCCGACCCGTGACAATGTGAATATTCACATTGACATGTTAACATTAACATTGATAGGAGTGTAAAATTTGTCCGCTGCTCGAAGCTCGCCCGCAGCCCGGGGTAGGCCCGGACCCAAACCGGGGCCGCCCGTGGGACGCGAGTCAATTTTACACTCTTATCAATGTGAATGTTAATATGTCAATGTGAATATTCACATTGTCAACAGGCCGGGCCGGGCCGGCCTCGGGCCGCCCACGGGCCGTGGGCGTATTTCGGGCAGCCACGGGGCACGGGCTAATGTTACACTCTTATCAATGTAAATGTTAATATGTCAATGTGAATATTCATGTTGTCAACGGACCGGGCCCGCCCCGGCCCGGGGCCGGGCTTCGGGCTGCTCACGGGTCACGGGCCAATTTTACACTCTTATCAATGTTAATGTTAATATGTCAATGTGAATATTCACATTGTCAACGAGCCGGGCTAGGCCCACCCTGGGCAGCGGGCGGGTTTCGGGCCGCCCACGGGCCACGGGCCAATTTTACACTCCTATCAATGTGAATGTTAATATGTCAATGTGAATATTCACATTGTCAACGGGTCGGACCGGGCTCGCCCCGCGCCGCCCATGGGCTTCGTGCCGCCCATGGGACGCGAGTCAATTTTACACTCTTATCAATGTGAATGTTAACATGTCAATGTGAATATTCACATTGTCAACAGGCTGGGCCGGGCCCACCCCGGGCCGCCCACGGGCCGTGGGCTAGTTTCGGGCAGCCACCTGGCGCGGGCTAATTTTATACTCTTATCAATGTGAATGTTAACATGTCAATGTAAATATTCACATTATCAACGGGTCGGGTCGGGCCCGCCTAGGGCAGCCCACGAGTCGCGGGCAAGTTTCAGGCCGGCCACAGGCCGCGGGTTAATTTTACGCTCCTACCAATGTGAATGTTAACATATCAATGTGAATATTCACATTGTCAACAGGCCGGGCCCGGCCCGGGCCTGGGCTTCGGGCTGCCCACGGGTCATGGGCCAATTTTACACTCTTGTCAATGTTATTGTTAATGTTAATATGTCAATGTGAATATTCACATTGTGAACGGATCGGTCCGGGCCCGTCCCGGGCGGCGGGCTGGTTTCGGGCCGCCCACGGGCCGCAGGCCAATTTTACACTCCTATCAATGTGAATGTTAACTTGTCAATGTGAATATTTATATTATCAACAGGCCGAGCCGGGCCTTTTTTTTGGCCTGTGGGCCGACCCGGCCTGGCCCGACTCGAATTTTTCCGGGCACCCACGAGGATCGACATGGGCCAGGCCCCTACACATTGACGATATGAACATTTACGTTGACGGTGTGAACATTCACATTAAGGATATTTTGGTAATTATGTCACCCATAGGACTTATTGAAATATAAGAAAATAATGTGAACTAAATGGAACATAAGTAGATGAAAATGGTATTTTGGTCTTCTTATCTCAAATTGGACCTAATGGAATAGTCAAAAAAAATATGGGTTTGATGGAATAAAGCTCTTAGAAAATGAATTTATCAAAAAAGCTCCCAATTGATATTTTGGTAATAGCATATAACATTGTCACATGGTATTTTTAACTAATGAGAAGCCTCAATAGGCATTCCACCTAGGGGTTTAAATTCGGCCCAACTTAGACCATATAGGGTCAGGGTCGGGCCGGCCCGCCCATAGGCCTATTGAATCCTCGCCAAAAATCAGACAGAGCTGACTTGCCCAGTTTTCAAAAAATCAGACCCAGGCCCAATCTCCAATGCTTCGAGTTGGAGGGCCGGGCCTGACATTTTCTTTTAAAAAAAATTCAACAAAACAATTTAAAAATGATGTTGGGCATCAGATGGGCCAAGTCGTGGCCAAAAAAAGCATGGCCAAGGTTTAGCTCGAGGGGTTTGGGTTGGGCTAAGCCTTGGATGAAGTTCAAGCCCGCGAACCATTTTTACACCCCCCTGACTCTACCTAACAAATTAGAATGTCCTAACCATGTATCGTGGCCAATCCCATCCCAAAAAGAAAAACAAAATTTTAAAATTGCATATACATAGTTTTCAATGAATAACCAAAGAAAAAAAAAATTTAATTTTTTAGCAAACAACTAATTTTCTTATCTTTTTGTAATCTGACCAAAAAATGAAATTCTTTCATTTCATTTTTTTTCAAGAAAGCCTATTACTTTTCTTTTGGCACAAAAAAGAACATCACTATATTTTAAAATTACAATAATGTTACCAATAGAATTTTGGGTGAAACACTAATAAATTCTAAAATGTGATCTTGTGAATTGTTTAGTCCTCTCTTTTTTGTTATGAACCTAAAAGTCCCATTAAAGTAGAAATTACACAAAATGGTAATAACTTATATGTTTGAGTTTAATTTTTTAGGGATAAAAGTGAGTTTCTCCAAATATAAAATTACATATTTAGGTAATCCGTATTATAAAGGTTTTGAATTTTCCCTCCTTGAACAAATCCTACATTATGGATAAGAACGTAATATTCTAATGTAACATTCTAATGACGTAACACTCTAATGTAACACACTAAAAAAATTCCTTAGTATATTTTTTCTAAATATAACAACGTAACAATCCAAAAAAAACTTAATGTAACACACAAAAAAACTCCTTAGTGTACTTTTTCCAAACGTTACACTCCAATTAATGTAATTCCAAAAGTAATACTCTAATCAATGTAATCCCAAACGTAATACTCAAATGTAATGCACACAAAAAAACACTAAAAAATTTCGTAGTATACTTTTTCAAACGTAACACTCATAATTGGAAATTATACATTTGCCTAAAACTTATTAAGGAATTTTTGTATTACTTTTGGAATGGTTTGAAGAATCCCACATCTTTTTTTTAGAGTGTTACGTTTGGCAACAAGTACACTAAGGAGTTTTTTTGTATGTTATATTGAATTGTTATGTTTAAAAAAAGTACATTAAGAAGTTTTTTTTTTTTTTTGAGCATTATATTGGAGTGTTATGTTTAAGTATTATATTGGAGTGTTACAGTTTGAATTATATATTTGCCCAAATCCTTTTTTTTTTTTTAACTATACATTTGCCCAAATCTTACGAAGGAGTTCTTGTACTCCTTTTGAAATTTTTAAATAATCTTATATTTCAAGCCATTTTTGTACTCATTTTGAAATATTTAAAAAATCTCACATTTCAAGTCATTCCAAATAAATAAAAAAAAATTTATGTAAAAATTCATTCCAAATTTGATTCTCATAGGTTGTGTATCATACCTTTCTGGTAGAAAAAATATATATAAATACGGATATAATCGTAAATTTAATTTTCAAATAACATATTAATTTTACTTTTTCAAAATCAATGGAAGTAATTGGTCTATAAGAAAAATTATTGAACTAAACATATCATCATTTCTTCGATGAGATTTATAAGTAAATTTTATTTTATTTTTGTATATTTTAATATTTTTCAAGAATAGTAATACCCAGACCCAAAAAAATAAGGGCAAATTACATATACCTCCCTCGAGATTTAACTAAATTACAGATATCCTCCTGAGATTTCGGAAATTATAGATACCTCCTGAGGTGTATATTTTCATAACAAATTGCCCCCTGAGATTTATATTTTCATAACAATTTGTCCCATAATTTGTTATGGAAATAGTACCTTTAGGGATATCTGTAATTTCTCAAATTTTAAAAAGGCATCTGTAATTTTGTTAAATCTCGAGGGATATATGTACTTTGCCCAAAAAATAACGTCAGCATCTAATTGCAAGTTTCTTGCCCCAAGTGCGGGGCAGATTAATGTTGAAAAGTAGGGGTGGGCAACGGTTTATCCGAACCGCTCAAACCGCCCAATCCGCCCAACCCGTATATGAATGGGCGGTTTCGCAAACATAATGCGGGCGGATGCGGTTTGAAATATGACAAATTTGCGGGTTGCGGGTGGGTCGCGGTTTAAACCCGCAACCCGCAAAAACCGCCCGCACTTTAATTATTATTATTATTGTTATTTTTTATATACCAACTTTGTAACTTTTACAGGAGCACTATTATATTCTCTATGACACTAGGATCCTTATTTTTAAGTATTTCTCAACTTTCTTAATGCCGTAGAATTATAAAGTCCTAAACTTGGTTTCTTATATGATTTTCATTGGTGATCCATTCACTTTTTCTTAATAAAATTTTCCTTCTAATGGTCGATGGAACTTATAGTTTGATTATTGATTACTGAACTGGCAATTCTAATTGAGTACAACCTTTAATGCATTGATATACATTTTTTTCATGGCAAAAATACTAGTGTAGGGTCTCTTTGTTTCGGGTACTTTCATTTAATGCATTGATATTCAATTTTTATTTGTAAACTCGTCAAAAAATTGTTATCACAAATATATAAAATGAATCTGATGCCTAAATTCGCTGGGAAAAAAAACTCAAAAATTAATTTTTAAAGAAAAAAGTGTAAACCGCAAACCGCCCGCAACCGCCCGCACATTTGCAAACCCTATCCGCACAAACCGCAAACCGCACTGCGGACGGTTGCGGGTTGACTTTTTCCCAAACCGCATAGATGCGGGCGGGTCAAAACCGAACCGCAAACCGCACAAAACCGATCCGCGAACACCCCTATTGAAAAGTGATTGAAATGGTTCCCCAGACCCAAAAAAATCAGTCAACATCTAATTACAAGTTTCTTGCCGCAAGTTCGGGGCAGATTAATGTTGAAAAGTGATTGAAATGGTTCAGTGGTCCCCCACAACGTTGAATGAAACTGAATGGGTTGACTTGGTGATTAAGACTTAGATTTAGAGTTGATTTCAGGTTCAAAATCTTTATTTGCAAATAATTTTTTGAGATTAATTTATATAAAGTTTTACATGTTTTTAACTGAACTCCCAATTAACGGATGGTAGGATTGGTTTCTCAAATTAGTTAGTCTATTAGGTCGAATATTGAGTTAAAAAAAAAAAAAAAAAACACGCACACACAACAATGTCCAATATTTTTTTTTTGTTTTATTTTCATAATCTATTTTTTGGAATAAAAGTCCAAATAAATAGGATTAACTAGGCTATAAGAATACTTTGTAAACTTATTGGGTTAGAACTACTCTAAACAAGATTTATAAATGCATCCCTCTTTATTTAAAAAAAAAAAGAAAAAGAAAAATTAATTTACTGAAAAAATAAAAATAAAAAACACTCATTTTCATGTCGTGTTGCCTTTATTTTGGAATGAAAATAATTTTAAAAATTTAAAGTTATCATTTTATTGTTTACTTTTATCAAACTAAGGGCAAGTTTGGGAAGATCCAAAAAAGCCAAAAAGCTAAAAAGTTACTCAAAAAGCTAAAAAGTTAACATTATTCACCAAAAGTCAACAATTACGGCTGCACAACTCCCAATTCAAATTTTTCCCTACAAATCAATTTTTACAATTTTTTATTACACATTTTTCAATAAAAAGTCAAAAAGTTAACCCAAACATCCATATTTTCAACCTCAATTTTTTAGTCCAAAAAGACAAAAAGTGCACTTTTTTAGTCTTCCCAAACTTGGCCTAATTATTATTTTTTCATAAAACTAATTTTGAAATTAAAACCAAACATATTCCTATAAATATTGTTCCAACAATTTTAGGAGTAACAATATTACATTCCTCTAATTTATCACCCTTAAATAACCTTTAATTATGTGGTATTGAGGTTAGAACTCACGTGATGAAATATTTGAAAAATCAAAATTTGACACTTGTCAGATATATCATTAGAAGTGATTTTTAGGGTAATAAATTAGGTGTTTGAAGCATTTTCCCTTTAAAGGCTATTGAAAAGTGTTAGAAAAATATTTGAGACATCTAATTTGTCACCCCTTGAACGATAGAAGAACTACTTAACTTCTCTTAGATAACGGTGGATCGGTTTGCATCTATGGTCAATCAATAGGCTCGCGGATCTATATCCCTAATGATGTGTCTCACAAATGTCAAATTTTGATTTATCAAACTTTCCATCATATGGGGTCTAACTTCAGTACCACATCATTATGGGTCATTTACGGGTAATAAATTAGTAATGTTATTTTATTGTATTTATTTTTCAAAAAATAGATGGTTTAATTTTTAAATAATATTTATCGTTTATTTTTATTCAAATAGATGCCATAAACAAACGTTGCTATAGTTATCGAATTGATTTGATTTTTTCATATATAATCAACACAATGCGGTATAAAAAATGAATAGTTAGAATCATCAAAGTGAAACTCGTGATGGATCTCAATTTGAGCTCTCTAAAAAAAAATTAATTTAATACACAATAATATGAATATTTAATTTTTCACACATTAACCATATAGGACCAAATTCTCCTACTATATTATCGTACATAAATTTACAAATCTAAAATTGCAATTTTCTAACGTTTTTCATGAATTGCTTAGGTCACACACACATCAATCGTTATTTGTTTGATATTTAAGTAAGTCTTTCTCATTTGGCGTGTAGAACAGGTAGTAAATCGTCACACACGGGCAAGAAAACCATTTTTTTGGTCGTTCCTTATACTTTCGTCTTTTGTTTTTATTTTTTACAATTTAAAAATAAATTGTTTCGATATAATTTTTTTTTTATGTTTTCATTTTCATAAAATTAGATTCTATTTCTAAAAAAAAAAAATTGAAAATGAAAAGAAAAGTCATTTATTTTCTCCTTTAATCATGTTTAGTTACCGCTCATTGTTAGTTGCCGCCACCACTACAATTTTCTAGCTACCGGTTGTTGGTGAATTGACCTCTAATGACGCATTGAAGTGATTCAACAACTTGTTGATACCATCGGAGGCGGCGGCGGCGTGGAAATGCGCTAGCCTTCTACATAGGTGAGTAGGGCTCAATTCTTGGGAGGCACAACTAGCGTCCCATTTATTTCATTAAACTGATCGTATTGTACTCCGCTCGAGATTCTACCTCCTGTGTTGGAGATTTATACATTCTTCGCTTACCCCAGTAGTGGATCCCTTTCTTTGAGTTAGGTTAAATTTGGCTGATAATCAATTATCTTGGGGCCAAGGCTCACGGATGCTATAATATTCCCACGGAGCGTTTTTTTTTTATTATTTTAAAAAAAAAAAAAAAAACCTATTGACAAGTTTTGACCACTCTTCTACAATTTTAGTGCCACTCCCGCCATTAAGGTTGTGTAAAATACTGTCCCATCCGCTAAAAGAGTATCGATCCTATTCGTTAACCGTGAATTAAATTTTAAAATTTATAATCCGTCTTTGAAACTGCTCCGCTCTGCTCCTCCATAATTAATACATATATATATATATATATATATATATATATATTTTTAACCTCTAATAAAATATGAAAATAAAAATAAGTATGAGAGAAATTTAAGATGTGAAATTTTTTACAAATTAATAGTTATATATATAAAATATATTATGTAAAATTAGTTTATGTTATATATATAAAAATATATTATGCAAATTAATATTATATATTATGTAAATATTTAATAATTAGTTAGAATATTTTTTAACCTATCAATTTATTTAAAATTGTTCAAATCATAATTTACCAATCTATCAATTCACTATTTAATTTATAAATTTACCCTCCAACTGTCCGAATAGTATTCGCCATATCGAAAAGGATAGTGAATAACTTGTCAATTTCAAGGAAAAGGTCCTCCACCCTGAACGCTCCATAATTTATCAAAGTTTGAAAAAATGACCCCGAGCCCCCAATGATGAATCTGGATCATCTCTTTGCTTTTTTTTCCTTGTCTTCTTACTTACTAGGCCATTGGGCCCACTTTTGGGTCTAATTTCGATAATTTAAACTGTTCACATTTTAAGATTTGTTAAGTATATCATACCTGTAAAAAATTAAATTGACCAGATATCAGAAAGTATATGTTCGGAAAACTATTTGTTAAATTTTAAAAAAAAATAATTTTTAATTCGATGATTCGAACACGTAGTTTTTGATATTCGATCAACTTAATTTTTTATAAGTATAATATACTCAACAAATCTTAAAATATAACGATATGGATCATCGAAATTGAGCCCAAAAGTAGGCCCAATAACCCAACAAATAAGAAGGCAATCAGAGAGAGTAAGGAGAGGATCTGATTCCCCAATGATGTCAAGTCCTCAGCATGTAATTACTTCAATTTTTTTGCCCCAAGTTCTCGGAAAATTTGCGTGTTAAAAAAAAACAAAAACATTCAGACAAGGAAATTCGAACCCTAAAACTGTTTTAAAAATAATCTGAAATTATGAATAGTTTTTTAGGTAATTTACACTCACCTTTCATGAGATTTTTAAAAAATACAATTAATCTCACAAATTTAATATAATTATACTAATTTTTCTTTTAGTTAGGGGTGCAAATCAGGTGAGTTCAGATGGATTGGGAGATTGTCTAAACGCAGCCCAAGTTATTTTGAGAGTCACCCAAGCTTGCCCAGACTCAAATTGTAACCCGAAATTGTCTGCTCAATTCCGAGAGTTAAACCCAAATTGCAGACACACACACACACACACACACACACATATATATATATATTGTTTTTCTCTCATTTTTTAGGAGAAAATTGGTGATAAATCCAATTTAAAGAGTGTATAAGGCATTAGGTCCAGTGGATATTTTTTTGTTGGTGAGAGGTTCATCTTTTGTAAAATAGTTTAGTATAAAGTTATTTTATTGGTTTTGGAGGTCATTTTGTTTTCAATTTTACCTCGTAATTTATCTGTTAACTTTTATTTGTTGACTTTTTTTGATTATCAGTTCAATTGTTTTCTCTTATCTGTTGAAATTTTTGCTATCTATTGAAATTTCCCCTTACCAAGGCGATAATCTATTCAATTTTTTTAACTAACTATTGAAATATTTTTTTTATCTATTGAATTTTTATAAACTATTTTTTCTATTTGTTCGAACAGATCAAAGCACAGATCAAAGCAAAAAGCACAGATTGAACATTCTCTTATTTATTGAATTTTTGTAACTTAATTTTTGTTATCTATTGAAATTTTCTTATCTGTTGAACATGCACATAGATATAAAGACATGTTTTTAGACTGAATCAAACAAATCAAGCACAAACCTCTTTCTTATCTTTTTAACATACATAGAGATCAAAGCAAATGTACGTTAGCTAGCTCAGACACAAAACAGAGTGATAGAGAGAAAGAGATCAAGAAAATGGCAAATAGCACATATTCTCCCAATTACAAGAAATACGAAATCCTATCTACAGAGCTTTGTGAGTCCTACCGAACGCACTCAGATTTGACCCCAACTCTATAACCGTCAATGGCGATGATAAATCCTCCGTTGAACCATCCCGATATCGAACCTCCCTTATAAATCACTGCTGTAAAATCGTTAGCTCTTCATTCATCAATCATCATATCTGGAAAAAAAAAAAAAAAAAAACAAATTAATTTAAATTAAACTGAACAGCCACGACTCTAAGAAGCTAGAGGCGACACTCTTGAAGAAGCCGTATTGGCCTACAACAACGATGCTAGCTCTCTTAGAGGTTCCAAAGCTAAGACCAACTTTTCGCCACCATCTACCACCTTGTCTCTCGACCTCAACTTGCCCTTCGACCACTATCACCGGTAGGCTTGGGTTCAAAATCTAACGTCAAATCCACCACGGTGATAAGGCAAAGCAACCAGATATAAGGTAGTGACGGAGTCCAGATCTGAGGCGACGGAGTCTAGATCTGAAGATAGAGATATGGTGCGGTGGGTGTTTAGGAGAGAGAGAGAGAGAGAGACGGAAGAGGAGGGAGAGGTTGACAACCATTTATAGGCGACATCTTACTGGATAGATCTTGAAAGTTGGTTTTTATGAAGGTATAAAGTGATCAAGTTAGTCAAGTTCCCTATAGAAGTAGGGATTGAACTTGTGAGATTGTTTTCTGAAAAACTAAGTTAAACTGGGGACCTTAGCATTCCATCATCTTGGGGGATGTATCCAAAAAGTTAGTTTTTATAAAGGTATAGAATGGTCAAGTTGGTCAAGTTCCGTATAGAAGCAGGGATTGAACCTGTGAGATTGTTTACATACAAATCAAGTTCAATGAGAGACTTTAGCATTCCAACTTCTTGAGGGATGGATCCAGAAAGACGGTTTTCTAAAAGGTGTAAAATGGTCAATATAGCAATCTCGATTTTGACCCGACTATTGTTGCATCCCAGACTCGGTTTTCATGGTTTAATATTGTTATCCATGTCTTTTCTTCCTTCCACTCTTTGAGTTTGAGTATTAGGATGTTTTAGGTGTGTTTGGGATAGGTTGATTGTTAGTTGGTCTAGATTGATGTTGCCCAGGTTTTAACTTCTTTGCTCGAGCGAAGATTCTTGCGCTGGAGCGAGCTTTGTGATCTTTCAGTATTTTCTCAGACCTGCAGAGATTCTGGGAGGGTGTTGTTGTTCGCTCGAGCGAGAACTCTTGCGCTCGAGCGACGGCCTTCTGTCTGCAAAACTTCTAGAAATTTGTATTCTGCACTCGAGAGACGCTTCTTGCGCTCAAGCGAGGACAATTATTATGTCTGGTCACTCGAGTGACAACTCTTTCGCTCGAGCGAGCCTCGCATATATCAATTCGCAGCAGCTCATTTTTACATCATTTTTTTGGTATCTTTTCACTTAAAAACCCTAGATCAGCTCATTCTCTCTCTAAAATCTGACTTCTCTCTACAAATCCCCTAGGATCTAAGGGTCTCTCTACCCTACTCCCTTTGATAAAAAGGTAGAGCACCTCAAGGGCTACCATTACATCTTAATAGAGTTTGGTTCCGACATTTTTGAAGTTCCTCCACTTCTCCTTTGGGCTTCTACACTTGAGGTAGGGATATTCTATACCTTAATATAATCTTTAACCTAGTCATTTGTTGTTATGTATAAATAGTGAAATTTTGGGAGCATTTGAGTAAACCTAAGGTTTGGATTCAAGTTTAAAAAGAGGGGTTTCTATGTGGTGTTATATATTTGATCATGGGGTTTGATTATGAGGTTATCTTGTGTTAAAATAGTTGATTTTGACTTTTGGATCAATTTTTGGAAAATGCAGAGTTTTGCCCTAAAATGTCTGGAATAATTATTTTGTATAAATAATGGAATTGGTATGAGAAATGTGAAATTCAGAGGATGTATGAATGAATGGTGTAGTTGGATTTGTTTAATCATTCACCTATGAAAATGTGATGAATTATCTGTTATAAAGATTGAATATCTGTTTAAAAATATCTGTATTGGGCTATCGGTAGAGGATAACTATGATTGTTGTAGAAATTGCATGAGGATTAGGTGAATTGAAACTAATCATTTAATTGTGTCATTGAATATGACGGTATGTTAAGGCATTGAATATGTATAATTGATAGTCATTGAATATGACGGTATTTTTAAATACATTGTATATGTATAATGTTTTGGGTGGAAAAAGGGGATGTACTCCATGTTTCGGAAGGAGATAGGGGATGTACTCCATTGAAATTAAGTTGGTCGAAGTGTCCAGGGTGAAAGTCCTAAAATCATGTGTATACATGGGTACCGATCCAACGGACGAAATTTTCGTAAAATGGCAAGTGAAGTGCTTGTATAATAGTTATGTTAATTGAGAACTACTGAGTTGTAGTCTCAGTTGGGTTATTCGGAGAATTATAAACTTGGCCTATGAATTGAAATGAAATGAATTAACTTGAAATGAATAAAGGGGTATGAATTGAGATGTGAATATCGGTACTGTATGGTCATGTGAAGAATGTGCGTTTTTCATAAATATTGAATATATCTCTGACACTTATATCTTAGTTAAACCTCATATATTGTGATAGACTGTTTCTACTGGGCTTTGGCTCACCCTACTTGGGAAACCATTTTCAGGTACCGATGACATTCTTCCTCCAAGGACGTAGCTTGGGAGGACATAGGAGCTGGATGGCTCTATTTTGTTGTTTAAGTGTTTAAATGTTTATTCAAGCCAAGGGCTTTATATGTACAGAGCTTATGACTCTTTTTTGTTGTAACCAAGCAATGTCTTGGAAAGATGTAAGCTCGTAGGGTATTTATTTTGCTGTTATTAACTGATGTTACGTGCTATAGATTTAGGATGAACATTTATGAATATATATTGCATGTATTATCTTTTATAATATGAACTCTGATGAATGAAAGTATACCGATTCTATTATGCTTACTTCTCTTATGAGTTGGATTATTTGTATTATTTTGAGAGCGTTACAACTTGGTATCAAAGCGTACCGGGTTTGAATACTTTGGGTATGTGGGAAGTGGTTATTACCACATGGGTTTGTCTCACTTAGCTGAGGTGCTAGTATTTATTGTATGCTTATGTGATAACATGCTTATGTGATTATATGGGTATGAGATTTAATTTCTAAGATGTTAATCGAGTCCACAGGTTTCTGGAAGTCCTATTGGAAAGACATTTGAGCACTACTGTTTCTGACTGGAACTCTAGCAACGCCGTGGGACAGTCATTATCTAGAAATGAAATTCATATGTGTTTACGTGACTATGTGCTTTTGTGGAGTGAATTAGTGTTGTCTATTACATTAGAACGCGAATGAGTTAGCTTCGGCACATTTATGAATGTGCTAATCTCTTTTGTTACTTTCATTAGGATGTCAGGACGTGGACGTAGTGGTGGTAAGCGTGGTAGGTCTTGGTGGCAAGAGATGCCGATACCGGATGATATTCCGGCATAGGAAGAAGGAGTTGGTCAGGCCAATGTGGCCAAACCAGTTGGTCAACAGAACATAGGCGCCTTAGCCTGCGAAATGGCCAGTGCATTCCGGGAGTCCATTGACATTCTCAGGGTTGAGAATCAAGTCCAGGCCCAAGTGGCTGAAGCAGGGCCATCTTTTCTGAAGAGAGAGTTCTTCTGGTCAAATCCGAACGAGTTTTTGGGTGATCCCAAGGAGCCACTTAAGGCTGATGAGTGGCTAGAACAAATGGTGAAGACGTTTGAGATGCTCAGCATCGAAGACGGGGGTTTGAGAGTGACCTTGGCATCCTTCTAGTTGAAGGGAGACGTGGGTTAGTGGTGGAAGTATGCGCGAGGGCGCATTGGAGGGACTTGGCAAGCTTTTGTCGACGACTTCCAGGACAAGTACTTACCTGCTACAGTAAGGGAGAAGTTGAGGGATCAATTCTCCAAGTTGATGTAATTGAACACACTGGTGGCTGAGTTTAAGGCCACATTCACTAGTTTGTCAAGGTTTGCACCGGAGTTAGTGGCGACTGAGGAATGCCGTTGTCTGGAGTTTGAGAAGCGATTAAGGACTGGGCTCATGTTTAGAGTGGCCGGATCCATGATTAGAGATTATGGGCGCCTTGTGGAGGCGGCGTCCCATCTTGAGACTATCATGCAAGTAGATGAGTGGAGAATGAGGGGCTCTAGAAGGAGTCAGGATAATTAGGGGGATAGTAAGAGGCAAAGGGGTTCTAACCTACAGTTGTCCTAGGGAGCTCAATTGAGGTCCACTTTTTCAGTATCGAGTTCAGGTTCTAGGAGAGGTGGTCAGGATAATGTGACTTGTTTCATATGTGGTCAGTTGGGGCACAGGTCTCCAGCTTGCCCGCAGAGAGGAGGAGTGCAGCGAGCAGCATTATCTTCGGCTCGTTCTAAGGGCCAGAGTTAAGGAAGAGGCCAACCGCTCACTTGTTATCAGTGTGGGCAGGCAGGACACTTGAAGAGGTTTTGTCCACAGTTGGGTGGCACATCTGGTACGTCTAGTTCAAGACAGACACAGAGCTACCAGCTTGCACAGTCAGCACACCCCTCGGGGCCAATCAATGAGCCTCTTCGGCTCAATCAATGCATCAGACTTATGCTCCGAGGGGTGAGCAGGTTGAGCAGAGACCTACGGGGCTTATGTATGCTGTTACAGTGCTGGATCTTGTACCTGCTCACTTAGTAGTGAGAGGTACCTTTTTGTTTTGCAATTCTATTGCTAATGTGTTGATTGATACGGGTGTATCCTATTCTTTTATCTCATCTACATTTGTATCGGCTTTGGGGTTGGAGTTGGCACAGTTAGTATCTCCTATTTGTGTAGAGTCACCTATTGGTGGTAAAGTTATTTTGAAACACGGATGTCGGGGTTGTGACATTGAGGTTGCCGGTCGTCGATTACCTTTTGCATTTGTATTACTTGACATGTCTAGTTTTGATGTTATTTAGGTATAGACTGGTTGTCGTCATACCGGGTTGTTATAGACTGCTATCGTTAGAGGGTGATTGTATGTACCTTGAGTGGTGATAGCTTTTATTTCTTGGGGGATCGGGTGAATAAAGTCTTATCACTGGTATATGATCCACGTAGGTAGAGTGAACTTGGTTGTCTTTTTGCTAGCTTTTTGAGTAGTGAGTGTGATGAAGTTTAGGTTTAGTTACCAATGGTGGTTTGTGAATATCCCGATGTCTTTCCCAAGGACCTTACTAGTTTATCACCTCATCGGGAGATCAAGTTCTCTTGATTTAGTGCCTGGCATGACACCGATTTCTATGGTACCATATTGTAGACACCCCATTTTTGACCGCCTTTAAGACTCGGACACGACTGATGGTTTTGGAAGATGTGCAGGGCAAAGGTTCAATTTCTTCAGCAAGGAGAGAGTCAAAGCTCAACTTCATACCCCTTTTTTGGACCAAAACAATCTTGATCAAAAGATTTTAGCCGTAAAACCCTCTCTTTCAAAACGTTTTTGAAATAAAGTTTTTACAATGTTCCGAGGCTCGCATTTTGTCAAATGTTGCGCTTTTCAGTAAACCGAGCAAGGGCAAAGTGGAAAAGAATGAAAGAGAGATGAAATCTTTGAAAAAATCTTTCAAAACACCTTGCTTAGGGGTTTGAAGTTGAAGAAAAGAGGAGAAGAGGGAAGAAATCCAGTTGGGGGAGAAAATGGGCATGAATCGTTAAGAGAGAATTGAACAGCCCTCGCCGAATCGGGCCTATTCATTCACATACTTGGAATCAAGCTATGAGGCCACCAACGTTGGAACGCTTACTCCCGGGGCCTCATTTTTCACTCAAGAATCTCCTAAATCCAATTCCGGATAGGGGAGATATGGTTGATTGAAGTAGGGCATCATTCTGACGGGGACCAAATCTGTGCGGCTTCACGGAAACGGGCATAACTTTTTCCACAGGAAGAATTTTAATGCAAGGTTTGCGCCATTGGAAATATAACTTCCGGGGCTTCAATTTGGACACTTGAATGGCCACCATTGGACTTCCCAATCACCCACAGGCCACATTTCTTCCCAGCAGCCCATTTTTTTTCCTGAAAAGTAGTAGGCCGGCCAGAAATTCCAGAAAATGTAGCAGGCCGGCCAGAAAAGTCAGAAAAAGTAGCCGGTCGGCCACATTTTTCTAGTGGATGATTTTTTTTGCCCATTTAAACTAGCCGGCCATGATCCTTGTCCCAAGTACATTCTAGCCATGTATTTTGTTTTACACTTCGCCCATGTCCGAGGGTTTGGCCCTTTTGGGGGGAAACTTGATTCATTTCCCTCCATTTCCCCCCCACCTTTTTTCCCCTTCTTTTGTCTATATAACAGCAGCTCCAGCTACTGGTTTGAGGGTTACGAAAATTCCCCCCAAGCTCCCTTGTTGTGTCTCTCTCTCTCTATACTTCCAAGCACTAAACCTCTCAAGTTCCTACACCCCTCTCTTCACCAACCCATAGCCCCACCTTCCATCCTTCATTCCAGCAGCTTGAGGTTGTTCTCTAAAGCTAAAGAACCACCAAACTCAAGCCAAGAGTTTCCAAAAGATTGGTCTACAAGGGTAAGCTCCATTTCTCCTTTTTTGGTCCATATTTTGCATGCTTTCTTAGCCATACTTGCTTGCTGTTTTGGGCTGCGACCCTAACTGGAACTAGGCTTATTTTGAGCTATTTTTCATGTTTGTTTAAGGGTATTTACCTGTTTGAGGTCTCCTTGTTGCACTTGCTTCATTATCTCCCTTGTATGTCATCTTCTTGTGTAGTATTTTTGGCCTATGTATAAACTGTTTTGAGCTCTGTCATGAACTGAAAAGTTTCTTATTTTGAGCCCTTCTTCAAAATTGTTGAAGGGATCATCACTGTTTGAGGCTTCTATTTACCACTTGCCTTTATATCTCTCTTTTGGCTCCATTTTTGCATGATTTGTTAGCCTCTTATGCTTCTATTTTTGGGTTCTGGTCCAAACTAAAAATGACTTTATTTTGACCCCCTCTTCATGTTTCATTAAGGGTCTTTCATTGTTTGAGGTATCCTTTTTATACTTTGTGTTATAACTCTATTTTTGGCCTTATTTTGCATGGCATTTTGAGCATTCTTGTACACTGTTTTGGGTCTGGCCACCAACTGGAAAATATCATGTTTTGGGCCCTTCTTCAACTTTGTTGAAGGGCCCTCTCGGGTTTGATGCCAACAGCCATGACTTGCTTCTTTATCTCACATTTAGGGCCATTTTTGCATGCTAGTTTTGCCCTATTTGTGTTTATTGTTTGACCTTGCTTAGAACTGTAAATGTGCTTATTTTTTTGCTGTCTTGACTCTGTCTTTACATTCCATGTTCAAATAGTGCATTTTTTGTATAGCTATAGGCCAATGCATAGGCCTAGTTTTGTATTTCGGTTTCATTTCATGCATCGGGAGCCATGTTTCCATGATTCGGGACTGTTTTGGGGCATATTTTAGTGCTGAAATTTGCATGCTTGTATGCCATGTTCCATGCCTTGCCATGCTTTGGTAGAGTGGCATTCGTGCCTTAGGTTCGGTCCTCGGTTTGCGTGCACGTGTGCACGCATCTCGAGTGTCTCATTTTCATCTAATGACTACTTATGTGAGTGTGGCTGAGGTCCACTCATGTTGGTGTAAGTCCATTGTGCATTGTGTATGCCATTTCATTTCATAGCATTGCGTATGCTAGGTTGTATGTTAGCGCATTGTGTATGCCATGTTATCTCGTGCATCGTGTATGCCATTTCATAGCATTGTGCATACTAGGTTGTATATTAATTGCATTTCATGCATATCATGCATATTGCATCGTGCTTGGGATAGGAGTTAGCCCGAGTACGGGAAACGAGGGACGTTTCGTACTTCGAGTGACGGAACGTGTCTCAATTCCCAGTCACCGATACTCCGGATCATCCATGATGGAGTTAGGTTTTAGTTGAGTTTTCATGTGCATTCATTCTATATTGAGTAATGCAAATCGACTCCTCGGCCATCATGCATCGATATGCGTGATTGGTGGCACGAGGATCGAGACATGCATACATCTGTGAAAATACATTGCTATGCCCCTCTCCTGCTCTCTGTTGCAGCAAATCAAGAATCAGCAGTCTTCCGGGGATTGGCGCGCTTCCCAAGAATAATTGCAAAACAGAGGCTAATTGGGGCATTCTAGTAGATTTCCGCGCAAGGCAGCTCAAACATACATCATCTGAAGAAGAGTCAAGGCAGTCCCTGGCTTGCATGCCAGTTTTTATTTTTCTTAGTTAATTTGTAAATTAATTAAGAATCTGTATTATTTGGACTGTTTTATTTGGACTGTATTATTTGGACTGTATTATTCTTTCGGACCCTCTGCGCGAGGGTACAACTGTAATAAGTGTGCGTGTGTGTGATGTATGTCTTCCAACCCCACGTCTTTCTCCCTTTTATTTACCAACTTATGATGGTTAGATTAGGGCATGTTTCAATTAGCATACAGTATGATAGCATGTTTGCATTTATTCATCTGTTTTGCATGCACCGGGCTCGGCGCATCATACTAACTGCATTTGTATTTCAATTTCAAAGTTGAATACTTGCTAGCTGTTGCATCTCATATGCCATGTTTAGAATAGTCGAGCCTGCTATAGTTGCATTTTGCATGTGTTGCATTGGGCATTTCTGTATAATTAGGATCATGCATGGATTTCTAATTAGTTTCTATTTTGGCTTGGAGTACTCGGTGAGTTTTTATGCTTTAGCATCCTTGCATGCGTGTGAGTGACTGCCATAAATAGCATGCTTACCATGAGGCTATGTGCTTATGTGATATAACTGCTTGAATGCCTGTGAGTGAAGGTTGGGTTATTTGGATTGGAACAAATCATCAACTGTGAGTTTTAAGTCCACTAGATAGTGGCAAAACCATCTTTTCTAAGCCCACCTGAGGGTGGCAAATCCACGTCTTAGCCTACTTGCGGGTAGCACCATCAAACCATTTTCAAACAAACAAACATGAAATGTTTTGTTCCAATTCAGGCGATCCAGTCTATACTTGTATGTTGTGCGCATCACATAGTAAACCTAGGCTAAAAAATCGGAATAAGAACACAATTTTTTCAAAACTTGATATCATGGTTAGTAGAGGCCGATATTTGATCAGGTGAGCAGGGGTGCTCAAGAAGTGACCTTCCCCAATCGTACCCAAGTTCCCGAGCCGAGGCAACTTTGGTGATGACGGACACGTGGCCTTAGGCAACGAGTCAGGGTTTCCTAAATTTTCCCAAAATAAAATATTTAGGTGGCGACTCTGTATCTGGCAAAGCAGTCCATGTTTGGCACTTCTTTCAAAATCTGTTTTCTCAAAACGATTTGCCGGATTTGGACTCTTTGGTTCAGATTTAGAACCGTGACGATTTGAGAGTCCGAGCTGTAGTGACCCCAATATCGAACAGAACGGGACTCACCCTCCCGGGGCGTTCGGGGACGTCTACACATATCGGTTTGCACCAGCTGAGTTGAGTGAGTTGAAGATTCAACTCCAGGAATTATGAGATAAGAGTTTTATTCGCCCTAGTACTTCGCCTTGGAGAGCACCGGCTCTCTTTGCTAAAAAGAAAGATGGAACGTTGCGACTTTGTATTGATTACCGGAAGTTGAACCGGGTAATTGGTAAGAACAAGTACCCAATTCCTCGTATGGATGACCTGTTTGATCAGTTGAAAGGGTCTGGTGTTTCTCTAAAATAGACCTAAGATAGGGTTATCACCAGTTGAGAGTGGGGAATGAGGATATCCCAAAGACGGCATTCCGTACGCGGTATGGCCATTACGAGTTTTTAATGGTGCCTTTTGGGCTAACCAATGCCCTGACTGTGTTTATGGATTTGATGAACTGAATCTTCCAAGAGTTCTTAGACTGTTTTGTGGTCGTCTTTGTGGACGACATCTTGATTTACTCACCCTCTGAGGAGGACCACGAAGAACATTTGTGAGTGGTGCTTGAGTTGCTTAGAGCCCATAAGCTATATGCTAAGTTTGGGAAGTATGAATTCTGGCTAAAAGAGGTTAAGTTCTTAGGGCATGTGGTATCCGGAGAAGGGGTGATTGTAGATTCATCCAAGATAGAGACAGTGCAAGATTGGGCACAACCTAAGAATGCTTTTGAGATCCATAGTTTCTTGAGGTTAGCCGGGTGTTACCGTCGATTTGTGAAGGATTTCTCTAGGCTAGCCTCACATTTGACTAGATTGACGAGGAAATGGATCAAATTTGTGTGGAGTGAGACTTGTGAGAAGTCATTCCAAGAACTTAAGGTTAGACTTACCACTGCTCCAATCTTGATTATTCCAGAGAGGAGTTTGGGCTATTCGGTATACTGTGATGCTTCACGAGAAGGTTTTGGTTGTGTCTTGATGCAAGATGGGAATGTAGTAGCTTATGGTTCGTAGTAGTTGAAAACTCATGAGAGGAATTACCCTACGCACGATTTAGAGTTAGCAACGATGATTTTTTCCTTAAAGATTTTGAGGTATTATCTATATGGAGAGAGATTTGAGGTGTTTTCTGATCACAAGAGTCTGAAATATCTGTTTACACAGAAGGACTTGAACTTGAGGCAGAGAAGGTGGATGAAGTTCATAGAGGATTATGATTTTGAGTTGCATTATCATCCCGGGAAGGCCAATGTTGTAGCCAATGAGTTGAGTAGGAAGTCAATTAGTAGTGTAGCATGTGTCGCCATCTAGGAATGAGAAATGTTGGGTACTCTTGGTGAGTTTGACTTGCGTCTGGGCGAGTCTGTTGAGTTTGCAGCCTTATTTTCAATGGTTGCACAGCCTACACTTGTGAATCGAGTGTTAGAAACGCAAAAGGGTGACTTTGAGGTAGAATCCCTCCGAGAGAAGATCTCTAGTGGGGAGGTAGAAAAGGGCTTGATTGTGTATCCCGACCAAAGTGTGAGATACCGTGACAGCTTGTTCGTGTCGAAGTCTTGTCAAGAGGAAGTACTCCGAGAGTTTCACCATTCATGCCTTGCGGTGCATCCAGGAGGTACAAAGATGTATTATGACCTGAGTCATCAGTTTTGGTGAAGGGGTATGAAGAAGGATATAACCGTGTCTATATCGAAGTGCCTTACTTGTCAGCAAGTGAAGGCCGAGCATCAGAGGCCAGCGGGTTTGTTACAACCCTTGCCTATAGCTGAGTAGAAGTGAGAGCATGTCACGATGGATTTTGTTGTGGGCCTTTCGAGGACTCAACGGGATAGTGGTGCCATTTGGGTGGTAGTTGACTGGTTGACCAAGTCGGTGCACTTTATAGCTATGCAGGTAAACGATTCAGTAGACTATGTTGCTGATCTTTATATTAGGGACATAGTGAGGTTGACGATTGTTTTGGATAGAGATCCGCACTTCACAGCTCGGTTGTGGCAGAGTTTACAGAGTGCCTTGGGCACTAGATTGACCTTTTGCACCGCATATCACCCTTAGACTGACGGGCAGTCTGAATGTACCATCCAAATCCTTGAGGATATGCTTTGAGGCTATGTCCTTGATTTTAAGGGGTCGTGGGAGAGACACTTACCCTTAGTGGAGTTTGTCTATAACAGTAGTTTCCAGTGGAGTATTGGCATGGCATCATTTGAGGCCTTGTATGGCTAACTATATAAATCTCCAGTGTGTTAGGCCGAGTAGGGTGATGCACCTTTGTTGGGCCCAGAGTTGGTTCGGGAAACAACGGAGAAAGTGGCACTTATTCATAAGAGGTTAGTTACGGCTCAGAGTCGTCAGAAAAGCTATGTCAACCGTAGGAGGAGACCTTTGTCTTTTGAGGTGGGAGATCATGTCTTTTTGAAGATATCATCTAGGCGGGGTCTTATGAGATTTGGGAAGAGTTGTAAGTTATCCTCTCGATTTATTGGCCATTTTGAGATCCTTGAGCAGATTGGGGAGGTTACCTACCGTTTGGTGTTGCCGCCACAAATTTTTGGAGTGCATGACGTGTTTCATATTAGTATGCTTCGAAAGTATGAGCCGGATCCATTGCACGTGTTGGGTTGGACCGACTTAGAGGTAGATGAGGATGCCTCGTATGAGGAGAGACCAGTGAGAGTCTTGGATAGATGGGACCAAGTCTTGTGAGGCAAGATAATTCCCTTGGTCAAAGTATTGTGAAAACATCACGGGGTTGAGAAAGCAACTTGGGAGCGTGAATTGGAAGTCCGTGAGAAATATCCAGACTTATTTCTTGATGTTTGAGCATACGTTGAGATTTTAGTTTTGTTCATGAACTGTAAAGACATTGTATATGTTTTGAATTATGAGAACATTGTAGATGTTGAATATGTTACAGAAACGCAAGCTTAATATGAACATTGTATATATTGTCTAAGTTTTGGAAATGAGAATTTATCATAAACATTGAATATGTTTTGGAAATATGAGATATACGTATTGAAATTGGTTAAAACTACAGGAGATGCATATTGGTAAAAATATGTTGAGATGTTTATTGTGAATTTGTTTATCATGTGGAGGGATTGAATGACCGGTAGGTGGGTCATGGTGTTGAGAATTGATTTGTAATCATTTTAGAAATTAGCTAAACATGACTTCGAAACATGATTTATAATTACGAGGACGCAATTCTTTAAGGGGGGAAGGTTATAGCGATCTCGATTTTGACCTGACTATTGTTGCATCTCGGACTCGGGTTTCATGATTTAATATTATTATCCATGTCTTTTCTTCCTTCCACTCTTTGAGTTTGAGTATTGGGAAGTTTTGGGCATGTTTGGGATAGGTTGGTTGCTAGTGGGTTTAGATTGATGTTGCCCAGATTTTGGCTTCTTCGCGCTAGCGAAGATTCTTGCACTCGAGTGAGCTTTGTGATCTTCCAGTATTTTCTCAGGCCTGCAAAGATTCTGGAAGGGTGCTGTTGTTCACTCAAGCGAGAACTCTTGTGCTCGAGCGACGGTCTTCTGTCTGCAGAACTTATGGAAATTTGTATTCTGCGCTCGAGTGAGGACAATTGTTGTATCTGGTCGCTCGAGCGACAACTCTTTCGCTTGAGCGAGTCTCACGTATATCAGTTCGCAGCAGCTCATTTTTTTGGTATCTTTTCACTCAAAAACCCTAAATCAGCTCATTCTCTCTCTAAAATTCGACTTCTCTCTACAAATCCCCTAGGATCTAAGGATCTTTCTACCCTACTCCCTTTGATAAAAAGGTGGAGCACCTCAAGGGCTACTATTACATTCGAATAGAGTTTGGTTCCGACATTTTTAAAGTTCCTCCACTTCTTTGGGCTTCTACACCTAAGGTAGGGATATTCTATACCTTGGTATGATCTTTAACCTAATTATTTGTTGTTATGTATAAATGGTGAAATTTTGGGAGTATTTGAGTAAACCTAGGGTTTGGATTCAAGTTTAAAAAGAGGGGTTTCTATGTGGTGTTATATAATTGATCATGGGGTTTGGCTATGAGGTTATCTTGTGTTAAAATAGTTGATTTTGACTTTTGGATCAATTTTTGGAAAATGCGGAGTTTTGCCCTAAAATGTTTGGAATAATTATTTTGTATACATAATGGAATTGGTATGAGAAATGTGAAATTTAGAGGATGTATGAATGAGTGGTGTAGTTGGATTTGTTTAATCACTCATCTATGAAAATGTGATGAATTATCTGTTATAAAGATTGAATATCTGTTTAGAAATATCTGTATTGGGTTACCGGTGGAGGATAGCTATGATTGTTGTAGAAATTGCATGAGGATTAGGTGAATTGAAACTAATCATTTAATTGTGTCATTGAATATGATGGTATGTTGAGGCATTGAATATGTATAATTGATAGTCATTGAATATGACTGTACCTTTAAATACATTTTATATGTATAATGTTTTGGGGGGAAAAGGGGGATGTACTCCATATTTTGGGAGGAGATAGGGGATGGACTCCATTGAAATTAAGTTGGCCGGAGTGCCCAGGGTGAAAGTCCCGAAATCATGTGTATACATGGGTGCCGATCCCCGCGGACGAAATTTCTGTAAAATGGCAAGTGAAGTGCTTGTATGATAGTTATGTTAATTGAGAACCACTGAGTTGTTGTCTCAGTTGGGTTATTCGAAGAATTATAAACTTGGCCTATGAATTGAAATAAAATGAAATAGCTTGAAATAAATAAAGGGGAATGAGTTGAGATGTAAATATCGATATCGTGTGGTCATGTGAAAAATGTGCGTTTATCATAAATATTGAATATATCTCTGACACTTATATCTTAGTTAAATCTCATATATTGTGATAGACTGTTTCTACTGGGCTTTGGCTCACCCTACTTGGGAAACCATTTTTAGGTACCGATGACATGTTTCCTCCAAGGACGTAGCTTGGGAGGACATAGGAGCTGGATGGCTCTATTTTGTTGTTTAAGTGTTTAAATGTTTATTTAAGCCAAGGGCTTTATATGTACAGAGCTTATGACTCTCTTTTGTTATAACCAAGCAATATCTTGGAAAGATGTAAACCCTTAGGGCATTTATTTTGCTATTATTAACTGGTGTTGTATGTTATAGATTCAGGATGAACATTTATGAATGTATGTTGCATGTATTATCTTTTGTAATATGAACTCTAATGAATGAAAGTATTCCGATTCTATTATACTCACTTCTCTTATGAGTTGGATTATTTGTATTATTTTGGGAGTGTTACAGTCAAGTGGCTAAGTGCCTTATAGAAGTAGGAATTGAACTTGTGAGATTTTTTGTTTTGTTTCAGACAACTGAATCCACTTTTCAAAAAAATTGAGTTTTGTGATTTTTGTATTTTTTTTTTTGTTTTTAGGCAAAATTTTTAATATTTTTTAAATGCACCTAACCTAGATATACTTAAAAAGTATAATATTTATAAAAAAATCTTTAAAAAAACTCTCAAATACAAAAAATACAAAAGAAATATAAAAATTCAGTACATTTTCGTATTCTTGTATATATGTATTGAATTTTTAAAATATTTTTTCACAAATATTTTACTTTTTAGGTGCATCTAATTTATGTACAACTAGAAAGTAAAAAAAAAATAAATTATTTAAAATATGAAAAAAATTAACTAAAAAATAAAAAAATAAAAAATAAAAAGCTCAATTTTTAGAAAATTAATAAAAACCAAACACTTCATTAGGTTGTGTTTGGGATATGAGATTTCTGAACAAAAAAAACAAAAAAGAAAATTACATGAAAAGAAAATGAACTGGAAGTTAAACTCTTCTTCTTCTTTTTGGATTTAGAAAAATAATATTGTCATATATTACAAATTGATACAAATTGAAATTACAAACTTTTCATGCAAATTGATATGTTGGGGATATCATATAATATTGTCACATGGTATTCTTAGCTATGAGAAGTCTCAATACACACTCTAGCTAGGGGTGTAAATTCAGCTCGGTCCCAACCATATAGGCTTGGGCTCGGGTCAGCCCACCCTCGGGCCTATCGAGCTCCCGCCAAAAATTGAACCAAGCTAACCTGCAAAGTTTTCAAAAAATCAAACCTAGGCCCAAGCCCAGGCTTAGGGGATAATCGGGCTTTGGGACGGAGGGCCAGGCCTCACATTTTTTTATTTTTAATTTTTTCACTAAAATAACATGAAAATGACGTTGGCCATTAGGCGGGCTAGGCTGCAGGCTACAAAAAGCATGTCCTACATTTTAGCTCGAGGTATTCGGATTGGGCCGAGCCTCTGGCGGGGTTCAGGCTACCGGGCCATTTTTACACCCCTAACTCTACCTAACAAATTAGAATGTCCTAATCATGTATCATGGCCAATCCCGGCCCAAAAAGTAAAACAAATTTTTAAAATTACATATACATATTTTTCAATGTATAACCAAAGAAAAAAATTAAGTTTTTTACCAAATAACTAATTTTCTAATCTTTTTGTAATCCAATTACTTTTCATTTCATTTAATTTTTTTCAAGAAAGCATAACACTTTTCTTTTATTTTTTTCTTTTTTTTCTTTTGGCACAAGAAAAGAACTATATTTTAAAATTACAAAAATGTTACCTATATAATTATTTTTTTTGGTATATTTTAATATTTTTCAAAAGAGTGATCCCCAAACCCAAAAAAATCAAGTCAGCATCTAATTACAAGTTTCTTGCCCCTAGTGCGGGGCAGATTAATGTTGAGAAGTGATTTAAATGGCTCGGTGGTCCCAAACAACGTTGAATGAAATCGAAGGGATTAGTTTGGTTGTCAAGACTTAGGTCTAAAGTTTGGGTGGTCCCAAACAACGTTGAATGAAATCGAAGGGTTTAGTTTGGTTGTCAAGACTTAGGTCTAAAGTTTGGTTTTCGGTTCAAAATCTTTTATGTGTGAATAATTTTTTAGACCAGTCTATATGAAATTTTATCTGTCTTCAATTAAACTCCCAATTAGCGGACGGTAGGATTGGTCCTCAAATTAGTCGGTTCACTAGGTTAGATATTGAGTTATGAAAAAAGTAAAAAAAACAATGTCAAATATATATATATATTGTTTTATTTTCATAATTTGATTTTTGGAATAAAATTCTAAATAAATAGGATTAATTAGGCTACAAGAATACTTTGTGGACTTATTGGGTTAGAACTACTCTAAAGAGGATTTATAAATAACTCCCTCCTTAAAATAAAAATAAAAAAAAAAATTAATTAATTAATTAATTGGATGAAAAAAGCAATAAATCAAAAACACTCATTCTCATGTATTGTTTACTTTTATTTTGGAATGAAAATAATTTTAAAAATTTAAAGGTATCATTTTATTGTTTATTTTTATCAAACTAATTTTTGTATTTTCATAAAACAAATTCTGAAATTAAAACCAAACATATTCCTAAAGATATTTGTTCCAACAATTTTAGGAGCAACAATGGTACATCCTTCTAATTTATCACTCCTAAATAACCTTTAATGATGTGGCATTGCGGTTAGACCCCATGTGATGAAATGTTTAACAAATCAAAATTTGACACCTATCAGACACATTATTAGGAGTGATTTTTAAGGGTTATAAATTAAGTGTCTCAAGCATTTTTTTTTTAGGTGATTGTTGAAAACTATTAGAAAAATACTTGAGACATCTTATTTATCACCCCTAAAAATACCTGTAATAATGTGTCTGACATGTGTTAAATTTTGATTTGTCAAACTTTTCATAATGTATGTTCTAACCTCAATGCCACATCATTAGGGTTTATTTAGGGGTAATAAATTAGGTGATGTAGTATTGTTGAAACTGTTATCACTAAAAACAATAAAGTCGATCTAAATTGTTGTATTTGTTTATCAAAAAATGGATGATTTAATTTTTAGATAATATTTATTGTTCATTTTTATTCAAATAAATGTCATAAACAAATATCGTTATAGTTATCGGATTGATCGGATTTTTTTCATAAATAATCAACACGATGTGATATAAAAATTGAATAGTTTAAATCATCAAAGTGAAATCCGTGATAGGCCCCAATTTGAGATCCCTAAATTATTATTATTATTATTTTTAATTTAATACACAATAATATTAATGTTAACTATCAATTTGTCACACATTAACTATATAGGACCAAATTCACCTACTATATTATTGTACATAAATTTACAAATCTAAAATTGCAAGTTTCTAACGTCCTTCATGAACTGCTTAGGTCACACACACATCAATCGTTGTTTGATATTCTTTCTAGTAAGGTAGTGTTTGGTTAAAAATTAGAATCATGATTTGAATATATAAAAAAATTAAATTCTTTTTAAAACTTATAATCAAATAAAAATTTCAAAATTCAATTTCATAACTCTTTTCAAAACTCACAACCAAACTCTATTGAAAACTTTATTTTAAAAAAAAATTCTAAAAATATATGTTTTTTGTTTTGTTTTTTAAAATTATTTTTTTAATTTTTTTGACAAATTATTTTTTTCAAAAAATATATATTTTTTATTTTTGAATAAAAATATTTTTTATTTTTATATTTTTTTAAAAAAAATATTTTGTTATTTTTTTAAGTATTGATCAAATAATTTGTTATGATTTAGATATATGGAAAACATTAAATAATTAAAGAAAATAAAAAATATTTTTAAAAAAATAAAATATTTAAACTAAACATTTTATTTAAAAAAAATTAAAAAATATATATTTAAAATAAAAAATTTAAAATTTAAAATATTTAAAATATTTAAAAAAAACAACACACAAATGTAATAAATACAGCGCATATTAAAAAAATAAATAAAAATTTACAATAAAAAATATTTACCCTAAAAAAATAACAATAAGAACATTTTTAAATATTTTTAAAAAATAAACCTAAAATATAGTTCAAAACTCAAAGCTCTTTTCAAACAAATTTTTTCTTTTCAAAATTTATTTTAAAAATTTAAAATTTAAAATATAACTCAAAACTCAAATCATGATTCAAAAATTAAATCAGACGGGGCCAATCTTTCACATTTAGCGTGCAGAAAGGGTGGTAAGCCGTGAAACGGGCAAGAACACCTTTTTTTTGGTTGTTCGGTGTGTTTGGTAACGTTTACGTTTTCAGTTTATATTTATAAAAATTTTATAAACTGGTTTTTGTTTATTTTTTGTTTATTTTTAGAAAAACACAAACTACAAACGCGTTTGGTAATTGACAAAATGTTTAAAAAATTTAAAAATATAAAAAATAGCGAGAAATGGCAAGTGTTGGCAAGTGGCGGCGGAAGACGGTGGTGGAAAGTGGTGACGGTGGGTGGTGGGTAGCTGGTGGTAGTGGGTGGTGGCGGGTGGGTGACGGTGGCGGGTGGTGGGTGGTGGTGGTGGTGGTGGTGGCGGGTGGTGGGTGGTGGGTGGTGAGTGCCCGATGGCGGGTGGTGGTGGGTGACGAGTAGGTGGCGGATGGTGGTGGTGGGTGGGTGATGGTGGCGGGTGGTTAATGATGGTGGCAGGTGGGTGGTGAGTGGTGGTGGCAAGTAAGTGGCGAGTGGTGGTGGCGGGCGGTGAATGGTAGTGGCAGGTGGATGACAGGTGGGTGGTGGTGGTGGTGGTGGTGGCGAGGGGTGGGTGGTGGTGACGAGTGGATGGGTGGTGGGTGGTGGTGGCGAGTGGATGGGTGGTGGGTGGTGGTGGCGGGTGGTGGCTGGTGGTAGCCGGTGGTGGCTGGTGATAGCAGGTGGGTGGTGACAGGCGGTGGTGACAGGCGGTGGTGGAGGGTAGGTGGTGGGTGGTGGTGGCGGAAGACGGTGGTGGAAAATGGTGGCGAGTGGTGGCTAATGTTGGGTGATAAAAAAAAAAAAAAAAAACTGAAAACTTAAAATGGAAACACATTTTTTGTGTTTTCATTTTTTGGCCAAATTTATAAACTGAGACCACTGATTTATAAATCAAAAATTTTACCAAACAAGTTTTTATTTGAGTTTTTTAAATTTTTGTAAATATAAACAGAAAACTGAAAACGTAAGTGTTACCAAACGACACATAATTTCATTTTTTGTTTTTATTTTTTTATAACTTTTAAACAATTGTTTTGATATATTTTTATTTTTATGTATTTATTTTCATAAAATTACAATCACTTTGCTTGGTTTCTGTTTTCAAAAAACACTTTTTAAAAAATTTTACTTTATTGTTTTTCGTGTTTTTTTATTTTTACTGAATTTTTTTAATATTTTAAGTAATTTTTTTTTTACTTTTTAGACATACCTAACATAAATATACCTAAAAAGTAAAAAATTTGTGAAAAAACCTTTTAAAAATTCACTAAATACCAAAAATACAAAAAAATACGAGAATTCAGTACAATTTTTTGTATTTTTATGTATTTATTAATTTTTTAAAATATTTTTTCACAAATTTTTTACTTTTTAGATACATCAAAGTAAAGTGAATCTAAAAAAGTAAAAAAAATGTTTAAAATTTTAAAAATATTCACTAAAAACAAAAAAACACGAAAACCAAAAAATATAATTTTTAAAAAACTTAATCCAAAAAACTCAAACCAAACACACTGAATGTACTTAAAAAAAAAAATTGAAAATGAAAAAAAAAAGAAGTCATTTATCTTCAAAATAAATTTTTAATTTTTCTTCTTTCACCATGTTTAGTCACAACCCGTGGCTAGTTGCCGTCACTACCACAATTTTATATTCATCGGTCATCGGTGAATTGACCTCTAACGACGGATAAACGTGATTCAACAACTTGTTACCACCGAGAGTGATTGTGGCGTGGAATGTGCTGGTATTCTACACAGGCGAGTAAGGCTTGATTCTTGAGAGATACAATTGTGTTTCATTTATTTGGTAAAATTGATCATATTGTACTTTGTTCGTGACTTTGTCTCATGCACTGAGGATTTATGCATTCTTCACTTATTTTAGTAGTGGATCCCTTCTTTTAAAATGGATTAAATTTGATCGATAATTAATTTTTTTTAAATTAAGACTCATTAATACTATGATACCCTACTAAGCGGCTTTTTTTTTTTTTTTTTTTTTTTTTTTTTTTTTTTTGTGTGGTGGTGTTAAAAAAACAAAAAACAATGACCTGTTGACTGCAATTTTAGTGCCACCATCCGCCATATCGACAAGGATAGTAAATGACTTGTCAATTCCAAGAAAAACGTCCTCCACCCCTGAACGCTCCGTAATTTATTTAGGTTTGAAAAAATGACCTGAGGGCCTCAATGTCAAGTCCACAGCATCCAATTACTACAAATTTCTTGCCCCAAGTTTTCGGTAAAGCAGGTCCACAACCGGTTACCTCATAATCTGAGTTTCCGGATTCAGTAATAATATTTCAAAACATATTTTTTGGGCGTTCAAAAAACAAAAAAGTTTTCCTTAAATTTGTTTGTATAAAAATTTTAAAAAAAGATTTAGACAATGAAATTTGAAAAAATACAATTAGCCCCACAAATTTAACATAATTACACTAATTTTTCTTTTAGTTTGGGGTGCAATTCAGATGGGTTTGGACGGGTTGAGAGATTGTTTAAACCTAGTCCAAGTTATGCTGAGAGCTGCCAAAGCTTACCCAAACATGAATTGTAACCCGAAGTTGTTTGTTCAATCCCGACCCAAGTTAAACCTGAATTGCACAAAATTTTTTTGTTTTTTTCTCTCCATTTTTTTAGGAGAAATTTTCTTTGTAAAATAGTTTGGTGAGAAGTATTTTTGTTAGTTTTGGAGGACATTGTGTTTTTAATTTTATTCTTTAATTTATTTGTTTATATTTTTTTTATTTGTTGACTTTTTTTGACTATCTGCTCAATTTTTTCCCCTTATCTCTTTAATTTTTTGCTATATGTTGAAATTTTCCCTTACCAAGGTGATAATCTATTCAATTTTTTTAAACTATCTATTGAAATATTTTTTTTAATCTATTGAATTTTTATAACCTATTTTTTTTTATTTGTTCAAACAGATCAAAGCAAAAAGCACATATTAAACATTTTCTTATCTGTTCAATTTTTTTTAACTTATTTTTTTTTTTCTATCTATTGAACATTTTCTTATTTGTTGAACAATCACACAGATATAAGGACATGCTTTTGGACTGAATCAAATAGATCAAAGCGGAAACCTCTTTCTTATATGTTCAAGATACATACAGATCAAAGCAAACGCATGCTAACTAACTCAGACACAAAAAGAGTGATAGAGAGAAAGAGATCGAGAAAATGGCAAAGAGCACAGATTCTTCCAACTGCAAGAAATATGAAGTTCCTATCCATGGGGCTTTGTGGGTCTACTGAACGCATTCAGATTTGACCCCAACTTTACAACTGTCGATGACGATAATGAACCCTTCATCGAACCATCCCTACATTGAACCTCTCATACAAATCACTACCATAAAATCCTTAACTCTTCATTCATCAATCATCATATCCAAAAACAAAAAAACATATTAAATTAAGCAGCCACGACTCTGAAAAGGCAAAGGTGACACTCTTAAAGAAGCGAATTGGCCTATGACGGCGTTGCTCACTCCCTTAGAGGTTTCAAAGCCAATACCAACTTTTCGCCGCCATCCATCGCCCTGTTTCTCTACCTCAACTTGCCCTCTGACCACCACCACCTGTGGGCTTGGGTTCAGAATCTGACGTCAAATCCACCACGGTGAGGAGGCAAAACAACCAGATATGAGGTGGTTACGAAGTCCAGACGACGACGTGGTGGATGTTTAAGAGAGAGAAAGAGAGGAATGCGGAGGAGGAGGGAGCGACTGATGAACATGTAGGAGACGAAGAAGACGCTATCAACGACTGCGTTAGGGTAAAAGTAGTCGAACGTGATGGCTCTGTTATGGTGGTGTGGGGATATATTTTTGAGTACCAACACGTGGCAAGGTGACGTCGACGTGTCAGACGAGGTGCCATGTGTCTTGGTCATGATGCCAATCTTATCTCGGTAAGGCCGAGGTTACCTCCGAAGATATCGGAGTCCGAGATAAGCGGATAAAAGCACAAGAGTCTCAGAATAAAGAGGAGACTTAGCCAGGATAAGGATAAAGCTCTTAGAGAGTTTATCTTTATCTCTTGAGGAGTCCAAAGTAAGTACTGAACAGGAATCCTTAGAAGTCAGGCTTCTATTGGGATTAGAATTGAAGTAACTATAAAAGAGGGCACCCCCATGGGTCTAAGGTATGCAATTTATATTCTGTATCAGTGAGTTTGCACTATTGATTTATCTTTGAGAGATACTGACTTGATCGTCGGAGTGCCCCCGGGTGGACGAACCACCGCCGGAATCTTCTCTTTCCGTTACAGGTTAGCCGGGTGTCATCTATTCTGCCAGTGCTCTCCAGCTGAATACTGAGTTGGGCAGTGTGATCAGAAAATCACTCACACAATTTGGCGCCGTCTGTGGGAAAGAAAGGAGAATAGGTGGCCAGTAACGGACAGAAAGAAAAGGTTGGGGACGACACTCCTGCTGGGAGTGGGAGACCAATTGACCTTGACATCACAGGAGATGAATGCAACACAGAAACTCGTGACCAGGATCACGGAGTAAAAGACGTCGGCCAGACTGGCGACGCACCAAAGAAACCAGATCAAAGTGGGTACTACAATGAGGACGACCTCCAGGTATGGAAGGATAGGTGCCTGCGGAGGGACGAAGAGGTAAGAGATATGGCAAACAAATTGGCGGACCTACAGTCGGTCGTCAATTTCATGATGCAAAATAACGTCATGCAGCCACTGTACCCGCTACAGGACACTCTGATCCCAGCGGCCAATGCCCAGAAGGAAGGGCAGAAAACAATCCCCGAAGCCCCTCAGCACAACGGGAGCGAAAGATACTCTCACCGACCTTCTAGGGAAGTCGGACGAAGAGAATCAAGAAGAGAAGAATCACGGAGGACGCATCGCACAAAAGAGGTAGACCCCAAAGGACATCGGCATGTTCGGGGGTAGGCATTGTGCTTCGACACAACTCATAGAGAAAGGTCGAAAAGGGCTCACCACGAAGCCGAGAGTAGTATACCGAAAAGACTGAAGTCGAAAGATAGCCGAGCTCCTGGGCGGAGCAAAGAAGACTTAAGAGATTACCTCAAGAGGAAGCAACAGAATGTCGAAGCTGAGGTAACCTCCCCAGATAAGCCGAGGACACCATTCTCGGTGGAATTAGACGGATTTGAGGCACCAAAACGATTCAGTATGCCAAGGTTTCAAATATATGATGGTAAGTCAGACCCCAACTTCCACGTTGTACTATATTTGAATTCAATGGCATTATATAGTGGGAACGAGCCGTTGCTCTGCAAAGTGTTCCCCTCATCTTTCGGGGAGATTGCATCAGATTGGTTCCACAAACTACCGAAGGGAAGCGTGAAGACTTGGAAAGGCCTGGCCGAGATGTTTGTGACCAGGTTTGTGACAAACAAGCTGCAGCCATTAAGGGTGGACGCATTGATGGCTCTGAAGATCAGGAAGGATGAAGGCCTTAGGGCCTATGCAAAAAGATACTATGAGGTGTTCAATCGAATACCCGAATGTAATCAAGAAGTGACAGTCGTATCTTTCAAGAACGGCTTGAAAGACAACTATCCACTACGAAATTCTTTGGCAAAGACATTGCCAAAAAGTATGGAGGAGCTCATGGCGAGAATCGAGAAGTACGCCAGAGCCGAAGAAGACACATCGGGAACTAGGGAGATAAAACAAGATAAAGGAAACGGCTCGCCGAAGTGAGGTCGAGGTGACAATGGAACGAGCAGGCAAGAGACAGAACTGAGGGCCACACAAGCAGTAACAACTGTGTTCCGAATCCCAATTCCCAAAGTCCTGGATCAAATTCGGAACCAGCCCTATTTCAGAACGCCGAAGAGGACTCCAGGAGAGTTCATGGGAAGAAACATTGGCAGGCATTGTGCCTACCACAATGAAGATGGGCATACAACTCAGGGTTGTAGAGCCCTGAAGACATATTTGGAAGACCTGGTGAGACGAGGACATCTGAGAGACCTTGTCGATGAGACCAGGACAAGGGAAGAACAGGCAAGATAGCCTCAGGTGGCAGTAGCACCGCCTCCCCCAGCACCACAACCTCAGGCAGGAGGACCTCGGGTAGTCAATGTGATTCACTCAAAGGTCAACGAGAACGAAATTAGAGGGGAGAGCCAGAAAGTGAAACACCTACAACATGTCTACCAAGTCGGGAAGAAAAGACATCGGGCAGAAGAGTGCCAGGGACCAATGATAACCTTTACTGAAGCTGACCTAGAGATGGTCCAGCATCCGCACAATGATGCCTTGGTAGTATCCCTCCAGGTTGGGGAGTGCCAAGTGAAACGCATCTTGATTGACCAAGGCAGCTCTTGTGACATCATGTACGTCCGATGTTACAAAGAGCTCGGCATTCACCCAGATGATATGGAACAATCCAGTGGCCCAATGGTTGGGTTCAATGGAACTCCGACATGGCCACTGGAAACAGTAAGCTTGGAGGTACAAGCAAGCACCAGGAAGATCAAGACAGAATTCACCATCATCGACACACCCTCCCCTTACAACATCATCTTGGGAAGACCATGGTTGCATGCAATGGGGGCAGTTTCCTCAACATTGCATCAACTATTGCGATTCCCAATAGAGCATGGGATAGAAGAAGTCAGAGGCGATCAGCTGCAGGCGAAGAATTGCTCCATGGCAGCAATGAATTCTACCTGCAGCATACGAGAGCCAGAAAAGACAGAAATTGAAGATGAGGACGTGGAGGTCCTAAAAGACGTCGGTAAGGAACTAGCCGAGAAGAGCGAGGAGGCACTGAAGAAAATCCTCGTCCAGGATGGAGATGAAGAACGCTTCTTTCTTCTCAGCTCGGGTTTAGCCGAAGAAGAGAAAAAAAAGTTGGAAGCTTTTTTGAGAGCCAATATTGAGGTGTTTGCTTGGACACCTTACGAAATGCCTGGCATTGACCCCGAGGTCACTTGCCACAAACTGAATGTTGACAGGTCGGCCAAACCTGTAATTCAATGAGCCAGAAGACCGACGTTGATGCACGTTGAAGCAGTAGAAGAAGAAGTAGACAGACTTCTGGAGGCCAAGGCCATTAGAAAAGTTCACTACCCAACATGGTTATCTAATACAGTGGTGGTAAAGAAGAAGAACGGTAAATGGAGGGTCTGCGTAGACTTCACCAGCCTCAACAAAGCCTGTCCCAAAGACAGCTTTCCTCTACCAAAGATTGACCAGCTAGTAGATGCCACCTCAGGGCATGGAAGAATGAGCTTCTTAGACGCCTACAGAGGGTACCACCAGATAGCCATGTATCCCCTAGACGAAGAAAAGACCACGTTCATCACCTCGAAAGGCCTGTACTGTTACAGAGTAATGCCTTTTGGGTTAAAAAACGCAGGAACAACTTACCAAAGGTTAGTAACCAAAATGTTCAAACACCTGATTGGCCAAACAGTAGAAGTCTACATCGACGACATGGTCGTTAAGACCAAGGAGCCTGAGGGTCATCTTGCCGATCTAAAAGCAGTCTTTGAAATCCTTAAAACATATCGGCTCTGACTCAATGCATCGAAGTGTGCATTTGGAGTTGGATCTGGTAAGTTTTTGGGATATCTGGTGACTAGAAGGGGCATCGAGGCCAGCCCAGATCAAATCAAGGCCATCCTAGAGTTGAAGAGCCCGACGTCGGCAAAACAGGTGCAGATGCTAACTGGAAGGGCCGCAGCCCTGAATAGATTCATCAGCAGAAACTCAGACAAGTGCAGACCTTTCTTCAACTTGGTAAAGAAAGCCACAAACTTCCTGTGGACTGAAGAATGCGAAGCCGCTTTGGCCGACTTGAAGAAGTACTTAACCACGGCTCTAGTTCTTTCAAATCCAGAACCTGGGGAGGAGCTGTTCCTATACTTAGCCGTTTCAGAACATGCGATAAGTGTAGTACTAATTCGAGAAGAAAAAAGGGAGCAAAGGGCTGTTTACTATATAAGCAAAACTCTAGCCGATGTAGAAACGAGGTATCTACCCTTAGAAAAATTGACACTAGCTTTAGTAATGGCTTCAAAGAAGTTGAACCATTACTTCCAGGCCCATAAAATTGTGGTGCTAACAGAGCACCCCTTGAAGTCCTTACTACAACAAGGAGACCTGACAGGAAAAATAGCCAAGTGGGCAGTCACCCTAAACCAGTATGACCTGGAGTACAGGCCAAGGACAGCAATCAATGGCCAGGTTCTGGCGGACTTCGTGGCCGAGTTCACACCAAAATCCATTGAACATCGGGCTCCGTTGAGCTAAGATGAGCGATGTCCAATCATGTAAGGAGAAGCACAGCCAAAGGCAAAAGAACAAAGGAAATATGACAAACTCAGACCCTACAGCATTTACATCGGCAACTCCTTTCGACTGTTTGTTGATGGGAGTTCAAACCGACAAGGAGCGGGGGCAGGAGTAGTATTGATATCCCCAGATGGACAGGTAGTAGAACAGTCAATTTGTTTGGGGTTCAAGGCCTCAAATAACGAAGCAGAGTATGAAGCACTCATTGCAGGGCTAAAGCTGGTAGCAGTAGTTCAAGCAGATGAGGTAATAGTTTTTTGTGATTCACAATTGATAGTTAACCAGACAACAGGCGATTTTACAGCCCGAGATGAACGAATGTCAGCCTACGTGAAGGAGGTCATTAGATTGTCAGCCTTGTTTCAGAACAGCCGACTACTTCAGGTAAGCCGAGATGATAACAGCCACGCCGATGCGTTGGCCTACCTAGCCAGTGCAGTACAACTTGAAAAAGCAAGGACAATAATGATTGATTACTTGTCGGGCCCAAGCATCGAACCACTGATCACAGAGCGCGAAGCAATGTGTATGGACATAGGACCAAGCTGGATGGATGCAATTGTTGCATTTCTAAAAAAAGGAAAGCTGCCAGATGACCGCAAGGAGGCACACAAGATCAGATTGAAGTCGGCAAGATTCAGTCTGACAGCAGAAGAACATCTCTACAAAAGGTCTTTCACTGGACCCCTTTTAAGATGCGTACATCCTTTGCAGGTTGAAGATTTTTTATATGAAATTCATGAAGGAATTTGTGGAAGCCACGCTGGGGGCAGATTACTAGCTCACAGGGCCATTACCCAGGGGTATTGGTGGCCTTACATGCAAAAAGATATGGAAGCCTACGTAAAGAAGTGTGAACAATGCCAAAGGTTTGCACCTTTGATACATCAGCCAGCTACTGACCTGAACCCTGTATCCAATCCTTGGCCATTTGCCCAATGGGGCATGGATCTCGTTGGGCAATTGCCCTAAGCAACTGGACAAAGAAAGTACTTGCTGGTAGCAACAGATTACTTCATAAAGTGGATAGAAACAGAACCTCTTGCCAAGATCCGGGATGTGGACGTCAAGAAATTCATATAGAGAAACATTATTACCAGGTTTGGAATTCCAAGTGCAATTGTTGCAGACAATGGAACTCAATTTGACAGCAAGTTAATCAAGAACTTCTGTGCAAAGTTCAAGATCAAGAACTACTTTTCAACCCCAAGCTTTCCACAAAGCAATGGACAAGCAGAAACATCCAACAAAGTAATTCTGGATGGGATAAAGAAGAGGCTACAGGCAGCAAAAGGAAAGTGGGTAGACGAATTACCCAATGTACTCTGGGCATATCGGACTATGATGAGAAGATCAACAGGGGAATCCCCCTTCGCCATGGCTTATGGCACAGAAGCAGTCAGTCCGCTGGAGGTCGACATCCCTGGGATCAGAACCTAGGGAGTAGAAAACGGGACTAATGATATACTCTTAGCCCGAGATCTGGATCTTTTAGAAGAAAGAAGAGAGAAAGCTGCAATCCAGCTTGCAGCATACCAGCAGCAACTTGCAAAAGCTTATAATAAGAAGGTCAATCCAAAAGAGTTTTAAGTCGGCGACCTAGTCCTGAGGAAAGTCGTCGGTAATAAGAAGGATCCTAGAGAGGGAAAACTTGGCCCAAACTGGGAGGGACCCTACAGAATCATCTTGGTACTGGGTAATGGGGCATATCGGCTTGAAGATAATGAGGGCAAAGAGTTGCCAAGGCCTTGGAACACTTGTAACCTGAAATTTTTCTATCATTGAGATTCAAATTTTTTTTTTCCCGACGTCATAAATAAAATTTTAGCAAGATTCTTCAACACTTGTGACTGATAAAGATACATAATGTTGTTTTTGGAATGCATAAATGAGAACCCAAGTGGAACTCAGGTTCACATTAGGGTGCAGAGAGAAGACAAAGATGTTTAATACTTGTTGAAATTTGTAGACAATTTACAAGTTAAGTTAAACCGAAATCATTGTTTAACACTTGTTGAAATTTGTAGACAATTTACAAGTTAAGTTAAACCGAAATCATTGTTTAACACTTGTTGAAATCTGTGGACAATTTACAAGTTAAAGTTAAACCGAAATCATTGTTTAACACTTGTTGAAATTTGTGGACAATTTACAAGTTAAGTTAAACCGAAAACATTGTTTAACACTTGTTGAAATTTGTGGACAATTTACAAGTTAAGTTAAACCGAAAACATTGTTTAACACTTGTTGAAATTTGTGGACAATTTACAAGTTAAGTTAAACCGAGATTATTGTTTAAACACTTGTTGAAATTTGCAGCAATTTACAAGTTAAACCAGTTAAAACCAGTATGATGTTCAAACACTCGTTAAAAGTTTGCAGGTTAAGTTAAACCAAGAAGTTTGTATACCCGAGGTGTGTCACCCTAAGAAGATTGCACAAAGAAGGAAGAGTATGTTAAAGACATGCAGAATATTCTAAGTATAGAATCACGCAAAAACAGGCAAGAAAAGACAAAGGTACAAGCACTCAGTGAAGAAAAGTTATATTAACATTCAGACAAAGAAAAGGCACGTCGGCCAAAAGCTTACAATTGTTCCCACAAAAGAAAAGCAAGCATACAAAAGACGGAAGAAAAAGACATGAAAATTAAAATTCCTCAGCATCGGCAGTAAGTTGGGTTGGGACCTCGGAAGACTGTTGAGAATCGGTCGCCTTCTCCACCGCAAGCTCAGCATCAATCTCTTGCAAGGTTTCGTCAATACTCTTGTCGGCAAGGGAGACGTCGGCTGATGCCTTCTCAGCAGTAGTATCTTCAGGAACTTTCTCACCCTCCTCATCCTGAGTCAAGTCTAGGACTTGCTCATTCTGAGGGAGGGACTTGGCCCCAGTTGCTTCCTTGGGTCTTCTCACCAGGGTCTCGTCTTCAGATCCAGATTCGTCAACGGATTGAGCTGGTAGAGGAGTTAGAGGAAACGGAAGAGGAATGACGTCGGCTTTCCGAAGTGGCGAGTCCTCGGGGACCTCAAGCTTTTTCAGAAGAGACATCCAACCAAGGGTGAAACCCTTGTTGCATGCCTGCCTCACTTGAAGTTCATAGGCCTCCGTGACATCGGCCATACCTTGAGCGTATGCCTTCTCATCGGCATCCTTGATTTCAACTTCTTTCGTGGCCAAGGCCTCTTGAAGCTCCTTTTGGGCCTGTTCCATCTTTTCCTCGGCCTCTCTTTTTTGGGCCTCAAAGACCTTCCTGATGGCCTCGGCAGATTCTGCCTTCTCTTCGGCGTTAGTTTGGGCTTTGATTGCAGCCTCGGCTTGGTCTTCCAGCTTCATCATTTTTTACTGTAAGCCTTTATTAGTCTTTTGAAGAGAAGAGAACTCCTTCTTCATCTCAGCTAACTTCTCCCGGTTTTCAAAAGACTGAATTGAAAATGAATGAGCATGCTGAATGGCCTGAAAGCGAACAAAACGAAAGTTATTAAGAAAATTTCTAAGTATGAAAAAGAAAGAAAAAAGTGCCAAATGAAAGACACTTGCTTGAACAGAACGTTGAAGCATCAAAGCATAGTTCTTGTACTCGCTGAACCTGGCGTTTCGCTCCAGATCGCCTGACAGAAGCAGAGCAGTACTGAGCGCAACGCCGACGTTGATATCCTCGGCGCTATTATTGGCCATGACTAGCTTATCTTCCAAGGTTATTTCAGGGGCCCAGGGGGCAGCAGGCTTCTTAGACCCCGAGGTCGTTGCGGAAGATGACCTCGGCTTTTTTGATTTTGGCGATTCGGATGGTTGGGCCTCAGAACGCCTCTTCCCAGCAGAGGGTTGAGATTTGTCACTCTCAGCCAACTTGGATATGGGCAAAGCATCCTCAGACTCAACTTGAGTAATTTTAGCCTTTGGCTGAGCTTTTTTTATTCTCTTCGGCTTCGGTGGAGGAAGGGTTTGTGTTGGCTGTGCATCAACATTAGAAGGGATGCTGGCCAGAAGATCTTTGCAACTGGTTTTGAGCGACCCATCTCGGCAGTAGAAACTGTTCGGCGTCGATGGCGGCGTTGGGATATTGGAATCAAGTATGGAGCCGAGGTTAACGGTTGATCAGCTGGATCGGAAATTGACCCTTGATCTGTCCGAGATGTGGACGCAGTCTGTGGAGTTGTGGCAGAAGGTGGAGAGAGGTTTTTCTTCTTCCTCTTAGGGACGTCGGGCAGAGCTGACTTATAGGTTGGGATAAAGTTGAGAAGCAAAGGCGCCTTCCGTTTATGGACTGGAAGGTTCAGTAGCTTCTTCAAATCCCTGTTGGGGAAGAAGAATTGGCGAAAGTTCTTTGGAGGCTGAGGAAGAACTGCAAAAATAGAACAGCACAGACATTAGAACAGAATATTAAAAACTTTATGCAAGAAGATAAGAAAACTTATGAAGGGTGACCCTTACCAGCTCCTTCCCCAAGAACTGTTCGACTTAAGGGATAAAGATGAAGGTCATCGTTTGGCTGAAACTCCCAATTGCCCGAGACGATGAAATAATCGTCTCTAGCTCCCTTGTTGGAGTCTGGGAGGTCAGCTACGATTTTATATTCAGTGGATCTCGGCTTGAGGTAGTAGACATAGTCCGTGTCTTTTCTAAGGCAACATATGGTATAACAGTACTGGAAATCGGCAAGCGGAATCCTGGCATTCTCTTGTTTGACTAAAGCTATGGTACCAGTAGTAACTCGGTAAGAATTGATGGCAAGTTGCATTGGGTTCAACTTATAGAAGTGAAGGATTTGACGGAAAAAAGGGTCAAGTGGAAACCGGAGTCCATACTCAATAAAGGCAACCACAGGGAAGGGCATGGAGTTATCTGTAGGCATGATGGAGTCATCATCCCCAGCCAACCTCAGATTGACATCGGCTGAGATTTCAAACTCTTGTCTAAAGAATTCTAGTTTGGATGGGGTGTCTATCCGATGTTTTCACATACCCATAATGTCGGGATAACTAAAGGTACTGGATTTCAGAAAAAAAGATGTCTCAAATAGGGTTATTGGGACCTCGGCAAAAAACCTAGATTTGAGCTGGTACAGAAATTTGTAAGGGATGTTTCGATTTTTCCTAAATTTTGGGTTCTACAGACAAATCCCAAACCTAAATCTATGAAAACAAGGACTGAAGGCACAGATCTGGAAAAGACACAAAAAACAGAAACAAAAACGAGTTTCAAAAGCAAGAACAAAGAAGGTCTATCAAGAGCGTAAAGAATACAAGAAGTATAGGGCCAAGAACAGTGGCAGACATACAGGGAAGTGGTGAAATAGTGCAAGATGTGGGCAAGGGCAAAATCGTGGAAAAAACACATTCAGTTGGATGATTCATGAGTTAAAGGTTTGAATCAATGCAGTAATGGCGGTGAGTAATAGAAAGCATCAAAGAATGGAAAATGAAAGGAACAGTAAACTTATCGAAGAAAAGAAGTCGGCGTGAAGATCGCCAAGATCAGACAATGGTTACAGAAGTAACAGAAACGGTGGAAGCTTCACCAGAAGGAAGAATGAGGACAGTTGCAGAGCTTGAGGACTGGAACAATGGCGTATTTAAGAGCTAGAAAGAGAAAAAGCAAAAGAATCAATGTAAAAGTAAAGAACACGAAAGAAGGAAAAACAAGTTTTGTCAAAAAATTGAAACGGCGGCAAAAAAAGGGCAATCAATGCGCCTAGGAAGGCGGCTTTGTCAGACGGCGCACGCAGGCACGAGGCGGTTTTTAAGCGCGTCGCAGATACGATCCAATATAGGAAAAACACGTGTCATAAACGGTTAAATCATTGTATGACAGCTCATACGCGTGAAAGGGTTTTTGAAGTTCTTGTTCTTTAACAAAGACATGTCGGCCAAACATAATGATCTCGGTTGAGATACTGTAAACCGACGAACTGGAAGAAAGGAAGCACGGATATAGGTTCCATCACCTCAGAATGCCGAGGTAATAGAACCTAGGGGGTAGTTGTGGGGATATATTTTTGAGTACCAACACGTGGCAAGGTGACGCCGACGTGTCAGCCGAGGTGCCACGTGTCTTGGTCATGATGCCGAGATTATCTCAGTAAGGCCGAGGTTACCTCCGAAGATATCGGAGTTCGAGATAAGTGGATAAAAGCACAAGAGTCCCAGAATAAAGAGGAGACTTAGCTAGGATAAGGATAAAACTCTTAGAGAGTTTATTTTTATCTCTTGAGGAGTCTAAAGTAAGTACTGAACAAGAATCCTTAGAAGTCAGGCTTCTATTGGGATTAGGATTGAAGTAACTATAAAAGAGGGGCACCCCCATGGGTCTAAGGTATGTAATTTATATTCTGTATAAGTGAGTTTGCACTATTGATTTATCTTTGAGAGATATACTGACTTGATCGTCGGAGTGCCCACGGGTGGATGAACCACCGCCGGAATCTTCTCTTTCTGTTACAGGTTAGCCGGGTGTCATCTATTCTGCCAGTGCTCTCCAGCTGAATACTGAGTTGGCAGTGTGATCAGAAAATCACTCACACAGGTGGTATTGGCATTGACAGTGGAGGTAGAAAGGAGAGAGAAGAGAATGGTCGTGGCGGAAGCGGTGGTAGTGGTAGTGGTGGTGGAGTGTCGAAGGGTGAGGGAAAGTGGTGGTGAGAGAGGAAGGGAAGAGGAGCTGTAGAGAGAGAGAGAGAGAGAGAGAGAGAGAGAGAGAGAATGGTTTGATTAGGAGTTGTGGACTTTTAGCTAGGGCTACAAACGAGCCGAGCCAAGCCGAGCTGAGCTGAGCTGAGCTTTAATATATTTGGGCTTGTTTATTGAGATTTTAACGAGTTTGAACTCAATAAAAATTTAACGAACCGAGCTCAAGCTGAGTTAGTTTAGGCTTGACTCGAGCTCGAGCCTGTTCACGAGCCTTAACGAGCCAAAAAAATTATAAATTCATACTTGCGTATTATACTAAAGTTACAATTAAAATTTTGTTTATATAATTATATATATAATATGTATAAACATACTAAAAAAAAGTCAGTATTTTACTAAAATAATAATATCTACTACTACTATTATATAAATGTACTATGTATAGTTAACTATTATTTACATTTATATTTTTTTAAATATATAAATAACATATTTATCTTATTTTTTATACATATTTTTACATTATTTAATATATAAATAATAAATATTAAATGAGCCAACTAACGAGTCGAACTTTAGAATGTTTGAGTTTTTTTATTAAAAATTTAACGAGCATCGAGCTCGAGCTCGAACTCGAACGCAAAACAAATTTAACAAACCAAATTCGAACGAGCTCTTATCGATTCGAACTTGAGCTTGTTCATGAACGATTTGGCTCATTTGCAGCCCTACCCTTAGGCAAAGAAAATTTAAAATTAGATTTATCTCCTGAGCACCCTTTTTTTAGTTCAACTAAGTTAATTAATTTGTTAAAATTAGACTATATTTATATTTTTTTTTTATAAAATCATTAACAACATCAAAATAAATAAACAATTTATATAATGTAAGAAAGATATCGTTATGATAGTTTTTATAATTTATAACTGAAAAAATAAATATATATATATATATATATATTTTTGTGTTGTATTACTTAAGTATATAATATATATTCAATATAATCTAACGATCTATATTAATTTAATATCATCTAATGACTAATAATTTATTTGTATATTCAATATTTATATATGTAATTCGAACTTCAGGTTGCTCGAATTTTTTGATGTTTTTGCTTAAGCCCATGCCGAATTTAAAAATATTTTGCCCAAATCCTAAAAAATTCCAAACTATGCTTAGATTGCTTGGGTTAAGCCTGCCTAAGTTGCACCCCTATTTTGTCTAAGCTCTAAAAATTTTTTGCCAAACCCTTCTCACTTGGGGGTTGCACCTAAGGGTGTTTAAATTACCCAATGAACTAAAGAATTGAACCAAACCAATCTCTTTGGGTTTGGTTGGTTTGATTTTTGAGTAGAGTAGTTTGGTTCTGGGTCTTTAAATCTTCAAATCAATAAGATTGAGTTGGTTCTTGGTTAGGTTCTTGCCTAAACCGAACCAACTCGAGAACCGAACCTATTTATATATATATATTGAATTTTATTTATATTAATTGGTCTATTATAATGGACTTAATTGTAGTTAATAATTTTTCATATACAAGCATTATTAGGTGAACAAAGGAAGCACTAGAAGTTTGAGTTGATTTTGTAATCTACTGGGTTTGTATTGGTTGTATTAGTGGATTTTATTGGTATTGGTTATGTTTATGCTTGAGTTGAATTTAATTTGTATTGGTTTGTATTAAATAATATTTTGCTCTTCGTTTGTGTTATGTTTAAATATTAAACACTTATTTATTTTAATTATTTATTATTAATTGATTAACTTATTTTTAATATAGTGGAACCGTGATTCTAATCCCGAACCAACCCGAACTACATTGAATTGGTTTTAGTGCATTATGATTGGTTTGATTCTAGGTCTAAAAACTTGAAACTGATCATAATTGTGTTAGTTCTAAATTTATCGAATCAAACTGACCCATGAACACCCAATTGCACCTGATCCGCCATTGGACTTGGGCCCAATGGGCCCATCACGACAGGTATTGCTACAGGCCAAGCCCTCGAGATCATGTGCACTTTCGTGACCCTTTTCGCTTGAGTATGGATTGCTTTCAATGATTGCCAAGCGAAGGCACTAGGCCATGCTTTTGTATTTTCAATATCAAATTAGTGATGGGCCTTCTCGTGTTTATCTCGACCACGGTCACGGTTATGAAGGGTTAGGCCGGAGCTGGAATGAACCCAGCAAGGTGTTTTGGGCCGGCTATGGTGAGAGGAGGACAACTTTGGAATGGGCACTGGGTCTTCTGGGTTGGGCCAACAATTGCATGCGTGGCATTCTATTTATACACCACCGTCATTCCACGTCAGCACTTCCATGTCAATACCCAAAGGCATTACTTGTTGAACATTTTGAAGGGTTTGTTTGTGTTTGTGTCTAGTCATAACTAGTAACAATGTAACAATTAAGTGGGAAGACTAAAATTATGAGTTGATGTAAGAGTTCTGTAAAAAAATAATGAGACTCATTGTAACATGTTGAATGTAACATAGGAGGTGAATGATTCTAGTTAAATATTTCATTCCATGTAGATGTTATACGCAATATATATGAAATTTTTTAATCAATGTTTAATATGAATATAAGGAAATGTATCTCTCATGAATTTGAAAGTCTAGATACTCAGAAAAGAACTTAGAAATTTATTCAAAATTCAAATCAATAGTTTCTTGTAATGGGATCACACAATAAATGAATTTCAGCCTTCGATTATAAATTCTGGACAATGTTTAATTTTTTTTTTTTTCTGAGTTTATTTCATGAATTGTCTTCAATCTCTATGTTATAAAGTGGCTGATATATCTAGATGGATAATGCTATATGCACTAATTAGTGTACTAATTGATGATGTAACATAATTTAAGAGGTTTTTAGTATTTATAATTTGTATAATGAGTGGGGTCAATAATAATGTCATAACTAGTGTTGATACACTAATTAGTATACTAATTGGTACATGTAACACTACCGTATCCATATTCATGAGATTAATAAATAATAATCTTTTGATGTACTCAAACCATTATTATCAAAACTTCAATGCAGGCAATTTATCTACTAACAATCTCCCACTCTTGTGTTGATGATCATTCTCAAACAAAGCTTTGGGCCCAACATAGCATCAATTCTTGTTTGGATCCAGAATTCTACAGGATAAGATTTTAGAAATTTTTTTATGCTTGTATTTTTAGTATTTTTTACTTACTATTTTATTAGAAATTTGCAGCTTTAGTGCGGAATAGCGTAATGGTTTTCAGAAAATAGTTGTCAGAAAATTTTAATTTTTTATTTTTCGTATTTTAATATTTTCAATGAATTTTTTAAATATTTTAAACAAATTTTTTTTAAAAAAATTTAGACATACTAACATAAATACACTTAAAAAGTATAATATTTGTGAAAAAAATTTAAAAAATACACTAGATACCAAAAAATATAAATATATATATATATATATATACGAAAATTCAGTACATTTTTCATATTTTTGTGTATTTATTAATTTTTTAAAATATTTTTTCACAAATAATTTACTATTTAGATGCATCTAAGTAAGGCACATCTAAAAAAGTAAAAAAAATTACTTAAAATTTAAAAAATATTCACTAAAAACAAAAAAAAAAAAACGAAAAACAAAAAACACAATTTTCAAAATACTGAAACCAAACACACTGATTAGATTTCCTAATTTAAGTTGATTTAGTTTTTATAATTTTTAGATTGTTGATTCGTCTCTAAGATTAATTGCATTTGGTTGGGTTTGGCCTCAATTTGATAAAGCGCTTAGACTTGGTAAGCTCATTTTGCAACCGATTTTGGTGATCTGAATCGTTCATTTTTCAGGACTCGTTGAGTAGAATATTCATGCAAAAAATAAAATGATTTGACATTCGGTAACTATATATTTAAATCATAATTGTTTTAAGAAAATGGACGACAAATATAATTTCAAAAATAACTATTCATTTTTTGTAGTACAAATTTGATTAAAAAATATAACTATTGATGTCCAATTATCTTGATTTCTTATATGAATATTCTACTAAACGAGTATTCAAAGGTGAACGGTTTGGATCACTGAAATCGATTCTAAAATGGGCCTACTAAGCCCAAACATTCTCTCAAGTTGACATGACCAACTTGAGATAGCTAAACCCTATTTTTTAAGTGTTTAAGGGCAAAATAATTTTTTTTTATCAACAATATAAAAAGATTTTTTAGAGCTCCTTTTCTCAATTAAAACAATAGCTATACGTATCAATTGGTATACTAATTAGTGTATTAACACATGATGTGACATAGTTTTAGACACTTTGAATTTTTATAATTTGTACAATGAGTAGAGTCCATAGTTTTAAAATGACAATGTTATATCATATGTTGGCATAATAATTAGTATGTATAGCACCACTGGTAGAATAAAGCTATCTTTTTTATATTTCCCATCTTTTTGTAATCTCTAGTAGCGGGGCACGTGTGTTACCCGTGATATTTCATCTATTATAATTGTGTTTCATTATTAAAAATTTCTTATAATGTATAATATTATACCAAAAAAAAAATTAATATTAAGTTTATGACATGAAGGGCATCCACTTTAAAACTAATAATTATGTATAACTACATAATGTTACTAACCAGAAGAAAATTAAAAATACAATGTAAGTTCTTAAAGCTATATAATATTACACAAATTTTGTTCTGTGAACTTCATATTTGAAATAACTATAATTCATTGGGCATTTTTTGTATTCATTGAACATCCGGAAAGATGAGGAAGAAAACATTATTGATAAGTATTATGGTTCATGTAGAAATTGTAATGTCCCGAAAATTGGGTAGGGTATATCTATTTATACAACAAACCCATATAATAGACAATCACATATATATATATATAGCTAACTATTCCATACATCTATTTCCATTTAATCCCAAATGCCAAATACATGTTTTTCACATCTCAATGCCCCAGTTCTAATCACAGGCATGTATTTTACAACAAGTATGAAATGGAAGCCAAACAAATAATAAGTGCTTTACAGGCTTACAAATTTATCTAAGAACATTCTTGGTTACACAATATGGAGTTTTAACTTAACATAAATACAGCCTTGGGCTTACATTTAATAAATAACCATAAAACAAAAATGGAACCTCAACTCCGAGTCCTCCCAAGTCAGTGCCTTGGCGGGGGCATAACACATGTACCTGAAATGGTTCCCTTTATAGGGTGAGCCATAGCCCAGTAGAGATATACTACACAACATATGGACCATGGCAAGACTAAAGAGGAGTATGCTCATGCCATGCTCATGATAAAACAGTTTATCTCTCTTTTTATAAAGCATGCAATGCTGAAATACAACAATAGATATAAAATCATTTCCATTTTAAACCATATTTGTTACATGAATACATGCTCTGTGAATCTCTAGGTGAGTGTCTGTAAGTAGGCCCTAATGCACTACCACTGTCATTTTTACCAGTAAACTGGAAGGCTCGACACCTAACCGCGCAGTTCTACACCCCCTACCCAGATTCACCAAGCATTCATCTTTTCGCAAATAGATACATTTCCAAATATTTCTAAAAAACAGATACATTTCTAATGAAATGAATATAATGCAATGTCCAATGCAACAAATGAGGAATGTGGTTCAATTTACCTAAGTCTCATGCATTTCTACAACAATCATGGCTATCCTCCACCGATAGCCCAAAACAGATATTTCTAAACAGATATTTAAACAATTAAATTCTAAAAATTCTGATAAATACAATCTATTCCACATCTCATCAAATATGAACAACTATACTAGTTTTCATATCACAATCATGTCCAGTAACTTCTCAAGGTCCATTTCTAACCGTGTCGGTTTTATTCCAACAAATACATTAAACAAAATAATACCGTTAATGCCCAAGAAAACATCTTTTTCGTTTCAAACTCATTCTCCAAGCATTATTCAACTATGACATCCTATTTTGATCAAAAGCCCCAAAAGTTAAACATAATTCCTTTGTTTTCTTTAAAAATGCTCTTTTGGTCACAAACTAGTAAAAATTTCAAAACAGATTGAATCGAAGTCTGTTTTTGTTCAAATTTAAAACATAACTCTTTCATAACTTTACAAACATATTCTAAGTTTACACTTTCACAATTTGGGCATCAACTTTTTATTTTTCTCAAAATTTCCCTTTTAAGCAAATAAATAACAAATTTTTCAAAAATTCTAATTAAATTATATACAACTCTAAGCTTCATATAATCAAGTAAAAGTGCATAAAGAAGTATAGCAAAAATCCCTACCTCAAACCAAGAAGCTTTCAAATTTTTTTGGCAACAGAAATTAAATATGCTCGGAGCCAAACGACGCATTTTCCGCCCTCTACGTTTTGATCCAAAGCACTAGAGGTCAAAAATGACTTATACTAGATCAAACCCATGAAAAACCAACATTAGAACCCTTTTTTTTTCTTTTCCTCACGGCAAGAACTAGGAAAGAACTCCCAAAGTATGAAAAAATATCTATTAAGTTCAATTTATAGATATTTCATTTTCTTTGACTAAACAAATATCTAACTATGCAAATACCTAACCATATATATATACACCTATACATATATATATATATATATATATATATCAATTTAAAATTATATTTCAACATCTTTAATGACAAAAGTAAATATAATATTTTCTCACCACAAAATATATTTCGTTTAATGGTACACACCATAAATATTCACAACTCTTTTATGGTAATCAAATAATAATAATAAAATTACAACACTTTTACATGGTTACTAACGGGTCACAATTTAATCAATTGGGTCCAAAATGAATGAAATTTAATAATTTAAAATAAATCTCCAACTGAGATTAAAATATAAATTCAATTTGATTCAACTAATTACAAAAATTGTGCAAAGGTTATTTGAAAAAATGTGAATTTGTACCTTAATGTTTTGAACCATATAAAAATTTCATTAGGATTTTCATGATGCTTTATCATGGAATTCGACTTCATTTAAGGATGAACCACAAATTGTATGTATGAGTAGTTAAAATAATGGAGGTGGCTTTTCACCAATTCACTGCTTTAGGGTTCAATTTTGTAATTTATGATTTTTTGGGGGTATATTTTAATGATTCAAAATGTTCTAATTTTAATGCTTTTTGAGCAAATAATCGATGTAAAAAATTTTAGATTGATCGGATATTGATAATCATATATTTGGATCATATTTATTTTTAAAAAATAAAAGATTTATTATTGATATCAATAAATCAAATTAATCGCATGGATGATCTACTCAAGAGGTATTATTAAAATTTAAATATTTCATATAACTGAGGCAAACCCAAATAAATCATAAGATGCAAAATGCAAGTAACAATTAAAATCTTATGTTCAAGTTTTGATAACATTTTCTTTGACTTGATAATACAATATATTGTTTCTTGTGACAGTCATTTTTAAATATATTTTATGAATTTTAATTTTAAAATTATTAGAAACAAAAAAAAAATTTAAACAAAAAATAACAATATAATATATAACTCTACACTATATGTTTAGTTATTTGATGATAATAACATTTTAAAATTTTGTTTTGAAGCTCAATTTTATTAATGTTAAAAAGTTTAGAAAGTCAAACTCTTTGAATTTTTTATAAAACAAAAGACTAAAGAATGACATTTATAGGTAGTATTAGTTTACTAAAATAAAAGTAGAATAAAATAGAAATGATCATTCCTTAGTTTTCATATTAACTTACCATTGTCATTTCGAATTTTGTATTTTTAATGACTATAATTCGAGTTGCACACGGAGAAGGAAAAGTTTCTATATTGAAGTATTTGGTAAAAAAAGAAAAGAAGAGTGAACAACCATCAACCAATAAAAGGAAGTCGTTTCTCTGGGAAAATACAACTCAAACAAAGCATAAAATAGTTATTTCACTGTTAAAATTCAATCAGTTTGTATGTATGAATATATGATTTTCAAATGCAAAAAGCGTAGTAGGGGATGTATAATTTCATGGTTAACATGTTTTTCTTTTTCTTGTTCTTCTCTCTTGCAGAATGAAGTTATATGGGGTTCATATTTATGTAACTTTCTTGTGGTTATGCTTTTGAAAATTTTTAGTTGTGAACTTGTAATGCTGATAAATAATAGTGTTAGGTTTTATTCTTGGCAATCCCGTTTGACAAAACTCCTTTCAGTTGTATTTATTTTCGCACTTTTATTTCAGTGAGGCTATGAGTGTTTAGATGCGAATTCAACCCGAATTGTGCTTTTCAGAGAAGTTTGTGATGCTAATGCTTTCAAGATTGCCACTTTGCTGATTATGACGGGGATCGAGCTGCCCAGTCAGCTCGCAGGGGTCCAGGGGGCAGCGCCCCTTGGCGGGTCCGGGGCAGCGCCACGGCGGGGTCTAGGGGCAGCGCCCCCGAAGCAAAATGCAAAAATGCATTCCAAGTTGCCTGTCCGCTCGAGCGGACATACCCGCGCTCGAGCGGAGAATCCCTGGTTCCAGCAGTTTTTGGTCGCCTGCAAAAGTACTGAGATGTGTGATTTCGCGCTCAAGCGGGCTCTCTAGTGCTCGAGCGGACCTCTGTTATATCATGCGCATATTTTGCTGAAGACGCTCGAGCGGGCTGTTGGGCGCTCGAGTGGAGATCGCGGGACAGATTCTATAAATTCGCGTGTTGGGTCAGATTTTAGGATAACTACTCCAGATCTTCTTTTTGGTTTCTAGGGTTTATATCTGGGGATACTTTGTGAGTTTTCTTTGATGTTTTATTGAGTATTCAACTCATGGTTTAAAAGAGAGTACATCAAAGGTTTTTGTTTGCTATACAAAAGAGAGAGTTGTTCTTCGGTGGATTCTGAAGAATTCGAGCCTGAAGCTTTGGTGGATTCCGGGGTGGCTCATCGTAAAGACAATTCCGAGGTGAAGATGGGGTTGGAAGAGGCACATAGAGGTTGGTTCAATTAGGCGTTGTGGATTCGCTAGGTAATTGAGAGTATACCTGTGTAATTCCTTTAAATCTTCTTAGTGGATTGTTCTTGTGGCTGTTGCCCGTGGTTTTTGATCACAGTTGGAGGTGTCCAATTGTGGTTTTTTCCACGTAAAATTGTTGTGTCTCTTTGTCTTGATTGTTTGATTGGGATTGTTATATTCTGCTTAAAATTGATACATAATCACAAATCAACATCTAGGGGATTTCTAGATTTTTCAAATAGGATGACATAACAGTGTCAGAATTCTACGTGGACATCTTTGTATGGTTTTTTTAACAACTATTTGGAATCAATACTCTCAATCTCTCTCTCTATGTCACAAAATAAGAAGGGAGACCAAGATTTATTTGATTTATTTTTTATTTGGGTAAAAATATTCAAATTAGCTATTCCAACTCTCTCATCTATCTACTTTTTGGTAACAAGGTCATGAAGAGTACAGACTAACCAATCTCTAAAAAGGATATGTTCAATTCCTTATAAATACACAAACACTTTTTCTTTCCACACTCACCCAAAAATATTTTTTAAACAATTTTTTCCCTCAAACACAATTACTATTAATGAAAAAATTACAAATTTAATACGCCACTGATCCTGAGTTGTAATTGAGAGACATTTGCCTTATGGGTTTGAGTTGTAATTGTGGGACATTTGCCTCATGGGTTTTGGAGTGGAAGCATGTTTTGGAATTTTATTGAATGAATGAATTATGAAAATATTTACTGTATTGCTGACAGAAGGTTTCACCAATTGGTTTGATACTAATTGGATGTGGTGCTCTAACTATTTACCATGACAACATTGAACAAGATTGGAGCCAAATGCAGACAAAATTGAGAGAGAGAGAGAGAGAGAGAGAGGATATCCTAACCTGATAATGGCAGTCTCTTTCTGTCTTTTGTTTATGGTTTCTTTCTATCTACAATGTGTGTCGTTCATTGACCATTGTTGTTTGCTAGCAATTTGTAGACACCCCATTTTTGACCGACCTTAAGACTCAGACGTCACCGATTAAGCGCTTGGTGATGTTGCATAATGTGCTTGTTCAGAAGTTTCAGAGTCGCGGCTGTGAGCCCTGCCTCCGGACTTCCAAACCCTTTTCTGTGCCTTGTCTCGGTTTGCGAGCCAGACTCGGTTTTCTCCGTTTCTTTTCCTGAGGGGAGGGAGAGGTCCCGTAAACCATCTCTCAATGTCCGTAGGCTACATTTGGTGGCCGTAGGCCATTTTGCCCATTTCGGAGTCCGGTTCCCGGTTTTCGGAGCCGTCAGGCTGTGTGCCTCGGTTCGGGACCACCTAACCATCTCCGTTTGCTCTGATTTTTGGCATACATCCTATTTCATCCATTTTGAGGGACACTGAGGGCTGAGAAACCCACTTCGAGGTCAAATACAATTTTCGGTGCTTAACAGCCCATTTCCGGGACCTCGAAATGCGTGTTTTGGCCCCGGAACATTCGTTTTGCAATGGTTTTCGTTCATTTTTGGCAGGTACCTCTGTTTTATCACAGGGAAGGTCACTGAAGGGTGGGAGGCCAGCAATTGTTGCAGCAACCAGTTATCTCTCCTCCGGAGCCTCCCGGCGCCCGTTTTTCCAACTTCCGGGCTAATGTTGAATACCTTAGAGCCAGCGTTGCCAACTTTCAACCACATATCTGTGATCTACACATCTGAGAGGCCCCTAAAAGTTCATGGCCGGCCATTAAGGTCACCTGACCCTTTTGACCCCTTTCTTCCGAGCCACTGTTGAACCCCTTGGGCCCACTTTCTTGGAATTTCAATTACATGGTTGTGTTGTACACACATAGGCCTACCTCCCCAATACCTGGCCGGCCAGAAAAGATGGTTGACCCTTTTGACCCCTAGCCGGCCGGCTAGGGGGTGTGGCCGGCCGGCCACCTCCGGCCAAAGTGAGCGGCCGGCCGTGCTCTCCTCACTGTGCCCCTTCCAGCTGTGAGGCAATATCCCCCAGATATTTTCTGTATCCGGGGGATATTTTGGGAGAGAGTTTTCCTCTCCATTTGACCCCCCTTTTACACCCCCTTTCTTGACCTTATAACCAGCTGAGGACCTTCTTCTAGGGGGTTAGAAAATTTGATCTTAAGAACTCCATAGCCAACTCCATCTTCATCTTCTTCAATTCTTCAAAAACCCTAAGTCCATTAACCTCCATTCCTTCTATACCACCAAACTCTACCACCACTATCTCATTTCCAGCAGCTAGGAAGGGTTCTTGAAGGCCAAAGGAGCAGCAAATCCATCCAAGAAGCAACCAAAGTCTAGATCTTCAAGGGTAAGTTCCACTTTGATCCTTTTGACCCTTTCCTTTGATCTATTTCTAAGCCTCATTTCTTTTTGGTTTCAAGCTTCGGTCCTAACTGAAAAGGACCATATTTTGAGCTCATCATCACTTCTCATTAAGGGCTCAACCTTGTTTGAGCTCTCCATAATATACTTGCTTCATTGACCATGTTGTATGTCATGATTTTGTATGCCTTTTTTGACCTATGAGCAATTTATTTTCGAGCATGTTGTAAACTGATATGAGGCATATTTTGAGCCCCTCTTCAATATTGGAGAAGGGCTCAACATTGTTTGGTGTTTCCATATGTCACTTGTAGTTATATCCCCTATTTAGCCCCATTTTTGCATAAATTAATAGCTCTCTTTGCTTCTGTTTTTGGACCTTGGTCCGAACTGTAAGAGGTCTTATTTTGGCCTATACTTCATGTTTCATTCACACTTTTTTCCTGTTTGGTGATTAGTTTATACACTTCATGTTTTAGCACCTTTTGAGCCTTATTTTGCATCATATTTTTAGCATGTTTGTATACTGATTTTGAGGCTGCCATATACTGTAAATGTTCATATTTTTGGTCCATCTTCAGTGTTGTAGAAGGAAATTTTTCAGTTTGAGTTTTGCTTACACCACTTGCTTCTTTACCCCTCTTTTGGCCCCCATTCTTGCATGCTATGCTTCCCTTACCTATGCTTGCTGTTTGGCCATGTTCATAACTGCGAAAGTGCATCTTTTGGGACTGTCTAGCTTCTGTCTTTGCATTGCATGTCCATGTTGTGCATATTTAGCATGGCTATAGGCCATTTCGGATGCCTAATGTTGCATTTCGGGTCATTTCCTTACATTTCATGTCATTTCACTTCATTTCGGGACTGTTTTCCCCCATATTTTGTTGCTGAAATTCCATTAGCATGCTTACATATCATTTTCCATGTCATTCGCATCATTTTATCATTGCCTCGGTTTGCGTGCCCGCGTGCACGCATTTCGAGGCACTTCATTTTCTGCCATCGGCATCTTATGTGAGTGTGGCTGAGGCTCTCTCATGTTAGTATAAGTCCATGTTGCATTTTCCATGTCATTTTATCATTGCCTCGGTTTGCGTGCCCGCGTGCACGCATTTCGAGGCACTTCATTTTCTGCCATCGGCATCTTATGTGAGTGTGGCTGAGGCTCTCTCATGTTAGTATAAGTCCATGTTGCATTTTCCATGTCATTCGCATCGCTTTTGCATCGCCTCGGTTTGCGTGCCCGCGTGCACGCATTTCGAGGCACTTCATTTTCTGCCATCGGCATCCGATGTGAGTGTGGCTGAGGCTCACTCATGTTGGTGTAAGCCCATTTGTCATTTCCATGTCATTTTATCATTGCCTCGGTTTGCGTGCCCGCGTGCACGCATTTCGAGGCACTTCATTTTCTGCCATCGGCATCTTATGTGAGTGTGGCTGAGGCTCTCTCATGTTAGTATAAGTCCATGTTGCATTTTCCATGTCATTCGCATCGCTTTTGCATCGCCTCGGTTTGCGTGCCCGCGTGCACGCATTTCGAGGCACTTCATTTTCTGCCATCGGCATCCGATGTGAGTGTGGCTGAGGCCCACTTCATGTTGGTATAAGCCCACTTGTCGTTTCCATGCCATTTCATTGCATTTTATCATTGCCTCGGTTTGCGTACCCGTGTGCACGTATTTCGAGGCATCTCATTTTCATCATTCTGTCATTGCCTCGGTTTGCGTGCCCGCGTGCATGCATTTCGAAGCATCTCATTTTCATTGCATTTATCATTGCCTCGGTTTGCGTGCCCGTGTGCACGTACTTCGAGGCATCTCATTTTCATTGTATCTGCTATCGCCTCGGTTTGCGTGCCCGTGGGCACGCATTTCGAGGCATCTCATTTTCATTGCATTTATCATCGCGTCGGTTTGCGTGCCCATGTGCACGCACTTCGAGGCATCTCATTTTCACCGTATCTGTCATCGCCTCGGTTTGCGTACCCGTGTGCACGTACTTCGAGGCATCTTATTTTCATTGTATCTGTCGTCGCCGCGGTTTGCGTGCCCGTGTGCACGCATTTCGAGGCACCTCATTTTTAGCACTGTGTATGTTAGGATCGCATCTTAGTTACATTTCATGCATATCATGCATATTGCATCGTGTCCGGAATAGGAGTTAGTCCGGGCACGGGAATCGAGGTACATTTCGTACTCCGAGTGACGGAATGTGTCTCAATTCCCCAGTCACCGACACTCCGGATTATCCATGATGGAGTTAGGTTTTAGCTGTAGTTTCATGTGCATTTATTCTATATTGAGTTGTGCATTTCGACTCCTCGGCCATCATGCCTCGGTATGCACGATTGGTGGCACGAGGATCGAGACATGCATATATTTGTGCAAATACATTGCTATGCCCCTTTCCTGCTCTCTGTTGCAGCAAAACCAGGAATCAGCAACCTTTTGGGGGCTTGGCACGCATTTCAAGAACAGGTGTAAACAGAGGCTAATTGGGGCATTCCGGTGGATTTCCGCGCAAGACAATCCGGACATGCATCATCCATCAAAAGCAAGGCAGTCCCTGGCTTGCACGCCAGTTTTGTTTGCTTTCTTAGTTAATTCATTAATTAATTAGGATTTTGTAATATTTTGGACTGTAATATTCTTTTATTCGGGACTGTAATATTGGGACTGTATATTTATTCGGACCCTCTCTGTGAGGGCACAACTGTAATAAGTGTGGGTGAGTGTGATGTATGTCTTCCAACCCCACGTCTTTCTCCCTTTTATTTATCCGCTTTTTTTATGGTTAGATTAGGGCATATTTTAATTAGCATAAAGTATGACAGCATGTTTGCATCATTCATCTGTATTGCCTGCATCGGGCTCGGCGCATCATACTAACTGCATTGTACTTTCAATACCAAGTTGAATACATGTTAGTTGTAGCATTTCATATGCCATCTTAGAATAGCCGAACCTACTATAGTTGCATTTTGCATGTGTTGCATTAGGCATTTCTGTACACTTAGGATCATGCATGATTTCTAATATAGTTTCTATTTTGGCTTGGAGTACTCGGTGAGTTTTATGCTTTAGCATCCTTGCATGTGTGTGAGTGAATGCCATGATAGTATGCTTACCATGAGGCTATGTGCTTATCCGATATATCTGACTGAATGCCTGTGGGTGAAGGTTGGGTTATTTGAATTGGAATAAATCATCAAATGTTTCAAAGCCTACCTGCGGGTAGCAAACCATTTTCAAAAAACGAACATGAAATGTTTTGTTCCAATTCAGGCGATCCAGTCTATATTTATATGCTGTGAGCATCACATAGTAACCTAGGCTAATAACCGGAATAAGAACTCACAATGTTTTCAAAAATTGATATCATGGTTAGTAGAGGCCGGTCTATGACCGGGCGAGCGGGGGTGCTCACGAAGTGACCTTCCCCAATTGTACCCAAGTTCCCGAGCCGAGGCAACTTTGGTGATGACGGACACGTGGCCTTTTGGCACCGAGTCAGGGTTTCCTAAATTTCCCAAAATAAAATATTTAGGTGGCGACTCTGTATCTGGCAAAGCAGTCCATGTTTGGCACTTCTTTCAAAAATCAGTTTTCCTAAAAACGATTTGCCGGATTTGGACTCCTTTGGTTCAGATTAAGAACCGTGACAAACATTGCGAGTCCGAGCTGTAGCGAGGTCCCCCGCGGGCCTGTTACAGTTTCTGGCGACTCTGCTGGGGATTTAGAGAACTTGACTCGAACTCATGATATCTGTTTTTGACTACACTTGTGTGTTTCTTTGCATTGCATTTGCATTGGTGCGCCTAGGACACCGTGTTTGCCATCTGCTATTCCTGAACGGTTTGCCGGAGGCTTGTCTTGTCAAGGCATGACCATAAGGCTGACCGGTTGTGGGCTCTGCCAGTATGGGAACACAAACCCCGGTTTTACCGGGGCACCCTTTTTGACCATTCGACCTAGTGCATATTCGGATCCATAGTGACCATTCCAAATTAGGACAGGTTGCTTACCCGTTTATAGGTTGTTTTGAAACCGCTATGTGCATAGTGAAACCTTAGCTCCTGACAAAATAGGACAGGGAAACCTTACCCCAACATAGGGGTGTTTTGGCTCTCACTTATCTGTTATATGCTTTAGAGTGCGTCTCTACAGGAATGCATGTATCGGTATATGAGTTTGGGCATCAGGCCTGCGGGCTTCAGTTCAAGTATCGGCAGTATCAGGCCTGCGGGCATCAGATCAGTATATGAGTTTGAGTATCGAGCCTGCGGGCATCAGTTCAGTATTGACAGTATCAGGCCTACGGGCATCAGTTCAGCATTGTCAACATCAGGCCTGCGGGCATCAGTTTTCTATTACGGGTATCAGGCCTGCGGGCGTCAGCCAGTATTTGAGGAATATTTATCTGCGGATATCAGATTCTGTTTTAGGGAACAATGATACAGGGATGATAATCATTGTTTGAGGACAGTGTATACTTCAGCTTATTGACTGTGTGTTGATTATGCCCGACTATGTGTCTTGCATTTTATTTTAAGCTGTTATGCTGCCCGTTTATCTGTTTATTTATTTCCTTTTCGCTTTATTTATCTTTTGCTAGGTCAGTTTTAGCACGATTGCTTCCGACCCAACAGGCATTCCCCAAGCACCTTGGACGCGCGGTCGTCGGCTCCACCGATCTGAGGATCTAATCGACGGACAGCCAGTGTTCCATTCTTTACCCCCTGTTACAAGAAGGAAACAAAGGAAGCGCAGTACATCTGAATTGAGAGCACCAGAACAGTGGTATCCCCCACCAGTGGACAGTTGGACTGAGATCCCCCTTGAGACAAATCTGTCAGTAGTTCAGACAAATCAAGACAGTATGACGGCACCAACAGGAATTGAGGAGATGATGCGCCAAATGCAAGAAACTATGCAGGCCATGCAGCAAGATGCCGTTCGCCGGGATGAACTCGCTAAGCAACAGTCTGAAATTATGACCCATCAGGCTGAGCTGATTACCAGACTGCAACAGCAGAATGAGGCATCTGCTTCGCAACAAGTCCCTCCCCCGGCAAGGGCCCCATTACCCGAGAAGGCTCCTGTTATTCAAGACGTCCCTCCCAACACCCCGAATACTGTACCGGCTGTCCAAATTTTGCAAGAGGACACAAGTCTTCCAACGGGGCCTGTCCCGCCCCCAATTCCACCACAACTGTCCAAGGCTCATACATCCAATCACCCGGACTCTCCATCCGAGGACGAGGTTGATCCTACGGCTCTGAAATTGAGCAAACTGGAGAAGCTTTTCAAAAAATCCCAAGGGGCTAAGGCTATGCCGGATATCGGAGATGGATATACCGAGGAGGCCGTGACGCTCCCCGATAGATTCAAAATGCCACAAATAGACCGTTTTGACGGGACTGGTGACCCCATGGTTCATATCCGACTGTTTGCGGATGTCTTGCGGCCAATGGGCCTCACACGACAACAGAAGCTCTCATTATTCGGCCGAACCCTGTCGGGTGTGGCCTCCCATTGGTACGCAAGATTATCGGATGAGGTAAAGAAGAACTGGGATGAGATGGCCGAGGCCTTTGTCACACAATATTCCTATAATACTCAGATCGAGATCACAACTCGTGATCTTGAAACGACGAGGCAAGAGCCTAAGGAATCCTTCTCGGACTTTGTGGTCCGATGGAGAGCGAAGGCGTCGACGATGACTCTAAGACCCACTGACAAGGATCAAATTCGGATGATTGTGCGCAATCTCCACCCCAAGTTAATGCAAAGAATGATTGTGGTCCCCTTCCCTACTTTCGCAGATTTACATGATATGGGGGTGCAAATAGAAGATGCTATGAGGCAAGGACTGCTTGACCAGGACAGAGAACAACCGAGGAGGACCTTCAATCGCAACAACAACGCAGGCCCGAGCGGCGCTGCAAATACGAGAGCCTCGGAAGTTGGTATGGTCACCACCACTCCCCCTCCCCCTCCAAGACCCACGACTGCCACACCATTCTCCGGCGCGTCCGGAAGCAACTCACAAAACAGCCGATTCCAACCCCGAGGCCAAAGAACCTTTACTCCACTATATATGCCTCTGACCAAAGTTCTAGGAATACTGATCAGAAAGAATCATTTGAAACCCCTGGAACCAAAGCCGTTACCAAATCCACTCCCCCCCTCATATGACTCGTCAAAATACTGTGCATACCACCAACAACACGGTCATGACACCGACCGTTGTTACAGACTGCGTCATGAGATCCAAGATCTTATTGACAAACAGGTGATCGCACCTCCCGACCAACCCAATGTTACGACCAACCCTCTCCCATCACATAACCAAGCTCCTCCTCCCAAAAGAATTAACTTTATCCAGACTGGGGTCGCATCTTACGATCCTAGCATCTACATTACTCCCACCCACCTACCCAAGCCAGAGGTGCTCCTCCCCGATTGCACTGACTTCTTGTGCATGGTGGACACCTCCAAAACCCAACCAGAACCGATGGTGGTGACCGTTGAAGGCAGGGCAGGGCAGATTTTGGGAGAGACCGAGTCTGTTGAATCTGGGACTGGGCAGAGTTTCGCTGAGAGAGCTTATGATCCGAGCAGGCACATCCTATCAACGAGCCGAAGTGGGCTAATTGTAGAATTTCCCGAGACAGGAGAATTGTGCATGATCCGAGAGGATGGATCTAGGCTATGGGCAGATGAGCCGACAACCATAGAAGAGGACTTTGCTAACTTGCAATTTCGCGATGATCAGGAGTTGGAGGACGCGTCCATTAACTGGAATGATTATGAGGGATCAGAGGAGGCCACTGGATGGCTTGAAGATCAACCGGATGCAGTGGGGGAAGCCCAACCAGAACAGAGCCCGGCAGGGGCAGAAACATCATTTGTGGCCGGAACGGCCGAAAATCAAGTTGTACCGCCGGAGAGCGCCGGTGTTAAGAATTCCGCTCAGGACATGGGCATTACGGATGTGGGAACTGTTGAACAAACAACTGTACTGATGCAGTTGGAACAAGCAAAGTTTGAGGAAGCTGAGAGAGCCAGAAAGGCGAAGGGCCCTGAGGGGACCGGAAGTGCTGTGTGCACAAAGACAGACAATGCTGCGAGCATTTGGACAGAGAGCACTGAAAGTGCGAGTAGATTGGAGCCGGACAGATGTCTGTTGGCTGCCAGCGGAATGTGGTGGGAAGATGACGATTTGTGTCTTGCCCACACCGATGAAGACTGGGGAAATGGCCAACCAGATGATACTTGGTATCTTGACGAAGTGGACCACATGACAAGAAGTGGGCGGTACTTCAAGCCCCCACACTTAGACCAACCCGAAGCATCTAGGAAAGACAGAGAAGCGGAGAGACAGAAGGAGAAGCAGATCGAGGATGAAGCTGTGCTGAAACAGTTAAAGAAAATACAAGCAGACATCTCTATCTGGGGACTGCTAATGGCATCACGAGTGCACAGGGAAGCTGTCCTATCTGCCATGGACAAGTCGAAACTTTCTATAGACACCACGCCTGAACAGCTGGTTGGGCTGGTTTTTCCGGGAGGAGGTTCCCCGGCATTAACTTTTTCGGACAAGGAGCTACCGCTTGAGGGTGCAAATCATAACAAGCCTCTCTACATCTCTGTGGAATGTAGAGATAAGTGGATACCGGTGGTACTTGTTGATACCGGGTCTGCGATTAATGTCTGCCCAACCAGAACGGCATATGCAATCGGGTTAAAACCCGCGGACTTCATCCCAACCACCCAAGTGATCAGAGCATATGACAATACCAGCAGAGAAGTGATGGGGACTGTTAAAATTCAAACTAAGGTTGGTCCAGGACAACACAGCATCGAATTTCATATCCTGGACGTTCCCGCAACCTTTAACTTACTATTGGGGCGACCGTGGTTGCACCAGGTCAAAGCAGTCTCTTCCACCCTACATCAAATGCTGAAATACCCTCACGGGAAAGGGGTAGCGGTCGTTTTTGGGAATTCATCAATCCATCCGCCGCCGGAAGTGTCTACACCCGTCTTAGAAATCGAGCACGGCACGGAGGATGTATTTTTGTCGGGGTTCACTTTGGCCGAGGCTCAAGTGGTGCAGAATGTCATGGCTGCAAATGAGGGCATGTATGTCAGTGCACAATCTATCTACCTCATGAACAAGCTAAAACATACCCCTGGGATGGGATTAGGGAGAAGTGGCCGGAAAGGCGTCTCAGTGTTGGCCGAAGTGCCGCACAATCCTCACGCCTTTGGACTGGGTTATCTGCCCACCAAGGAGGATTGGGTGAGGAAAGGAAAAGAAATGGCCGGAAGGGCCAGGGCAAAGAAGGCCGGGAAGCCATTTGATTTAATGCACAGGCCCATCTGGGGTACCCTAAACGGACGTTTCGTCCGGGAGGGGGAAGATTTTCCATTCTGCGGCTTCCCGGAGCCATGGCTAAACGCGAAGGGGGAGCGCGTGCCTGGTTTTGAAATCTTCTTCGACATACAACTATCTGGGGATGACGTTGCCGAAGCGCAGACAGACCCACCAACTGAGACTGAGCAGTGTGAAGCAGTGGATCCTGAGAGTACAGAGATGGAAATGGGGGTAGCACTGGCGAGTCTACTATCAGATCCTCCGATCGGCCAAGAGTGCTCGGGGGATAACTCTTCGGTTTCTGTGATTGGAGATGAAATAGCTGCGGGCTTTCCAGCGTCGATCTTGGATGCATCTATCGCACCTTCTCTCATCTGGCAATATGAAGAAGGCTTTTTATCTAGCAGTTCCGGGTCAGGTAGTGAGCCGGAATCTGATTCTACCGAATCTTCTGCGTCGGAATCAGATTCCAGCTCGACTGAGTCTGAGTCCGGTATTCCTGGGGGTGATAACCCGGATACCACAGTCCTGTCTAGGTCGTCTTTTTCATTTTCTTTTGAGTCTGTTGTAACAGAGGAATCTGACGGCTTGGAAGTATTTAATGAGAATGATGTGGATGTGGTTTCCGAGTATTTTTCTGTGCCTTTGATTTATTGCTTAAATCAGGATTTTCAAAACTTTGATGAAAACAGCGAGGAAGAAATTCCCCCAGTTTTGCAACGATTAATTGATCAAGAGCAAGAAAGATTTGTTAAACCTTTAATCGATGAAATCACTTCTGTGAATATTGGTACTGAGAAGGACCCGCGGCTGGTCCAGATCGGGTCCACGTTGTCTTCAGAGGAGTGCGAGCGCTTAGTCGCTTTATTAAAGGATTTCAAAGATGTTTTCGCGTGGTCCTATGAAGACATGCCTGGAATCGATCCTGAGATTGTACAGCACCGGATCCCTCTTGATCCAGAGGCCCGCCCTGTCAAACAGAAACTCAGAAGGATTCGCCCGGACTGGGCCCTCAAGATTAAGGAAGAGGTCACCAAACAAATTGACGCAGGGTTCCTGTTGGTGTCTGAATATCCAACTTGGTTGGCCAACATAGTCCCGGTGCCAAAGAAGGACGGCAGAATTCGGGTCTGTGTAGACTTCAGGGATTTGAACAAGGCCAGTCCGAAGGACGACTTCCCCTTGCCGCACATCGATGAATTGGTGGATTTCACGGCAGGACATGCCTTGCTTTCGTTTATGGATGGTTTCTCAGGCTACAATCAGATAGTAATGGCACCCGAAGACCGAGAGAAGACTGCGTTCATTACCCCGTGGGGGACATATTGTTATCGAGTGATGCCATTCGGTTTGAAAAATGCTGGAGCTACGTATCAACGGGCAGCAACTACAATATTACATGATATGATCCATAAGGAGGTCGAAGTGTACGTGGACGACATGATTGTCAAGTCCAAAGATAGAGAGGGCCACTACACCGCCTTACAAAAATTCTTTCAAAGGATCAAAGAGTTTCGGCTGCGACTGAACCCCCAGAAATGCACGTTTGGTGTTACAGCAGGGAAGATGTTAGGGTTTCTGATCACACAAAGGGGCATCGAGGTCGACCCTTCCAAAATCAAGGCCATCTTAGAAATGCCACCACCAAGGACTGAAAAGGAGGTGCGAGGCTTTCTAGGTAAAGTGCAATTCATAAGGCGGTTTATTTCTAAACTAACCTTGACTTGTGAACCACTTTTTGGTCTCCTGAAGAAAGGAAAGAAATTCCAATGGGACGGCCGATGTCAAGCAGCTTTTGAGCAGATCAAAGAGTACCTACAGAACCCACCCGTGTTGTCACCGCCAGAGTCGGGGAGACCGTTGATACTATACCTTTCAGTAACTGAGACCACCATGGGTTGCATGCTTGCGCAGGAATCAGAAGACAAAGTAGAAAGAGCCATCTACTATCTGAGCAAAAAGATGTTGGATTACGAGACCCGCTATACACCGCTAGAGAAGGCTTGTTTGGCCTTGGTATGGGCAACCAGGAAGCTGCGGCACTACCTGTTAGCCCACTCTGTAATGTTGGTTTCGCGTTTGGATCCCATCAAATATCTTTTCGAGAAACCAGCACTTACAGGTAGGCTAGCTCGTTGGCTGCTGTTGCTCTCCGAATTTGATTTGAAGTATGTGACGCGCAAGTCAGTAAAAGGCAGAGCGGTAGCGGAGTTCCTTGCCGACCACCCGGTTGAGGGGGATGAAGCGGTTGAGTATCTATTCCCAGATGAAGCCATTCTGCACGTCAAAGATGAAACTTGGACAATGTACTTTGACGGAGCGTCAAACCAGTATGGGTATGGGATAGGGGTGTTGCTGATAGCGCCTGATGATTCCCGTATCCCTTTAGCATTCAAGCTCCGGTTCAAGGTTTCCAACAATGAAGCAGAGTATGAGGCATGTATTGCTGGCCTAGAAGCAGCCCTAGAACTAGGGGCGAGACGAGTGGACGTCATTGGGGACTCGAACCTCGTTGTGTCTCAAGCAAAAGGAGATTGGAAGGTCAAAGAGGAAAGGATGATAACCTACCACCAAACCTTGGATTTGTTAATTCCTCGGTTTGAGAAGCTAAATTTCACCCACCTCGTAAGAGAGAACAACAGGTTTGCAGATTCATTAGCAACTCTATCTTCTATGATAGACATCCCGTCCGGAGTCCGGATGCGTCCAGTCATTATTGATCAGAAGTTTGCGCCAGCGTACGAGTCGATTTCCGCCATAGATGAGGTTCAAGACGGCAACCCCTGGTACTACGACATCTGGAACTTCTTGGAAAAGGAGATATATCCACTAGGGGCAAATGCCAAGGATAAGAGGGCTGTCAGAAGAATGGCTGCTCAGTTCGTTATCTGCGGGGGAAAGCTGTACAAAAGGGGTCATCTGGGAATGCATAAGCTCTGCGTAGAAGCCGAAGAGTCAAAACGCCTGATGGAAGCCATCCATGGGGGGGAGTGCGGTGCACACATGAATGGAGTAATGCTGGCCAGAAAGATCCTCAGACAGGGCTACTACTGGTCAACCATGGAGGAGGATTGCATTGGTTTTGTTCGGCGATGCCACAAATGTCAAATTCATGCAAATCGCATGAACATCCCACCGTCAAAACTATACAACATGACTTCGCCGTGGCCTTTTTCAGTCTGGGGAATTGATGTGATCGGAGCTGTTACCCCGAAGGGGTCAAACGGGCATGAGTTTATCCTGGTAGCGATAGATTATTTTACAAAGTGGGTCGAGGCCCAATCATACGCAGTGTTGAAGGCGTCGCATGTCGCAAAGTTCATCAGGAACAACATCATCTGTCGCTACGGGGTGCCAAACGAAATAATTTCAGACAATGGTTCCCACTTCAAGAAAGAAGTGATAGACTTGTTGGAGAAATACAATGTGGCTTTCCATAAGTCCTCTACATACAGGCCGCAGACCAACGGAGCGGTTGAGGCCGCAAACAAGAATATCAAGCATATACTACAGAAGATGGTGGAAACCTATTGAGATTGGCCAGACAAGCTGCCATTTGCTCTGTGGGGCTACAGGACTTCAATCAGAACTTCTACTGGAGCAACTCCATATTCATTGGTCTATGGAATGGAGGCTGTTCTACCCATTGAAATTGAGGTTCCATCATTACGAGTATTGGCTGAATGCCAGATAGCCGAAGCAGATTGGCAGCAAAGCAGATTCGAAGAACTCATGCTTTTTGATGAAAGAAGACTGAAAGCACTGTACCACATCCAAGGCTATCAACGCAGAATTGCCCGGGCTTTCAACAAGAAGGTTAAGTCCAGGAATCTGGAAGAGGGAGATTTGGTGCTCAAAGACAACCGAGCTCCCATCCACGACCCAAGGGGCAAGTTCAAACCCAATTGGACTGGTCCTTATATCATCAAAGCTATCTGGTCAGGTGGGGCTGTGGTTCTGATGGATCTAGATGGCTTGGAGTTCTCACAACCGATCAATATGGACAAGTTGAAGAAATACTATCCTTGAGAGGCTCGCTAGGCCGAAAACCCGAAAGGGCGACCTAGGCAAGATTCAGGGCACAAAAAATTAGAAAACATAAAAACTGAGCTCGCAAGGTTGAAAACCCGCAAAGGGCGGCCTTGGCAAAAGTTAGAGCGCAAAAGGAGAGTGAAAATACTCGAGCGAACCCAAGCCTGAACTACGTAAGACTTGATTCCCATCTTTGGGATACGTAGGCAGCTTCGTCTTGAAGTTCAGTCATAAACTTTTCCCCGATCAACTTTGTCCAATTCGATCATCTCAGTCATCTTTATCTATCAGCGTTTACCGTGATCTCCGGTACAGTGCTGTTCAAACTAGGGGCAACTTTCCGTTGCCGCGACGGTGCAGAGTTACTCAGACAAGGGGTAACTTTCCGTTGCTTTGGAGTGCCGCATTGTTCTTCAGACTAGGGGCAACTTTCCAGTTGCAAGGATCTGGGGTTGTGTATCTCAGTGACAGATTTTCGGCATGTCCAGTTCTGATCCACATCGAAAATGGTTTTGAAAAGTTTTAATAAAAGTTGACTTTGTTCAAATCAATCTTTTTATGACTTAGACCATTTTTGGACCAAAAGTGGAAAATTTTCAGTACCATAACTTTCAATTTCATTGATTTCAAAATAGAGTTCTCCTGCTCTTGCATTACAATCGAGGTTGCTTTTTAGTACAATCATAAAGAAAACTTGAAAATACTAATAAGCAATAAATTTGGGGCATAGTTGAATCAAGTGTCTCTGTGTCCCACTCCAGAGTTGGACGGGATATCTGATGCCAAGCTGGGCCCAACTTGTACCTCCTTTTTTGAGCCAATCCACATATTCATCTAACAAAGCGCAACTGAAGGTTGAAACAGGGGCCAGAAACTCTCTAGTCCTCCATGCCGTGGCATGTCTCTGGCCGGCCAGCTCCCATGGATGACTGGCAATGTTGCAGTGTGTCCCCTCGGCCTTGTCTTGCTCTTCGAAGGAGAACTCCAAGCATTACCATACAACAGGAGAGCCGAAGGCCTTCATTTCAGACGCGTTCCGATGCCCAGATCGTCAGAAGTACACCTTTTGTTTTTGAGCTTTTTGCTTATCGAGTTGTTGTACTTTGTTTATCAGTTGTTTGTCGAGCGGACGTGTTTTGTGTTTTGAGTCCTTGCTCTCTGTTTAAGCAAATTTTGTTAAAGTCTTGTTTGTTTGCATTGTTGCTTTTTGCTTATCGAGTTGTAAACTTGCTAAAGATTCTGTTATATCTTAGTAAGTTGGGTTGTTTAGTTTGTTGCGTCGGTTCACTACCTGATTTGGTGATTACAATGCGCATTACCATTCAAATTCATTTCTTGTGCAAAACAAATTGATGCGATACGATACTAAAAGTTCAAAATACAAACACCTTTTCAAAAGCTATTTCATTTCATCATGCTTTACAACGAACAAAAGGTACAGGTTTTACAAAAACAAAACTGCCTAACAATGTGCAAAGTGCTACAAACTACTAGTAAAAAGAAAAATAAAGCATGGAAATAACAACATCAAAATCCTCGGGAACGGGAACGAGAAGCCCGCCTGGTCCTCTTTTGTGGAACAACCTCCACACCATCATCAGAGTCGGAGCTGTCGTCCTCAGGATCCTCCTCAGCCTCGCCTCTGTTCCCCGAGCCAAAACCGGAGCCTCCCTCCTCGACAGATGTCTCGAACTGACGGTCGGTGGCCTCCTCCTCCTCCTCCTCATCAGACTCCACCTCCACAACATGAGCCCTGCGTCTGCGGACAGGTCCCCCTCGAGCTCCTCGAAATGGCCTAGATGGCCCGGCTCCTCGGGAAGGCCGAGATGACCCCTCCCCCTGATAAGGCCCAGATGGCCCAGCTCCCCAATGAGGCCCAGGTGGCCTGGTCTGTGGCTGACCGGACCATGAAGGCATCTGAAAACAAAGAGTTCAATTCAAATGCATCAGTCCGAATATATACATCAGATGCAGATACAAGCAAAAGCTACGTAAAGTGGGTGCATGTAAATACAGTGTACAAGTGAGGTGTGTGTCAGATGTGCTCTACACAAGTAGTCTATCGATGCAGTAGAAATCAGCATGTCATCAGAAGTATGATAAATGCCAAAAAACTGAAGGGTACCTGGATGCCCGCAACAGACAACTGTGCCTCCCTGCGTAGGACCATGCCCTCGAGTGTGGCCACCAGCTCAACCATCTCCTTCATGTACCCTCGCGATGGCTGCAAAAATGAGTTCATAATCATCAGTGAACAAATGAGTATCTAAACATCTGAAATGATGAATGACGAAAGTGGAGCGTACCGGCGGTGAGTCCGGATCAATGGCATATCGATCACTGGGCATCCGAGGCTCTAGTGGAACTGGAATCGGAGAGCTAGTCCCATACTGCCACGCCATCAACTCAGTAGGCATATCTGGCCATCCCAGATGAGGATGAATCGACGGGTTCGGAGGAAACGGTCTACTCCCACCTCTAGATGCGCCAGCCCTACTAGAAGAAGGGATGTCTGTAGCTCGAGCCTGAGCCTGATCCAAGGATGACGTACCGGCAGGTCTCATCATCGGAATACGAGCCTCTGTCAATGGAGGCATCAAATATATGTGACGATAGGTGGCGTAGTCCCCCTCCGCAACATATAACAAAGCATCACTGCCCAGCATGGCGCCGACTACCTCTGAGTAAGAGAGCCTGTCAGCGGTCCGCATACTAGCTGGAGGTACCGCGGGAACATCCTGAGAAAGATACCCCCGTACCTGGCACAGAAAGCGCTCCCCCAGGAACCAAACTCTGCCGACTGGCCCTTCGAGCAGGACCCTATACCGGGAGATGCCTGAAGCTCCGGTATACTGAAGTAGGAGATCATCACCCAAGGGTGCCCAAGGCTGCCAAGTAATCTGCGGATGATAAATGCATAAACCAATCAGAGAACGAGAATATACAGAGCAAATCAAAAATAAAAAGGACTGAAACTTCTGAAGTACCTCTGAGTGTCGCACAGTGTCGAAGTACTGTCGCAGGCGAACCAGGGTCTCTCGAGGCCTCGCCCGGTGCGGGCCCTCAAATATCAATGAATATGGGGTCACGGGAATCCCCACCACCTCCAGCACTGGGGCTAACGATGGGAAGTATACATAAGCCCATAGCTGAGAAGAGCAGTGCAGAATGTAAGTACGAAATGCTGAGAGCAAAATGCAGACTGTAAAAGTACGCTGTGTGTGCAATGTACAAGTAATGAAGAGCAGAAATGTAAATCGAGGGGACAGAAAGTACCTCCCAAGCTCTCCAGTAGCCGCCAAGCAAATCGCCCCGCCCGCGGGAGGTCGCGCTCATGTAAAAGTAGAGGGTAGCCAGGCCAGCGCCACCCCAATCATATCTACTGACCTGTGATAGGTCGACTAGAGCGCTCAACAGATATAGCCCAATGGTGTTCCCTCTGTCGGCGAACAGGGTAGTCCCGAAGAGGAACATCAGGAAGCCACGAGTATACTGCTCTGTCTCCTCAGGAGTCTCGGGCATCATCTCAGCCCGCCGAAAATGGGAGGAAAACCAAGTATAGCGGACTCTCCCAGAGACCCTGTCAACAGGTGGGCGAGCCCCCAACAAATACATCCAGGCGGCCTCCCACTCGCCCATATCCTCATCGTATGGGATGGCCCAACCTCCGACATCAAGGCCGGTCAATACAGCAAAATCAAAAGGGGTCATAGTCATGTCCCCGGTAGCAGAGAAATGAAAGGAATTAGTGGTGTCCCACCATCTCTCTACCAAAGCTGCCATCAAGGTCCTCCTGGCAGGACAGCGTGACAACCCGGCGCAGAAGGGCCCAAACCCTGCCAAGTCTACCAAACCCCTGACGCCCTCCGGGAGCTCAGCATACCAATCCCGTGCCATGGTAGAACCATACCCTCGCACACTGCGGGAACCACCCTGCATTCAGAATGAATATATGTGTCAATAATGAAATAAATGGGCTGTGTGCCAATAAGATGAAATGGGCTGTGTGCCGACGAAGTAAAATAAACTACATGCAAATTCTATCTACCTGGGCTGCGTGTTCAGAGAATTTGAATTTTGGGCTGCGTGTTCAATTTTCAGTTAATTTGTGGGCTGCGTGTTCACTATCTACCTGGGCTGCGTGTTCAGAGAATTTGAATTTTGGGCTGCGTGTTCAATTTTCAGTTAATTTGTGGGCTGCGTGTTCACTATCTACCTGGGCTGCGTGTTCAGAGAATTTGAATTTTGGGCTGCGTGTTCAGAGAATTTGAATTTTGGGCTGCGTGTTCAACTTTCAGTTAATTTGTGGGCTGCGTGTTCACTATCTACCTGGGCTGCGTGTTCAGAGAATTTGAATTTTGGGCTGCGTGTTCAATTTTCAGTTAATTTGTGGGCTGCGTGTTCACTATCTACCTGGGCTGCGTGTTCAGAGAATTTGAATTTTGGGCTGCGTGTTCAATTTTCAGTTAATTTGTGGGCTGCGTGTTCACTATCTACCTGGGCTGCGTGTTCAGAGAATTTGAATTTTGGGCTGCGTGTTCAATTTTCAGTTAATTTGTGGGCTGCGTGTTCACTATCTACCTGGGCTGCGTGTTCAGAGAATTTGAATTTTGGGCTGCGTGTTCAATTTTCGGTTTATTTGTGGGCTGCGTGTTCACTATCTACCTGGGCTGCGTGTTCAGAGAATTTGAATTTTGGGCTGCGTGTTCAACTTTCAGTTAATTTGTGGGCTGCGTGTTCACTATCTACCTGGGCTGCGTGTTCAGAGAATTTGAATTTTGGGCTGCGTGTTCAATTTTCAGTTAATTTGTGGGCTGCGTGTTCACTATCTACCTGGGCTGCGTGTTCAGAGAATTTGAATTTTGGGCTGCGTGTTCAACTTTCAGTTAATTTGTGGGCTGCGTGTTCACTATCTACCTGGGCTGCGTGTTCAGAGAATTTGAATTTTGGGCTGCGTGTTCAATTTTCAGTTTATTTGTGGGCTGCGTGTTCACTATCTACCTGGGCTGCGTGTTCAGAGAATTTGAATTTTGGGCTGCGTGTTCAATTTTCGGTTTATTTGTGGGCTGCGTGTTCACTATCTACCTGGGCTGCGTGTTCAGAGAATTTGAATTTTGGGCTGCGTGTTCAACTTTCAGTTAATTTGTGGGCTGCGTGTTCACTATCTACCTGGGCTGCGTGTTCAGAGAATTTGAATTTTGGGCTGCGTGTTCAATTTTCAGTTAATTTGTGGGCTGCGTGTTCACTATCTACCTGGGCTGCGTGTTCAGAGAATTTGAATTTTGGGCTGCGTGTTCAACTTTCAGTTAATTTGTGGGCTGCGTGTTCACTATCTACCTGGGCTGCGTGTTCAGAGAATTTGAATTTTGGGCTGCGTGTTCAATTTTCAGTTTATTTGTGGGCTGCGTGTTCACTATCCACCTGGGCTGCGTGTTCAGAGAATTTGAATTTTGGGCTGCGTGTTCAATTTTCGGTTTATTTGTGGGCTGCGTGTTCACTATCTACCTGGGCTGCGTGTTCAGAGAATTTGAATTTTGGGCTGCGTGTTCAACTTTCAGTTAATTGTGGGCTGCGTGTTCACTATCTACCTGGGCTGCGTGTTCAGAGAATTTTTGAATTTTGGGCTGCGTGTTCAACTTTCAGTTAATTGTGGGCTGCGTGTTCACTATCTATCTGGGCTGCGTGTTCAGAAAATTTAAAGTGTGGGCTGTGTGTTCACTTTCGAATTCGGGCTGTGTGTTCGACAAATCAGTGTTTGAGCCGTGTGTTCTAAAGTGTGGGCTGTGTGTTCGCAATTAATTAATGAGCCGAGTGTTCAGAAATTCAAGTGTTGAAACTACATGTTCAAAGATGTAAGGAAAGTACTATGTCACAAGCTAAATGTTTAAGCATGGCAAGGGTGCGAAATGTAAAAAAAAAAAACAGAAGATGAGGTAAATACCTCTCGGGCCTCGTGAGAGAGATGCTGCTCCGGCTCTCTGAGAAGCAGATCCGCAGGTGCTCTCTCGTCGAAACTGGTAAAATGACGGAAAACGGCACGTGGAAGAACGTGTACTGGTGGACGATACCTCCCGGGAATAAAAGGGCGAGTCCTCGGAGGTAGGGTCATGGGATCGAAGTCATCACCGGCACCTGAAAAGCCTCCACCGTGGGGAGAATTGCCCGCCATGTTCAAGAATCTGCAAAAGGGAAGCAAAAATGAGCAAAATGCGCAAAAATTGGAAAAGTCAACAAAAGTCAACTCTCGAAAAATAAAAAGTCAACAAAAGTCAACTCCCGAGAAAAATATTCTAAATATTAAGATGAACTTACCTCAAGTGTTGAAAATGCAAAAAGAAGCTCCGAAGCCGGAATTTAATCGCTCCAAAGTGTTTAAAACTAAGTGTTTTTACGAAAACAATTTGCGCGAGGCGTTGGAAAACGCGCGTAAAACTCAAAACTGGAGAGAAAAGCGTTGAAAGAGGCAAGGAATGAAATGGGGTTCGGCTGCTATTTATAGGCTTCAAGCCTTGGATGAAATGCATGCAAAAAGGAGGCAAAAAGACGAAAATACCCCTGGGAAAAGGGCACGGCCGGCCGGCCTCTAAAAATAGCTGGCCAGCCATCTGCTTTTTGCAGAAATGGCCGGCCAGCCATTAGCTTTTTTAGAAAACGGTTGGACACCCCCCCTTGGGAAGATAAACGGCCGGCCATGCTCCCCACATACTCACCTAGCTCTCTGCAAATTTTGAGGAAGATCGGAGTTCCCGGGACCTGAAAAAGTTCAAGAAACGTACACTTCCGGCCGCAAAATTGCTCCGTCCGGACTTCGGTTTCAAGTTCTGATGTGTGTCTCATCATCATCCATCGAAATCAACGTGTATCCTTTTTTTGAATGGGTTATAACCTTTCAGAGAAGTGGATCAGAGGTCGTGATCAAGTTACTTTCGCCGAAACACGCGTTTCCGTACTCGTTGTTTCATGACAAATGAACACCCTGTTTCATGCTCGTTTTGTACTATCTTGCATCCTCATAGACATACTCGCATTGTCATGTACATTTTTCGATATTTGTATACCTCTGTGTTTGAGCATGCGTCGTCACACATATCTCATTCTTGCATTACGATGCATCCACTCACCAACACTGCGTGTGTCAAACTTTCGAAATCACATTGAATATATGTTGTTAGCATATTGTGCTTGTTGCAATTTCTCTCTCTTGCAGGCACGATATTGTATGTACGGTTCAATTGAGGCTGGTGCGACCAGACGAATCACGCAGGTATTGTATCTTCTCCGTGTGAGACATGGCGGGGATTGAATAATCCCCCGCGTTCTTAACTGCATGAAATGTAGTTGTCGCTTTGCATTCTTGCTTAAAATTGTTGCATCTATTTGCGAATACTTGCCTCATTACAGCTAGCTGCATTTGCACGATCATCGGGCTACCTTCGGCTTCTTGCATATCATTTGCATTTTGCCCCCTGCCTGCGGGCATGCCTGCGGGCACATCTTTTTCTATCTTGTATGTTTGTCTGAGTCTTCGGCCTTGTCAAAAATGGGTCGTCTCTAGGCTTTGACATTCACTCCCGTCACTTGTGACTTCCGAGTTCTGTCAAAGAGGGGCAACTGTAGACACCCCATTTTTGACCGACCTTAAGACTCAGACGTCACCGATTAAGCGCTTGGTGATGTTGCATAATGTGCTTGTTCAGAAGTTTCAGAGTCGCGGCTGTGAGCCCTGCCTCCGGACTTCCAAACCCTTTTCTGTGCCTTGTCTCGGTTTGCGAGCCAGACTCGGTTTTCTCCGTTTCTTTTCCTGAGGGGAGGGAGAGGTCCCGTAGACCATCTCTCAATGTCCGTAGGCTACATTTGGTGGCCGTAGGCCATTTTGCCCATTTCGGAGTCCGGTTCCCGGTTTTCGGAGCCGTCAGGCCGTGTGCCTCGGTTCGGGACCACCTAACCATCTCCGTTTGCTCTGATTTTTGGCATACATCCTATTTCATCCATTTTGAGGGACACTGAGGGCTGAGAAACCCACTTCGAGGTCAAATACAATTTTCGGTGCTTAACAGCCCATTTCCGGGACCTCGAAATGCGTGTTTTGGCCCCGGAACATTCGTTTTGCAATGGTTTTCGTTCATTTTTGGCAGGTACCTCTGTTTTATCACAGGGAAGGTCACTGAAGGGTGGGAGGCCAGCAATTGTTGCAGCAACCAGTTATCTCTCCTCCGGAGCCTCCCGGCGCCCGTTTTTCCAACTTCCGGGCTAATGTTGAATACCTTAGAGCCAGCGTTGCCAACTTTCAACCACATATCTGTGATCTACACATCTGAGAGGCCCCTAAAAGTTCATGGCCGGCCATTAAGGTCACCTGACCCTTTTGACCCCTTTCTTCCGAGCCACTGTTGAACCCCTTGGGCCCACTTTCTTGGAATTTCAATTACATGGTTGTGTTGTACACACATAGGCCTACCTCCCCAATACCTGGCCGGCCAGAAAAGATGGTTGACCCTTTTGACCCCTAGCCGGCCGGCTAGGGGGTGTGGCCGGCCGGCCACCTCCGGCCAAAGTGAGCGGCCGGCCGTGCTCTCCTCACTGTGCCCCTTCCAGCTGTGAGGCAATATCCCCCAGATATTTTCTGTATCCGGGGGATATTTTGGGAGAGAGTTTTCCTCTCCATTTGACCCCCCTTTTACACCCCCTTTCTTGACCTTATAACCAGCTGAGGACCTTCTTCTAGGGGGTTAGAAAATTTGATCTTAAGAACTCCATAGCCAACTCCATCTTCATCTTCTTCAATTCTTCAAAAACCCTAAGTCCATTAACCTCCATTCCTTCTATACCACCAAACTCTACCACCACTATCTCATTTCCAGCAGCTAGGAAGGGTTCTTGAAGGCCAAAGGAGCAGCAAATCCATCCAAGAAGCAACCAAAGTCTAGATCTTCAAGGGTAAGTTCCACTTTGATCCTTTTGACCCTTTCCTTTGATCTATTTCTAAGCCTCATTTGTTTTTGGTTTCAAGCTTCGGTCCTAACTGAAAAGGACCATATTTTGAGCTCATCATCACTTCTCATTAAGGGCTCAACCTTGTTTGAGCTCTCCATAATATACTTGCTTCATTGACCATGTTGTATGTCATGATTTTGTATGCCTTTTTTGACCTATGAGCAATTTATTTTCGAGCATGTTGTAAACTGATATGAGGCATATTTTGAGCCCCTCTTCAATATTGGAGAAGGGCTCAACATTGTTTGGTGTTTCCATATGTCACTTGTAGTTATATCCCCTATTTAGCCCCATTTTTGCATAAATTAATAGCTCTCTTTGCTTCTGTTTTTGGACCTTGGTCCGAACTGTAAGAGGTCTTATTTTGGCCTATACTTCATGTTTCATTCACACTTTTTTCCTGTTTGGTGATTAGTTTATACACTTCATGTTTTAGCACCTTTTGAGCCTTATTTTGCATCATATTTTTAGCATGTTTGTATACTGATTTTGAGGCTGCCATATACTGTAAATGTTCATATTTTTGGTCCATCTTCAGTGTTGTAGAAGGAAATTTTTCAGTTTGAGTTTTGCTTACACCACTTGCTTCTTTACCCCTCTTTTGGCCCCCATTCTTGCATGCTATGCTTCCCTTACCTATGCTTGCTGTTTGGCCATGTTCATAACTGCGAAAGTGCATCTTTTGGGACTGTCTAGCTTCTGTCTTTGCATTGCATGTCCATGTTGTGCATATTTAGCATGGCTATAGGCCATTTCGGATGCCTAATGTTGCATTTCGGGTCATTTCCTTACATTTCATGTCATTTCACTTCATTTCGGGACTGTTTTCCCCCATATTTTGTTGCTGAAATTCCATTAGCATGCTTACATATCATTTTCCATGTCATTCGCATCATTTTATCATTGCCTCGGTTTGCGTGCCCGCGTGCACGCATTTCGAGGCACTTCATTTTCTGCCATCGGCATCTTATGTGAGTGTGGCTGAGGCTCTCTCATGTTAGTATAAGTCCATGTTGCATTTTCCATGTCATTTTATCATTGCCTCGGTTTGCGTGCCCGCGTGCACGCATTTCGAGGCACTTCATTTTCTGCCATCGGCATCTTATGTGAGTGTGGCTGAGGCTCTCTCATGTTAGTATAAGTCCATGTTGCATTTTCCATGTCATTCGCATCGCTTTTGCATCGCCTCGGTTTGCGTGCCCGCGTGCACGCATTTCGAGGCACTTCATTTTCTGCCATCGGCATCCGATGTGAGTGTGGCTGAGGCTCACTCATGTTGGTGTAAGCCCATTTGTCATTTCCATGTCATTTTATCATTGCCTCGGTTTGCGTGCCCGCGTGCACGCATTTCGAGGCACTTCATTTTCTGCCATCGGCATCTTATGTGAGTGTGGCTGAGGCTCTCTCATGTTAGTATAAGTCCATGTTGCATTTTTCATGTCATTCGCATCGCTTTTGCATCGCCTCGGTTTGCGTGCCCGCGTGCACGCATTTCGAGGCACTTCATTTTCTGCCATCGGCATCCGATGTGAGTGTGGCTGAGGCCCACTTCATGTTGGTATAAGCCCACTTGTCGTTTCCATGCCATTTCATTGCATTTTATCATTGCCTCGGTTTGCGTACCCGTGTGCACGTATTTCGAGGCATCTCATTTTCATCATTCTGTCATTGCCTCGGTTTGCGTGCCCGCGTGCATGCATTTCGAAGCATCTCATTTTCATTGCATTTATCATTGCCTCGGTTTGCGTGCCCGTGTGCACGTACTTCGAGGCATCTCATTTTCATTGTATCTGCTATCGCCTCGGTTTGCGTGCCCGTGGGCACGCATTTCGAGGCATCTCATTTTCATTGCATTTATCATCGCCTCGGTTTGCGTGCCCATGTGCACGCACTTCGAGGCATCTCATTTTCACCGTATCTGTCATCGCCTCGGTTTGCGTACCCGTGTGCACGTACTTCGAGGCATCTTATTTTCATTGTATCTGTCGTCGCCGCGGTTTGCGTGCCCGTGTGCACGCATTTCGAGGCACCTCATTTTTAGCACTGTGTATGTTAGGATCGCATCTTAGTTACATTTCATGCATATCATGCATATTGCATCGTGTCCGGAATAGGAGTTAGTCCGGGCACGGGAATCGAGGTACATTTCGTACTCCGAGTGACGGAATGTGTCTCAATTCCCCAGTCACCGACACTCCGGATTATCCATGATGGAGTTAGGTTTTAGCTGTAGTTTCATGTGCATTTATCCTATATTGAGTTGTGCATTTCGACTCCTCGGCCATCATGCCTCGGTATGCACGATTGGTGGCACGAGGATCGAGACATGCATATATTTGTGCAAATACATTGCTATGCCCCTTTCCTGCTCTCTGTTGCAGCAAAACCAGGAATCAGCAACCTTTTGGGGGCTTGGCACGCATTTCAAGAACAGGTGTAAACAGAGGCTAATTGGGGCATTCCGGTGGATTTCCGCGCAAGACAATCCGGACATGCATCATCCATCAAAAGCAAGGCAGTCCCTGGCTTGCACGCCAGTTTTGTTTGCTTTCTTAGTTAATTCATTAATTAATTAGGATTTTGTAATATTTTGGACTGTAATATTCTTTTATTCGGGACTGTAATATTGGGACTGTATATTTATTCGGACCCTCTCTGTGAGGGCACAACTGTAATAAGTGTGGGTGAGTGTGATGTATGTCTTCCAACCCCACGTCTTTCTCCCTTTTATTTATCCGCTTTTTTTATGGTTAGATTAGGGCATATTTTAATTAGCATAAAGTATGACAGCATGTTTGCATCATTCATCTGTATTGCCTGCATCGGGCTCGGCGCATCATACTAACTGCATTGTACTTTCAATACCAAGTTGAATACATGTTAGTTGTAGCATTTCATATGCCATCTTAGAATAGCCGAACCTACTATAGTTGCATTTTGCATGTGTTGCATTAGGCATTTCTGTACACTTAGGATCATGCATGATTTCTAATATAGTTTCTATTTTGGCTTGGAGTACTCGGTGAGTTTTATGCTTTAGCATCCTTGCATGTGTGTGAGTGAATGCCATGATAGTATGCTTACCATGAGGCTATGTGCTTATCCGATATATCTGACTGAATGCCTGTGGGTGAAGGTTGGGTTATCTGAATTGGAATAAATCATCAAATGTTTCAAAGCCTACCTGCGGGTAGCAAACCATTTTCAAAAAACGAACATGAAATGTTTTGTTCCAATTCAGGCGATCCAGTCTATATTTATATGCTGTGAGCATCACATAGTAACCTAGGCTAATAACCGGAATAAGAACTCACAATGTTTTCAAAAATTGATATCATGGTTAGTAGAGGCCGGTCTATGACCGGGCGAGCGGGGGTGCTCACGAAGTGACCTTCCCCAATCGTACCCAAGTTCCCGAGCCGAGGCAACTTTGGTGATGACGGACACGTGGCCTTTTGGCACCGAGTCAGGGTTTCCTAAATTTCCCAAAATAAAATATTTAGGTGGCGACTCTGTATCTGGCAAAGCAGTCCATGTTTGGCACTTCTTTCAAAAATCAGTTTTCCTAAAAACGATTTGCCGGATTTGGACTCCTTTGGTTCAGATTAAGAACCGTGACAAACATTGTGAGTCCGAGCTGTAGCGAGGTCCCCCGCGGGCCTGTTACACAATTTTTTGAAATTTGGTACTTGTATGAGAGACAATCGGGTCGATTGTTCGGTTTTAAAACCGAGTAGGCTGTTATGGTTTGATTTGTTTGTAAAATCACTGGATTATGAAACAGGGTTCACCAAGAGACGATGTGACCACCTATTTGGTTCTGAAACAAAATTGTCCTAGAATTGTTCCCAAATAGAGTGCAAAATTATGTTTGAAGTTACTTGGTTATGAAACAAAATTGTTCCGAAACATTGGTTATGAAACTGAATTGTTCCGAAAAGGAGTGGAGAATTATGTTCAAATTTGTTTTAGATGTTACCACTAGATTAGGAAACCAAATTGTTTTGAAATAGAGTGGAGAATTGTGTTTGAAGTTGTTTATCAAATCCGTTTTAGATGTTTATTCAAAGTTTGTTTTAGATGTTTGGAGATTCAAAGTTGTTTGCGTGGTTGCAATGGTAAGGCATTTGAAATTCTATTTTAGACTCTTGAAGCACCGTTGGCATTTTTTTTTTTTTTTTTTTTTGTATCAGAAGAAGAATCCATTAAGGAAAGCCATATGGCACTTACAAGAGTCCATCCATCTCAAAATTTACACCATACAAAGTAAAGATATAGCAAGAAAAATAAAGGAAAGAACCTATAAAAAATATTTAGATGCACATCTCGTGCTTGTGCTTGTACTACGGAACAGAGCCGACCATAAAAGTTCGGCAATAGAGCATGTCTAGAATAAATTACAGACCCTAACCACAGAGAGGGTAAGTTAAACATCACCACCGATGGACTCTCACGCATACACACAAAACAACAAGAACAAACCACAAACCATAAAAAACCATAAGAAAACAAACCCATAAACAAACCAGAAAATAGCGACTAACAAAAAGGCAAACCAAAGAAAATCTAAAAAAAAAACAAAATGCAAAATAACCCACAAACCAAAACATCAGCAATGGCAAATGCGAATCCGGCGGGGAAGAAGGTGGCAGAACAGGGGAAGGGAGGCAGCGTCCGGCAGGCCTGTATAAGGCAGCAGATATGACGATGAAAGGCATCAACACTGGACAATGCCGAAAGGGGGCGAGATGGAGAAGAGAGGGCAGATCCGACAGAGCCACGACCGAAGTTGGGGCTAAGGGAAACAAACACCTCACAAAGGAGGGAGAGTACGGAAAACCCAAGCTTCCAAGTTATTGGACAAACCAAGGAAAGGGAAGAAAGAAAGAAAGAAGGGGTAGGAGGAGGGGAGGGGAGGCCGCCGGAAGCCCCTCCCCCACCCCAATGGCCGCTGCACGCTTGAACCCTAAGAGGAGAAAAGTTTAGAGAGAGAATACAAAGTTGTTTCTAGTATTTTATCCCACCAAGCAACGGTTGGCATTTGCGTTGTGGTTGTTCAATTGTCAAGCAGTTTGCTTGGTGGTTTTTAAAAATAATAGTAGAATTGTGAGTATTTGAGAGGATAAAATTGAAATTTAAAAAAAAAATAAAAAACATAACATGCTCTTCACACTTTTAAAATAGTAGTAGATTTAAAATAATAGTAGAATTGTGAGTATTTGAGAGGGTAAAATTGAAATGGAAAATTTACCAATAAATCCTATTTCACAAACTCTTAAACCAATTAGTCCCAACTTTATTCTTTTGTTCGGGTAAGTCCTATCAGTGGGGAAGTTTGTTACTTGTTGATCCTATTTTCCATATTTGGTGCAACTGTATGGACAGTTTTACCCATTATTGTTATGTTTCCATATTCTGTTGGGGGATCACGTGGGTCTTGAGATTTTGTGGGTATAACAGTTGATATTTCAATGTTACGTGTGGAGACGTTTCAGCCTTTTCGACTTTAGGGTTGTTAGTGGTGTGGGTCGGTGATTTACGGTGGTTGTGTGACGGACTGATTTAGAAAGTTTAATGAAAGTCGGTTCCCCGTTGGTTGAAAGGTATGTCTTCTTATTTGTATAGCATTTATAGTTTTGTATGTTTTGGTGGAAGGGGCTGAACGACAACAGGTGAGGGTGGGGGGTTATGTGGTGCATTATTTGGGGTGATTTTTTGTGTTAGGCTGGTATGCTCTGTTTTTTGAATTGCTTCCGTTGTGGGTGTGTGCCGCATTACGTGTTGGTGTAAGGGGGGTTCTGTTCAGCAGGTGGGGTGAGGGGGTTGTGTGCTGCATTTTTGGGGGTTGTTTTCTGTGTTACAGACGTATGTGTTGTTGTTCGAATATTCTCTTGTGTGGGTGTGTATTGTTTTGGTTTTCTAGTGTTTTGTGGGTTTTCTGGTGTGGGTGCATATTTTCTGGTGTGGGTGTGTATTGTTTAGGGTTTTTCTGGTCCTGATGAAGCACGTGTTAATCTTGTTAGGGGGATGGACACACAGGTTATGTTAATATGTTGTTATGGAAATGTTAATGCCGCAATTAATTTGCAAGCTCCATTTTGGTTTGATGACATGGTTAATTGTGCGTGCGAAAAGTTTCCAGGGTTAACACCGGCCCAAGTGTGTTTGTTCTTCAAGATACCAGGTTATAACAATTTCATATTACATAATGATGTCGATGTGGAAAACATGGTATCTCTTGCACGGTCTTTCCATCTGCAATGCATCAATGTCATCATTCAATTACAAGAGTCACGCGACACTGACAATGCTGGCAGCCCGGTTCATAATCTGCAGACTGTCCCGTGTCACACAGCGGGGGTGTTTGATGATTCGGACATGGATGATGAACAAGATTTATTGGAAAATTTCTGCCCTCACATTGATAAGGTTTTTTTGTCTGCTCCATGGGCTAATGGGATTCAACATGTTGGTCAAAGTTTTCAAGGTGGAGCATCTGAATTTCGAAATGTTCTTCGCAAGTATGCGGTTGAGTGTGGCTTTCGCTTCAAATTTGTGAAGAACGATTCTGTTCGAATCACAGCTGTATGTACGATGAGGGAATCGAGAGGATGCATGTGGTTGGTACATGCATGTGTATTGCATGCAAATGGATTTTTCTACCGTCGTAAGTGGAACAGCGAGCACATTTGTGGTGTTGCTGTACGGACCCCCAAAAACCCTAGGGCTGGTTCCGATCTGGTGTCCGATGTTATTTGTGAACGGGTACGTGATAAACCACTCACAAGGCCTACTGATGTTGTGTATGACTTGAAAAAAGATTACGGATTGGAGGTTAGTTACCGAGTTGCATGGTTAGGTGTAGAAAAAGCTCGTGGTGAAATGTCCGGTGCACACTCCATTTCATTTGACCAACTACGATGGTATAGTAGCGTAGTAATGGAAAATAATCCTGGGAGTTACATCAACATTGAATATGATGAACAAAACTACCGTTTCATACGGTATTTCATATCATTCAAAGCATGCATCGACGGGTTCAACCATTGCCGCCCATTGCTTTTCTTGGATGGGACTTTTCTAAAAGGAAAATTCAAGGGGAACTTGCTAGCCGCAACTGCGAAGGATGGCAACCAAGGTATTACTATGTGGTAATTATTTATATATTATATTTATGTGGTGCAAATGTACTTACATTGTTGCTAGGAAGGACACTTTTTGTTCCACATTGGCGAGACCGTCATAACACTTGTTAATAATTTATGTTTCACAGATTGGTTATTTGACAAACAAATTCAAAATGCAGGTTTATTCCCTATGGCCATTGCGATTGTTGATTCTGAAAACACCACAAATTGGGCTTGGTTTTTGGGACACCTCGCAAACGTGGTAAATCGACAAAGAACACTTACATTTGTCTCTGACCGACATGCGGGCTTACTAGAATCGATACCCATCATATTTCCCACAGCGAAGCATGCGTTTTGCTTACAACATTTGCAGCGTAACTTGCAAGACAAGTTACGTTATGTGAATAGTTCATACCGGTCTGTGATGTTGGCTAAATTTCGTGCCTGTGCGTATGCTCCGACTGTGGCTGCATTCAACCAGAGTATGGAAGAGTTCACAAAATGTGGACGTAAGGTTGTGCCTGCTTTCTTAAAAGATTTACCCCTATATTACTGGCGAATGCTTACTTCCAGTACGTAATTACTTCCTTTTTTTCCCCCACACACAATATATTCCTACAGTATATCTTTCCTGTATCATGCATGCGCATTGCCTATTTTTTTGACTAACACATTTCATCCTTCTTCAAAACCAGAGGTTCACGGTACGGTGAGATGAGTTCTAACGCCATTGAATCATTTAACTCATGGATACGGGAAGCACGCCACCTACCAATAACTCAAATGATTGATAGTATCCGGGCAAAAATTATGCGCCAGATGGCAAAACGGAGACGTAAGGCAAATGCGTGGGCAGGTGTTATTTGTCCCAAAATGGAAGCTCAGTTGGTCAAAGCGTATAACAAAGGTAGATCGTGGCTCGTAAGCCAATCAAACGATGACGTGTACGAGGTTCACTCTTTTCCATCCGTCATGGTCGATGTTGGTAGACGTACATGTTCTTGTTTCAAGTGGCAAATCAACGACTTTCCATGTGCTTATGCAGTCGTGGCAATCCGAAACAGTGGTCTAGACCTGTACCAGTTAGTTATTCCCTACTACCATGTGGCTGAGTACCAGAATTCATATGCACAAAACATAACCCCTATTCCAACTGTAGAGAAACCACAATTTGACTCTGCAAATTTTGTCATACATCCCTTCGCTGTTAAACGCCCACCGGGAAGGCCCAAGAAGAAACGCATGCTTTCCAAAGGGGAACAAGTCCAACAAATTCGGTGTGGTCATTGTCAACGCATGGGTAACCACAACAGGAAAACGTGCAAGGAACCAATTTAGCTTCTACACATAATTCGCTGATTCGTACTTTTCACATTAAACTTTCACAGTTTTCTTATTAAATAAGTGGATGTTCCACAATTCCATATGCCGTCATTCAGACAAAAGAGTTAATGAACAAATTTATTTTTGATGCGTTATTCTATTTACCTTTTCACCGTATTATTTACATCTGCTTCGTATTGTACTGCTATTAATTTCAGCACATACGCCATAATTCAATGTGTAGTTGCAACATTTTATCGTGATGTGACCACATCCGCAAACATTACACACAAACAATAAATACAGCACAGAATTGCCTGCTAACAATCATGTTTGGACCATTTTCAATATTGTCCGGATAACCATCATGCGGCCCATAGTCGTGTCGTTTTCCATCTTTTCCATGACTATAATTTTCGCATACATACCATGCTTACACATCAATATCTTTCAATTTTCGACACCCAACTTCTATTACTACGTGCACATCAACGGCACACATTTTCTGCCCACAACTCAGTCCCACAAGTCTTAAATACAACCACACAACCTACCTACAAACGCATGAAGCAACAGGGCAAACAAACAACCAAAATCATAATGCAAATCATACCATACTTTCCATTCAAAATGCGTAAAACGTTATCCACAACGACTTGTACGTAACACCCACAAAAAATATTTCCAACATTTTCTAAACCTGAATTTCCAAACCACAAGTTCAAACCAACAAACATGTTGTTTCAAAAAAACAAACAAAATGCATAAACCAAATTCAAAAAACAGAAACTGCTGTGTCTGAATTCTTTCTCGTCGCCGTTTCAGACCAAACACATCTAATCCTTCAACCCCCGGGTCGGATCGTTGATGAAATACTTAACCATGTTCGCTCGCAACACACTGCAATTACTACCTTGCAATGTTCGCTCCACGTTGCCACGATACATGTACTGTTGCATTATCCACACACTATCACCCCACAATCATTGTTCTGCACATGAAATAAGCACATGTAATCAGTGCCACTCATAACAGCATTGTCATCATTACAGTACCCTTACATTTACAACAACACTGTTACTTACGTGTCTGGTTTTTGCTGTGGACACTTAGTTACGGCCTCTAATGGATGCCTGAAATTTGCCTCAATGCTTTGCTCATCCAGTCCGGACTGACGTAACGATTGCATCATAACATTTGACGCACGTTCTTTTTGTAATTCAATAAACTTACAAAATTAAACCACCACAAAACCAAATCACCAACCATCGTCTACACAACTACAATCAATTTACACAACACACATACTGGTTACACTTATTTACCAGCAGAACAGCTTCGGTGTGGTGCACATCAGTCCTATCCCCACGTTGCCTCATCGGGTTATAATGCTTCCAACTACCATCTTCAGTGTCGTACACTACAAGCATCCAGTGCCCAAGATGACACATTGGAAAATGCATGAAACGAAACTCACTCCCTGCAGACACATTCTTCCGGATATAATTTCCTATCGAACGCACGTCATTACTTTTCACCACGTCCTGCAAATACATCATTGTCATGCAACATTACTACACCACCACAACACCAAAAACAAAAAACAAACAAATAAATAAATCACAAACTCACCAGGCACACACTACTGAAAAAATATGACTTGTCCACCAACTCATTGTCTCCATACATCCTCAACTGGTCGGTCTTCAACAACTCCACGTACGCATCAACGACCTACCAACCACCATAACCAATTTTCAGAACAATGCTGTAGTAACTAAATAATTGTCATGATGCCACCGTTTAAAACAAAATTAACCACAAATATATGAATAGGGAATACAACATTAAAACCACTATATGTAAACACTCATATTCCCACGCATGGAGCTCTGTCGTACAAGGTTTTTCACATTGCTGAAATAAACCATGTAGACGCGCCCGCGTGGGGCCTTCGCTACTACAGTTTGGACTCGATTTGTGTCACGGTTCTTAATCTTGAACCAAAGAGTCCAAATCTGGAAAATCGTTTTGAGAAACAGATTTTTTGAAAAGAGAAGTGCCAAGCATGGACTGCTTTGCCAGATACAGAGTCGCCACCTAAATATTTTTTATGGGGGAATTTAGGAAACCCTGACTCGGTGCCGAAGGCCACATGTCCGTCATCACCGGAGTTTCTCGGCTCGGGAGCTAGGGTACGATTGGGGAAGGTCAGCTATGAGCACCCCCTCTCGCCCGATCCGAAGATCGGCCTCTACTAACCGTGATATCCGTTTTTGAAAACATTATGTGTTCTTATTCCAATTGTTAGCCTATAATTACTATGTTATGCGCACAGCAAACAAGTATAGACTAGATTGCCTAATTTGGAAAGAAACATTGCATATCCGTTTGTTTTGAAAAGCGCTTTGGAATTTTGCTACTCGCAAGTAGGCTAAAACATGGATTTCAATGAGTTTTTCCAACTCAGACAATCCAACCTTCACCCACAGGCACTCAAACAGTTTATCACATATAAGCATTTAGCCACATGGCAAACATACTGTCATGGCAACATTCACACGCATGCAATATGCTAAAGCATAAATACTTACATCGTACTCCGTGCCAAAACAATAAATTAGTTAGCAAACATGCGTGATCCTAGTTTATGTTAAAGTGACTAATGCAACACATACAGGATGCAATTAGAGTAGGCTCGGCTAACCTAAACATGGCATGTGAAATGCAATCAATTGATGCACGTATTCAATTTGGAATTGAAGTACAAGTGCAGTTAGCATGATGTACCGAGCCCGGTGTATGCAAGACGGATGTATGGATGCACGCATGCATAGCATAAGGTATGCTAATTTAAACATGCCCTAGTCTACCATCATAAGCAGGTAAATAAAAGGGAAGAAAGAAATGGGGGTTGGAAGACATTCACACACTCACCCACACTTATTACAGATTTGCCCTCGCTCGGAGGATACGAATAAATATTGCAGTCGAAATAATAAGAAAATAAAATTATTACAGAATTTCTAATTTGCTTAATAGGAAGAATGCAAAAAGAAAGGAAAGGGATGGCCGCAGCCTCTGCCTCGGGATGCGCGAATGATGCATGCTCGAAACCCGGCTCGCCTGAAAAACCTGTACCACACCACTGCCACCTCTGTTTATACTACCCTGCTTCTCTGAAAATTTCCAAAGCCCTAGGACAGGTTCCTTGCATGCTGCAGAGTACCACCGGCCAGGGGAAATTCCCACCGGCAGTGCACAATTTCCACCGGCCGTTTTTGGATCTATCGGCTGTAAACAGATTGCCGGCCGGCGCAGAATTATGCCGGTCGGCAAAAACCTCCTGCAGAAGACAGTTTTGACAGCAAACAGAGGACAGACAGTATGGCATGGGATTTCAGGCACATGTAAGCATGGTCATGCTTCCTATCATGCTTTGAATTCAGGGAAGCATGGCCCTCGATCCTCGAGCCATCAATGGTGCATGATAGCCCAAGGGATCAAGTTTGCCACTTGATGTAAAGATGCATGCAACATACAAATGAAGACCAAGGCATTATCATGTTGAAGTCAAAGGCCCCGGTGACCGAAAGTTAAGGCACGTTACATCACTTATGGTATGAACGCCCCTTAACCCTCACACTTGGTTTGACACCCCAAGCCAAGTAATGCAATGCATGTTATGCAAACATGGCTCAAAATGCAATATGATAACAATATGCAAGGCATGCCAAGTGTCATGCAACTAGTATGGCAAGTATGCAATGTTAGGCACACAAGATGCAAATGCAATGTAAATGTGGACACTTTAAGCGATGAGACCAAAATATTACAACACTTAATGAAGCAATCATGCAATGGTCATAAGACAAGCATGCAAGGGGGCCTCAAACCATAAAGGGGAAGACCTTACGCCATCCCAAAACAGCGGCCAAAAGTGCCTAAAAGGGTGGACAAAAAACCTATGCCAACAAGCAATCCAATGGTCCCAAAGCTAAGGCACAAAAAGGGCCACTTCATTTCCAACAACAAGACCAATCATGGCATGATTTAGGCAAGTAAAAAAACAGAATTTTTACAGACAAAATAGGACTCCAAACCCTCCTAATATGGCAGCTAAAGTGGTTCCAAAGAGGTGTGTGCACCAAGGCTCATATCTAGGCATTAAAAGGGCACACCCTCAAGGCATGGAAGATGTCACAAATGCAAGCATACAAGCATGATTTATGGACTGAAATGGGGTCCTAAATGATGCCAAATCATGAGGATGATCAAGCTACACATGTTAGAGATCAAAATGCTCAAAACTTACAAACTAAAACACAAAGGGATGACATCAAACAAGGCAAGCATGACTGAAATGGATGACCAACAGGCCTTAAACATGGCAAGACAATGCCAAAACCTTCATGAAACTAAGCCTACGCATGCAAGAATCATGGCCTAAACACAAGATACAACTCTAGGCCAAAAGGAGCAATGCAAAGCAAGTACTTTAAGCATGCAAAGAGATATAAATCCGACCAAAAACAGAGATTACATATGACCTAAAAACACCTAAAAAGTTCTGAAATAAGGCAAAAATCAAGCAAGCATGCATGTTACCCTTTAAGCCAAAATGCAAGGAAGTAAGACAATGAAGGGAGAGGGGTGTCCCTCCCCTATGCAAGACTTCAAACCACCTTATTTATCACTGAAAATCAACTGGTTTTTAGTGGTGAAAAGACCAACACACTCAAGCAAACAAGGCCTCACAAGGGAAGCACAAAAGGGGCCAAATAAGGCCTAATAAGGTGAGTTTGCACTCAAACCACAAAATAACCTTAATGAAAGTTCTAAAGCATGAAAATGTAAGCTTTTTTTATGTTATGCACAAAGGCTAAATCAGCAAGCAAGATAGGTAAAAAACTATTGCAAGTTTGGGGAATCTAAAGTAAAGTGCTCACCCTTGAAGATCCTTTGAAGAACAAATGGTCCAGCCCTCTTCTTTTGATCAAAATCAGTCCAAAAACTCAAGAATCAACCCCCCAAGTCCATCAATCTCGGAGTAAGGTGTAATAGTGTGTGTAATGGTGCAAAATTAAGGTAAAATCACACTTTTAGGCCAAGAAACACACACAAAGGAGGAGAGAAAGGGAGATATAGAGATAGGGTGTGTCTATCTATGGAAGCTCTGGTTTTGCCTTCAAAAGTTCTAACCTAGAGCCAAGAGGAGGCTTGTCCTCTTATAGAACTCCCTCTTGCAAAGCTTATACAACAAGCTTGCTTAGAGGGAGATCCCTCCATACACGTGTATGGAGGGAGGCAGAGTTGGTGCCAGCTATCACAGCTGGCACAAAATATCTACATAAAGTAGATGAACAGTGGTCGGCTGCCCAAAAATGTCATTTTGACAAAAAAGAGTGCCGACCGGCAACAAAATGTGCCGACCGGCAGAAAAGATTGCCGATGGAATCAAAAACCAGCCGGTGGCCTCTAGACACTGCCGGTGGTGTGTGGGGATGTCTCACAAGGCATTCCCTTCCCTTCCAAGGAAAAACACAAGTGTTTGGTGTGAAACCAGACACTAAACAGTCAAGTTCGGAGATACTGAGGCAAGGCGCGTAGCCGAGACCTCCGGGAACTCCAAACGAACACAAACATGGATAATCACCGAGTGTTCAAATGGTGACGTCCCAGTCTCGAGGACGGTAAAAAATGGGGTGTCTACAGTTGCCCCTCTTTGACAGAACTCGAAAGTCATAATAATGACGGGAGTGAATGTCAAAGCCCAGAGACGACCCATTTTTGACAAGGCCGAAGACTCAGACAAACATGCAAGACAAACAAGGTACGCGCCCGAAGGCAGGGGGCAAAATGCAAGACAATGCACGAAGCCGAGCATAACTTATGATCATGCAAAGAAAGCTGTAACGAAGCACACATGCGACAATTTTAAGCTAGCATACACCGAACTACACTACAATGCAGAAGGGATGCAAGAGAATTATGTAATTCTCAATACGTCTCACTCGGAGGATACAATACCTGTGTGGCTCGTCTGGTTGCACCAGCCTTAGATGAACCGTACATACAATATCGTGCCTGCAAAGAAAATAAACTTAACAGGTACAATATCGTTAACAACATGCATAATAGTGTACTCGAAATGCGCGACAACGCGAAGCAAGTGGGGAGCACAACAATGCTGTGAAGGTATAGATGTGTAAGTGGAACACGCGGTCTACGCAGGCGACGAATTTGATCGTAAGCATGCGGTCTACGCAGGCAATGAATTTGATCGTAAGCATGCAGTCTACGCAAGTAGAATATGCGGTCTACGCAAGTAATGGAATTGATTAATCGTGCGGTCTACGCAAACAGAATATGCGGTCTACGCAAGTAATCAAGTTGAACAAACATGCGGTCTACGCAAGCAAAACATGCGGTCTACGCAGGTAATGGAATTGAACAATTATGCGGTCTACGCAAGCAAAACATGCGGTCTACGCAAGTAATGAATTTTGAACAAACATGTGGTCTACGCACGTAATGTAATTAACATGCGGTCTACGCAAGTAAAGAGAGTGATTACAAGCATGCAGTCTACGCAGGTAATGTAGTTAACATGCGGTCTACGCAAGTAAAGAAATTGATTACAAACATGCGGTCTACGCAGGTAATGTAATTAACATGCGGTTTACGCAAGTAAAGAAAGTGATTACAAACATGCGGTCTCCGCAGGTAATGTAATTAACATGCGGTCTACGTAAGTAAAGAAAGTGATTACAAACATGCGGTCTACGCAGGTAATGTAATTAACATGCGGTCTACACAAGTAAAGAAAGTGATTGCAAACATGCGGTCTACGCAGGTAGTGTAATTAACATGCGTTCTACGCAAGTAAAGAAAGTGGTTACCAACATGCGGTCTACGTAGGTAATGTAATTAACATGCGGTCTACACAAGTAAAGAAAGTGGTTACCAACATGCGGTCTACGCAGGTAATGTAATTAACATGCGGTCTACGCAAGTAAAGAAAGTGGTTACAAACATGCGGTCTACGCAGGTAATGTAATTAACATGCGGTCTACGCAAGTAAAGTAAGTGGTTACCAACATGCGGTCTACGCAGGTAATGTAATTAACATGCGGTCTACGCAAGTAAAGAAAGTGGTTACAAACATGCGGTCTACGCAGGTAATGTAATTAACATGCGGTCTACGCAAGTAAAGAAAGTGGTTACAAACATGCGGTCTACGCAGGTAATGTAATTAACATGCGGTCTACGCAAGTAAAGAAAGTGGTTACAAACATGCGGTCTACGCAGGTAGTGTAATGAACAGAAACTTGAACATATGTGAGTGAGAACATATCGTTCACAATGCAGGGATGTAAAACACTGTAACACAGCGTAATTGAAGCGATTTGTGTGAGCCCTCAAGACAAGAAAAGGATACGGGAAAGAACGTTCTTCGTACGTATCGAGCATCATTGGCAGAAGTTGTGGCCTGAGGTCAACTCGAAGGTCCATGTTTCAAAAGCGTGCTTCCCGTATGGTCTTAAGTAACGAAGGTGCGAAACCGCGTCGACCGCAAAGGGAGTTTCGCTGGTATCCATTTCGAGACTTGGCTACCCTGTCATTCTATGTTTTACTTTCCTTTTTACTAGTAGTTTAAGCACATTGCACTGCGTCGGGCAGGTTTTATTCTTTCTCAAAATTTACACACTTTTGCAAATCACGTGACGGGAATGAGACAACCATTTTATCCAAAAGATGTTTGCGTTTGTAAACTTTCTATGCATCGCATCGCAAGGTATCACACCACAATGTGAACGAAAATCGAACTCATTTTGAACACCAAGTATTCGCATCGTAATAATCAGGTAGTGAATCGACTTACAACTCGATAAGCAAATGTACAAAGACATGATAGGACCAAACAAGCCTGAGTACAACTCGATAAATAAATCAAAAACTCAAAGAGAGTGAAATACAACTCGATAAGCAAATGTTCAAAAACTCGACAAGCAAACAGGCGTGACTTCGCAAGAGTCGATCACCGGGGGAAGGATCGGAGGTGGTGGAGTTCCCCAATCCCTAGCATAAACAGCTCAGGGAACCAGGAGGAAGCCCATCGGCCAGGGGGAGAGGCCATCGGCCACGTGGAATGGCCATCGGCCAAAAATTTGTTCGGTCGGCAAAATGTGATGGCCGGTCGGCAGAGTTTTTGGCCGGCCGGCTATGAATGAGGGAATCACCAGAATGTTGACACCTGTCCTCCACCCAACCTTATCTCCTCCAAAAGACCCCAACTTCATAGTTTTTCTCAATTCCACACTGATTTGCTCTGATGGAAGAGTTTCTTGCTCAAAATCTCACAGCTTGGATTGCTAGCTTGGATGGCTCGGAAAAGTTAAATTTCCGGGGTTTCGGCATGAATGCACTATTCACTTTGGGTCGTACCCCGTTGCACCTCCCGTTTCTTCAAGCTGCGGCAAGGTTTTGGAATCCAGTGACACATGTCTTTAGCTTCGCCGGGCAAGAGATATGTCCTACCTTTGAAGATTTCCGAGCCTTAATGGAGTCCGAGCGCGACGAGGAGGTCCTGCCCCAACTTAATTTTGGCCATGCCCAATCCTTAGGGTGAATGTGTGGACTCAGCATGCGTGACGCTCGGTCTCTGATTTGTGACGGGATGCTGGACATTCCGAGTTTGACCGATCGATTTTCTGATGCTGGTGATCGCAATAACCATCACTGGAAAGGCTTCTGGCGACACGCCCTCTGTTTGTGCATGCTATCCCATTTTCTATTTGTCTCAGGCTCTGGAGGGGCTAGTGTCCGGCTGATTGAGGTTGCCCAAGGCTTGAAGGAGGGCAAGAGCTGCATTGCGATGACTCTGGTCGAGACGTTAATGGGCTTAGACGCCTTTTACCGTCATGAGACGACCAGATTAGCAGGGAGTCCACTACTACTACAGGTAATGTTTTCCCACCCAATCTCGCATTTATGTATTGCTCACATCACTCGGCCCTCAAGCTCGGTTTTTTCTCACAAAACCCTATTCTCACTTTTCTCTCCTCGTACATCTCTCTATTCTTTATTCTCTCATTTTTCATCCCTCCCCAGGTCTGGTTGATGGACAAACTACAGGTTGTGGACTCTTGCCCAGCATATTCAGCTCGCGGCTACTTCTTCCGGCACCGTCTAGTCAATGCCTTGGATGAGGGATGGTGGTTCGCTTGGATGTGCCGCTTGTCCGCAGACCATATTGCTTGGCGGTGCCCTTGGCTGAGCCTTCCAGCAATGAGTTACAATATGCCCCGGCAGACTGGGATTCAATTGGTTGGTCTCACTCACTGTGTATTCTACTTCCCATTTCGGATTCGACGCCAATTTGGCCATGATCAGACCTGCCCGCCAGAGGGGATAGAGTATCCTGCTACATTCCCAGCCCGAGGCGCACAACTTGCTTGGCAGGCCACCGCGTGGAGGATGAGAGAACTCCTGGCCCCCGCTCTTACTTTCAGTTGCACTTTGTCTGACGAGTGCGTGGATTGGCTCAACGAAGAAGCACAGATTGCGCCCAGCTTGGAATCAGAGGCTTCGACCAGCTCTGGGAGGGGGCGCAGGAACACCTGACTTGACTATGCCCCAGATTTATTGCTTTATTAGGACTTTCAAGTTTTCTTTATGAATGTAATAAAAAGCAACTTCGATTGCATGCAAGAGCAGGAGAACTCTGTTTTGAAATCAATGAAATTGAAGGTTGTGGTACTGAAAATTTTCCGCTTTGGTCCAAAAATGGTCAAAGTTGTAAAAAGATTATTTGAACAAAGTCAGCTTTTATTAAAACTTCTCAAAGACATTTTCGATATGGATCAGAACTGGACACGCCTGAGATCTGTCACTGAGATGCACAACCCCAGATCCCTGCAACTGGAAAGTTGCCCCTAGTCTGAAGAGCGCCGCAGCACTGCGCAGCAACGGAAAGTTGCCCCTAGTCTGAGTGGCACTGCACTGGAGATTCCAACGGATGCTGATAGACAAAGATGACTGAGATGATCAAATGGACAAAGTTGATCGGGGAAGTGTTATGGCTGAACTTCAGGATGAAGCTGCCTACGTATCCCAAACATGGGAATCAAGCCTCACGTAGTTCCGGTTCAGGTTCACTCGAGTATTTTCACTCTCTTTTTGCGCTCTAACTTTTGCCAAGGCCGCCCTTTGCGGGTTTTCAGCCTTGCGAGCTCAGTTTTTATATTTTTTAATTTTTTGTGCTCTAACTTTTGCCTAGGTCGCCCTTTCGGGTTTTCGGCCTAGCGAGCCTCTCAAGGGTAATATTTCTTCAACTTGTCCATGTTGATCGGTTGGGAGAATTCCAAGCCATCTAAGTCCATCAGAACCACAGCTCCACCTGACCAGATAGCTTTGATGATGTAGGGGCCGGTCCAATTGGGTCTGAACTTGCCCCTTGGGTCGTGGATGAGAGCTCGGTTGTCCTTGAGCACCAAATCCCCTTCTTTTAGATTTCTGGACTTAACCTTCTTGTTGAAAGCCCGGGCAATTCTCCGCTGATAACTTTGGACGTGGTACAGTGCTTTCAGCCTTCTCTCGTCAAAGAGCATGAGTTCCTCAAACCTACTCTGCTGCCAATCTGCCTCAGCTATCTGACACTCAGCCAATACCCGTAAAGACGAAACTTCAATTTCGATAGGTAGAACGGCCTCCATTCCATAAACCAAAGAATACGGAGTCGCTCCGGTAGAAGTTCTAATTGAAGTCCTGTAGCCCCACAGAGCAAACGGCAACTTATCTGGCCAATCCCGGTAGGTTTCCACCATCTTCCGCAGTATGTGCTTGATGTTCTTGTTGGCGGCCTCAACTGCTCCGTTGGTTTGCGGCCGGTATGTCGATGACTTATGAAAAGCCACGTTATACTTCTCCAACAAGTCAACCACTTCTTTCTTAAAGTGGGATCCATTATCCGAAATAATCTCGTTTGGCACCCCGTAGCGACAGATGATGTTGTTTCTGATGAACTTTGCGACGTGCGACGCCTTCAACACCGCGTATGATTGGGCCTCGACCCACTTTGTGAAATAATCTATCGCTACCAGGATATACTCATGCCTATTCGACCCCTTCGGGGTAACAGCTCCGATCACATCAATTCCCCAAACGAAAAATGGCCATGGGGACGTCATGTTGTACAACTTGGACGGTGGGATGTTTATACGGTTTGCATGGATCTGGCATTTGTGACATCGCCGAACAAAGCCGATACAATCCTCCTCCATGGTAGACCAGTAGTAGCCCTGTCTGAGGATCTTTCTGGCTAGCATTACTCCATTCATGTGCGCGCCGCACTCCCCTCCATGGATGGCCTCCATCAGGCGCTTCGACTCTTCAGCTTCTACACAGAGCTTATGCATTCCCAGATGACCCCTTTTGTACAGCTTACCCCCGCAGATGATGAACTGAACAGCCATTCTTCTGATTGCCCTCTTATCCTTGGCATTTGCCCCTAGTGGATACGTCTCCTTTTCCAAGAAGTTCCAAATGTCGTAATACCAGGGGTTGTCGTCTTGAGACTCATCTATGGCGGAAATTGATTCGTATGCTGGCGCAAACTTCTGATCAATAATGACTGGACGCATCCGGACTCCGGACGGGATGTCTATCATGGAAGATAGAGTTGCTAGTGAATCGGCGAACCTGTTGTTCTCTCTTACTAGGTGGGTGAAATTTAGCTTCTCAAACCGAGGGATTAACAAATCCAAGGTTTGGTAGTAAATTATCATCCTTTCCTCTTTGACTTTCCAGTCTCCTTTTGCTTGAGATACAACAAGGTTTGAGTCCCCAACGACGTCTAACCGTCTTGCCCCTAGTTCTAGGGCTGCTTCTAGGCCGGCAATACATGCCTCATACTCTGCTTCATTATTCGAGACTTTGAACCGGAGCTTGAATGCTAAAGGGATACGGGAATCGTCCGGCGCTATCAGCAACACTCCTATCCCATACCCATATTGGTTTGACGCTCCGTCAAAGTACATCGTCCAAGTTTCATCTTCGATGTGCAGAATGGCTTCATCTGGGAACAGGTACTCAACCGCTTCATCCCCTTCAACCGGGTGGTCGGCAAGGAACTCCGCTACCGCTCTTCCTTTCACTGACTTACGTGTTACATAGTTCAAATCAAATTCAGAAAGCAATAGCAGCCAACGAGCTAGCCTACCCGTAAGTGCTGATTTCTCGAAAAGATATTTGATGGGATCCAAACGTGAAACCAACATTACAGAGTGAGCTAACAGGTAGTGCCGCAGCTTCCTGGTAGCCCATACCAAGGCCAAGCAAGCCTTCTCCAGCGGAGTGTAGCGGGTCTCGTAATCCAGCATCTTCTTGCTCAGATAGTAGATGGCCCTTTCCACTTTGTCTTCTGACTCTTGTGCGAGCATGCAGCCCATGGTAGTCTCAGTTATCGAAAGGTACAATATCAACGGTCCCCCCGGCTCTGGTGGTGACAACACGGGCGGGTTCTGTAGATACTCTTTGATCTGTTCAAAAGCTGCTTGACATCGGCCGTCCCATTGGAACTTCTTTCCTTTCTTCAGGAGACCAAAAAGTGGTTCACAAGTCAAGGTTAATTTAGAGATAAACCGTCTTATGAATTGCACTTTACCCAGAAAGCCTCGCACCTCATTTTTAGTCCTTGGTGGTGGCATTTCTAAGATGGCCTTGATTTTGGAAGGGTCGACCTCGATGCCCCTTTGTGTAATCAGAAGCCCTAGCATTTTTCCCGCTGTAACACCAAAAGTACACTTCTGGGGATTCAACCGCAGCCGAAACTCTCTGATCCTTTGAAAGAATTTTTGTAAGGCGGTGTAGTGGCCTTCTCTTTCTTTGGACTTGACAATCATGTCGTCCACATACACCTCGACCTCTTTATGGATCATATCATGCAATATTGTAGTTGCTGCCCGTTGATAAGTAGCTCCAGCGTTTTTCAACCCAAATGACATCACTCTATAACAATATGTACCCCACGGGGTAGTGAATGCAGTCTTCTCCCGGTCCTTCGGGTGCCATTACTATCTGATTATAGCCTGAAAAGCCATCCATAAACGAAAGCAAGGCGTGTCCTGCCGTGAAATCTACCAATTCATCAATGTGCGGCAAGGGAAAGTCGTCCTTCGGACTGGCCCTGTTCAAATCTCTGAAGTCTACACAGACCCGAATTCTGCCATCCTTCTTCGGCACCGGAACAATGTTGGCCAACCAAATCGGGTATTCGGATACCAGCAGGAAGCCTGCATCGATTTGTTTGGTGACCTCTTCCTTGATCTTAATGGCCCAATCAGGGCGGATCCTTCTGAGTTTCTGCTTGACAGGTCGGGCCTCGGGATCAAGAGGGATCCGGTGCTGTACAATCTCAGGATCGATTCCAGGCATGTCTTCGTAGGACCACACGAAAACATCTTTGAAATCTTTTAATAAAGCGACTAAGCGCTCGCGTTCCTCAGAAGACAACGTGGACCCGATCTGGACCAGCCGCGGGTCCTTCTCAGTACCAACATTCACAGTAGTGATTTCATCCATTAAGGGTTTAACAAATCTTTCCTGTTCTTGATCAATTAACCGTTGCAAAACCGGAGTAATTTCTTCCTCGTCGTTTTCATCAAAATTTTGAAAATCCTGATTTAAGCAATAAATCAAAGGCACAGAAAAATACTCAGAAACCACATCCACGTCGTTCTCATTAAACACTTCCAAGCCGTCTGATTCTTCTGTTACAACAGACTAAAAAGAGAAAGAAAATGACGACCTAGACAGGACGGTGGCATCCGGTTTATCACCCCCAGGAAAATCGGACTCAGACTCAGTCGAGCTGGAACCTGATTCCGACTCACAGGACTCGGTGGAATCAGATTCCGGCTCACTACCTGACCCGGTGCTGCTGGACAAAAATCCTTCTTCATATTGCCACACGAGAGAGGGTGCGATGGATGCATCCAAAATAGTTGTTGGTAGGCTCGCAGCCGTTTCGTTCCCGATCACACATACCGAGGAGCTATCCCCCAAGCACTTCTGTTCGATCGGAGGATCTGAAAGCAGACATGCCAGCGCTGCCCCCATTTCATTTTCAGCGTCCTCAGACTGCACTTCCTTACTTTGTTCAGCCTCAACCGATAGGTTTGCCTCCCCTTCGACGTTGTCATTCTCAGGTAGCTGTAGGTCAAAGAAGATCTCGAAACCTGGCACGCGTTTCTTCTCCGCGTTCAGCCATGGCTCTAGGAAGCCACAAAACAGAAAGTCCTCCCCCTCCCGGACGAAGCGTCCGTTTAGGGTACCCTGAATGGGCCTATGCATCAACTCGAAAGGCTTCCCAGCCTTCTTTGCTCTGGCTCTTTCGGCCATTTCCTTTCCTTTCCTTATCCAGTCCTCTTTGGTGGGTAGATAACCCAATCCAAAGGTATGAGGGTTGTGCGGCACTTCGGCCAATACTGCGACGCCTTTCCGGCCGCTCTTGCCCAATCCCATCCCGAGGATATGTTGGAGCTTGTTCATGAGATAGACTGCCTGAGCACTAACATATATCCCTTCACTAGCAGCCATAATGTCCTGTACAACCCGAGCCTCAGCCAAGGTAAAACCCGATATGAACACATCTTCCATATCGTGTTCAATTTCTAGAACAGGCGTGGATACTTCTGGCGGCAGATGAATCGATGAATTTCCGAAGACAATGGCTACCCCCTTCCCATAGGGGTATTTCACCACTTGATGTAGGGTGGAGGAGACTGCCTTCGCCTGATGCAGCCACGGCCGCCCTAGAAGCAGGTTGAAAGTTGCAGGAACCTCCAAGACATGGAAATCTATCCCATGCTGTCCCGGCCCAACCTTTGTTTGAATCTTAACCGTTCCCATTACTTCCCGGCTTGTGTTGTCATACGCCCGAATCACTTGGGCCGTTGGCACAAAATTCGCGACTTTCAAACCGATCGCATAAGTTGTCCTTGCCGGGCAGACGTTGATGGCGGACCCCGTGTCAACAAGCACCACGGGTATCCATTTATCTCTGCACTCCACAGAGATGTAGAGTGGCTTGTTATGGTTCGCACCCTCGGGTGGCATTTCTTTGTCAGAGAAACTCAATGCCGGGGAACTTCCTCCCGAAAAGACTAAGCCCACCAGCTGTTCAGGCGTGGTGTCTATAGAAAGCTTGGCTTTGTCCATGGCTGAAAGGACAGCCTGTCTATGTTCTCGAGAAGCCATAAGCAGCCCCCAGATGGAGATGTCTACTTGTATCTTTTTCAATTGTCTCAATACGGCCTCGTCTTCGAGTTGCTTTTCCTTTTGCTTCTCTGCTTCCTTATCTTTTCCAGACGCCTCCGGTTGATCTAGGTGTGGAGGCTTGAAATACCGTCCACTCCTAGTCATGTGATCGACTTCGCCGATATACCAGGTATCATCTGGTTGGTTACCTTCCCAATCCTCGTCCGTGTGGACAAGACATAGATCGTCGTCTTCCCACCACATACCATCTGCAGCTGACAGGCATCTGTCTGGTTCTGGCATAACTGTCCCGATACTTGCAGTACCTTTTATCCCTATGCTCGCAGCATTCTCCATTTCTGTACTTGTGGCAGTTTCAACCCCCACGTGGCCCTTTGCCTTCCTGATCCTCTCAGAATCTTCGAATCTTTCCTGTTCTGACTGTGTCAATGCAGTAGATTGCTCAATGATCCCTGTACTCAAAATGCTCCATTCCCGAGCGAAACTCTCGACACCGGCGCTCTCCGGCGATGTATTCTGCTTTCAACCATCCCGGCTGTTATTGACATTTCTGCCCCTGCCGGGCCTTGTTCTGACTGAAACCCTCCTACCACATCTGGCTGATCGTCCAACTATCCCGTGGCCTCCGCCGATTCTTCATAATCGAACCAGTTGATGGCTGAGTCTTCTGGATCTTGGTTATCGTAAAACTGGAACTTGGCAAGATCCTCTTCCACGGCTGCCAAATCATCCGTTCCCTGTCCTGGACTGTCCCCTTGGATTGCACACAGCTCTCCCTCGGCTGGAAATTCGACATCTGGTCTGTTCTGGCCCACTGGTGAAATGTAGCCACTCGGATTATAAGCGTTCCCAACATCACTCCCAGATTCCGCAGACTCTGGTTTGACAACCCCCTTTTCCTTCGGAGTCTTCTCCCTCCTGCTCTCGATGGTCACCACCACTGGATTGGGTTGGGTTATGGAGACGTCCATCATGCACAAATCGGTGCAATCAGGAAGGGAAACCTCCGGCTTAGGCAGGTAGGAGGGTGTGATATAGATACTAGGATCGTAGAATGCGACCCCAGTGTGGATGAAATTGATTCTTTTGGGTGGTGGAGCTTGGTTATGTGTGGGGAGAGGATTTGTAGTAACATTGGGTTTCTCAGGAGGTAAAATCACCCCATTATCAATGAGATCTTGAATCTCATGATGCAACCGAAAGCACAGGTCGGTGTCGTGACCGTGCTGCTGGTGGAACGCACAATACTTGGCTGGATTGTGGGCAGCGGGGAGTCTTTCCGGTAGGGGCCGCGGCTCTAGGGGCTTCAGATGCCCTTTTCTGATCAAAACCCCCAAAGCTTTGGACAGGGGCATATAAAGTGGAGCGAAGGTTCTGGTATTTTTGGGGGGGTATTTGGCTGTTTGTGGGTTGCTTCCGGACGCACCGGAGAATGGTGTGGCTGCCATAGTTCTCGGGGAGGGATTGGTGGTGACCATACTCACTTCGGAAGTCCTGGTAGTCGTAGCGCCACTCGGGCCTGCATTAGTATTACGATTGAAAGTTCTGCGGGGTTGCTCCCGGTCATTATCAATCAATCCTTGTCTTAAGGCATCCTCGATCTGCACCCCCATTTCATGCAGATCAGCAAAGGTAGGGAAGGGGATTACAATCATCTTTTGCATTAGCTTCGGCTGAAGATTGCGCACAATCATCCGAATCTGGTCTTTGTCCGTGGGTCTTAAGGTCATCATCGAAGCCTTAGCCCGCCATCTGGTTACGAATTCTGAGAAGCTCTCCTTGGTTTCTTGCCTCGTTGTCTCGAGATCCCGGGTCGTGATCTCGATTTGTGTGTTATACGAGTACTGCAGGATGAAGGCCTCAGCCATCTCGTCCCAACTTCTCTTGACATCATCCTCCAATTTGGCATACCATGCGGCCGCTACACCCGACAGGGTCCGGCCAAATAAAGACAGCTTCTGTAATCTAGTGAGGCCCATTGGCCTTAGGACGTCTGAAAATAGTCGCAGGTGTACCATGGGATCCTCAGATCCGTCAAAACGATCAATTTGTGGCATCTTAAACCGATCTGGCAGCGTCACGGCTGCGTCAGTGTATCCGTCTCCAATGTCCGGAATGGACTTCACACCTTGAGATTTCTTGAACAGCTTTTCAAGCTTGTGCATTGTTAATGCCACGGGGTCTACCTCGGACTCGAAGGGAGAATCCGATAGATTGATAGGAATGGGTGCCTTGGATTGTTGAGGCAGAATCGGGGGTCGAGCCGGCCCCGTTGGGATGTCTATATCTTCTTAGACATTCCGGGCGTTTGGCGTCTCTTCGGGTATTGGAACCCTTAGTGGGGGAGGGACTTGCTGTGAAGCTGACGCCCCAGTTGCTGTTGCAATCTCACAATTAACTCCGCTTGCTCACTCATAACTGTGGCTTGTTGTCTGACGAATTCTGCCTGTCGGACAGCATCCTGCTGCATCATTTTCATGCTTTCTTGGAGTTGGCGCACCATCTCTTCTAAATTAGCCATGCTGCTCTGTTCTGACTGAGTTGTCAGTGTATGTTCCCTTTCTGCGGGTGAAACAGGATCCTGATCCCTACTGTACACAGGTGGGGTAGATGAAGCCCTCTGTACTGACTGTTGAACCGATGCCCTCTGCCTAGTTGCCTTCCGTTTAGTAACCGGGGGTAGAGAATGGTACACCGGTTGTCCTTCTATCAGATCATCAGATCGATGGAGCCGACGACCTCTGATCCAGAGTGCTTGGGGAATATCTACCGGGTTGGAAGCAATGAAGCTAAACTACCTAGCAAAAAGATAAATAAAGCAGTAAATAAACTAACAGTCGGACAGCATAACGACATAAAATAAATGCACAATACACAGTTGGATATTCATAATACATAGTCGGTAAGCCGAACACACTGTTCCTCGATACTGATCACTGTTCCCCAAAATCTCTGTTCCCAAAACTGAACCCTGATACCCGCAGATAGCTGATTCTCTTAAACTGATACTGATACCCTCAGGCCTAATACTCAATCTCGCAAACTGATATGCACGTTCCTGTAGAGCAACACTCTAAAAGCACATAGCAAGTAAAGAGAGCCAAAACACCCCTATGTTGGGGTAGGGTTTCCCTGTCCTATTTTGTCAGGAGCTAGGGTTTCACTATGCACGCAGCGGTTCTCAAACAACCTAACATCGGGTAAGCAGCCTGTCCTAACTTGGAATGGTCACTATGGATCCGAATATGCACTAGGTCGAACGGTCGAAAAGGGTGCCCCGGTAAACCGGGGTTTGTGTTCCCATGCTGTCAGAGCCCATAACCGGTCAGCCTTATGGTCATGCCTTGACAAGACAAGCCTCCGGCAAACCGTTCAGGAATGGCAGATGGCAAACACTGTGTTCCTAGGCGCACCAATGCAAATGCAATGCAAAGAGACACATAGATGAAGTCAAAATGGGATATCACGAGTTCGAGTCAAGCTCTCTAATGTCCCCAGCAGAGTCGCCAGAAACTGTAGACGCGCCCGCGTGGGGCCTTCGCTACTACAGTTCGGACTCGATTTGTGTCACGGTTCTTAATCTTGAACCAAAGAGTCCAAATCTGGCAAATCGTTTGGAGAAACAGATTTTTTGAAAAGAGAAGTGCCAAGCATGGACTGCTTTGCCAGATACAGAGTCGCCACCTAAATATTTTTTATGGGGGAATTTAGGAAACCCTGACTCGGTGCCGAAGGCCACATGTCCGTCATCACCGGAGTTTCTCGGCTCGGGAGCTAGGGTACGATTGGGGAAGGTCAGCTATGAGCACCCCCTCTCGCCCGATCCGAAGATCGGCCTCTACTAACCGTGATATCCGTTTTTGAAAACATTATGTGTTCTTATTCCAATTGTTAGCCTATAATTACTATGTTATGCGCACAGCAAACAAGTATAGACTAGATTGCCTAATTTGGAAAGAAACATTGCATATCCGTTTGTTTTGAAAAGCGCTTTGGAATTTTGCTACTCGCAAGTAGGCTAAAACATGGATTTCAACGAGTTTTTCCAACTCAGACAATCCAACCTTCACCCACAGGCACTCAAACAGTTTATCACATATAAGCACTTAGCCACATGGCAAACATACTGTCATGGCAACATTCACACGCATGCAATATGCTAAAGCATAAATACTTACATCGTACTCCGTGCCAAAACAATAAATTAGTTAGCAAACATGCGTGATCCTAGTTTATGTTAAAGTGACTAATGCAACACATACAGGATGCAATTAGAGTAGGCTCGGCTAACCTAAACATGGCATGTGAAATGCAATCAATTGATGCACGTATTCAATTTGGAATTGAAGTACAAGTGCAGTTAGCATGATGTACCGAGCCCGGTGTATGCAAGACGGATGTATGGATGCACGCATGCATAGCATAAGGTATGCTAATTTAAACATGCCCTAATCTACCATCATAAGCAGGTAAATAAAAGGGAAGAAAGAAATGGGGGTTGGAAGACATTCACACACTCACCCACACTTATTACAGATTTGCCCTCGCTCGGAGGATACGAATAAATATTGCAGTCGAAATAATAAGAAAATAAAATTATTACAGAATTTCTAATTTGCTTAATAGGAAGAATGCAAAAAGAAAGGAAAGGGATGGCCGCAGCCTCTGCCTCGGGATGCGCGAATGATGCATGCTCGAAACCCGGCTCGCCTGAAAAACCTGTACCACACCACTGCCACCTCTGTTTATACTACCCTGCTTCTCTGAAAATTTCCAAAGCCCTAGGACAGGTTCCTTGCATGCTGCAGAGTACCACCGGCCAGGGGAAATTCCCACAGGCAGTGCACAATTTCCACCGGCCGTTTTTGGATCTATCGGCTGTAAACAGATTGCCGGCCGGCGCAGAATTATGCCGGTCGGCAAAAACCTCCTGCAGAAGACAGTTTTGACAGCAAACAGAGGACAGACAGTATGGCATGGGATTTCAGGCACATGTAAGCATGGTCATGCTTCCTATCATGCTTTGAATTCAGGGAAGCATGGCCCTCGATCCTCGAGCCATCAATGGTGCATGATAGCCCAAGGGATCAAGTTTGCCACTTGATGTAAAGATGCATGCAACATACAAATGAAGACCAAGGCATTATCATGTTGAAGTCAAAGGCCCCGGTGACCGAAAGTTAAGGCACGTTACATCACTTATGGTATGAACGCCCCTTAACCCTCACACTTGGTTTGACACCCCAAGCCAAGTAATGCAATGCATGTTATGCAAACATGGCTCAAAATGCAATATGATAACAATATGCAAGGCATGCCAAGTGTCATGCAACTAGTATGGCAAGTATGCAATGTTAGGCACACAAGATGCAAATGCAATGTAAATGTGGACACTTTAAGCGATGAGACCAAAATATTACAACACTTAATGAAGCAATCATGCAATGGTCATAAGACAAGCATGCAAGGGGGCCTCAAACCATAAAGGGGCAGACCTTACGCCATCCCAAAACAGCGGCCAAAAGAGCCTAAAAGGGTGGACAAAAAACCTATGCCAACAAGCAATCCAATGGTCCCAAAGCTAAGGCACAAAAAGGGCCACTTCATTTCCAACAACAAGACCAATCATGGCATGATTTAGGCAAGTAAAAAAACAGAATTTTTACAGACAAAATAGGACTCCAAACCCTCCTAATATGGCAGCTAAAGTGGTTCCAAAGAGGTGTGTGCACCAAGGCTCATATCTAGGCATTAAAAGGGCACACCCTCAAGGCATGGAAGATGTCACAAATGCAAGCATACAAGCATGATTTATGGACTGAAATGGGGTCCTAAATGATGCCAAATCATGAGGATGATCAAGCTACACATGTTAGAGATCAAAATGCTCAAAGCTTACAAACTAAAACACAAAGGGATGACATCAAACAAGGCAAGCATGACTGAAATGGATGACCAACAGGCCTTAAACATGGCAAGACAATGCCAAAACCTTCATGAAACTAAGCCTACACATGCAAGAATCATGGCCTAAACACAAGATACAACTCTAGGCCAAAAGGAGCAATGCAAAGCAAGTACTTTAAGCATGCAAAGAGATATAAATCCGACCAAAAACAGAGATTACATATGACCTAAAAACACCTAAAAAGTTCTGAAATAAGGCAAAAATCAAGCAAGCATGCATGTTACCCTTTAAGCCAAAATGCAAGGAAGTAAGACAATGAAGGGAGAGGGGTGTCCCGCCCCTATGCAAGACTTCAAACCACCTTATTTATCACTGAAAATCAACTGGTTTTTAGTGGTGAAAAGACCAACACACTCAAGCAAACAAGGCCTCACAAGGGAAGCACAAAAGGGGCCAAATAAGGCCTAATAAGGTGAGTTTGCACTCAAACCACAAAATGCAAGACAATGTACGAAGCCGAGCATAACTTATGATCATGCAAAGAAAGCTGTAACGAAGCACACATGCGACAATTTCAAGCTAGCATACACCGAACTACACTACAATGCAGAAGGGATGCAAGAGAATTATGTAATTCTCAATACGTCTCACTCGGAGGATACAATACCTGTGTGGCTCGTCTGGTTGCACCAGCCTTAGATGAACCGTACATACAATATCGCGCCTGCAAAGAAAATAAACTTAACAGGTACAATATCGTTAACAACATGCATAATAGTGTACTCGAAATGCGCGACAACGCGAAGCAAGTGGGGAGCACAACAATGCTGTGAAGGTATAGATGTGTAAGTGGAACACGCGGTCTACGCAGGCGACGAATTTGATCGTAAGCATGCGGTCTACGCAGGCAATGAATTTGATCGTAAGCATGCAGTCTACGCAAGTAGAATATGCGGTCTACGCAAGTAAAACATGCGGTCTACGCAAGTAGAATATGCGGTCCACGCAAGTAATGGAATTGATTAATCGTGCGGTCTACGCAAACAGAATATGCGGTCTACGCAAGTAATGAATTTGAACAAACATGCGGTCTACGCAAGCAAAACATGCGGTCTACGCAGGTAATGGAATTGAACAATTATGCGGTCTACGCAAGCAAAACATGCGGTCTACGCAAGTAATGAATTTTGAACAAACATGCGGTCTACGCACGTAATGTAATTAACATGCGGTCTATGCAAGTAAAGAGAGTGATTACAAACATGCGGTCTACGCAGGTAATGTAGTTAACATGCGGTCTACGCAAGTAAAGAAATTGATTACAAACATGCGGTCTACGCAGGTAATGTAATTAACATGCAGTCTACGCAAGTAAAGAAAGTGATTACAAACATGCGGTCTACGCAGGTAATGTAATTAACATGCGGTCTACGTAAGTAAAGAAAGTGATTACAAACATGCGGTCTACGCAGGTAATGTAATTAACATGCGGTCTACGCAAGTAAAGAAAGTGATTGCAAACATGCGGTCTACGCAGGTAGTGTAATTAACATGTGGTCTACGCAAGTAAAGGAAGTGGTTACCAACATGCGGTCTACGTAGGTAATGTAATTAACATGCAGTCTACGCAAGTAAAGAAAGTGGTTACCAACATGCGGTTTACGCAGGTAATGTAATTAACATGCGGTCTACGCAAGTAAAGAAAGTGGTTACAAACATGCGGTCTACGCAGGTAATGTAATTAACATGCGGTCTACGCAAGTTAAGAAAGTGGTTACCAACATGCGGTCTACGCAGGTAATGTAATTAACATGCGGTCTACGCAAGTAAAGTAAGTGGTTACCAACATGCGGTCTACGCAGGTAATGTAATTAGCATGCGGTCAACGCAAGTAAAGAAAGTGGTTACAAACTTGCGGTCTACGCAGGTAATGTAATTAACATGCGGTCTACGCAAGTAAAGAAAGTGGTTACAAACATGCAGTCTACGCAGGTAGTGTAATTAACATGCGGTCTACGCAAGTAAAGAAAGTGGTTACAAACATGCGGTCTACGCAGGTAATGTAATTAACATGCGGTCTACGCAAGTAAAGAAAGTGGTTACAAACATGCGGTCTACGCAGGTAGTGTAATGAACAGAAACTTGAACATATGTGAGTGAGAACATATCGTTCACAATGCAGGGATGTAAAACACTGTAACACAGCGTAATTGAAGCGATTTGTGTGAGCCCTCAAGACAAGAAAAGGATACGGGAAGGAACGTTCTTCGTACGTATCGAGCATCATTGGCAGAAGTTGTGGCCTGAGGCCAACTCGAAGGTCCATGTTTCAAAAGCGTGCTTCCCGTATGGTCTTAAGTAACGAAGGTGCGAAACCGCGTCGTTGCCCGAACAAAGGCATGGAAGGTGCGTTGACCGCAAAGGGAGTTTCGCTGGTATCCATTCCGAGACTTGGCTACCCTGTCATTCTATGTTTTACTTTCCTTTTTACTAGTAGTTTAAGCACATTGCACTGCGTCGGGCAGGTTTTATTCTTTCTCAAAATTTACACACTTTTGCAAATCACGTGACGGGAATGAGACAACCATTTTATCCAAAAGATGTTTGCGTTTGTAAACTTTCTATGCATCGCATCGCAAGGTATCACACCACAATGTGAACGAAAATCGAACTCATTTTGAACACCAAGTATTCGCATCGTAATAATCAGGTAGTGAATCGACTTACAACTCGATAAGCAAATGTACAAAGACATGATAGGACCAAACAAGCGTGAGTACAACTCGATAAATAAATCAAAAACTCAAAGAGAGTGAAATACAACTCGATAAGCAAATGTTCAAAAACTCGACAAGCAAACAGGCGTGACTTCGCAAGAGTCGATCACCGGGGGAGGGATCGAAGGTGGTGGAGTTCCCCAATCCCTAACATAAACAGCTCAGGGAACCAGGAGGAAGCCCATCGGCCAGGGGGAGAGGCCATCGGCCACGTGGAATGGCCATCGGCCAAAAATTTGTTCGGTCGGCAAAATGTGATGGACGGTCGGCAGAGTTTTTGGCCGGCCGGCTATGAATGAGGGAATCACCAGAATGTTGACACCTGTCCTCCACCCAACCTTATCTCCTCCAAAAGACCCCAACTTCGTAGTTTTTCTCAATTCCACACTGATTTGCTCTGATGGAAGAGTTTCTTGATCAAAATCTCACTGCTTGGATTGCTAGCATGGATGGCTCGGAAAAGTTGAATTTCCGGGGTTTCGGCATGAATGCACTATTCACTTTGGGTCGTACCCCGTTGCACCTCCCATTTCTTCAAGCTGCGGCAATGTTTTGGAATCCGGTGACACATGTCTTTAGCTTCGCCGGGCAAGAGATATGTCCTACCTTTGAAGATTTTCGAGCCTTAATGGAGTCCGAGCGCGACGAGGAGCTCCTGCCCCAACTTAATTTTGGCCATGCCCAATCCTTAGGGTGAATGTGTGGACTCAGCATGCGTGACGCTCGGTCTCTGATTTGTGACGGGATGCTGGACATTCCGAGTTTGACCGATCGATTTTTTGATGCGGGTGATCGCAATAACCATCACTGGCAAGGCTTCTGGCGACACGCCCTCTGTTTGTGCATGCTATCCCATTTTCTATTTGTCTCAGGCTCTGGAGGGGCTAGTGTCCAGCTGATTGAGGTTGCCCAAGGCTTGAAGGAGGGCAAGAACTGCATTGCGATGACTCTGGCCGAGACGTTAATGGGCTTAGACGCCTTTTACCGTCATGAGACAACCAGATTAGCAGGGAGTCCACTACTACTACAGGTAATGTTTTCCCACCCAATCTCGCATTTATGTATTGCTCACATCACTCGGCCCTCAAGCTCGGTTTTTTCTCACAAAACCCTATTCTCACTTTTCTCTCCTCGTACATCTCTCTATTCTTTATTCTCTCATTTTTCATCCCTCCCCAAGTATGGTTGATGGACAAACTACAGGTTGTGGACTCTTGCCTAGCATATTCAGCTCGCGGCTACTTCTTCCGGCACCGTCTAGTCAATGCCTTGGATGAGGGATGGTGGTTCGCTTGGATGTGCCGCTTGTCCGCAGACCATATTGCTTGGCGGTGCCCTTGGCTGAGCCTTCCGGCAATGAGTTACAATATGCCCCGGCAGACTGGGATTCAATTGGTTGGTCTCACTCACTGTGTATTCTACTTCCCATTTCGGATTCGACGCCAATTTGGCCATGATCAGACCTGCCCGCCAGAGGGGATAGAGTATCCTGCTGCATTCCCAGCCCGAGGCGCACAGCTTGCTTGGCAGGCCACCGCGTGGAGGATGAGAGAACTCCTGGCCTCCGCTCTTACTTTCAGTTGCACTTTGTCTGACGAGTGCGTGGATTGGCTCAACGAAGAAGCACAGATTGGGCCCAGCTTGGCATCAGAGGCTTCGACCAGCTCTGGGAGGGGGAGCAGGAACACTTGACTTGACTATGCCCCAGATTTATTGCTTTATTAGTACTTTCAAGTTTTCTTTATGAATGTAATAAAAAGCAACTTCGATTGTATGCAAGAGCAGGAGAACTCTGTTTTGAAATCAATGAAATTGAAGGTTGTGGTACTGAAAATTTTCCGCTTTGGTCCAAAAATGGTCAAAGTTATAAAAAGATTATTTGAACAAAGTCAGCTTTTATTAAAACTTCTCAAAGACATTTTCGATATGGATCAGAACTGGACACGCCTGAGATCTGTCACTGAGATGCACAACCCCAGATCCCTGCAACTAGAAAGTTACCCCTAGTCTGAAGAGCGTCGCAGCACTGCGCAGCAACGGAAAGTTGCCCCTAGTTTGAGTGGCACTGCACTGGAGATTCCAACGGATGCTGATAGACAAAGATGACTGAGATGATCAAATGGACAAAGTTGATCGGGGAAGTGTTATGGCTGAACTTCAGGATGAAGCTGCCTACGTATCCCAAACATGGGAATCAAGCCTCACGTAGTTCCGGTTCAGGTTCACTCGAGTATTTTCACTCTCTTTTTGCGCTCTAACTTTTGCCAAGGCCGCCCTTTGCGGGTTTTCAGCCTTGCGAGCTCAGTTTTTATATTTTTTAATTTTTTGTGCTCTAACTTTTGCCTAGGTCGCCCTTTCGGGTTTTCGGCCTAGCGAGCCTCTCAAGGGTAATATTTCTTCAACTTGTCCATGTTGATCGGTTGGGAGAATTCCAAGCCATCTAAGTCCATCAGAACCACAGCTCCACCTGACCAGATAGCTTTGATGATGTAGGGGCCGGTCCAATTGGGTCTGAACTTGCCCCTTGGGTCGTGGATGGGAGCTCGGTTGTCCTTGAGCACCAAATCCCCTTCTTTTAGATTTCTGGACTTAACCTTCTTGTTGAAAGCCCGGGCAATTCTCCGCTGATAACTTTGGACGTAGTACAGTGCTTTCAGCCTTCTCTCGTCAAAGAGCATGAGTTCCTCAAACCTGCTCTGCTGCCAATCTGCCTCAGCTATCTGACACTCAGCCAATACCCGTAAAGACGAAACTTCAATTTCGATAGGTAGAACGGCCTCCATTCCATAAACCAAAGAATACGGAGTCGCTCCGGTAGAAGTTCTAATTGAAGTCCTGTAGCCTCACAGAGCAAACGGCAACTTATCTGGCCAATCCCGGTAGGTTTCCACCATCTTCCGCAGTATGTGCTTGATGTTCTTGTTGGCGGCCTCAACTGCTCCGTTGGTTTGCGGCCGGTATGTAGATGACTTATGAAAAGCCACGTTATACTTCTCCAACAAGTCAACCACTTCTTTCTTAAAGTGGGATCCATTATCTGAAATAATCTCGTTTGGCACCCCGTAGCGACAGATGATGTTGTTTCTGATAAACTTTGCGACGTGCGACGCCTTCAACACCGCGTATGATTGGGCCTCGACCCACTTTGTGAAATAATCTATCGCTACCAGGATATACTCATGCCCATTCGACCCCTTCGGGGTAACAGCTCCGATCACATCAATTCCCCAAACGGAAAATGGCCATGGGGACGTCATGTTGTACAGCTTGGACGGTGGGATGTTCATACGGTTTGCATGGATCTGGCATTTGTGACATCGCCGAACAAAGCCGATACAATCCTCCTCCATGGTAGACCAGTAGTAGCCCTGTCTGAGGATCTTTCTGGCCAGCATTACTCCATTCATGTGCGCGCCGCACTCCCCTCCATGGATGGCCTCCATCAGGCGCTTCGACTCTTCAGCTTCTACACAGAGCTTATGCATTCCCAGATGACCCCTTTTGTACAGCTTACCCCCGCAGATGATGAACTGAACAGCCATTCTTCTGATTGCCCTCTTATCCTTGGCATTTGCCCCTAGTGGATACGTCTCCTTTTCCAAGAAGTTCCAAATGTCGTAATACCAGGGGTTGTCGTCTTGAGACTCATCTATGGCAGAAATTGATTCGTATGCTGGCGCAAACTTCTGATCAATAATGACTGGACGCATCCGGACTCCGGACGGGATGTCTATCATGGAAGATAGAGTTGCTAGTGAATCGGCGAACCTGTTGTTCTCTCTTACTAGGTGGGTGAAATTTAGCTTCTCAAACCGAGGGATTAACAAATCCAAGGTTTGGTAGTAAATTATCATCCTTTCCTCTTTGACTTTCCAGTCTCCTTTTGCTTGAGATACAACAAGGTTTGAGTCCCCAACGACGTCCAACCGTCTTGCCCCTAGTTCTAGGGCTGCTTCTAGGCCGGCAATACATGCCTCATACTCTGCTTCATTGTTCGAGACTTTGAACCGGAGCTTGAATGCTAAAGGGATACGGGAATCGTCCGGCGCTATCAGCAACACTCCTATCCCATACCCATATTGGTTTGACGCTCCGTCAAAGTACATCGTCCAAGTTTCATCTTCGATGTGCAGAATGGCTTCATCTGGGAACAGGTACTCAACCGCTTCATCCCCTTCAACCGGGTGGTCGGCAAGGAACTCCGCTACCGCTCTTCCTTTCACTGACTTGCGTGTTACATACTTCAAATCAAATTCAGAAAGCAATAGCAGCCAACGAGCTAGCCTACCCGTAAGTGCTGATTTCTCGAAAAGATATTTGATGGGATCCAAACGTGAAACCAACATTACAGAGTGAGCTAACAGGTAGTGCCGCAGCTTCCTGGTAGCCCATACCAAGGCCAAGCAAGCCTTCTCCAGCGGAGTGTAGCGGGTCTCGTAATCCAGCATCTTCTTGCTCAGATAGTAGATGGCCCTTTCCACTTTGTCTTCTGACTCTTGTGCGAGCATGCAGCCCATGGCAGTCTCAGTTACCGAAAGGTACAATATCAACGGTCTCCCCGACTCTGGTGGTGACAACACGGGCGGGTTCTGTAGATACTCTTTGATCTGTTCAAAAGCTGCTTGACATCGGCCGTCCCATTGGAACTTCTTTCCTTTCTTCAGGAGACCAAAAAGTGGTTCACAAGTCAAGGTTAATTTAGAGATAAACCGTCTTATGAATTGCACTTTACCCAGAAAGCCTCGCACCTCATTTTCAGTCCTTGGTGGTGGCATTTCTAAGATGGCCTTGATTTTGGAAGGGTCGACCTCGATGCCCCTTTGTGTAATCAGAAACCCTAGCATTTTTCCCGCTGTAACACCAAAAGTACACTTTTGGGGATTCAACCGCAGCCGAAACTCTCTGATCCTTTGAAAGAATTTTTGTAAGGCGGTGTAGTGGCCTTCTCTTTCTTTGGACTTGACAATCATGTCATCCACATACACCTCGACCTCTTTATGGATCATATCATGCAATATTGTAGTTGCTGCCCGTTGATAAGTAGCTCCAGCGTTTTTCAACCCAAATGACATCACTCTATAACAATATGTACCCCACGGGGTAGTGAATGCAGTCTTCTCCCGGTCTTCGGGTGCCATTACTATCTGATTATAGCCTGAAAAGCCATCCATAGACGAAAGCAAGGCGTGTCCTGCCGTGAAATCTACCAATTCATCAATGTGCGGCAAGGGAAAGTCGTCCTTCGGACTGGCCCTGTTCAAATCTCTGAAGTCTACACAGACCCGAATTCTGCCATCCTTCTTCGGCACCGGAACAATGTTGGCCAACCAAGTCGGGTATTCGGATACCAGCAGGAAGCCTGCATCGATTTGTTTGGTGACCTCTTCCTTGATCTTAATGGCCCAATCAGGGCGGATCCTTCTGAGTTTTTGCTTGACAGGTCGGGCCTCGAGATCAAGAGGGATCCGGTGCTGTACAATCTCAGGATCGATTCCAGGCATGTCTTCGTAGGACCACGCGAAAACATCTTTGAAATCTTTTAATAAAGCGACTAAGCGCTCGCGTTCCTCAGAAGACAACATGGACCCGATCTGGACCAGCCGCGGGTCCTTCTCAGTACCAACATTCACAGTAGTGATTTCATCCATTAAGGGTTTAACAAATCTTTCCTGTTCTTGATCAATTAACCGTTGCAAAACCGGAGGAATTTCTTCCTCGTCGTTTTCATCAAAATTTTGAAAATCCTGATTTAAGCAATAAATCAAAGGCACAGAAAAATACTCAGAAACCACATCCACGTCGTTCTCATTAAACACTTCCAAGCCGTCTGATTCTTCTGTTACAACAGACTCAAAAGAGAAAGAAAATGACGACCTAGACAGGACTGTGGCATCCGGGTTATCACCCCCAGGAATACCGGACTCAGACTCAGTCGAGCTGGAACCTGATTCCGACTCACAAGACTCGGTGGAATCAGATTCCGGCTCACTACCTGACCCGGTGCTGCTGGACAAAAATCCTTCTTCATATTGCCACACGAGAGAGGGTGCGATGGATGCATCCAAAATAGTTGTTGGTAGGCTCGCAGCCGTTTCGTTCCCGATCACACATACCGAGGAGCTATCCCCCAAGCACTTCTGTTCGATCGGAGGATCTGAAAGCAGACATGCCAGCGCTGCCCCCATTTCATTTTCAGCGTCCTCAGACTGCACTTTCTTACTTTGTTCAGCCTCAACCGATAGGTTTGCCTCCCCTTCGACGTTGTCATTCTCAGGTAGCTGCAGGTCAAAGAAGATCTCGAAACCTGGCACGCGTTTCTTCTCCGCGTTCAGCCATGGCTCTGGGAAGCCACAAAACAGAAAGTCCTCCCCCTCCCGGACGAAGCGTCCGTTTAGGGTACCCCGAATGGGCCTATGCATCAACTCGAAAGGCTTCCCAGCCTTCTTTGCCCTGGCTCTTCCGGCCATTTCCTTTCCTTTCCTTATCCAGTCCTCTTTGGTGGGTAGATAACCCAATCCAAAGGTATGAGGGTTGTGCGGCACTTCGGCCAATGCTGCGACGCCTTTCCGGCCGCTCTTGCCCAATCCCATCCCGAGGATATGTTGGAGCTTGTTCATGAGATAGACTGCCTGAGCACTGACATATATCCCTTCACTAGCAGCCATAATGTCCTGTACAACCCGAGCCTCAGCCAAGGTAAAACCCGATATGAACACATCTTCCATATCGTGTTCAATTTCTAGAACTGGCGTGGATACTTCTGGCGGCGGATGAATCGATGAATTTCCGAAGACAATGGCTACCCCTTTCCCATAGGGGTATTTCACCACTTGATGTAGGGTGGAGGAGACTGCCTTCGCCTGATGCAGCCACGGCCGCCCTAGAAGCAGGTTGAAAGTTGCAGGAACCTCCAAGACATGGAAATCTATCCCATGCTGTCCCGGCCCAACCTTTGTTTGAATCTTAATCGTTCCCATTACTTCCCGGCTTGTGTTGTCATACGCCCGAATCACTTGGGCCGTTGGCACAAAATTCGCGACTTTCAAACCGATCGCATAAGCTGTCCTTGCCGGGCAGACGTTGATGGCAGACCCCGTGTCAACAAGCACCACGGGTATCCATTTATCTCTGCACTCCACAGAGATGTAGAGTGGCTTGTTATGGTTCGCACCCTCGGGTGGCATTTCTTTGTCAGAGAAACTCAATGCCGAGGAACTTCCTCCCGAAAAGACTAAGCCCACCAGCTGTTCAGGTGTGGTGTCTATAGAAAGCTTGGCTTTGTCCATGGCTGAAAGGACAGCCTGTCTATGTTCTCGAGAAGCCATAAGCAGCCCCCAGATGGAGATGTCTGCTTGTATCTTTTTCAATTGTCTCAATACGGCCTCGTCTTCGAGTTGCTTTTCCTTTTGCTTCTCTGCTTCCTTATCTTTTCCAGACGCCTCCGGTTGATCTAGGTGTGGAGGCTTGAAATACCGTCCACTCCTAGTCATGTGATCGACTTCGCCGATATACCAGGTACCATCTGGTTGGTTACCTTCCCAATCCTCGTCCGTGTGGACAAGACATAGATCGTCGTTTTCCCACCACATACCATCTGCAGCTGACAGCCATCTGTCTGGTTCTGGCATAACTGTCCCGATACTTGCAGTACCTTTTATCCCTATGCTCGCAGCATTCTCCATTTCTGTACTTGTGGCAGTTTCAACCCCCACGTGGCCCTTTGCCTTCCTGATCCTCTCAGAATCTTCGAATCTTTCCTGTTCTGACTGTGTCAATGCAGTAGATTGCTCAATGATCCCTGTACTCAAAATGCTCCATTCCCGAGCGAAACTCTCGACACCGGCGCTCTCCGGCGATGTATTCTGCTTTTCAACCATCCCGGCTGTTATTGACATTTCTGCCCCTGCCGGGCCTTGTTCTGACTGAAACCCTCCTACCACATCTGGCTGATCGTCCAACCATCCCGTGGCCTCCGCCGATTCTTCATAATCGAACCAGTTGATGGCTGAGTCTTCTGGATCTTGGTTATCGTAAAACTGGAACTTGGCAAGATCCTCTTCCACGGCTGCCAAATCATCCGTTCCCTGTCCTGGACTGTCCCCTTGGATTGCACACAGCTCTCCCTCGGCTGGAAATTCGACATCTGGTCTGTTCTGGCCCACTGGTGAAATGTAGCCACTCGGATTATAAGCGTTCCCAACATCACTCCCAGATTCCGCAGACTCTGGTTTGACAACCCCCTTTTCCTTCGGAGTCTTCTCCCTCCTGCTCTCGATGGTCACCACCACTGGCTTGGGTTGGGTTATGGAGACGTCCATCATGCACAAATCGGTGCAATCAGGAAGGGAAACCTCCGGCTTAGGCAGGTAGGAGGGTGTGATATAGATACTAGGATCGTAGAATGCGACCCCAGTGTGGATGAAATTGATTCTTTTGGGTGGTGGAGCTTGGTTATGTGTGGGGAGAGGATTTGTAGTAACATTGGGTTTCTCAGGAGGTAAAATCACCCCATTATCAATGAGATCTTGAATCTCATGACGCAACCGAAAGCACAGGTCGGTGTCGTGACCGTGCTGCTGGTGGAACGCACAATACTTGGCTGGATTGTGGGCAGCGGGGAGTCTTTCCGGTAGGGGCCGCGGCTCTAGGGGCTTCAGATGCCCATTTCTGATCAAAACCCCCAAAGCTTTGGACAGGGGCATATAAAGTGGAGCGAAGGTTCTGGTATTTTTGGGGGGGTATTTGGCTGTTTGTGGGTTGCTTCCGGACGCACCGGAGAATGGTGTGGCTGCCATAGTTCTCGGGGAGGGATTGGTGGTGACCATACTCACTTCGGAAGTCCTGGTAGTCGTAGCGCCACTCGGGCCTGCATTAGTATTACGATTGAAAGTTCTGCGGGGTTGCTCCCGGTCATTATCAATCAATCCTTGTCTTAAGGCATCCTCGATCTGCACCCCCATTTCATGCAGATCAGCAAAGGTAGGGAAGGGGATTACAATCATCTTTTGCATTAGCTTCGGCTGAAGATTGCGCACAATCATCCGAATCTGGTCTTTGTCCGTGGGTCTTAAGGTCATCATCGAAGCCTTAGCCCGCCATCTGGTTACGAATTCTGAGAAGCTCTCCTTGGTTTCTTGCCTCGTTGTCTCGAGATCCCGGGTCGTGATCTCGATTTGTGTGTTATACGAGTACTGCAGGATGAAGGCCTCAGCCATCTCGTCCCAACTTCTCTTGACATCATCCTCCAATTTGGCATACCATGCGGCCGCTACACCCGACAGGGTCCGGCCAAATAAAGACAGCTTCTGTAATCTAGTGAGGCCCATTGGCCTTAGGACGTCTGAAAATAGTCGCAGGTGTACCATGGGATCCTCAGATCCGTCAAAACGATCAATTTGTGGCATCTTAAACCGATCTGGCAGCGTCACGGCTGCGTCAGTGTATCCGTCTCCAATGTCCGGAATGGACTTCACACCTTGAGATTTCTTGAACAGCTTTTCAAGCTTGTGCATTGTTAATGCCACGGGGTCTACCTCGGACTCGAAGGGAGAATCCGATAGATTGATAGGAATGGGTGCCTTGGATTGTTGAGGCAGAATCGGGGGTCGAGCCGGCCCCGTTGGGATGTCTATATCTTCTTAGACATTCCGGGCGTTTGGCGTCTCTTCGGGTATTGGAACCCTTAGTGGGGGAGGGACTTGCTGTGAAGCTGACGCCCCAGTTGCTGTTGCAATCTCACAATTAACTCCGCTTGCTCACTCATAACTGTGGCTTGTTGTCTGACGAATTCTGCCTGTCGGACAGCATCCTGCTGCATCATTTTCATGCTTTCTTGGAGTTGGCGCACCATCTCTTCTAAATTAGCCATGCTGCTCTGTTCTGACTGAGTTGTCAGTGTATGTTCCCTTTCTGCGGGTGAAACAGGATCCTGATCCCTACTGTACACAGGTGGGGTAGATGAAGCCCTCTGTACTGACTGTTGAACCGATGCCCTCTGCCTAGTTGCCTTCCGTTTAGTAACCGGGGGTAGAGAATGGTACACCGGTTGTCCTTCTATCAGATCATCAGATCGATGGAGCCGACGACCTCTGATCCAGAGTGCTTGGGGAATATCTACCGGGTTGGAAGCAATGAAGCTAAACTACCTAGCAAAAAGATAAATAAAGCAGTAAATAAACTAACAGTCGGACAGCATAACGACATAAAATAAATGCACAATACACAGTTGGATATTCATAATACATAGTCGGTAAGCCGAACACACTGTTCCTCGATACTGATCACTGTTCCCCAAAATCTCTGTTCCCAAAACTGAACCCTGATACCCGCAGATAGCTGATTCTCTTAAACTGATACTGATACCCTCAGGCCTAATACTCAATCTCGCAAACTGATATGCACGTTCCTGTAGAGCAACACTCTAAAAGCACATAGCAAGTAAAGAGAGCCAAAACACCCCTATGTTGGGGTAGGGTTTCCCTGTCCTATTTTGTCAGGAGCTAGGGTTTCACTATGCACGCAGCGGTTCTCAAACAACCTAACATCGGGTAAGCAGCCTGTCCTAACTTGGAATGGTCACTATGGATCCGAATATGCACTAGGTCGAACGGTCGAAAAGGGTGCCCCGGTAAACCGGGGTTTGTGTTCCCATGCTGTCAGAGCCCATAACCGGTCAGCCTTATGGTCATGCCTTGACAAGACAAGCCTCCGGCAAACCGTTCAGGAATGGCAGATGGCAAACACTGTGTTCCTAGGCGCACCAATGCAAATGCAATGCAAAGAGACACATAGATGAAGTCAAAATGGGATATCACGAGTTCGAGTCAAGCTCTCTAATGTCCCCAGCAGAGTCGCCAGAAACTGTAGACGCGCCCGCGTGGGGCCTTCGCTACTACAGTTCGGACTCGATTTGTGTCACGGTTCTTAATCTTGAACCAAAGAGTCCAAATCTGGCAAATCGTTTGGAGAAACAGATTTTTTGAAAAGAGAAGTGCCAAGCATGGACTGCTTTGCCAGATACAGAGTCGCCACCTAAATATTTTTTATGGGGGAATTTAGGAAACCCTGACTCGGTGCCGAAGGCCACATGTCCGTCATCACCGGAGTTTCTCGGCTCGGGAGCTAGGGTACGATTGGGGAAGGTCAGCTATGAGCACCCCCTCTCGCCCGATCCGAAGATCGGCCTCTACTAACCGTGATATCCGTTTTTGAAAACATTATGTGTTCTTATTCCAATTGTTAGCCTATAATTACTATGTTATGCGCACAGCAAACAAGTATAGACTAGATTGCCTAATTTGGAAAGAAACATTGCATATCCGTTTGTTTTGAAAAGCGCTTTGGAATTTTGCTACTCGCAAGTAGGCTAAAACATGGATTTCAACGAGTTTTTCCAACTCAGACAATCCAACCTTCACCCACAGGCACTCAAACAGTTTATCACATATAAGCACTTAGCCACATGGAAAACATACTGTCATGGCAACATTCACACGCATGCAATATGCTAAAGCATAAATACTTACATCGTACTCCGTGCCAAAACAATAAATTAGTTAGCAAACATGCGTGATCCTAGTTTATGTTAAAGTGACTAATGCAACACATACAGGATGCAATTAGAGTAGGCTCGGCTAACCTAAACATGGCATGTGAAATGCAATCAATTGATGCACGTATTCAATTTGGAATTGAAGTACAAGTGCAGTTAGCATGATGTACCGAGCCCGGTGTATGCAAGACGGATGTATGGATGCACGCATGCATAGCATAAGGTATGCTAATTTAAACATGCCCTAATCTACCATCATAAGCAGGTAAATAAAAGGGAAGAAAGAAATGGGGGTTGGAAGACATTCACACACTCACCCACACTTATTACAGATTTGCCCTCGCTCGGAGGATACGAATAAATATTGCAGTCGAAATAATAAGAAAATAAAATTATTACAGAATTTCTAATTTGCTTAATAGGAAGAATGCAAAAAGAAAGGAAAGGGATGGCCGCAGCCTCTGCCTCGGGATGCGCGAATGATGCATGCTCGAAACCCGGCTCGCCTGAAAAACCTGTACCACACCACTGCCACCTCTGTTTATACTACCCTGCTTCTCTGAAAATTTCCAAAGCCCTAGGACAGGTTCCTTGCATGCTGCAGAGTACCACCGGCCAGGGGAAATTCCCACCAGCAGTGCACAATTTCCACCGGCCGTTTTTGGATCTATCGGCTGTAAACAGATTGCCGGCCGGCGCAGAATTATGCCGGTCGGCAAAAACCTCCTGCAGAAGACAGTTTTGACAGCAAACAGAGGACAGACAGTATGGCATGGGATTTCAGGCACATGTAAGCATGGTCATGCTTCCTATCATGCTTTGAATTCAGGGAAGCATGGCCCTCGATCCTCGAGCCATCAATGGTGCATGATAGCCCAAGGGATCAAGTTTGCCACTTGATGTAAAGATGCATGCAACATACAAATGAAGACCAAGGCATTATCATGTTGAAGTCAAAGGCCCCGGTGACCGAAAGTTAAGGCACGTTACATCACTTATGGTATGAACGCCCCTTAACCCTCACACTTGGTTTGACACCCCAAGCCAAGTAATGCAATGCATGTTATGCAAACATGGCTCAAAATGCAATATGATAACAATATGCAAGGCATGCCAAGTGTCATGCAACTAGTATGGCAAGTATGCAATGTTAGGCACACAAGATGCAAATGCAATGTAAATGTGGACACTTTAAGCGATGAGACCAAAATATTACAACACTTAATGAAGCAATCATGCAATGGTCATAAGACAAGCATGCAAGGGGGCCTCAAACCATAAAGGGGCAGACCTTACGCCATCCCAAAACAGCGGCCAAAAGTGCCTAAAAGGGTGGACAAAAAACCTATGCCAACAAGCAATCCAATGGTCCCAAAGCTAAGGCACAAAAAGGGCCACTTCATTTCCAACAACAAGACCAATCATGGCATGATTTAGGCAAGTAAAAAAACAGAATTTTTACAGACAAAATAGGACTCCAAACCCTCCTAATATGGCAGCTAAAGTGGTTCCAAAGAGGTGTGTGCACCAAGGCTCATATCTAGGCATTAAAAGGGCACACCCTCAAGGCATGGAAGATGTCACAAATGCAAGCATACAAGCATGATTTATGGACTGAAATGGGGTCCTAAATGATGCCAAATCATGAGGATGATCAAGCTACACATGTTAGAGATCAAAATGCTCAAAGCTTACAAACTAAAACACAAAGGGATGACATCAAACAAGGCAAGCATGACTGAAATGGATGACCAACAGGCCTTAAACATGGCAAGACAATGCCAAAACCTTCATGAAACTAAGCCTACACATGCAAGAATCATGGCCTAAACACAAGATACAACTCTAGGCCAAAAGGAGCAATGCAAAGCAAGTACTTTAAGCATGCAAAGAGATATAAATCCGACCAAAAACAGAGATTACATATGACCTAAAAACACCTAAAAAGTTCTGAAATAAGGCAAAAATCAAGCAAGCATGCATGTTACCCTTTAAGCCAAAATGCAAGGAAGTAAGACAATGAAGGGAGAGGGGTGTCCCGCCCCTATGCAAGACTTCAAACCACCTTATTTATCACTGAAAATCAACTGGTTTTTAGTGGTGAAAAGACCAACACACTCAAGCAAACAAGGCCTCACAAGGGAAGCACAAAAGGGGCCAAATAAGGCCTAATAAGGTGAGTTTGCACTCAAACCACAAAATGCAAGACAATGCACGAAGCCGAGCATAACTTATGATCATGCAAAGAAAGCTGTAACGAAGCACACATGCGACAATTTCAAGCTAGCATACACCGAACTACACTACAATGCAGAAGGGATGCAAGAGAATTATGTAATTCTCAATACGTCTCACTCGGAGGATACAATACCTGTGTGGCTCGTCTGGTTGCACCAGCCTTAGATGAACCGTACATACAATATCGCGCCTGCAAAGAAAATAAACTTAACAGGTACAATATCGTTAACAACATGCATAATAGTGTACTCGAAATGCGCGACAACGCGAAGCAAGTGGGGAGCACAACAATGCTGTGAAGGTATAGATGTGTAAGTGGAACACGCGGTCTACGCAGGCGACGAATTTGATCGTAAGCATGCGGTCTACGCAGGCAATGAATTTGATCGTAAGCATGCAGTCTACGCAAGTAAAACATGCGGTCTACGCAAGTAAAACATGCGGTCTACGCAAGTAGAATATGCGGTCCACGCAAGTAATGGAATTGATTAATCGTGCGGTCTACGCAAACAGAATATGCGGTCTACGCAAGTAATGAATTTGAACAAACATGCGGTCTACGCAAGCAAAACATGCGGTCTACGCAGGTAATGGAATTGAACAATTATGCGGTCTACGCAAGCAAAACATGCGGTCTACGCAAGTAATGAATTTTGAACAAACATGCGGTCTACGCACGTAATGTAATTAACATGCGGTCTACGCAGGTAATGTAATTAACATGCGGTCTACGTAAGTAAAGAAAGTGATTACAAACATGCGGTCTACGCAGGTAATGTAATTAACATGCGGTCTACGCAAGTAAAGAAAGTGATTGCAAACATGCGGTCTACGCAGGTAGTGTAATTAACATGTGGTCTACGCAAGTAAAGGAAGTGGTTACCAACATGCGGTCTACGTAGGTAATGTAATTAACATGCAGTCTACGCAAGTAAAGAAAGTGGTTACCAACATGCGGTTTACGCAGGTAATGTAATTAACATGCGGTCTACGCAAGTAAAGAAAGTGGTTACAAACATGCGGTCTACGCAGGTAATGTAATTAACATGCGGTCTACGCAAGTTAAGAAAGTGGTTACCAACATGCGGTCTACGCAGGTAATGTAATTAACATGCGGTCTACGCAAGTAAAGTAAGTGGTTACCAACATGCGGTCTACGCAGGTAATGTAATTAACATGCGGTCAACGCAAGTAAAGAAAGTGGTTACAAACTTGCGGTCTACGCAGGTAATGTAATTAACATGCGGTCTACGCAAGTAAAGAAAGTGGTTACAAACATGCAGTCTACGCAGGTAGTGTAATTAACATGCGGTCTACGCAAGTAAAGAAAGTGGTTACAAACATGCGGTCTACGCAGGTAATGTAATTAACATGCGGTCTACGCAAGTAAAGAAAGTGGTTACAAACATGCGGTCTACGCAGGTAGTGTAATGAACAGAAACTTGAACATATGTGAGTGAGAACATATCGTTCACAATGAAGGGATGTAAAACACTGTAACACAGCGTAATTGAAGCGATTTGTGTGAGCCCTCAAGACAAGAAAAGGATACGGGAAGGAACGTTCTTCGTACGTATCGAGCATCATTGGCAGAAGTTGTGGCCTGAGGTCAACTCGAAGGTCCATGTTTCAAAAGCGTGCTTCCCGTATGGTCTTAAGTAACGAAGGTGCGAAACCGCGTCGTTTCCCGAACAAAGGCATGGAAGGTGCGTTGACCGCAAAGGGAGTTTCGCTGGTATCCATTCCGAGACTTGGCTACCCTGTCATTCTATGTTTTACTTTCCTTTTTACTAGTAGTTTAAGCACATTGCACTGCGTCGGGCAGGTTTTATTCTTTCTCAAAATTTACACACTTTTGCAAATCACGTGACGGGAATGAGACAACCATTTTATCCAAAAGATGTTTGCGTTTGTAAACTTTCTATGCATCGCATCGCAAGGTATCACACCACAATGTGAACGAAAATCGAACTCATTTTGAACACCAAGTATTCGCATCGTAATAATCAGGTAGTGAATCGACTTACAACTCGATAAGCAAATGTACAAAGACATGATAGGACCAAACAAGCGTGAGTACAACTCGATAAATAAATCAAAAACTCAAAGAGAGTGAAATACAACTCGATAAGCAAATGTTCAAAAACTCGACAAGCAAACAGGCGTGACTTCGCAAGAGTCGATCACCGGGGGAGGGATCGAAGGTGGTGGAGTTCCCCAATCCCTAACATAAACAGCTCAGGGAACCAGGAGGAAGCCCATCGGCCAGGGGGAGAGGCCATCGGCCACGTGGAATGGCCATCGGCCAAAAATTTGTTCGGTCGGCAAAATGTGATGGCCGGTCGGCAGAGTTTTTGGCCGGCCGGCTATGAATGAGGGAATCACCAGAATGTTGACACCTATCCTCCACCCAACCTTATCTCCTCCAAAAGACCCCAACTTCGTAGTTTTTCTCAATTCCACACTGATTTGCTCTGATGGAAGAGTTTCTTGATCAAAATCTCACTGCTTGGATTGCTAGCTTGGATGGCTCGGAAAAGTTGAATTTCCGGGGTTTCGGCATGAATGCACTATTCACTTTGGGTCGTACCCCGTTGCACCTCCCGTTTCTTCAAGCTGCGGCAAGGTTTTGGAATCCGGTGACACATGTCTTTAGCTTCGCCGGGCAAGAGATATGTCCTACCTTTGAAGATTTCTGAGCCTTAATGGAGTCCGAGCGCGACGAGGAGCTCCTGCCCCAACTTAATTTTGGCCATGCCCAATCCTTAGGGTGAATGTGTGGACTCAGCATGCGTGACGCTCGGTCTCTGATTTGTGACGGGATGCTAGACATTCCGAGTTTGAGCGATCGATTTTTTGATGCTGGTGATCGCAATAACCATCACTGGCAAGGCTTCTGGCGACACGCCCTCTGTTTGTGCATGCTATCCCATTTTCTATTTGTCTCAGGCTCAGGAGGGGCTAGTGTCCGGCTGATTGAGGTTGCCCAAGGCTTGAAGGAGGGCAAGAGCTGCATTGCGATGACTCTGGCCGAGACGTTAATGGGCTTAGACACCTTTTACCGTCATGAGACAACCAGATTAGCAGGGAGTCCACTACTACTACAGGTAATGTTTTCCCACCCAATCTCGCATTTATGTATTGCTCACATCACTCGGCCCTCAAGCTCGGTTTTTTCTCACAAAACCCTATTCTCACTTTTCTCTCCTCGTACATCTCTCTATTCTTTATTCTCTCATTTTTCATCCCTCCCCAAGTATGGTTGATGGACAAACTACAGGTTGTGGACTCTTGCCCAGCATATTCAGCTCGCGGCTTCTTCTTCCGGCACCGTCTAGTCAATGCCTTGGATGAGGGATGGTGGTTCGCTTGGATGTGCCGCTTGTCCGCAGACCATATTGCTTGGCGGTGCCCTTGGCTGAGCCTTCCGGCAATGAGTTACAATATGCCCCGGCAGACTGGGATTCAATTGGTTGGTCTCACTCACTGTGTATTCTACTTCCCATTTCGGATTCGACGCCAATTTGGCCATGATCAGACCTGCCCGCCAGAGGGGATAGAGTATCCTGCTGCATTCCCAGCCCGAGGCGCACAGCTTGCTTGGCAGGCCACCGCGTGGAGGATGAGAGAACTCCTGGCCTTCGCTCTTACTTTCAGTTGCACTTTGTCTGACGAGTGCGTGGATTGGCTCAACGAAGAAGCACAGATTGGGCCCAGCTTGGCATCAGAGGCTTCGACCAGCTCTGGGAGGGGGAGCAGGAACACTTGACTCGACTATGCCCCAGATTTATTGCTTTATTAGTACTTTCAAGTTTTCTTTATGAATGTAATAAAAAGCAACTTCGATTGTATGCAAGAGCAGGAGAACTCTGTTTTGAAATCAATGAAATTGAAGGTTGTGGTACTGAAAATTTTCCGCTTTGGTCCAAAAATGGTCAAAGTTGTAAAAAGATTATTTGAACAAAGTCAGCTTTTATTAAAACTTCTCAAAGACATTTTCGATATGGATCAGAACTGGACACGCCTGAGATCTGTCACTGAGATGCACAACCCCAGATCCCTGCAACTGGAAAGTTGCCCCTAGTCTGAAGAGCGTCGCAGCACTGCGCAGCAACGGAAAGTTGCCCCTAGTCTGAGTGGCACTGCACTGGAGATTCCAACGGATGCTGATAGACAAAGATGACTGAGATGATCAAATGGACAAAGTTGATCGGGGAAGTGTTATGGCTGAACTTCAGGATGAAGCTGCCTACGTATCCCAAACATGGGAATCAAGCCTCACGTAGTTCCGGTTCAGGTTCACTCGAGTATTTTCACTCTCCTTTTGCGCTCTAACTTTTGCCAAGGCCGCCCTTTGCGGGTTTTCAGCCTTGCGAGCTCAGTTTTTATATTTTCTAATTTTTTGTGCTCTAACTTTTGCCTAGGTCGCCCTTTCGGGTTTTCGGCCTAGCGAGCCTCTCAAGGGTAATATTTCTTCAACTTGTCCATGTTGATCGGTTGGGAGAATTCCAAGCCATCTAAGTCCATCAGAACCACAGCTCCACCTGACCAGATAGCTTTGATGATGTAGGGGCCGGTCCAATTGGGTCTGAACTTGCCCCTTGGGTCGTGGATGGGAGCTCGGTTGTCCTTGAGCACCAAATCCCCTTCTTTTAGATTTCTGGACTTAACCTTCTTGTTGAAAGCCCGGGCAATTCTCCGCTGATAACTTTGGACGTGGTACAGTGCTTTCAGCCTTCTCTCGTCAAAGAGCATGAGTTCCTCAAACCTGCTCTGCTGCCAATCTGCCTCAGCTATCTGACACTCAGCCAATACCCGTAAAGACGGAACTTCAATTTCGATAGGTAGAACGGCCTCCATTCCATAAACCAAAGAATACGGAGTCGCTCCGGTAGAAGTTCTAATTGAAGTCCTGTAGCCTCACAGAGCAAACGGCAACTTATCTGGCCAATCCCGGTAGGTTTCCACCATCTTCCGCAGTATGTGCTTGATGTTCTTGTTGGCGGCCTCAACTGCTCCGTTGGTTTGCGGCCGGTATGTAGATGACTTATGAAAAGCCACGTTATACTTCTCCAACAAGTCAACCACTTCTTTCTTAAAGTGGGATCCATTATCCGAAATAATCTCGTTTGGCACCCCGTAGCGACAGATGATGTTGTTTCTGATAAACTTTGCGACGTGCGACGCCTTCAACACCGCGTATGATTGGGCCTCGACTCACTTTGTGAAATAATCTATCGCTACCAGGATATACTCATGCCCATTCGACCCCTTCGGGGTAATAGCTCCGATCACATCAATTCCCCAAACGGAAAATGGCCATGGGGACGTCATGTTGTACAGCTTGGACGGTGGGATGTTCATACGGTTTGCATGGATCTGGCATTTGTGACATCGCCGAACAAAGCCGATACAATCCTCCTCCATGGTAGACCAGTAGTAGCCCTGTCTGAGGATCTTTCTGGCCAGCATTACTCCATTCATGTGCGCGCCGCACTCCCCTCCATAGATGGCCTCCATCAGGCGCTTCGACTCTTCAGCTTCTACACAGAGCTTATGCATTCCCAGATGACCCCTTTTGTACAGCTTACCCCCGCAGATGATGAACTGAACAGCCATTCTTCTGATTGCCCTCTTATCCTTGGCATTTGCCCCTAGTGGATACGTCTCCTTTTCCAAGAAGTTCCAAATGTCGTAATACCAGGGGTTGTCGTCTTGAGACTCATCTATGGCAGAAATTGATTCGTATGCTGGCGCAAACTTCTGATCAATAATGACTGGACGCATCTGGACTCCGGACGGGATGTCTATCATGGAAGATAGAGTTGCTAGTGAATCGGCGAACCTGTTGTTCTCTCTTACTAGGTGGGTGAAATTTAGCTTCTCAAACCGAGGGATTAACAAATCCAAGGTTTGGTAGTAAATTATCATCCTTTCCTCTTTGACTTTCCAGTCTCCTTTTGCTTGAGATACAACAAGGTTTGAGTCCCCAACGACGTCCAACCGTCTTGCCCCTAGTTCTAGGGCTGCTTCTAGGCCGGCAATACATGCCTCATACTCTGCTTCATTGTTCGAGACTTTGAACCGGAGCTTGAATGCTAAAGGGATACGGGAATCGTCCGGCGCTATCAGCAACACTCCTATCCCATACCCATATTGGTTTGACGCTCCGTCAAAGTACATCGTCCAAGTTTCATCTTCGATGTGCAGAATGGCTTCATCTGGGAACAGGTACTCAACCGCTTCATCCCCTTCAACCGGGTGGTCGGCAAGGAACTCCGCTACCGCTCTTCCTTTCACTGACTTGCGTGTTACATACTTCAAATCAAATTCAGAAAGCAATAGCAGCCAACGAGCTAGCCTACCCGTAAGTGCTGATTTCTCGAAAAGATATTTGATGGGATCCAAACGTGAAACCAACATTACAGAGTGAGCTAACAGGTAGTGCCGCAGCTTCCTGGTAGCCCATACCAAGGCCAAGTGTAGACACCCCATTTTTGACCGTCCTCAAGACTTGGACGTCACCGTTTGAACACTCGGTGATTATCCATGTTTGTGTTCGTTTGGAGTTCCCGGAGGTCTCGGCTCGCGCGCCTTGCCTCAGGATCCCCGAACTCGACTGTTTAGTGTCTGGTTTTGCACCAAACACTTGCATCTTGCCTTTGAGAGGCAGGGTGGGGCTTGTGGACCATCCCCACCCATCACCGGCAGTGGCTAGATGCCACCGGTTGGTTTTTGCTGCCACCGGCCAAGATGGCATTTTTTGCCAGCCGATTGCTGTTCATCTGCTTTTGCAGATATTTTTGGACAGCTGTATAACTTTTGCTCCCCTCCATACACGTGTATGGAGGGATCTCCCTCTTGCAAAGCTTGTTTGATAAGCTTTACAAGAGGCATATAGAGAGAAGCTCTCTCTAAGGCAAAAGAAGAGGAGCCTTTAGACATTTTTGAGAGAGAAAAGATAGAGGAGAGCTCTGGTTTTCTAGGGTTAGGGTTAGACATACACAATCTATCTCTCTTTCCCTCCCATTTTGCACACTAGGTGTTTTGTGTCTCATTATTGCACACAAACACCTAGTGTTTCACCTTCCTCTAGGAGCTGAGGTTCTAAAGAGTGTGTTTTGAAGTTTTAGTCTTGGATTCAAGCTCAAGGAAGCCATTGGAGCATCTTTGTTGAAGAAGGCATCAAGGGTGAGAAACTAGTCTTTTTTTTCCCCTTTTTTGCATTGATTTTCTACTAGTCTTAGAGCTGTTTTTGTGATTATTGTATAACATAAAAAAGTTCTATTTTTAAGCCCTCTTTATTGTTTATTAAGAGTGTTTTGTTGTTTGAGGGGTGTTGACCACCCTTAGGCCTCAAAAGGCCTCATTTTGAGCCATTTTGTGTTAGCTCCGGGATTTTGGTGTTGAGGTCTCTTCACCACTGAAATCTTGAGGGATTTCAGTGGTGAAGATGATGCTTTGAAGTCCCAAGAAGGAGAGGGCCATCCCCTCTCCTTGTTGTCCTTGAAAAGGACACATTTTGGCCTCTTAAGGAAGCCTATGCTTGAGTGTGTGTTGAGCATGTTTGATTTGTTTTTCATGCTTATATATCCATGATATAACATGATTTAAAGTTGGTTTTGGAACTTCATGCATATTTAGCATAGTTGCCTTGTAATGCCATGTTCGTGCCTTGACATGTCTAGGTTGTTAGCCTTTGTTGGAGCATGTTTTAGGCTTGTATTTGTGAAGATTATATGCTTATTTTGCCATGTTTTAGATCTGTCCATAGTCGTTTGGGTCGATTTTAGCATGCATTATATGGCTCCTTTGCATTTGGGCTTGTTGGCCTTGAGTATGTGCATGTGTAGCATGCCATCTTTGCATTGTTTTGGTGATTTGGAATCATTCTACATGCTATTTCAGTCCCATTTCCATGCTTGTTTGATTGCCTTGCATGCCTCTTTAATGCTTTGAAAGCATGTGTTGCAATGCTCCATGTTTTGGCCATGGTGTATGCCTTTGTATTTGGGCCATTTAGATGCCATCTAAGGAGTCCTTTAGCCTTGTTTTAACATGCTAAAAATCTGTTTTTAGTTGTTTAATGCATGCCATGTTTGGTCATGATAAGTGTAGTTCAATGCCTCATTGATTTGCCTTGAACACTTGGACTACTCTTTGCATGTTTTGGCTTGATTTATAACTTGATTTGGCATCATTTTATAACATAATTTTAGGGCTCATGTTGCATGCTAATTAGTCCATGATCCCTCCTTTCAAGTGTGCTTGAATGTTGTTTGATTCATGCTTAAGTGTTGGTCCTTATGTGCATGTGTGTGTGCATGCCATTTAGCTCTCACTCTTTAGCACTTTTGGCTACTGTTTTAGGCCTTTTTTAGAGCCGCCTAATTCATGTTTAAGTCCATCTTTGCACTCATTTGTATTGCCATATGCATGCTTGTATGCTTGCATGAGTTAATTGCCATGCCATGTTGCATTCCTAGCTTGTATGCCTAGGTTGCATTGCATTTTGCATGCATGCCTTGTTCCTTGAATTGGTGATAGGAATTGGGCCTGATTTGTCTGATTGGTTTGCATACATTTGAAACCAAAGTTGCATGCTTGGTTCCTCGGGCCATCATGCATGGAAATGCGTGATTGGTGGTCTGAAAATCGAGGCACATGTCCCTTTGAGTCATCACAATGATAAGAGACATGGTTGATGCATACATGCCTTGAAATATGCTGCCATGCCTTGTTTTGCCCTTTGTTGCTGTGAGTTGCAGGTTCTGCAGGAATACTCTGCCGACCGGCAGTGTAATGTGCCGACCGGCACAATTTTCTCTGCCGACAGACCCTATTTTGTGCCGATGGCCATACTACACTGCCGGTGGAAGTTTCATTCAGCCGGTGATGATCCCCTCTGTCCAAGGATGCATTCCTGAGGCTTTGACAGCCTCCAGAGGAGGAAAGGAAGGAAAACAGAGGCAGCTTGCGCATGGTGGCGCGTCTCCCGAGACGCTTTCCTGCTTTAATTAATTTAATTTAATTTGTTAATTAAATTAGTTAATTTGTAATATTAATTAGCTTGCGTAGTTAGTTAATTTGTAATATTTATTCGGTCCCTCCGAACGAGGGCAAATCTGTAATGAGTGTGTGTGGGTGTGTGAATGTCTTCCAATCCCCACTTCTTTCTTCCCTTTTACTTACCTGCTTTGATGGTTAGTATTAGGGCACGTCTAATTTAGCATACCTTATGCTATGCATGTGTGCATCCATGCATTCGTATTGCATGCATTAGGCTCGGTACATCACGCAAATTGCATCAATACTTCAAATTCCAAACTGAATACGTGATAACTGTGCATTTTCACATGACATGTTTAGGATAGCCGAGCCTATTCTAGCAACATTTTGTATGCGATGCATTAGGCACTTCACATGGACTTGGATCATGCATGTTTGCTAACAAGTTCTTTGTTTTGGCATGGAGTACTATGTAAGTATTTCCGCTTTAGCATATCACATGAGTGTGAATGTTGCCATAACAGCATGCTTAACATGTGGCTAGATGCTTATGTGTTAAACTGTTTTGAATGCCTGTGGGTGAAGGCCGGATTGCTTAAGTTGGAAAAACTCGTTGAAATCCGTATTTTAGCCTACTTGCGAGTAGCAAATTCCAAAGCATTTTCAAACCGAACGGATACGCAATGTTTATTTCCAAATTAGGCAATCTAGTCTATACTTGTTTGCTGTGCGCATTTTCAAACCGAAGGGTACAGTTGTGTAGCTACAACCGTGTTTGATCAGTTTGGGCTGAAATGCTGTCTGTTTTTCCTTTCAAGGTTCAGAGAGTTGCAGAGTTGATACAGAACAGCCAGTGTCTCCCCTTTGCTGAGGCAAGATTTATGGCGGCACAAAGTTCAGAAGAAATTGTGGTTATGACAGCCGCACCAGAGCAGGGAACCACTCCGCAGAGTGAGGCCAGCATCAGTATGTTATACCCGCCCAGGTCGCCCGTTGTGCACCCAGTTTGGGCTCCCCAGTTATACCAGGCTCGTGAGCCCACTACCTTCGAATTGATGGGGATGATAGGCGATCTCCAAAGGTCTATGGCAGACCTCGCCTATGGAATGTCGGCTTCACCGCCAGCGGCGCCGTACGCCGGGAATTTTGTACCACAGGAGCCCCCGCTACTGGGACGGATTGTAATAGAGCTCAGCCAGCCAGAGGTGGCTTCCGGCTATAGCCACGATATGTCAGCACCAACCCCGACCCTTGATCAGGCTGAGGCCAAAGGAAATGACAAGGCAAAGGTAGATGCTGACCCTATTGAACAACTGCTGTGGGCAGTCGAGGCTTTGAAGGCCAGAGGGATGAACAAGCAACAAACATCTGCAATAGTGACCAAAGCTGTAGATGATGCTTTCCCCACTCCAACCAAAGGCAGTTCAAGCCAGACAGAAAACCAGGATGGGCCCCGTCAAGCCCAGACAATTCCAGTAGTTCCCAACCCTGCACCGGGGAAGGTTCAAAAAGCCAAGGCAGCGCCAGCCGATCCTTTCGCCAGCGCATCTGGCAAGAATCCTCAAACTGCAAAGTACCTGCCCCGAGGGCGCAGAGTCTTTCACGACCTCCACATGCCTTTGTCTAGGGCATTGTTAATATTGGCAAAGAATGGGCATCTTAAGCCTTTGGAGCCCCGGCCACTCCCGAAGAACCTCCCCGCCACTCATGATGCTACCTTGTACTGCACGTACCATCAGCAGTCCGGTCACAGCACCGATGGATGTTCCCGCCTTCGTCATGAAGTGCAGGATTTGATCGATAACAAGGTTATCCTACCACCCACCTCGGGCAAGCCCGTTACCACCCAGTTGCTGGATTTCGAGGGCTCAGATACTGCGAGTATGTGAAGTGAAACGCCTGCGGGCAACATTTGGTACATTTTGGATGAAGCGTCCGGCACGCATTTTTGAGCATCGGTGAAACCGAGTTTTTGTAAATCCTGGCTTGGATATCGAGTCGGTCTTTTGTCTTGAGTCTATCTCTTTGTCTTGAGTCAGTCTTTTTTGCTTAAGGGTCTGTCTTGTTGTATCGAGTCAGTCCCCGTTGTATATAATACCAGGTGATTCTGGGGTTGTTGCCTCGAACACCGTTTTGTTTTGTAATTATCTGTTTTTGTTTTGAGTCTGTCTCTACCGAGGGGCCAGTTGCACCAACAAAGCCGATTGAAACAGCTGTTGCTATCTCAACCTTCATGCTTGCTTTCAGCATAAGTGCCAGAGAATCTGATTGGGCTGACAGTACATCTCGCCTGCTCTCCTGCGCGCCAAACTCATAGCATTAACCTAAGTTTTTCAAAAAAGAAAAACCTTTTGAACACTGCGGTGATGAAAACGAAGAGGAAGGAATTCCTCGGGTTTTGCAAAATTTTGATCATTTTGAGAGAAAGAGAGGCGTGCTAAGCCTTTTTGTGAATAAAGCCATGCTTGTCGGCGTGAGTACTGAGAAGGACCCTGGCCTGATCCAGATTGGTTCCACACTATCTTCGGCGCGAGTGATTCGTCGCCTTCTTAAAAGCTTTCGAAAACAAAAATTTTACGCGGCCCTGCGAAGACCTGTGTGGAATCGCTCTTGAGATTGTGCAGCCTAGGATCACTCTCAGCCTCAAGATTCGACCTGTTGTCTTGAACCTCGAACTCATCCGGAACATTCAACAGTCAACCGCCAGAAAAGGCCCGTGTGGCCAGTTTTGAGGTAGCCTTCGATCAAGAAGCATCAAGGCCGAATCAGAAGGAGTAGATCTCGCCGGAAGAAGCTCGTAGAGTAACCTTGATGGATTCTTCTGCAAATCAGTGCAACAGCCGTTCTCCTGGACACAGAGAGGCTTCAATCCCAAAAAACCATTTGGCATGGACTTGCTACACTTTTACCCTTTGAGAGGCTCGCTGGGCCGAAAACCCGGAAGGGCGACCCAGGCAAAAGTTAGAGCAAGAGAAAAATACAAAATAAAAAATGCAAAGAAAAGAAGAAATAGAAATGAAAAGAATAGAAAAAAATGAAAAGAAGCTCGCAAGGTCGAAAACCCGCATTGGGCGCCTTGGCAAAAGTAAGAGCCAAACAAAGTGAAGGTTAAAATACCCGAGTGGACCTTAACCGGAACTACGTAAGGCTTGATTCCCATGTTTGGGATACGTAGGCAACTTCATCACGAAGTCCAGCCCCCAACGCTTTCATAAGCGTCTCAGTCCATGCAATGGTTTCGATTTCAAAGTCCAAGGGCCAACACCCTTCAAGGTGACTGTGTCCATATATGTGTTGTAACCGTCTTCGTCATCGCTGTGTCCGAGAGTTTGACCACCGCCAATGAAGACTGTCTGCGGATTGCTGCGGCACCATCCCAAACAAGGGGCAACTTTCCATTGCCACCAGCCGTCGTGAGACGCCATTCAAACTAGGGGCAACTTTCCGTTGCCTCCTCCCACCCTCCTTCAAACCAGGGGCAATTTTCCATTGCCTCCGATCCGAGGTTGCGCATCTCGAAGGGTAAGTTCCATGCTCGTTGAGCATCAGCTGTTTGAAAAATAGTTTTTGAAAATTTTTACTGAGGTTGACTATTTTCTCGAAAACTATTTCGTTTTCCAAAACCGGACCATTGTCTTGGACCCAAAAAGGAAAATTTTCAGTGCTTGCTGCCTGACTTGCATGTTTTTCAAACCAAAAATCGAACAAGTACGTTAATCCCACTCTCGTTTTGATCAAAACCGTTTCAGTAGAAAGCAAAAACGAAAGAATGGTTAAAATGATGAACTAGGGGCACAGTTGAGCCAGGCGTTCTGTCTCTCCCCCATCGACGTACTTGCCAGAAGAGCACTCTGCCCGCCGGAAGAAATAGCCGTGAGCTAACGGTGTTGAGCATGAACCCGCACCTTTCCATTGATCCATCAATCACCCCGGGGAGGGATGAAAAATGAGAGAATGAAGAATAGAGAGGTGTGAGTTGAGAGAAAAGAGAGGAAAAGGGTTTTGGGAGAAAATCCGAGCTTGAGAGCCGAGTGATGTGAGAATCACAAATGAGAAAGGGTGGGAAACAATACCCAGATTGAACTGGCTCCTCGTGGTCCGAGGTCTCCCATCTTCGTTTACGCGTCTGTGTGTCGTGTCTCTTTCATTTGACGGTCTCGTCTTTTGTTTTGAGTCTTTCCCGAGTGTGTCTCGTTGTGTTTAGGTCATGTACCTCTTTATTTGAGTCCTTTCCGCTGTGTTCAGTGGTAGGCTCGATATCCCGGTTTGAAAAACCCTCATTTGATTTCAAAAATCATTTATGCTCAGAATGCTGTGCCATTCTCTACATTCGAGCGTGTTTCGACTCCAACCGGTTCCGTCTTTGAGCTCCGTCTTGTCAGATTGGGCTGTTTGTTTGGAATTTGCTGTGTGCATGATGAACCGAATGCTGTGCTAAGGGCTGTATACAGATTAATCCCCAGTAGAGCAAGGGCTGTGTGTCCAGAATCAGGCAGTGAGTTGCTTGGGTTATTTTGCTGTTGGCTGCTTAAGTTATCTGATTATTACAGTGCAAGTGTTCAATTTTCAGACGGCTAATCAATTTCATTTACATTGAGGTGTAACATGATGAGATGCGATGCAATGCATGAAATGTGTAAATGTAAACACTTTTTCAGATAAAAAGTCTGTTTCATTTCACTATCTTTTCAAATGTACAAGCTTTGGAAACAAAACCTGCCTGCGGCAGTACAAGGTAATCTATCTACCAACAAAAAGAAAAGTACAAGGAAAGAAAGAAAAGATAGCAAAAATCTGCATCTATGTCCAGCGACTCCAGGGGCTGTCAGTCCGTCCTGATCCTCTTCCTGGACGAGGGTCCAGGAGCATCAACAGCGTCGTCATCAGAGCTCGAGCTAGAACCGTCTCCGGTCTCCTCCTCCGATGACCCTGCCTCCGCCTCTGACTCCTCGTCATCATCGTCCGGGACTGAAGCTCGCGAGCTACTCCCGACCTGAGAACGCCCTCCCCTGGTACGGGGAAATATCCTGCCCCTCTCATCTCTCCCCCGAGCAGGGACAACAGGTCTAGCTGGAGCACCTCCCGCCATGGGAATCTGAAATGGAGGCTGAAAAGTTCACAAAAAGTGAAATGCATCAGTAAGCCGTGAGCAGTTTAACAGTGCAGAATGCAGTATGTGAATACAGTGTATGAATGCCGTGAGCAGTTAAACAGTGCAGAATGCAGTGTATGCAGTGTTCAGATACTGTGAGATCAGTGTGTCGGGTGTTGTGCCGTGAATCAGATTATGCGAAGCAGTGTATGAATGGTTTGAGGCCAGTGTCAGAAGGACGTACCGGTATGCTGTAGATGGCCAGGAGGTCAAATGTCCTCTGGTGCATCCCCATCATCGAGGCATTCATCGCCAACGACTGACGGGTGTACTCAGAAGAAGCCTGCAAAAGTGTCAGATGCATCAGTATTCTGTGGAATATCAAGTAAACTGAAATGAAATGACTATACGAAGTGCAATGATACATACCGGCGGAAGGTCGGGGATGTCAGTGAACTCATGACCAGCTGGTGGAGGGGCGAAGGGGATCTGATAGGTCGCCCCACCCTGCCCCTGGAAAGTCAGCACAGCAGGAAGGGCAGGCCAGCCCGCTCCTCGTCCTCCCCGCACTCCGCCCCTGCCACGGACCCGGGCCCTCCTCGAAGATCCAGCCCCTGCTCCTGCTTCGGCCCCAGCCGCCGATGCTACAGGCCTGGCCCCCTCTGCTCGACGGCCGCTCAAAGGTCGCATCAGGTACATCCGCACGTACTCCTGATAGTCGCCGGTGCCTCGGAAGCCGGCCTCCTCCCAGCCGATGGAGTAATCATCCAGCTGCTCAGGGGTCAGCCCCTCGGTCTCCCTCATCTCTGCAGGAGGGTGAGCCGGGACTATCTGCTCAGGTAACCCGCGGGTCTGGCGTAGAAAACGCTCCCCCAGGTACCAAGCCCGACAGACCGGGCCCTCTAGCAAGATCCGGAAACGCGAGGTCTCCTCAGCACCAGGGAACCGACCCCGCATCGCCGACGGCAAGGAAGCCCATGGCCGCCAAGTGATCTGAAAGTGACAGACAGTTTGTTATCTACTGTTATTGAAATATGCAGTGGGAAAGCGAAGCCTAAATGAACTGAAAGTAAAGCATACCTCTGTGGGGGTGATGGTGTCGAAATATCGGCGAAAGAAGCCGAACGTCTCCCGTGGTCGCCGGGTGCATCCCCCGTCAAAGCGACTCGAAAAGGGAACAGCCGGAGGAGGCTCCGCGACTGGTACAGGTGCAAGCCTAGGGAAGTAGGCGTAAACCCACAACTGCAAAACAGATGTCAGTATGACCATCAGATAAAGCAGGATATACAGAATGAAGCAGAAATGGCAGAGCCGTATGTTGAGCCGTGTATTGTGTACAGTGTACAGTGTGAGCAGTGTACAGTCAGTGTAAAGCAGAATGTATGTGTGTGCCGTGTGTACAGTATACAGCAAGTGTAAAGCAGACTACAGTGAGCGCAGTGTACAGAGTGCAGAGAATATCGGACAGAAATGAAAAGTGGAGAAGAAATGTACCTCCCAAGCCCGCCAGTAACCTCCGAGCAGCTGGCCGCTGCCGCGAGAAGCCGAGCTCATATAGCCGTACAGGGTGGCCAGAGCAGCGCCGCCCCAGTCGTAGTGCAAGATGTCTCGGACGTCCACCAGTGCGCTGAGAAGGCAGAGAGGCACGGTGTTCGCCCGGTCGGCGAAGATAGTAGTCCCGAACAGGAACATGAGGAAGCCGCGGGCATACCTCTCCACGTCCTCCTCGGTCATCTGAGTCTCCTCCCCCAGTGCGGGCTGGACCCTGAACTGTGCCTCGAACCAAGAGTATCGGACGAAGCCTGGACGAGCTAGCGGTGACGCCTCCCCCAGTAGATGGACCTGAGCGGCGGTCCACTCATCCATCGCAATGTCGAAGGGGATCGGATCACCCCCTACCCCGATGCCTGTGAGCATCGAGAAGTCATGAGGGGTCATCGTCATATCCCCTGCAGCAGAGAAATGGAAAGAATCGGTGGTGTCCCACCATCTCTCCGCCAGAGCGGCAAGGAGAGGCCTGCAAGTGGAGAGCCTGGAGAGTCCTCGGCAGAAGGAGCCGAAGCCCGCCCGATCCACGATGCGTCGGACCGCATCAGGGAGCTCATCATACCACTCCCACGCACCGGTATTCCCATACCCGCGAATGGTATGGGAACCCTCCTGCAAACAGAAAATAACAGTTGCAAGACGACATTCAAAATGCAGTTTTGAAAAGACGGATATGGCATGTATGCAAGTTTGTCAGTTTCAGGCAAATACCGGGTGCCGGTGTGCTTACAGGAAAATACGTGTGCTGTGTCAACGTGTTTGGGTGTTTTAGAACAGATGTAGCATATGTGCAAATCTAACAGATTCAGACAAATACTGGGTACCAGTGTGTGTGCAGTGGAATACAGTGTGTGCCGTGTGTTTGGGTGATTCAGGGCTAGTGCAGTGTGTGTGCATGTGTCAGTCTCAAGCAGATATCAGTTGTATGTATGTTTACAGTCAACTACGGTCTACGGCATATCAGATTTCAGCAGTTAGAGAATACAATTAACTATGGCAGTTTTGTATCCTACATTGCGGAAAGTAAAGCAGAAGATGAAGAGTTACCTCGGAAGTGCCGAATGAAAGGTGGGAGGTAGGCTCGCGTAGTAGTAGCTCAGGGGCCGCGTACCTCTCAAAGCTCCGGAACTGACGTAGGCCGTCTGGGGGCAGAACGTGGATCGCCGGCCGGTAGGTCGCCGGGTCGAACGGGCGCTCGCTCAGTGGTAAGAGCTCGACCCCGGGGTCCATCTCGTGGTCCGGGGGAGTCCCGCCACGTGGAATGTCGTCCGCCATGTAGAGAGTGGTGTCAAAATGGCCGGAAAAGGAAAACCAAGCCGGAATATGAAGAGTCAACTGAAAAGTCAACTCCCGAGAGGGTCGAAAATGGCCGGGAAGGCCGGAATGTGAAGAGGCACGGAAATGAAGAGGAAAGTGAGGGGAACAAACCCCGAAAAGGCGAGAACGCCGAACGAGGCACCGAAATGAGAATGTGATCGGTGGAAAATGTCCGAAACGCGAAGAGGATCGCGAATCCGACGACGAAACGGGCGTAGAACGCGAAGAAATGGACGAAAAAGGAGAAGGAAACACTCTAGAGAGAGAGAGTGAAGGTTTTCGGCGGTAGAAGAATGAGGAAATAGGGCATGAAGCCCTATTTTATAACACTCGAGGTGGAAAGACAAAACTGCCCCGCACCAGCAACTGTTTGCCGGTCGGCACTTTTTTGTGCCGATGGAATTGTTTTTGTGCCGATGGCCAGCCGGTGGCCTCCCCTTTCTGCCGGTGGGGTTCCCACAGCCTTGTTTAGGCCATTTGAGTTGTTCGTGGTCTTCATAGCTCAAGAAAGTGCAAGAAAGTGCATCTCCGACATTCAACCGGCCTCCGTTCTGACCACGGGCCGTGTCTCCAGTGCGTGGCACTCAAATTCATGCAAGGTGTATCCTTTTTGTATCCTTTTGAATTCAAAAGTTGCCCCATGTGTGTTGCACAAGTTCATCACACTACTTCGGTGCATTACATCGCACTGTCGTGCGCCACACATTTGCATTGTTATGCACGTGTTACATGCGTTGCAACGCGCACCCCTTTGCATTATCGTGCACATTTCTCATGCATCATCATTGCATTTCCATTCCATGCATTGTCATGCATTCTGGAATACATGCGTTGTTGCGCATTTGAGCCCGTTTACACTCCGTGTGGCATGCATGTCACACTGGTCATCGCACTGTTTTGTGCATTTCAAACCTCGCGCTGTTCTGCGCATCGCACTGTTTTGTGCATTTCAAACCATTGCACTGTTTTGTGCATTGTATTGTTCGCGCTGTTCTGCGCATTGCACTGTTTTGTGCACCTCAATTGCATCTAGCATGTATCCCCTCGCGTTATTTTACGCACCTCACTTGTACTTGTTAGTACATTGCATTGTTTTGCATACGAACCGGCTTCGCGAAGCGTGTAAGTCCAATTTTCAAAATTTTGCATTCCGTGTGGCATACGTGTCACACATGCATACATTTTGCATTCCGGTCTAGGAGACCTTAAATCCTCTGAAGGTGCAATTCCTTCGGTGTTTGTCGTGCCCGAACGACTTTTCGGTGGTCTGGTAAAGCCACCAGTCTGTGCTTGCGATGAGTTCCTAGAAGACCAACGGGGACGGTGGAAACTAGAGTTCGAACGGCTTATGCCTAGAACGCAAAGGTTCGGGAGTTCCGAGACTAAAGTCTGGTTTAAATACCCAGGGGTTTACCCTCGGCTTGAAATCTGTATGGAAGCCCCATAGGTTGAGGCGGCATGTCTACGCCTCAGTTCTGGATACTGAACCAACCTAGTATATCACCCTGTTGGTAAGATAGGGAAAGTTGCAATCATAGTCATTGCATCATAGTGCATTGTCATGCATTTGCATTGTAGTTTGCATGCATTCATTGCATCGCCTTCCATCTATGGCTTGCGCCTTTCCATGTTGAGCTTGGTTTGGTATGTGCCCTTACTTTTCATGTTAAAACACAGTTCTGCATGTGTATCGCGCCGATTCCACACTGGTATGTTGGTTGAGGGTTGCGGCACCTTTTCTGTGTTACACATGGCTTGTGTGTGTACATGCCTTTCCTAGGCAAGATTTGGTTTGGCCTGCGTGCCATATCTATCCATTACATTGTAGTGTAATTTTTGCATCCGGCATTAGGATCGTAGTCCTTTCTCCAGCGGGTTGTTTCCCCACTTATGTCAATTCCACCCAGTACTTGTTCTTGCGTCTGTCTACAATGCTCACAGTTCAGTTGACCGTTCTGTGGTAGACAGACTTGTTACCTCCATCAATCTATTTGACATAGGTTTGGTTTTGAACCGCTCGTGATTGGATCACGATTCAAATGCTTTGCATGTAGCTTGCATTGTTTCAATTACATTGCATCTTCATTTGCATTGTTTATACATTGTTTTGTATATATTGCATTTCGTTTTGCATCCACATTTGCATTGTCATGCATGTTGCTAACCATATTGTACCTGTTAAGTTTGTTTTCTTTGCAGGCACGATATTGTATGTACGGTTCATTTGAAGCTGGTGCAACCAGACGAGCCGCACAGGTATTGTATCTCCCGAGTGAGACGCATTGAGAATTCCATAATTCTCTTACATCCTTTCTGCATTGTAGTGTAGTTTGGTATGCTAGCTTAAAACTGTCGCATGTTTGCTTCATTACAGCTTTCTTTGCATGATCATAAGTTATGCTTGGCTCCGTGCATTGTCTTGCATTTTGCCCCTGCCTCCGGGCGCATATCTTATTTGTATTGCATGTTTGTCTAAGTCTTCGGCCTTGTCAAAAATGGGTCGTCTCTGGGCTTTGACATTCACTCCCATCATTGTTATGACTTTCGAGTTTTGTCAAAGAGGGGCAACTGTAGACACCCCATTTTTGACCGTCCTCAAGACTTGGACGTCACCGTTTGAACACTCGGTGATTATCCATGTTTGTGTTCGTTTGGAGTTCCCGGAGGTCTCGGCTCGCGCGCCTTGCCTCAGGATCCCCGAACTCGACTGTTTAGTGTCTGGTTTTGCACCAAACACTTGCATCTTGCCTTTGAGAGGCAGGGTGGGGCTTGTGGACCATCCCCACCCATCACCGGCAGTGGCTAGATGCCACCGGCTGGTTTTTGCTGCCACCGGCAAAATAGTCTGCCGGTCGGCACTATTTGTTGCCGGTCAGCACTTTTTTGTGCCGGTCGGCACTTTGTTTGGCCAAGATGGCATTTTTTGCCGGCCGATTGCTGTTCATCTGCTTTTGCAGATATTTTTGGACAGCTGTATAACTTTTGCTCCCCTCCATACACGTGTATGGAGGGATCTCCCTCTTGCAAAGCTTGTTTGATAAGCTTTACAAGAGGCATATAGAGAGAAGCTCTCTCTAAGGCAAAAGAAGAGGAGCCTTTAGACATTTTTGAGAGAGAAAAGATAGAGGAGAGCTCTGGTTTTCTAGGGTTAGGGTTAGACATACACAATCTATCTCTCTTTCCCTCCCATTTTGCACACTAGGTGTTTTGTGTCTCATTATTGCACACAAACACCTAGTGTTTCACCTTCCTCTAGGAGCTGAGGTTCTAAAGAGTGTGTTTTGAAGTTTTAGTCTTGGATTCAAGCTAAGGAAGCCATTGGAGCATCTTTGTTGAAGAAGGCATCAAGGGTGAGAAACTAGTCTTTTTTTTCCCCTTTTTTGCATTGATTTTCTACTAGTCTTAGAGCTGTTTTTGTGATTATTGTATAACATAAAAAAGTTCTATTTTTAAGCCCTCTTTATTGTTTATTAAGAGTGTTTTGTTGTTTGAGGGGTGTTGACCACCCTTAGGCCTCAAAAGGCCTCATTTTGAGCCATTTTGTGTTAGCTCCGGGATTTTGGTGTTGAGGTCTCTTCACCACTGAAATCTTGAGGGATTTCAGTGGTGAAGATGATGCTTTGAAGTCCCAAGAAGGAGAGGGCCATCCCCTCTCCTTGTTGTCCTTGAAAAGGACACATTTTGGCCTCTTAAGGAAGCCTATGCTTGAGTGTGTGTTGAGCATGTTTGATTTGTTTTTCATGCTTATATATCCATGATATAACATGATTTAAAGTTGGTTTTGGAACTTCATGCATATTTAGCATAGTTGCCTTGTAATGCCATGTTCGTGCCTTGACATGTCTAGGTTGTTAGCCTTTGTTGGAGCATGTTTTAGGCTTGTATTTGTGAAGATTATATGCTTATTTTGCCATGTTTTAGATCTGTCCATAGTCGTTTGGGTCGATTTTAGCATGCATTATATGGCTCCTTTGCATTTGGGCTTGTTGGCCTTGAGTATGTGCATGTGTAGCATGCCATCTTTGCATTGTTTTGGTGATTTGGAATCATTCTACATGCTATTTCAGTCCCATTTCCATGCTTGTTTGATTGCCTTGCATGCCTCTTTAATGCTTTGAAAGCATGTGTTGCAATGCTCCATGTTTTGGCCATGGTGTATGCCTTTGTATTTGGGCCATTTAGATGCCATCTAAGGAGTCCTTTAGCCTTGTTTTAACATGCTAAAAATCTGTTTTTAGTTGTTTAATGCATGCCATGTTTGGTCATGATAAGTGTAGTTCAATGCCTCATTGATTTGCCTTGAACACTTGGACTACTCTTTGCATGTTTTGGCTTGATTTATAACTTGATTTGGCATCATTTTATAACATAATTTTAGGGCTCATGTTGCATGCTAATTAGTCCATGATCCCTCCTTTCAAGTGTGCTTGAATGTTGTTTGATTCATGCTTAAGTGTTGGTCCTTATGTGCATGTGTGTGTGCATGCCATTTAGCTCTCACTCTTTAGCACTTTTGGCTACTGTTTTAGGCCTTTTTTAGAGCCGCCTAATTCATGTTTAAGTCCATCTTTGCACTCATTTGTATTGCCATATGCATGCTTGTATGCTTGCATGAGTTAATTGCCATGCCATGTTGCATTCCTAGCTTGTATGCCTAGGTTGCATTGCATTTTGCATGCATGCCTTGTTCCTTGAATTGGTGATAGGAATTGGGCCTGATTTGTCTGATTGGTTTGCATGCATTTGAAACCAAAGTTGCATGCTTGGTTCCTCGGGCCATCATGCATGGAAATGCGTGATTGGTGGTCCGAAAACCGAGGCACATGTCCCTTTGAGTCATCACAATGATAAGAGACATGGTTGATGCATACATGCCTTGAAATATGCTGCCATGCCTTGTTTTGCCCTTTGTTGCTGTGAGTTGCAGGTTCTGCAGGAATACTCTGCCGACCGGCAGTGTAATGTGCCGACCGGCACAATTTTCTCTGCCGACAGACCCTATTTTGTGCCGATGGCCATACTACACTGCCGGTGGAAGTTTCATTCAGCCGGTGATGATCCCCTCTGTCCAAGGATGCATTCCTGAGGCTTTGACAGCCTCCAGAGGAGGAAAGGAAGGAAAACAGAGGCAGCTTGCGCATGGTGGCGCGTCTCCCGAGACGCTTTCCTGCTTTAATTAATTTAATTTAATTTGTTAATTAAATTAGTTAATTTGTAATATTAATTAGCTTGCGTAGTTAGTTAATTTGTAATATTTATTCGGTCCCTCCGAACGAGGGCAAATCTGTAATGAGTGTGTGTGGGTGTGTGAATGTCTTCCAATCCCCACTTCTTTCTTCCCTTTTACTTACCTGCTTTGATGGTTAGTATTAGGGCACGTCTAATTTAGCATACCTTATGCTATGCATGTGTGCATCCATGCATTCGTATTGCATGCATTAGGCTCGGTACATCACGCAAATTGCATCAATACTTCAAATTCCAAACTGAATACGTGATAACTGTGCATTTTCACATGACATGTTTAGGATAGCCGAGCCTATTCTAGCAACATTTTGTATGCGATGCATTAGGCACTTCACATGGACTTGGATCATGCATGTTTGCTAACAAGTTCTTTGTTTTGGCATGGAGTACTATGTAAGTATTTCCGCTTTAGCATATCACATGAGTGTGAATGTTGCCATAACAGCATGCTTAACATGTGGCTAGATGCTTATGTGTTAAACTGTTTTGAATGCCTGTGGGTGAAGGCCGGATTGCTTGAGTTGGAAAAACTCGTTGAAATCCGTATTTTAGCCTACTTGCGAGTAGCAAATTCCAAAGCATTTTCAAACCGAACGGATACGCAATGTTTATTTCCAAATTAGGCAATCTAGTCTATACTTGTTTGCTGCGCGTATAACATAGTAATTCTAGGCTAATAATCGGAATAAGAACACGTAAAGTTTTCAAAAACGGATATCACGGTTAGTAGAGGCCGGTCTTCGGACCGGGCGAAAGGGGGTGCTCATAGCTGACCTTCCCCAATCGTACCCTAGCTCCCGAGCCGAGACAACTCCGGTGATGACGGACATGTGGCCTTCGGCACCGAGTCAGGGTTTCCTAAATTTCCCCATTTTAAAAATATTTAGGTGGCGACTCTGTATCTGGCAAAGCAGTCCATGTTTGGCACTACTTTTTCAAAAATCTGTTTCTCAAAACGATTTGCCAGATTTGGACTCTTTGGTTCAGATTAAGAACCGTGACACAAATCGAGTCCGAACTGTAGCACGAGGCCCCACGCGGGCGCTGTTACACCAAGCAAGCCTTCTCCAGCGGAGTGTAGCGGGTCTCGTAATCCAGCATCTTCTTGCTCAGATAGTAGATGGCCCTTTCCACTTTGTCTTCTGACTCTTGTGCGAGCATGCAGCCCATGGCAGTCTCAGTTACCGAAAGGTACAATATCAACGGTCTCCCCGGCTCTGGTGGTGACAACACGGGCGGGTTCTGTAGATACTCTTTGATCTGTTCAAAAGCTGCTTGACATCGGCCGTCCCATTGGAACTTCTTTCCTTTCTTCAGGAGACCAAAAAGTGGTTCACAAGTCAAGGTTAATTTAGAGATAAACCGTCTTATGAATTGCACTTTACCCAGAAAGCCTCGCACCTCATTTTCAGTCCTTGGTGGTGGCATTTCTAAGATGGCCTTGATTTTGGAAGGGTCGACCTCGATGCCCCTTTGTGTAATCAGAAACCCTAGCATTTTTCCCGCTGTAACACCAAAAGTACACTTCTGGGGATTCAACCGCAGCCGAAACTCTCTGATCCTTTGAAAGAATTTTTGTAAGGCGGTGTAGTGGCCTTCTCTTTCTTTGGACTTGACAATCATGTCGTCCACATACACCTCGACCTCTTTATGGATCATATCATGCAGTATTGTAGTTGCTGCCCGTTGATAAGTAGCTCCAGCGTTTTTCAACCCAAATGACATCACTCTATAACAATATGTACCCCACGGGGTAGTGAATGCAGTCTTCTCCCGGTCTTCGGGTGCCATTACTATCTGATTATAGCCTGAAAAGCCATCCATAGACGAAAGCAAGGCGTGTCCTGCCGTGAAATCTACCAATTCATCAATGTGCGGCAAGGGAAAGTCGTCCTTCGGACTGGCCCTGTTCAAATCTCTGAAGTCTACACAGACCCGAATTCTGCCATCCTTCTTCGGCACCGGAACAATGTTGGCCAACCAAGTCGGGTATTCGGATACCAGCAGGAAGCCTGCATCGATTTGTTTGGTGACCTCTTCCTTGATCTTAATGGCCCAATCAGGGCGGATCCTTCTGAGTTTTTGCTTGACAGGTCGGGCCTCGGGATCAAGAGGGATCCGGTGCTGTACAATCTCAGGATCGATTCCAGGCATGTCTTCGTAGGACCACGCGAAAACATCTTTGAAATCTTTTAATAAAGCGACTAAGCGCTCGCGTTCCTCAGAAGACAACATGGACCCGATCTGGACCAGCCGCGGGTCTTTCTCAGTACCAACATTCACAGTAGTGATTTCATCCATTAAGGGTTTAACAAATCTTTCCTGTTCTTGATCAATTAACCGTTGCAAAACCGGAGGAATTTCTTCCTCGTCGTTTTCATCAAAATTTTGAAAATCCTGATTTAAGCAATAAATCAAAGGCACAGAAAAATACTCAGAAACCACATCCACGTCGTTCTCATTAAACACTTCCAAGCCGTCTGATTCTTCTGTTACAACAGACTCAAAAGAGAAAGAAAATGACGACCTAGACAGGACTGTGGCATCCGGGTTATCACCCCCAGGAATACCGGACTCAGACTCAGTCGAGCTGGAACCTGATTCCGACTCACAAGACTCGGTGGAATCAGATTCCGGCTCACTACCTGACCCGGTGCTGCTGGACAAAAATCCTTCTTCATATTGCCACACGAGAGAGGGTGCGATGGATGCATCCAAAATAGTTGTTGGTAGGCTCGCAGCCGTTTCGTTCCCGATCACACATACCGAGGAGCTATCCCCCAAGCACTTCTGTTCGATTGGAGGATCTGAAAGCAGACATGCCAGCGCTGCCCCCATTTCATTTTCAGCGTCCTCAGACTGCACTTTCTTACTTTGTTCAGCCTCAACCGATAGGTTTGCCTCCCCTTCGACGTTGTCATTCTCAGGTAGCTGCAGGTCAAAGAAGATCTCGAAACCTGGCACGCGTTTCTTCTCCGCGTTCAGCCATGGCTCTGGGAAGCCACAAAACAGAAAGTCCTCCCCCTCCCGGACGAAGCGTCCGTTTAGGGTACCCCGAATGGGCCTATGCATCAACTCGAAAGGCTTCCCAGCCTTCTTTGCCCTGGCTCTTCCGGCCATTTCCTTTCCTTTCCTTATCCAGTCCTCTTTGGTGGGTAGATAACCCAATCCAAAGGTATGAGGGTTGTGCGGCACTTCGGCCAATGCTGCGACGCCTGAGCACTGACATATATCCCTTCACTAGCAGCCATAATGTCCTGTACAACCCGAGCCTCAGCCAAGGTAAAACCCGATATGAACACATCTTCCATATCGTGTTCAATTTCTAGAACTGGCGTGGATACTTCTGGCGGCGGATGAATCGATGAATTTCCGAAGACAATGGCTACCCCTTTCCCATAGGGGTATTTCACCACTTGATGTAGGGTGGAGGAGACTGCCTTCGCCTGATGCAGCCACGGCCGCCCTAGAAGCAGGTTGAAAGTTGCAGGAACCTCCAAGACATGGAAATTTATCCCATGCTGTCCCGGCCCAACCTTTGTTTGAATCTTAATCGTTCCCATTACTTCCCGGCTTGTGTTGTCATACGCCCGAATCACTTGGGCCGTTGGCACAAAATTCGCGACTTTCAAACCGATCGCATAAGCTGTCCTTGCCGGGCAGACGTTGATGGCAGACCCCGTGTCAACAAGCACCACGGGTATCCATTTATCTCTGCACTCCACAGAGATGTAGAGTGGCTTGTTATGGTTCGCACCCTCGGGTGGCATTTCTTTGTCAGAGAAACTCAATGCCGAGGAACTACCTCCCGAAAAGACTAAGCCCACCAGCTGTTCAGGCGTGGTGTCTATAGAAAGCTTGGCTTTGTCCATGGCTGAAAGGACAGCCTGTCTATGTTCTCGAGAAGCCATAAGCAGCCCCCAGATGGAGATGTCTGCTTGTATCTTTTTCAATTGTCTCAATACGGCCTCGTCTTCGAGTTGCTTTTCCTTTTGCTTCTCTGCTTCCTTATCTTTTCCAGACGCCTCCGGTTGATCTAGGTGTTGAGGCTTGAAATACCGTCCACTCCTAGTCATGTGATCGACTTCGCCGATATACCAGGTATCATCTGGTTGGTTACCTTCCCAATCCTCGTCCGTGTGGACAAGACATAGATCGTCGTTTTCCCACCACATACCATCTGCAGCTGACAGGCATCTGTCTGGTTCTGGCATAACTGTCCCGATACTTGCAGTACCTTTTATCCCTATGCTCGCAGCATTCTCCATTTCTGTACTTGTGGCAGTTTCAACCCCCACGTGGCCCTTTGCCTTCCTGATCCTCTCAGAATCTTCGAATCTTTCCTGTTCTGACTGTGTCAATGCAGTAGATTGCTCAATGATCCCTGTACTCAAAATGCTCCATTCCCGAGCGAAACTCTCGACACCGGCGCTCTCCGGCGATGTATTCTGCTTTTCAACCATCCCGGCTGTTATTGACATTTCTGCCCCTGCCGGGCCTTGTTCTGACTGAAACCCTCCTACCACATCTGGCTGATCGTCCAACCATCCCGTGGCCTCCGCCGATTCTTCATAATCGAACCAGTTGATGGCTGAGTCTTCTGGATCTTGGTTATCGTAAAACTGGAACTTGGCAAGATCCTCTTCCACGGCTGCCAAATCATCCGTTCCCTGTCCTAGACTGTCCCCTTGGATTGCACACAGCTCTCCCTCGGCTGGAAATTCGACATCTGGTCTGTTCTGGCCCACTGGTGAAATGTAGCCACTCGGATTATAAGCGTTCCCAACATCACTCCCAGATTCCGCAGACTCTGGTTTGACAACCCCCTTTTCCTTCGGAGTCTTCTCCCTCCTGCTCTCGATGGTCACCACCACTGGCTTGGGTTGGGTTATGGAGACGTCCATCATGCACAAATCGGTGCAATCAGGAAGGGAAACCTCCGGCTTAGGCAGGTAGGAGGGTGTGATATAGATACTAGGATCGTAGAATGCGACCCCAGTGTGGATGAAATTGATTCTTTTGGGTGGTGGAGCTTGGTTATGTGTGGGGAGAGGATTTGTAGTAACATTGGGTTTCTCAGGAGGTAAAATCACCCCATTATCAATGAGATCTTGAATCTCATGACGCAACCGAAAGCACAGGTCGGTGTCGTGACCGTGCTGCTGGTGGAACGCACAATACTTGGCTGGATTGTGGGCAGCGGGGAGTCTTTCCGGTAGGGGCCGCGGCTCTAGGGGCTTCAGATGCCCTTTTCTGATCAAAACCCCCAAAGCTTTGGACAGGGGCATATAAAGTGGAGCGAAGGTTCTGGTATTTTTGGGGGGGTATTTGGCTGTTTGTGGGTTGCTTCCGGACGCACCGGAGAATGGTGTGGCTGCCATAGTTCTCGGGGAGGGATTGGTGGTGACCATACTCACTTCGGAAGTCCTGGTAGTCGTAGCGCCACTCGGGCCTGCATTAGTATTACGATTGAAAGTTCTGCGGGGTTGCTCCCGGTCATTATCAATCAATCCTTGTCTTAAGGCATCCTCGATCTGCACCCCCATTTCATGCAGATCAGCAAAGGTAGGGAAGGGGATTACAATCATCTTTTGCATTAGCATCGGCTGAAGATTGCGCACAATCATCCGAATCTGGTCTTTGTCTGTGGGTCTTAAGGTCATCATCGAAGCCTTAGCCCGCCATCTGGTTACGAATTCTGAGAAGCTCTCCTTGGTTTCTTGCCTCGTTGTCTCGAGATCCCGGGTCGTGATCTCGATTTGTGTGTTATACGAGTACTGCAGGATGAAGGCCTCAGCCATCTCGTCCCAACTTCTCTTGACATCATCCTCCAATTTGGCATACCATGCGGCCGCTACACCCGACAGGGTCCGGCCAAATAAAGACAGCTTCTGTAATCTAGTGAGGCCCATTGGCCTTAGGACGTCTGAAAATAGTCGCAGGTGTACCATGGGATCCTCAGATCCGTCAAAACGATCAATTTGTGGCATCTTAAACCGATCTGGCAGCGTCACGGCTGCGTCAGTGTATCCGTCTCCAATGTCCGGAATGGACTTCACACCTTGAGATTTCTTGAACAGCTTTTCAAGCTTGTGCATTGTTAATGCCACGGGGTCTACCTCGGACTCGAAGGGAGAATCCGATAGATTGATAGGAATGGGTGCCTTGGATTGTTGAGGCAGAATCGGGGGTCGAGCCGGCCCCGTTGGGATGTCTATATCTTCTTAGACATTCCGGGCGTTTGGCGTCTCTTCGGGTATTGGAACCCTTAGTGGGGGAGGGACTTGCTGTGAAGCTGACGCCCCAGTTTGCTGTTGCAATCTCACAATTAACTCCGCTTGCTCACTCATAACTGTGGCTTGTTGTCTGACGAATTCTGCCTGTCGGACAGCATCCTGCTGCATCATTTTCATGCTTTCTTGGAGTTGGCGCACCATCTCTTCTAAATTAGCCATGCTGCTCTGTTCTGACTGAGTTGTCAGTGTATGTTCCCTTTCTGCGGGTGAAACAGGATCCTGATCCCTACTGTACACAGGTGGGGTAGATGAAGCCCTCTGTACTGACTGTTGAACCGATGCCCTCTGCCTAGTTGCCTTCCGTTTAGTAACCGGGGGTAGAGAATGGTACACCGGTTGTCCTTCTATCAGATCATCAGATCGATGGAGCCGACGACCTCTAATCCAGAGTGCTTGGGGAATATCTACCGGGTTGGAAGCAATGAAGCTAAACTACCTAGCAAAAAGATAAATAAAGCAGTAAATAAACTAACAGTCGGACAGCATAACGACATAAAATAAACGCACAATACACAGTTGGATATTCATAATACATAGTCGGTAAGCCGAACACACTGTTCCTCGATACTGATCACTGTTCCCCAAAATCTCTGTTCCCAAAACTGAACCCTGATACCCGCAGATAGCTGATTCTCTTAAACTGATACTGATACCCTCAGGCCTAATACTCAATCTCGCAAACTGATATGCACGTTCCTGTAGAGCAACACTCTAAAAGCACATAGCAAGTAAAGAGAGCCAAAACACCCCTATGTTGGGGTAGGGTTTCCCTGTCCTATTTTGTCAGGAGCTAGGGTTTCACTATGCACGCAGCGGTTCTCAAACAACCTAACATCGGGTAAGCAGCCTGTCCTAACTTGGAATGGTCACTATGGATCCGAATATGCACTAGGTCGAATGGTCGAAAAGGGTGCCCCGGTAAACCGGGGTTTGTGTTCCCATGCTGTCAGAGCCCATAACCGGTCAACCTTATGGTCATGCCTTGACAAGACAAGCCTCCGGCAAACCGTTCAGGAATGGCAGATGGCAAACACTGTGTTCCTAGGCGCACCAATGCAAATGCAATGCAAAGAGACACATAGATGAAGTCAAAATGGGATATCACGAGTTCGAGTCAAGCTCTCTAATGTCCCCAGCAGAGTCGCCAGAAACTGTAGACGCGCCCGCGTGGGGCCTTCGCTACTACAGTTCGGACTCGATTTGTGTCACGGTTCTTAATCTTGAACCAAAGAGTCCAAATCTGGCAAATCGTTTTGAGAAACAGATTTTTTGAAAAGAGAAGTGCCAAGCATGGACTGCTTTGCCAGATACAGAGTCGCCACCTAAATATTTTTTATGGGGGAATTTAGGAAACCCTGACTCGGTGTCGAAGGCCACATGTCCGTCATCACCGGAGTTTCTCGGCTCGGGAGCTAGGGTACGATTGGGGAAGGTCAGCTATGAGCACCCCCTCTCGCCCGATCCGAAGATCGGCCTCTACTAACCGTGATATCCGTTTTTGAAAACATTATGTGTTCTTATTCCAATTGTTAGCCTATAATTACTATGTTATGCGCACAGCAAACAAGTATAGACTAGATTGCCTAATTTGGAAAGAAACATTGCATATCCGTTTGTTTTGAAAAGCGCTTTGGAATTTTGCTACTCGCAAGTAGGCTAAAACATGGATTTCAACGAGTTTTTCCAACTCAGACAATCCAACCTTCACCCACAGGCACTCAAACAGTTTATCACATATAAGCACTTAGCCACATGGCAAACATACTGTCATGGCAACATTCACATGCATGCAATATGCTAAAGCATAAATACTTACATCGTACTCCGTGCCAAAACAATAAATTAGTTAGCAAACATGCGTGATCCTAGTTTATGTTAAAGTGACTAATGCAACACATACAGGATGCAATTAGAGTAGGCTCGGCTAACCTAAACATGGCATGTGAAATGCAATCAATTGATGCACGTATTCAATTTGGAATTGAAGTACAAGTGCAGTTAGCATGATGTACCGAGCCCGGTGTATGCAAGACGGATGTATGGATGCACGCATGCATAGCATAAGGTATGCTAATTTAAACATGCCCTAATCTACCATCATAAGCAGGTAAATAAAAGGGAAGAAAGAAATGGGGGTTGGAAGACATTCACACACTCACCCACACTTATTACAGATTTGCCCTCGCTCGGAGGATACGAATAAATATTGCAGTCGAAATAATAAGAAAATAAAATTATTACAGAATTTCTAATTTGCTTAATAGGAAGAATGCAAAAAGAAAGGAAAGGGATGGCCGCAGCCTCTGCCTCGGGATGCGCGAATGATGCATGCTCGAAACCCGGCTCGCCTGAAAAACCTGTACCACACCACTGCCACCTCTGTTTATACTACCCTGCTTCTCTGAAAATTTCCAAAGCCCTAGGACAGGTTCCTTGCATGCTGCAGAGTACCACCGGCCAGGGGAAATTCCCACCAGCAGTGCACAATTTCCACCGGCCGTTTTTGGATCTATCGGCTGTAAACAGATTGCCGGCCGGCGCAGAATTATGCCGGTCGGCAAAAACCTCCTGCAGAAGACAGTTTTGACAGCAAACAGAGGACAGACAGTATGGCATGGGATTTCAGGCACATGTAAGCATGGTCATGCTTCCTATCATGCTTTGAATTCAGGGAAGCATGGCCCTCGATCCTCGAGCCATCAATGGTGCATGATAGCCCAAGGGATCAAGTTTGCCACTTGATGTAAAGATGCATGCAACATACAAATGAAGACCAAGGCATTATCATGTTGAAGTCAAAGGCCCCGGTGACCGAAAGTTAAGGCACGTTACATCACTTATGGTATGAACGCCCCTTAACCCTCACACTTGGTTTGACACCCCAAGCCAAGTAATGCAATGCATGTTATGCAAACATGGCTCAAAATGCAATATGATAACAATATGCAAGGCATGCCAAGTGTCATGCAACTAGTATGGCAAGTATGCAATGTTAGGCACACAAGATGCAAATGCAATGTAAATGTGGACACTTTAAGCGATGAGACCAAAATATTACAACACTTAATGAAGCAATCATGCAATGGTCATAAGACAAGCATGCAAGGGGGCCTCAAACCATAAAGGGGCAGACCTTACGCCATCCCAAAACAGCGGCCAAAAGTGCCTAAAAGGGTGGACAAAAAACCTATGCCAACAAGCAATCCAATGGTCCCAAAGCTAAGGCACAAAAAGGGCCACTTCATTTCCAACAACAAGACCAATCATGGCATGATTTAGGCAAGTAAAAAAACAGAATTTTTACAGACAAAATAGGACTCCAAACCCTCCTAATATGGCAGCTAAAGTGGTTCCAAAGAGGTGTGTGCACCAAGGCTCATATCTAGGCATTAAAAGGGCACACCCTCAAGGCATGGAAGATGTCACAAATGCAAGCATACAAGCATGATTTATGGACTGAAATGGGGTCCTAAATGATGCCAAATCATGAGGATGATCAAGCTACACATGTTAGAGATCAAAATGCTCAAAGCTTACAAACTAAAACACAAAGGGATGACATCAAACAAGGCAAGCATGACTGAAATGGATGACCAACAGGCCTTAAACATGGCAAGACAATGCCAAAACCTTCATGAAACTAAGCCTACACATGCAAGAATCATGGCCTAAACACAAGATACAACTCTAGGCCAAAAGGAGCAATGCAAAGCAAGTACTTTAAGCATGCAAAGAGATATAAATCCGACCAAAAACAGAGATTACATATGACTTAAAAACACCTAAAAAGTTCTGAAATAAGGCAAAAATCAAGCAAGCATGCATGTTACCCTTTAAGCCAAAATGCAAGGAAGTAAGACAATGAAGGGAGAGGGGTGTCCCGCCCCTATGCAAGACTTCAAACCACCTTATTTATCACTGAAAATCAACTGGTTTTTAGTGGTGAAAAGACCAACACACTCAAGCAAACAAGGCCTCGCAAGGGAAGCACAAAAGGGGCCAAATAAGGCCTAATAAGGTGAGTTTGCACTCAAACCACAAAATGCAAGACAATGCACGAAGCCGAGCATAACTTATGATCATGCAAAGAAAGCTGTAACGAAGCACACATGCGACAATTTCAAGCTAGCATACACCGAACTACACTACAATGCAGAAGGGATGCAAGAGAATTATGTAATTCTCAATACGTCTCACTCGGAGGATACAATACCTGTGTGGCTCGTCTGGTTGCACCAGCCTTAGATGAACCGTACATACAATATCGCGCCTGCAAAGAAAATAAACTTAACAGGTACAATATCGTTAACAACATGCATAATAGTGTACTCGAAATGCGCGACAACGCGAAGCAAGTGGGGAGCACAACAATGCTGTGAAGGTATAGATGTGTAAGTGGAACACGCGGTCTACGCAGGCGACGAATTTGATCGTAAGCATGCGGTCTACGCAGGCAATGAATTTGATCGTAAGCATGCAGTCTACGCAAGTAGAATATGCGGTCTACGCAAGTAAAACATGCGGTCTACGCAAGTAGAATATGCGGTCCACGCAAGTAATGGAATTGATTAATCGTGCGGTCTACGCAAACAGAATATGCGGTCTACGCAAGTAATGAATTTGAACAAACATGCGGTCTACGCAGGTAATGGAATTGAACAATTATGCGGTCTACGCAAGCAAAACATGCGGTCTACGCAAGTAATGAATTTTGAACAAACATGCGGTCTACGCACGTAATGTAATTAACATGCGGTCTATGCAAGTAAAGAGAGTGATTACAAACATGCGGTCTACGCAGGTAATGTAGTTAACATGCGGTCTACGCAAGTAAAGAAATTGATTACAAACATGCGGTCTACGCAGGTAATGTAATTAACATGCGGTCTACGCAAGTAAAGAAAGTGATTACAAACATGCGGTCTACGCAGGTAATGTAATTAACATGCGGTCTACGTAAGTAAAGAAAGTGATTACAAACATGCGGTCTACGCAGGTAATGTAATTAACATGCGGTCTACGCAAGTAAAGAAAGTGATTGCAAACATGCGGTCTACGCAGGTAGTGTAATTAACATGTGGTCTACGCAAGTAAAGGAAGTGGTTACCAACATGCGGTCTACGTAGGTAATGTAATTAACATGCAGTCTACGCAAGTAAAGAAAGTGGTTACCAACATGCGGTTTACGCAGGTAATGCAATTAACATGCGGTCTACGCAAGTAAAGAAAGTGGTTACAAACATGCGGTCTACGCAGGTAATGTAATTAACATGCGGTCTACGCAAGTTAAGAAAGTGGTTACCAACATGCGGTCTACGCAGGTAATGTAATTAACATGCGGTCTACGCAAGTAAAGTAAGTGGTTACCAACATGCGGTCTACGCAGGTAATGTAATTAACATGCGGTCAACGCAAGTAAAGAAAGTGGTTACAAACTTGCGGTCTACGCAGGTAATGTAATTAACATGCGGTCTACGCAAGTAAAGAAAGTGGTTACAAACATGCAGTCTACGCAGGTAGTGTAATTAACATGCGGTCTACGCAAGTAAAGAAAGTGGTTACAAACATGCGGTCTACGCAGGTAATGTAATTAACATGCGGTCTACGCAAGTAAAGAAAGTGGTTACAAACATGCGGTCTACGCAGGTAGTGTAATGAACAGAAACTTGAACATATGTGAGTGAGAACATATCGTTCACAATGCAGGGATGTAAAACACTGTAACACAGCGTAATTGAAGCGATTTGTGTGAGCCCTCAAGACAAGAAAAGGATACGGGAAGGAACGTTCTTCGTACGTATCGAGCATCATTGGCAGAAGTTGTGGCCTGAGGTCAACTCGAAGGTCCATGTTTCAAAAGCGTGCTTCCCGTATGGTCTTAAGTAACGAAGGTGCGTTGACCGCAAAGGGAGTTTCGCTGGTATCCATTCCGAGACTTGGCTACCCTGTCATTCTATGTTTAACTTTCCTTTTTACTAGTAGTTTAAGCACATTGCACTGCGTCGGGCAGGTTTTATTCTTTCTCAAAATTTACACACTTTTGCAAATCACGTGACGGGAATGAGACAACCATTTTATCCAAAAGATGTTTGCGTTTGTAAACTTTCTATGCATCGCATCGCAAGGTATCACACCACAATGTGAACGAAAATCGAACTCATTTTGAACACCAAGTATTCGCATCGTAATAATCAGGTAGTGAATCGACTTACAACTCGATAAGCAAATGTACAAAGACATGATAGGACCAAACAAGCGTGAGTACAACTCGATAAATAAATCAAAAACTCAAAGAGAGTGAAATACAACTCGATAAGCAAATGTTCAAAAACTCAACAAGCAAACAGGCGTGACTTCGCAAGAGTCGATCACCGGGGGAGGGATCGAAGGTGGTGGAGTTCCCCAATCCCTAACATAAACAGCTCAGGGAACCAGGAGGAAGCCCATCGGCCAGGGGGAGAGGCCATCGGCCACGTGGAATGGCCATCGGCCAAAAATTTGTTCGGTCGGCAAAATGTGATGGCCGGTCGGCAGAGTTTTTGGCCGGCCGGCTATGAATGAGGGAATCACCAGAATGTTGACACCTATCCTCCACCCAACCTTATCTCCTCCAAAAGACCCCAACTTCGTAGTTTTTCTCAATTCCACACTGATTTGCTCTGATGGAAGAGTTTCTTGATCAAAATCTCACTGCTTGGATTGCTAGCTTGGATGGCTCGGAAAAGTTGAATTTCCGGGGTTTCGGCATGAATGCACTATTCACTTTGGGTCGTACCCCGTTGCACCTCCCGTTTCTTCAAGCTGCGGCAAGGTTTTGGAATCCGGTGACACATGTCTTTAGCTTCGCCGGGCAAGAGATATGTCCTACCTTTGAAGATTTCCGAGCCTTAATGGAGTCCGAGCGCGACGAGGAGCTCCTGCCCCAACTTAATTTTGGCCATGCCCAATCCTTAGGGTGAATGTGTGGACTCAGCATGCGTGACGCTCGGTCTCTGATTTGTGACGGGATGCTGGACATTCCGAGTTTGACCGATCGATTTTTTGATGCTGGTGATCGCAATAACCATCACTGGCAAGGCTTCTGGCGACACGCCCTCTGTTTGTGCATGCTATCCCATTTTCTATTTGTCTCAGGCTCTGGAGGGGCTAGTGTCCGGCTGATTGAGGTTGCCCAAGGCTTGAAGGAGGGCAAGAGCTGCATTGCGATGACTCTGGCCGAGACGTTAATGGGCTTAGACGCCTTTTACCGTCATGAGACAACCAGATTAGCAGGGAGTCCACTACTACTACAGGTAATGTTTTCCCACCCAATCTCGCATTTATGTATTGCTCACATCACTCAGCCCTCAAGCTCGGTTTTTTCTCACAAAACCCTATTCTCACTTTTCTCTCCTCGTACATCTCTCTATTCTTTATTCTCTCATTTTTCATCCCTCCCCAAGTATGGTTGATGGACAAACTACAGGTTGTGGACTCTTGCCCAGCATATTCAGCTCGCGGCTACTTCTTCCGGCACCGTCTAGTCAATGCCTTGGATGAGGGATGGTGGTTCGCTTGGATGTGCCGCTTGTCCGCAGACCATATTGCTTGGCGGTGCCCTTGGCTGAGCCTTCCGGCAATGAGTTACAATATGCCCCGACAGACTGGGATTCAATTGGTTGGTCTCACTCACTGTGTATTCTACTTCCCATTTCGGATTCGACGCCAATTTGGCCATGATCAGACCTGCCCGCCAGAGGGGATAGAGTATCCTGCTGCATTCCCAGCCCGAGGCGCACAGCTTGCTTGGCAGGCCACCGCGTGGAGGATGAGAGAACTCCTGGCCTCCGCTCTTACTTTCAGTTGCACTTTGTCTGATGAGTGCGTGGATTGGCTCAACGAAGAAGCACAGATTGGGCCCAGCTTCGCATCAGAGGCTTCGACCAGCTCTGGGAGGGGGAGCAGGAACACTTGACTCGACTATGCCCCAGATTTATTGCTTTATTAGTACTTTCAAGTTTTCTTTATGAATGTAATAAAAAGCAACTTCGATTGTATGCAAGAGCAGGAGAACTCTGTTTTGAAATCAATGAAATTGAAGGTTGTGGTACTGAAAATTTTCCGCTTTGGTCCAAATATGGTCAAAGTTGTAAAAAGATTATTTGAACAAAGTCAGCTTTTATTAAAACTTCTCAAAGACATTTTCGATATGGATCAGAACTGGACACGCCTGAGATCTGTCACTGAGATGCACAACCCCAGATCCCTGCAACTGGAAAGTTGCCCCTAGTCTGAATAGCGTCGCAGCACTGCGCAGCAACGGAAAGTTGCCCCTAGTCTGAGTGGCACTGCACTGGAGATTCCAACGGATGCTGATAGACAAAGATGACTGAGATGATCAAATGGACAAAGTTGATCGGGGAAGTGTTATGGCTGAACTTCAGGATGAAGCTGCCTACGTATCCCAAACATGGGAATCAAGCCTCACGTAGTTCCGGTTCAGGTTCACTCGAGTATTTTCACTCTCCTTTTGCGCTCTAACTTTTGCCAAGGCCGCCCTTTGCGGGTTTTCAGCCTTGCGAGCTCAGTTTTTATATTTTCTAATTTTTTGTGCTCTAACTTTTGCCTAGGTCGCCCTTTCGGGTTTTCGGCCTAGCGAGCCTCTCAAGGGTAATATTTCTTCAACTTGTCCATGTTGATCGGTTGGGAGAATTCCAAGCCATCTAAGTCCATCAGAACCACAGCTCCACCTGACCAGATAGCTTTGATGATGTAGGGGCCGGTCCAATTGGGTCTGAACTTGCCCCTTGGGTCGTGGATGGGAGCTCGGTTGTCCTTGAGCACCAAATCCCCTTCTTTTAGATTTCTGGACTTAACCTTCTTGTTGAAAGCCCGGGCAATTCTCCGCTGATAACTTTGGACGTGGTACAGTGCTTTCAGCCTTCTCTCGTCAAAGAGCATGAGTTCCTCAAACCTGCTCTGCTGCCAATCTGCCTCAGCTATCTGACACTCAGCCAATACCCGTAAAGACGGAACTTCAATTTCGATAGGTAGAACGGCCTCCATTCCATAAACCAAAGAATACGGAGTCACTCCGGTAGAAGTTCTAATTGAAATCCTGTAGCCTCACAGAGCAAACGGCAACTTATCTGGCCAATCCCGGTAGGTTTCCACCATCTTCCGCAGTATGTGCTTGATGTTCTTGTTGGCGGCCTCAACTGCTCCGTTGGTTTGCGGCCGGTATGTAGATGACTTATGAAAAGCCACGTTATACTTCTCCAACAAGTCAACCACTTCTTTCTTAAAGTGGGATCCATTATCCGAAATAATCTCGTTTTGCACCCCGTAGCGACAGATGATGTTGTTTCTGATAAACTTTGCGACGTGCGACGCCTTCAACACCGCGTATGATTGGGCCTCGACCCACTTTGTGAAATAATCTATCGCTACCAGGATATACTCATGCCCATTCGACCCCTTCGGGGTAACAGCTCCGATCACATCAATTCCCCAAACGGAAAATGGCCATGGGGACGTCATGTTGTACAGCTTGGACGGTGGGATGTTCATACGGTTTGCATGGATCTGGCATTTGTGACATCGCCGAACAAAGCCGATACAATCCTCCTCCATGGTAGACCAGTAGTAGCCTTGTCTGAGGATCTTTCTGGCCAGCATTACTCCATTCATGTGCGCGCCGCACTCCCCTCCATGGATGGCTTCCATCAGGCGCTTCGACTCTTCAGCTTCTACACAGAGCTTATGCATTCCCAAATGACCCATTTTGTACAGCTTACCCCCGCAGATGATGAACTGAACAGCCATTCTTCTGATTGCCCTCTTATCCTTGGCATTTGCCCCTAGTGGATACGTCTCCTTTTCCAAGAAGTTCCAAATGTCGTAATACCAGGGGTTGTCGTCTTGAGACTCATCTATGGCAGAAATTGATTCGTATGCTGGCGCAAACTTCTGATCAATAATGACTGGACGCATCCGGACTCCGGACGGGATGTCTATCATGGAAGATAGAGTTGCTAGTGAATCGGCGAACCTGTTGTTCTCTCTTACTAGGTGGGTGAAATTTAGCTTCTCAAACCGAGGGATTAACAAATCCAAGGTTTGGTAGTAAATTATCATCCTTTCCTCTTTGACTTTCCAGTCTCCTTTTGCTTGAGATACAACAAGGTTTGAGTCCCCAACGACGTCCAACCGTCTTGCCCCTAGTTCTAGGGCTGCTTCTAGGCCGGCAATACATGCCTCATACTCTGCTTCATTGTTCGAGACTTTGAACCGGAGCTTGAATGCTAAAGGGATACGGGAATCGTCTGGCGCTATCAGCAACACTCCTATCCCATACCCATATTGGTTTGACGCTCCGTCAAAGTACATCGTCCAAGTTTCATCTTCGATGTGTAGAATGGCTTCATCTGGGAACAGGTACTCAACCGCTTCATCCCCTTCAACCGGGTGGTCGGCAAGGAACTCCGCTACCGCTCTTCCTTTCACTGACTTGCGTGTTACATACTTCAAATCAAATTCAGAAAGCAATAGCAGCCAACGAGCTAGCCTACCCGTAAGTGCTGATTTCTCGAAAAGATATTTGATGGGATCCAAACGTGAAACCAACATTACAGAGTGAGCTAAAAGGTAGTGCCGCAGTTTCCTGGTAGCCCATACCAAGGCCAAGCAAGCCTTCTCCAGCGGAGTGTAGCGGGTCTCGTAATCCAGCATCTTCTTGCTCAGATAGTAGATGGCCCTTTCCACTTTGTCTTCTGACTCTTGTGCGAGCATGCAGCCCATGGCAGTCTCAGTTACCGAAAGGTACAATATCAACGGTCTCCCCGGCTCTGGTGGTGACAACACGGGCGGGTTCTGTAGATACTCTTTGATCTGTTCAAAAGCTGCTTGACATCGGCCGTCCCATTGGAACTTCTTTCCTTTCTTCAGGAGACCAAAAAGTGGTTCACAAGTAAAGGTTAATTTAGAGATAAACCGTCTTATGAATTGCACTTTACCCAGAAAGCCTCGCACCTCATTTTCAGTCCTTGGTGGTGGCATTTCTAAGATGGCCTTGATTTTGGAAGGGTCGACCTCGATGCCCCTTTGTGTAATCAGAAACCCTAGCATTTTTCCCGCTGTAACACCAAAAGTACACTTCTGGGGATTCAACCGCAGCCGAAACTCTCTGATCCTTTGAAAGAATTTTTGTAAGGCGGTGTAGTGGCCTTCTCTTTCTTTGGACTTGACAATCATGTCGTCCACATACACCTCGACCTCTTTATGGATCATATCATGCAGTATTGTAGTTGCTGCCCGTTGATAAGTAGCTCCAGCGTTTTTCAACCCAAATGACATCACTCTATAACAATATGTACCCCACGGGGTAGTGAATGCAGTCTTCTCCCGGTCTTCGGGTGCCATTACTATCTGATTATAGCCTGAAAAGCCATCCATAGACGAAAGCAAGGCGTGTCCTGCCGTGAAATCTACCAATTCATCAATGTGCGGCAAGGGAAAGTCGTCCTTCGGACTGGCCCTGTTCAAATCTCTGAAGTCTACACAGACCCGAATTCTGCCATCCTTCTTCGGCACCGGAACAATGTTGCCCAACCAAGTCGGGTATTCGGATACCAGCAGGAAGCCTGCATCGATTTGTTTGGTGACCTCTTCCTTGATCTTAATGGCCCAATCAGGGCGGATCCTTCTGAGTTTTTGCTTGACAGGTCGGGCCTCGGGATCAAGAGGGATCCGGTGCTGTACAATCTCAGGATCGATTCCAGGCATGTCTTCGTAGGACCACGCGAAAACATCTTTGAAATCTTTTAATAAAGCGACTAAGCGCTCGCGTTCCTCAGAAGACAACATGGACCCGATCTGGACCAGCCGCGGGTCCTTCTCAGTACCAACATTCACAGTAGTGATTTCATCCATTAAGGGTTTAACAAATCTTTCCTGTTCTTGATCAATTAACCGTTGCAAAACCGGAGGAATTTCTTCCTCGTCGTTTTCATCAAAATTTTGAAAATCCTGATTTAAGCAATAAATCAAAGGCACAGAAAAATACTCAGAAACCACATCCACGTCGTTCTCATTAAACACTTCCAAGCCGTCTGATTCTTCTGTTACAACAGACTCAAAAGAGAAAGAAAATGACGACCTAGACAGGACTGTGGCATCCGGGTTATCACCCCCAGGAATACCGGACTCAGACTCAGTCGAGCTGGAACCTGATTCCGACTCACAAGACTCGGTGGAATCAGATTCCGGCTCACTACCTGACCCGGTGCTGCTGGACAAAAATCCTTCTTCATATTGCCACACGAGAGAGGGTGCGATGGATGCATCCAAAATAGTTGTTGGTAGGCTCGCAGCCGTTTCGTTCCCGATCACACATACCGAGGAGCTATCCCCCAAGCACTTCTGTTCGATCGGAGGATCTGAAAGCAGACATGCCAGCGCTGCCCCCATTTCATTTTCAGCGTCCTCAGACTGCACTTTCTTACTTTGTTCAGCCTCAACCGATAGGTTTGCCTCCCCTTCGACGTTGTCATTCTCAGGTAGCTGCAGGTCAAAGAAGATCTCGAAACCTGGCACGCGTTTCTTCTCCGCGTTCAGCCATGGCTCTGCGAAGCCACAAAACAGAAAGTCCTCCCCCTCCCGGACGAAGCGTCCGTTTAGGGTACCCCGAATGGGCCTATGCATCAACTCGAAAGGCTTCCCAGCCTTCTTTGCTCTGGCTCTTCCGGCGATTTCCTTTCCTTTCCTTATCCAGTCCTCTTTGGTGGGTAGATAACCCAATCCAAAGGTATGAGGGTTGTGCGGCACTTCGGCCAATGCTGCGACGCCTTTCCGGCCGCTCTTGCCCAATCCCATCCCGAGGATATGTTGGAGCTTGTTCATGAGATAGACTGCCTGAGCACTGACATATATCCCTTCACTAGCAGCCATAATGTCCTGTACAACCCGAGCCTCAGCCAAGGTAAAACCCGATATGAACACATCTTCCATATCGTGTTCAATTTCTAGAACTGGCGTGGATACTTCTGGCGGCGGATGAATCGATGAATTTCCGAAGACAATGGCTACCCCTCTCCCATAGGGGTTTTTCACCACTTGATGTAGGGTGGAGGAGACTGCCTTCGCCTGATGCAGCCACGGCCGCCCTAGAAGCAGGTTGAAAGTTGCAGGAACCTCCAAGACATGGAAATCTATCCCATGCTGTCCCGGCCCAACCTTTGTTTGAATCTTAACCGTTCCCATTACTTCCCGGCTTGTGTTGTCATACGCCCGAATCACTTGGGCCGTTGGCACAAAATTCGCGACTTTCAAACCGATCGCATAAGCTGTCCTTGCCGGGCAGACGTTGATGGCAGACCCCGTGTCAACAAGCACCACGGGTATCCATTTATCTCTGCACTCCACAGAGATGTAGAGTGGCTTGTTATGGTTCGCACCCTCGGGTGGCATTTCTTTGTCAGAGAAACTCAATGCCGGGGAACTTCCTCCCGAAAAGACTAACCCCACCAGCTGTTCAGGCGTGGTGTCTATAGAAAGCTTGGCTTTGTCCATGGCTGAAAGGACAGCCTGTCTATGTTCTCGAGAAGCCATAAGCAGCCCCCAGATGGAGATGTCTGCTTGTATCTTTTTCAATTGTCTCAATACGGCCTCGTCTTCGAGTTGCTTTTCCTTTTGCTTCTCTGCTTCCTTATCTTTTCCAGACGCCTCCGGTTGATCTAGGTGTTGAGGCTTGAAATACCGTCCACTCCTAGTCATGTGATCGACTTCGCCGATATACCAGGTATCATCTGGTTGGTTACCTTCCCAATCCTCGTCCGTGTGGACAAGACATAGATCGTCGTTTTCCCACCACATACCATCTGCAGCTGACAGGCATCTGTCTGGTTCTGGCATAACTGTCCCGATACTTGCAGTACCTTTTATCCCTATGCTCGCAGCATTCTCCATTTCTGTACTTGTGGCAGTTTCAACCCCCACGTGGCCCTTTGCCTTCCTGATCCTCTCAGAATCTTCGAATCTTTCCTGTTCTGACTGTGTCAATGCAGTAGATTGCTCAATGATCCCTGTACTCAAAATGCTCCATTCCCGAGCGAAACTCTCGACACCGGCGCTCTCCGGCGATGTATTCTGCATTTCAACCATCCCGGCTGTTATTGACATTTCTGCCCCTGCCGGGCCTTGTTCTGACTGAAACCCTCCTACCACATCTGGCTGATCGTCCAACCATCCCGTGGCCTCCGCCGATTCTTTATAATCGAACCAGTTGATGGCTGAGTCTTCTGGATCTTGGTTATCGTAAAACTGGAACTTGGCAAGATCCTCTTCCACGGCTGCCAAATCATCCGTTCCCTGTCCTGGACTGTCCCCTTGGATTGCACACAGCTCTCCCTCGGCTGGAAATTCGACATCTGGTCTGTTCTGGCCCACTGGTGAAATGTAGCCACTCGGATTATAAGCGTTCCCAACATCACTCCCAGATTCCGCAGACTCTGGTTTGACAACCCCCTTTTCCTTCGGAGTCTTCTCCCTCCTGCTCTCGATGGTCACCACCACTGGCTTGGGTTGGGTTATGGAGACGTCCATCATGCACAAATCGGTGCAATCAGGAAGGGAAACCTCCGGCTTAGGCAGGTAGGAGGGTGTGATATAGATACTAGGATCGTAGAATGCGACCCCAGTGTGGATGAAATTGATTCTTTTGGGTGGTGGAGCTTGGTTATGTGTGGGGAGAGGATTTGTAGTAACATTGGGTTTCTCAGGAGGTAAAATCACCCCATTATCAATGAGATCTTGAATCTCATGACGCAACCGAAAGCCCAGGTCGGTGTCGTGACCGTGCTGCTGGTGGAACGCACAATACTTGGCTGGATTGTGGGCAGCGGGGAGTCTTTCCGGTAGGGGCCGCGGCTCTAGGGGCTTCAGATGCCCTTTTCTGATCAAAACCCCCAAAGCTTTGGACAGGGGCATATAAAGTGGAGCGAAGGTTCTGGTATTTTTGGGGGGGTATTTGGCTGTTTGTGGGTTGCTTCCGGACGCACCGGAGAATGGTGTGGCTGCCATAGTTCTCGGGGAGGGATTGGTGGTGACCATACTCACTTCGGAAGTCCTGGTAGTCGTAGCGCCACTCGGGCCTGCATTAGTATTACGATTGAAAGTTCTGCGGGGTTGCTCCCGGTCATTATCAATCAATCCTTGTCTTAAGGCATCCTCGATCTGCACCCCCATTTCATGCAGATCAGCAAAGGTAGGGAAGGGGATTACAATCATCTTTTGCATTAGCATCGGCTGAAGATTGCGCACAATCATCCGAATCTGGTCTTTGTCCGTGGGTCTTAAGGTCATCATCGAAGCCTTAGCCCGCCATCTGGTTACGAATTCTGAGAAGCTCTCCTTGGTTTCTTGCCTCGTTGTCTCGAGATCCCGGGTCGTGATCTCGATTTGTGTGTTATACGAGTACTGCAGGATGAAGGCCTCAGCCATCTCGTCCCAACTTCTCTTGACATCATCCTCCAATTTGGCATACCATGCGGCCGCTACACCCGACAGGGTCCGGCCAAATAAAGACAGCTTCTGTAATCTAGTGAGGCCCATTGGCCTTAGGACGTCTGAAAATAGTCGCAGGTGTACCATGGGATCCTCAGATCCGTCAAAACGATCAATTTGTGGCATCTTAAACCGATCTGGCAGCGTCACGGCTGCATCAGTGTATCCGTCTCCAATGTCCGGAATGGACTTCACACCTTGAGATTTCTTGAACAGCTTTTCAAGCTTGTGCATTGTTAATGCCACGGGGTCTACCTCGGACTCGAAGGGAGAATCCGATAGATTGATAGGAATGGGTGCCTTGGATTGTTGAGGCAGAATCGGGGGTCGAGCCGGCCCCGTTGGGATGTCTATATCTTCTTAGACATTCCGGGCGTTTGGCGTCTCTTCGGGTATTGGAACCCTTAGTGGGGGAGGGACTTGCTGTGAAGCTGACGCCCCAGTTTGCTGTTGCAATCTCACAATTAACTCCGCTTGCTCACTCATAACTGTGGCTTGTTGTCTGACGAATTCTGCCTGTCGGACAGCATCCTGCTGCATCATTTTCATGCTTTCTTGGAGTTGGCGCACCATCTCTTCTAAATTAGCCATGCTGCTCTGTTCTGACTGAGTTGTCAGTGTATGTTCCCTTTCTGCGGGTGAAACAGGATCCTGATCCCTACTGTACACAGGTGGGGTAGATGAAGCCCTCTGTACTGACTGTTGAACCGATGCCCTCTGCCTAGTTGCCTTCCGTTTAGTAACCGGGGGTAGAGAATGGTACACCGGTTGTCCTTCTATCAGATCATCAGATCGATGGAGCCGACGACCTCTGATCCAGAGTGCTTGGGGAATATCTACCGGGTTGGAAGCAATGAAGCTAAACTACCTAGCAAAAAGATAAATAAAGCAGTAAATAAACTAACAGTCGGACAGCATAACGACATAAAATAAACGCACAATACACAGTTGGATATTCATAATACATAGTCGGTAAGCCGAACACACTGTTCCTCGATACTGATCACTGTTCCCCAAAATCTCTGTTCCCAAAACTGAACCCTGATACCCGCAGATAGCTGATTCTCTTAAACTGATACTAATACCCTCAGGCCTAATACTCAATCTCGCAAACTGATATGCACGTTCCTGTAGAGCAACACTCTAAAAGCACATAGCAAGTAAAGAGAGCCAAAACACCCCTATGTTGGGGTAGGGTTTCCCTGTCCTATTTTGTCAGGAGCTAGGGTTTCACTATGCACGCAGCGGTTCTCAAACAACCTAACATCGGGTAAGCAGCCTGTCCTAACTTGGAATGGTCACTATGGATCCGAATATGCACTAGGTCGAATGGTCGAAAAGAGTGCCCCGGTAAACCGGGGTTTGTGTTCCCATGCTGTCAGAGCCCATAACCGGTCAGCCTTATGGTCATGCCTTGACAAGACAAGCCTCCGGCAAACCGTTCAGGAATGGCAGATGGCAAACACTGTGTTCCTAGGCGCACCAATGCAAATGCAATGCAAAGAGACACATAGATGAAGTCAAAATGGGATATCACGAGTTCGAGTCAAGCTCTCTAATGTCCCCAGCAGAGTCGCCAGAAACTGTAGACGCGCCCGCGTGGGGCCTTCGCTACTACAATTCGGACTCGATTTGTGTCACGGTTCTTAATCTTGAACCAAGGAGTCCAAATCTGGCAAATCGTTTTGAGAAACAGATTTTTTGAAAAGAGAAGTGCCAAGCATGGACTGCTTTGCCAGATACAGAGTCGCCACCTAAATATTTTTTATGGGGGAATTTAGGAAACCCTGACTCGGTGCCGAAGGCCACATGTCCGTCATCACCGGAGTTTCTCGGCTCGGGAGCTAGGGTACGATTGGGGAAGGTCAGCTATGAGCACCCCCTCTCGCCCGATCCGAAGATCGGCCTCTACTAACCGTGATATCCGTTTTTGAAAACATTATGTGTTCTTATTCCAATTGTTAGCCTATAATTACTATGTTATGCGCACAGCAAACAAGTATAGACTAGATTGCCTAATTTGGAAAGAAACATTGCATATCCGTTTGTTTTGAAAAGCGCTTTGGAATTTTGCTACTCGCAAGTAGGCTAAAACATGGATTTCAACGAGTTTTTCCAACTCAGACAATCCAACCTTACCCCACAGGCACTCAAACAGTTTATCACATATAAGCACTTAGCCACATGGCAAACATACTGTCATGGCAACATTCACACGCATGCAATATGCTAAAGCATAAATACTTACATCGTACTCCGTGCCAAAACAATAAATTAGTTAGCAAACATGCGTGATCCTAGTTTATGTTAAAGTGACTAATGCAACACATACAGGATGCAATTAGAGTAGGCTCGGCTAACCTAAACATGGCATGTGAAATGCAATCAATTGATGCACGTATTCAATTTGGAATTGAAGTACAAGTGCAGTTAGCATGATGTACCGAGCCCGGTGTATGCAAGACGGATGTATGGATGCACGCATGCATAGCATAAGGTATGCTAATTTAAACATGCCCTAATCTACCATCATAAGCAGGTAAATAAAAGGGAAGAAAGAAATGGGGGTTGGAAGACATTCACACACTCACCCACACTTATTACAGATTTGCCCTCGCTCGGAGGATACGAATAAATATTACAGTCGAAATAATAAGAAAATAAAATTATTACAGAATTTCTAATTTGCTTAATAGGAAGAATGCAAAAGGAAAAGAAAGGGATGGCCGCAGCCTCTGCCTCGGGATGCGCGAATGATGCATGCTCGAAACCCGGCTCGCCTGAAAAACCTGTACCACACCACTGCCACCTCTGTTTATACTACCCTGCTTCTCTGAAAATTTCCAAAGCCCTAGGACAGGTTCCTTGCATGCTGCAGAGTACCACCGGCCAGGGGAAATTCCCACCGGCAGTGCACAATTTCCACCGGCCGTTTTTGGATCTATCGGCTGTAAACAGATTGCCGGCCGGCGCAGAATTATGCCGGTCGGCAAAAACCTCCTGCAGAAGACAGTTTTGACAGCAAACAGAGGACAGACAGTATGGCATGGGATTTCAGGCACATGTAAGCATGGTCATGCTTCCTATCATGCTTTGAATTCAGGGAAGCATGGCCCTCGATCCTCGAGCCATCAATGGTGCATGATAGCCCAAGGGATCAAGTTTGCCACTTGATGTAAAGATGCATGCAACATACAAATGAAGACCAAGGCATTATCATGTTGAAGTCAAAGGCCCCGGTGACCGAAAGTTAAGGCACGTTACATCACTTATGGTATGAACGCCCCTTAACCCTCACACTTGGTTTGACACCCCAAGCCAAGTAATGCAATGCATGTTATGCAAACATGGCTCAAAATGCAATATGATAACAATATGCAAGGCATGCCAAGTGTCATGCAACTAGTATGGCAAGTATGCAATGTTAGGCACACAAGATGCAAATGCAATGTAAATGTGGACACTTTAAGCGATGAGACCAAAATATTACAACACTTAATGAAGCAATCATGCAATGGTCATAAGACAAGCATGCAAGGGGGCCTCAAACCATAAAGGGGCAGACCTTACGCCATCCCAAAACAGCGGCCAAAAGTGCCTAAAAGGGTGGACAAAAAACCTATGCCAACAAGCAATCCAATGGTCCCAAAGCTAAGGCACAAAAAGGGCCACTTCATTTCCAACAACAAGACCAATCATGGCATGATTTAGGCAAGTAAAAAAACAGAATTTTTACAGACAAAATAGGACTCCAAACCCTCCTAATATGGCAGCTAAAGTGGTTCCAAAGAGGTGTGTGCACCAAGGCTCATATCTAGGCATTAAAAGGGCACACCCTCAAGGCATGGAAGATGTCACAAATGCAAGCATACAAGCATGATTTATGGACTGAAATGGGGTCCTAAATGATGCCAAATCATGAGGATGATCAAGCTACACATGTTAGAGATCAAAATGCTCAAAGCTTACAAACTAAAACACAAAGGGATGACATCAAACAAGGCAAGCATGACTGAAATGGATGACCAACAGGCCTTAAACATGGCAAGACAATGCCAAAACCTTCATGAAACTAAGCCTACACATGCAAGAATCATGGCCTAAACACAAGATACAACTCTAGGCCAAAAGGAGCAATGCAAAGCAAGTACTTTAAGCATGCAAAGAGATATAAATCCGACCAAAAACAGAGATTACATATGACTTAAAAACACCTAAAAAGTTCTGAAATAAGGCAAAAATCAAGCAAGCATGCATGTTACCCTTTAAGCCAAAATGCAAGGAAGTAAGACAATGAAGGGAGAGGGGTGTCCCGCCCCTATGCAAGACTTCAAACCACCTTATTTATCACTGAAAATCAACTGGTTTTTAGTGGTGAAAAGACCAACACACTCAAGCAAACAAGGCCTCGCAAGGGAAGCACAAAAGGGGCCAAATAAGGCCTAATAAGGTGAGTTTGCACTCAAACCACAAAATGCAAGACAATGCATGAAGCCGAGCATAACTTATGATCATGCAAAGAAAGCTGTAACGAAGCACACATGCGACAATTTCAAGCTAGCATACACCGAACTACACTACAATGCAGAAGGGATGCAAGAGAATTATGTAATTCTCAATACGTCTCACTCGGAGGATACAATACCTGTGTGGCTCGTCTGGTTGCACCAGCCTTAGATGAACCGTACATACAATATCGCGCCTGCAAAGAAAATAAACTTAACAGGTACAATATCGTTAACAACATGCATAATAGTGTACTCGAAATGCGCGACAACGCGAAGCAAGTGGGGAGCACAACAATGCTGTGAAGGTATAGATGTGTAAGTGGAACACGCGGTCTACGCAGGCGACGAATTTGATCGTAAGCATGCGGTCTACGCAGGCAATGAATTTGATCGTAAGCATGCAGTCTACGCAAGTAGAATATGCGGTCTACGCAAGTAAAACATGCGGTCTACGCAAGTAGAATATGCGGTCCACGCAAGTAATGGAATTGATTAATCGTGCGGTCTACGCAAACAGAATATGCGGTCTACGCAAGTAATGAATTTGAACAAACATGCGGTCTACGCAAGCAAAACATGCGGTCTACGCAGGTAATGGAATTGAACAATTATGCGGTCTACGCAAGTAATGAATTTTGAACAAACATGCGGTCTACGCACGTAATGTAATTAACATGCGGTCTATGCAAGTAAAGAGAGTGATTACAAACATGCGGTCTACGCAGGTAATGTAGTTAACATGCGGTCTACGCAAGTAAAGAAATTGATTACAAACATGCGGTCTACGCAAGTAAAGAAAGTGATTACAAACATGCGGTCTACGCAGGTAATGTAATTAACATGCGGTCTACGTAAGTAAAGAAAGTGATTACAAACATGCGGTCTACGCAGGTAATGTAATTAACATGCGGTCTACGCAAGTAAAGAAAGTGATTGCAAACATGCGGTCTACGCAGGTAGTGTAATTAACATGTGGTCTACGCAAGTAAAGGAAGTGGTTACCAACATGCGGTCTACGTAGGTAATGTAATTAACATGCAGTCTACGCAAGTAAAGAAAGTGGTTACCAACATGCGGTCTACGCAGGTAATGTAATTAACATGCGGTCTACGCAAGTAAAGAAAGTGGTTACAAACATGCGGTCTACGCAGGTAATGTAATTAACATGCGGTCTACGCAAGTTAAGAAAGTGGTTACCAACATGCGGTCTACGCAGGTAATGTAATTAACATGCGGTCTACCCAAGTAAAGTAAGTGGTTACCAACATGCGGTCTACGCAGGTAATGTAATTAACATGCGGTCAACGCAAGTAAAGAAAGTGGTTACAAACTTGCGGTCTACGCAGGTAATGTAATTAACATGCGGTCTACGCAAGTAAAGAAAGTGGTTACAAACATGCAGTCTACGCAGGTAGTGTAATTAACATGCGGTCTACGCAAGTAAAGAAAGTGGTTACAAACATGCGGTCTACGCAGGTAATGTAATTAACATGCGGTCTACGCAAGTAAAGAAAGTGGTTACAAACATGCGGTCTACGCAGGTAGTGTAATGAACAGAAACTTGAACATATGTGAGTGAGAACATATCGTTCACAATGCAGGGATGTAAAACACTGTAACACAGCGTAATTGAAGCGATTTGTGTGAGCCCTCAAGACAAGAAAAGGATATGGGAAGGAACGTTCTTCGTACGTATCGAGCATCATTGGCAGAAGTTGTGGCCTGAGGTCAACTCGAAGGTCCATGTTTCAAAAGCGTGCTTCCCGTATGGTCTTAAGTAACGAAGGTGCGAAACCGCGTCGTTTCCCGAACAAAGGCATGGAAGGTGCGTTGACCGCAAAGGGAGTTTCGCTGGTATCCATTCCGAGACTTGGCTACCCTGTCATTCTATGTTTTACTTTCCTTTTTACTAGTAGTTTAAGCACATTGCACTGCGTCGGGCAGGTTTTATTCTTTCTCAAAATTTACACACTTTTGCAAATCACGTGACGGGAATGAGACAACCATTTTATCCAAAAGATGTTTGCGTTTGTAAACTTTCTATGCATCGCATCGCAAGGTATCACACCACAATGTGAACGAAAATCGAACTCATTTTGAACACCAAGTATTCGCATCGTAATAATCAGGTAGTGAATCGACTTACAACTCGATAAGCAAATGTACAAAGACATGATAGGACCAAACAAGCGTGAGTACAACTCGATAAATAAATCAAAAACTCAAAGAGAGTGAAATACAACTCGATAAGCAAATGTTCAAAAACTCGACAAGCAAGCAGGCGTGACTTCGCAAGAGTCGATCACCGGGGGAGGGATCGAAGGTGGTGGAGTTCCCCAATCCCTAACATAAACAGCTCAGGGAACCAGGAGGAAGCCCATCGGCCAGGGGGAGAGGCCATCGGCCACGTGGAATGGCCATCGGCCAAAAATTTGTTCGGTCGGCAAAATGTGATGGCCGGTCGGCAGAGTTTTTGGCCGGCCGGCTATGAATGAGGGAATCACCAGAATGTTGACACCTATCCTCCACCCAACCTTATCTCCTCCAAAAGACCCCAACTTCGTAGTTTTTCTCAATTCCACACTGATTTGCTCTGATGGAAGAGTTTCTTGATCAAAATCTCACTGCTTGGATTGCTAGCTTGGATGGCTCGGAAAAGTTGAATTTCCGGGGTTTCGGCATGAATGCACTATTCACTTTGGGTCGTACCCCGTTGCACCTCCCGTTTCTTCAAGCTGCGGCAAGGTTTTGGAATCCGGTGACACATGTCTTTAGCTTCGCCGGGCAAGAGATATGTCCTACCTTTGAAGATTTCCGAGCCTTAATGGAGTCCGAGCGCGACGAGGAGCTCCTGCCCCAACTTAATTTTGGCCATGCCCAATCCTTAGGGTGAATGTGTGGACTCAGCATGCGTGACGCTCGGTCTCTGATTTGTGACGGGATGCTGGACATTCCGAGTTTGACCGATCGATTTTTTGATGCTGGTGATCGCAATAACCATCACTGGCAAGGCTTCTGGCGACACGCCCTCTGTTTGTGCATGCTATCCCATTTTCTATTTGTCTCAGGCTCTGGAGGGGCTAGTGTCCGGCTGATTGAGGTTGCCCAAGGCTTGAAGGAGGGCAAGAGCTGCATTGCGATGACTCTGGCCGAGACGTTAATGGGCTTAGACGCCTTTTACCGTCATGAGACAACCAGATTAGCAGGGAGTCCACTACTACTACAGGTAATGTTTTCCCACCCAATCTCGCATTTATGTATTGCTCACATCACTCGGCCCTCAAGCTCGGTTTTTTCTCACAAAACCCTATTCTCACTTTTCTCTCCTCGTACATCTCTCTATTCTTTATTCTCTCATTTTTCATCCCTCCCCAAGTATGGTTGATGGACAAACTACAGGTTGTGGACTCTTGCCCAGCATATTCAGCTCGCGGCTACTTCTTCCGGCACCGTCTAGTCAATGCCTTGGATGAGGGATGGTGGTTCGCTTGGATGTACCGCTTGTCCGCAGACCATATTGCTTGGCGGTGCCCTTGGCTGAGCATTCCGGCAACGAGTTACAATATGCCCCGACAGACTGGGATTCAATTGGTTGGTCTCACTCACTGTGTATTCTACTTCCCATTTCGGATTCGACGCCAATTTGGCCATGATCAGACCTGCCCGCCAGAGGGGATAGAGTATCCTGCTGCATTCCCAGCCCGAGGCGCACAGCTTGCTTGGCAGGCCACCGCGTGGAGGATGAGAGAACTCCTGGCCTCCGCTCTTACTTTCAGTTGCACTTTGTCTGACGAGTGCGTGGATTGGCTCAACGAAGAAGCACAGATTGGGCCCAGCTTCGCATCAGAGGCTTCGACCAGCTCTGGGAGGGGGAGCAGGAACACTTGACTTGACTATGCCCCAGATTTATTGCTTTATTAGTACTTTCAAGTTTTCTTTATGAATGTAATAAAAAGCAACTTCGATTGTATGCAAGAGCAGGAGAACTCTGTTTTGAAATCAATGAAATTGAAGGTTGTGGTACAGAAAATTTTCCGCTTTGGTCCAAAAATGGTCAAAGTTGTAAAAAGATTATTTGAACAAAGTCAGCTTTTATTAAAACTTCTCAAAGACATTTTCGATATGGATCAGAACTGGACACGCCTGAGATCTGTCACTGAGATGCACAACCCCAGATCCCTGCAACTGGAAAGTTGCCCCTAGTCTGAAGAGCGTCGCAGCACTGCGCAGCAACGGAAAGTTGCCCCTAGTCTGAGTGGCACTACACTGGAGATTCCAACGGATGTTGATAGACAAAGATGACTGAGATGATCAAATGGACAAAGTTGATCGGGGAAGTGTTATGGCTGAACTTCAGGATGAAGCTGCCTACGTATCCCAAACATGGGAATCAAGCCTCACGTAGTTCCGGTTCAGGTTCACTCGAGTATTTTCACTCTCCTTTTGCGCTCTAACTTTTGCCAAGGCCGCCCTTTGCGGGTTTTCAGCCTTGCGAGCTCAGTTTTAATATTTTCTAATTTTTTGTGCTCTAACTTTTGCCTAGGTCGCCCTTTCGGGTTTTCGGCCTAGCAAGCCTCTCAAGGGTAATATTTCTTCAACTTGTCCATGTTGATCGGTTGGGAGAATTCCAAGCCATCTAAGTCCATCAGAACCACAGCTCCACCTGACCAAATAGCTTTGATGATGTAGGGGCCGGTCCAATTGGGTCTGAACTTGCCCCTTGGGTCGTGGATGGGAGCTCGGTTGTCCTTGAGCACCAAATCCCCTTCTTTTAGATTTCTGGACTTAACCTTCTTGTTGAAAGCCCGGGCAATTCTCCGCTGATAACTTTGGACATGGTACAGTGCTTTCAGCCTTCTCTCGTCAAAGAGCATGAGTTCCTCAAACCTGCTCTGCTGCCAATCTGCCTCAGCTATCTGACACTCAGCCAATACCCGTAAAGACGGAACTTCAATTTCGATAGGTAGAACGGCCTCCATTCCATAAACCAAAGAATACGGAGTCGCTCCGGTAGAAGTTCTAATTGAAGTCCTGTAGCCTCACAGAGCAAACGGCAACTTATCTGGCCAATCCCGGTAGGTTTCCACCATCTTCCGCAGTATGTGCTTGATGTTCTTGTTGGCGGCCTCAACTGCTCCGTTGGTTTGCGGCCGGTATGTAGATGACTTATGAAAAGCCACGTTATACTTCTCCAACAAGTCAACCACTTCTTTCTTAAAGTGGGATCCATTATCCGAAATAATCTCGTTTGGCACCCCGTAGCGACAGATGATGTTGTTTCTGATAAACTTTGCGACGTGCGACGCCTTCAACACCGCGTATGATTGGGCCTCGACCCACTTTGTGAAATAATCTATCGCTACCAGGATATACTCATGCCCATTCGACCCCTTCGGGGTAACAGCTCCGATCACATCAATTCCCCAAACGGAAAATGGCCATGGGGACGTCATGTTGTACAGCTTGGACGGTGGGATGTTCATACGGTTTGCATGGATCTGGCATTTGTGACATCGCCGAACAAAGCCGATACAATCCTCCTCCATGGTAGACCAGTAGTAGCCTTGTCTGAGGATCTTTCTGGCCAGCATTACTCCATTCATGTGCGCGCCGCACTCCCCTCCATGGATGGCTTCCATCAGGCGCTTCGACTCTTCAGCTTCTACACAGAGCTTATGCATTCCCAAATGACCCATTTTGTACAGCTTACCCCCGCAGATGATGAACTGAACAGCCATTCTTCTGATTGCCCTCTTATCCTTGGCATTTGCCCCTAGTGGATACGTCTCCTTTTCCAAGAAGTTCCAAATGTCGTAATACCAGGGGTTGTCGTCTTGAGACTCATCTATGGCAGAAATTGATTCGTATGCTGGCGCAAACTTCTGATCAATAATGACTGGACGCATTCGGACTCCGGACGGGATGTCTATCATGGAAGATAGAGTTGCTAGTGAATCGGCGAACCTATTGTTCTCTCTTACTAGGTGGGTGAAATTTAGCTTCTCAAACCGAGGGATTAACAAATCCAAGGTTTGGTAGTAAATTATCATCCTTTCCTCTTTGACTTTCCAGTCTCCTTTTGCTTGAGATACAACAAGGTTTGAGTCCCCAACGACGTCCAACCGTCTTGCCCCTAGTTCTAGGGCTACTTCTAGGCCGGCAATACATGCCTCATACTCTGCTTCATTGTTCGAGACTTTGAACCGGAGCTTGAATGCTAAAGGGATACGGGAATCGTCCGGCGCTATCAGCAATACTCCTATCCCATACCCATATTGGTTTGACGCTCCGTCAAAGTACATCATCCAAGTTTCATCTTCGATGTGCAGAATGGCTTCATCTGGGAACAGGTACTCAACCGCTTCATCCTCTTCAACCGGGTGGTCGGCAAGGAACTCCGCTACCGCTCTTCCTTTCACTGACTTGCGTGTTACATACTTCAAATCAAATTCAGAAAGCAATAGCAGCCAACGAGCTAGCCTACCCGTAAGTGCTGATTTCTCGAAAAGATATTTGATGGGATCCAAACGTGAAACCAACATTACAGAGTGAGCTAACAGGTAGTGCCGCAGCTTCCTGGTAGCCCATACCAAGGCCAAGCAAGCCTTCTCCAGCGGAGTGTAGCGGGTCTCGTAATCCAGCATCTTCTTGCTCAGATAGTAGATGGCCCTTTCCACTTTGTCTTCTGACTCTTGTGCGAGCATGCAGCCCATGGTAGTCTCAGTTACCGAAAGGTACAATATCAACGGTCTCCCCGGCTCTGGTGGTGACAACACGGGCGGGTTCTGTAGATACTCTTTGATCTGTTCAAAAGCTGCTTGACATCGGCCGTCCCATTGGAACTTCTTTCCTTTCTTCAGGAGACCAAAAAGTGGTTCACAAGTCAAGGTTAATTTAGAGATAAACCGTCTTATGAATTGCACTTTACCCAGAAAGCCTCGCACCTCATTTTCAGTCCTTGGTGGTGGCATTTCTAAGATGGCCTTGATTTTGGAAGGGTCGACCTCGATGCCCCTTTGTGTAATCAGAAACCCTAGCATTTTTCCCGCTGTAACACCAAAAGTACACTTCTGGGGATTCAACCGCAGCCGAAACTCTCTGATCCTTTGAAAGAATTTTTGTAAGGCGGTGTAGTGGCCTTCTCTTTCTTTGGACTTGACAATCATGTCGTCCACATACACCTCGACCTCTTTATGGATCATATCATGCAGTATTGTAGTTGCTGCCCGTTGATAAGTAGCTCCAGCGTTTTTCAACCCAAATGACATCACTCTATAACAATATGTACCCCACGGGGTAGTGAATGCAGTCTTCTCCCGGTCTTCGGGTGCCATTACTATCTAATTATAGCCTGAAAAGCCATCCATAGACGAAAGCAAGGCGTGTCCTGCCGTGAAATCTACCAATTCATCAATGTGCGGCAAGGGAAAGTCGTCCTTCGGACTGGCCCTGTTCAAATCTCTGAAGTCTACACAGACCCGAATTCTGCCATCCTTCTTCGGCACCGGAACAATGTTGCCCAACCAAGTCGGGTATTCGGATACCAGCAGGAAGCCTGCATCGATTTGTTTGGTGACCTCTTCCTTGATCTTAATGGCCCAATCAGGGCGGATCCTTCTGAGTTTTTGCTTGACAGGTCGGGCCTCGGGTTCAAGAGGGATCCGGTGCTGTACAATCTCAGGATCGATTCCAGGCATGTCTTCGTAGGACCACGCGAAAACATCTTTGAAATCTTTTAATAAAGCGACTAAGCGCTCGCGTTCCTCAGAAGACAACATGGACCCGATCTGGACCAGCCGCGGGTCCTTCTCAGTACCAACATTCACAGTAGTGATTTCATCCATTAAGGGTTTAACAAATCTTTCCTGTTCTTGATCAATTAACCGTTGCAAAACCGGAGGAATTTCTTCCTCGTCGTTTTCATCAAAATTTTGAAAATCCTGATTTAAGCAATAAATCAAAGGCACAGAAAAATACTCAGAAACAACATCCACGTCGTTCTCATTAAACACTTCCAAGCCGTCTAATTCTTCTGTTACATCAGACTCAAAAGAGAAAGAAAATGACGACCTAGACAGGACTGTGGCATCCGGGTGATAGGAATACCGGACTCAGACTCAGTCGAGCTGGAACCTGATTCTGACTCACAGGACTCGGTGGAATCAGATTCCGGCTCACTACCTGACCCGGTGCTGCTGGACAAAAATCCTTCTTCATATTGCCACACGAGAGAGGGTGCGATGGATGCATCCAAAATAGTTGTTTGTAGGCTCGCAGCCGTTTCGTTCCCGATCACACATACCGAGGAGCTATCCCCCAAGCACTTCTGTTCGATCGGAGGATCTGAAAGCAGACATGCCAGCGCTGCCCCCATTTCATTTCAGCGTCCTCAGACTGCACTTCCTTACTTTGTTCAGCCTCAACCGATAGGTTTGCCTCCCCTTCGACGTTGTCATTCTCAGGTAGCTGCAGGTCAAAGAAGATCTCGAAACCTGGCACGCGTTTCTTCTCCGCGTTCAGCCATGGCTCTGGGAAGCCACAAAACAGAAAGTCCTCCCCCTCCCGGACGAAGCGTCCGTTTAGGGTACCCCGAATGGGCCTATGCATCAACTCGAAAGGCTTCCCAGCCTTCTTTGCTCTGGCTCTTCCGGCCATTTCCTTTCCTTTCCTTATCCAGTCCTCTTTGGTGGGTAGATAACCCAATCCAAAGGTATGAGGGTTGTGCGGCACTTCGGCCAATGCTGTGACGCCTTTCCGGCCGCTCTTGCCCAATCCCATCCCGAGGATATGTTGGAGCTTGTTCATGAGATAGACTGCCTGAGCACTGACATATATCCCTTCACTAGCAGCCATAATGTCCTGTACAACCCGAGCCTCAGCCAAGGTAAAACCCGATATGAACACATCTTCCATATCGTGTTCAATTTCTAGAACTGGCGTGGATACTTCTGGCGGCGGATGAATCGATGAATTTCCGAAGACAATGGCTACCCCTCTCCCATAGGGGTTTTTCACCACTTGATGTAGGGTGGAGGAGACTGCCTTCGCCTGATGCAGCCACGGCCGCCCTAGAAGCAGGTTGAAAGTTGCAGGAACCTCCAAGACATGGAAATCTATCCCATGCTGTCCCGGCCCAACCTTTGTTTGAATCTTAACCGTTCCCATTACTTCCCGGCTTGTGTTGTCATACGCCCGAATCACTTGGGCCGTTGGCACAAAATTCGCGACTTTCAAACCGATCGCATAAGCTGTCCTTGCCGGGCAGACGTTGATGGCAGACCCCGTGTCAACAAGCACCACGGGTATCCATTTATCTCTGCACTCCACAGAGATGTAGAGTGGCTTGTTATGGTTCGCACCCTCGGGTGGCATTTCTTTGTCAGAGAAACTCAATGCCGGGGAGCTTCCTCCCGAAAAGACTAACCCCACCAGCTGTTCAGGCGTGGTGTCTATAGAAAGCTTGGCTTTGTCCATGGCTGAAAGGACAGCCTGTCTATGTTCTCGAGAAGCCATAAGCAGCCCCCAGATGGAGATGTCTGCTTGTATCTTTTTCAATTGTCTCAATACGGCCTCGTCTTCGAGTTGCTTTTCCTTTTGCTTCTCTGCTTCCTTATCTTTTCCAGACGCCTCCGGTTGATCTAGGTGTGGAGGCTTGAAATACCGTCCACTCCTAGTCATGTGATCAACTTCGCCGATATACCAGGTATCATCTGGTTGGTTACCTTCCCAATCCTCGTCCGTGTGGACAAGACATAGATCGTCGTTTTCCCACCACATACCATCTGCAGCTGACAGGCATCTGTCTGGTTCTGGCATAACTGTCCCGATACTTGCAGTACCTTTTATCCCTATGCTCGCAGCATTCTCCATTTCTGTACTTGTGGCAGTTTCAACCCCCACGTGGCCCTTTGCCTTCCTGATCCTCTCAGAATCTTCGAATCTTTCCTGTTCTGATTGTGTCAATGCAGTAGATTGCTCAATGATCCCTGTACTCAAAATGCTCCATTCCCGAGCGAAACTCTCGACACCGGCGCTCTCCGGCGATGTATTCTGCTTTTCAACCATCCCGGCTGTTATTGACATTTCTGCCCCTACCGGGCCTTGTTCTGACTGAAACCCTCCTACCACATCTGGTTGATCGTCCAACCATCCCGTGGCCTCCGCCGATTCTTCATAATCGAACCAGTTGATGGCTGAGTCTTCTGGATCTTGGTTATCGTAAAACTGGAACTTGGCAAGATCCTCTTCCACGGCTGCCAAATCATCCGTTCCCTGTCCTGGACTGTCCCCTTGGATTGCACACAGCTCTCCCTCGGCTGGAAATTCGACATCTGGTCTGTTCTGGCCCACTGGTGAAATGTAGCCACTCGGATTATAAGCGTTCCCAACATCACTCCCAGATTCCGCAGACTCTGGTTTGACAACCCCCTTTTCCTTCGGAGTCTTCTCCCTCCTGCTCTCGATGGTCACCACCACTGGCTTGGGTTGGGTTATGGAGACGTCCATCATGCACAAATCGGTGCAATCAGGAAGGGAAACCTCCGGCTTAGGCAGGTAGGAGGGTGTGATATAGATACTAGGATCGTAGAATGCGACCCCAGTGTGGATGAAATTGATTCTTTTGGGTGGTGGAGCTTGGTTATGTGTGGGGAGAGGATTTGTAGTAACATTGGGTTTCTCAGGAGGTAAAATCACCCCATTATCAATGAGATCTTGAATCTCATGACGCAACCAAAAGCCCAGGTCGGTGTCGTGACCGTGCTGCTGGTGGAACGCACAATACTTGGCTGGATTGTGGGCAGCGGGGAGTCTTTCCGGTAGGGGCCGCGGCTCTAGGGGCTTCAGATGCCCTTTTCTGATCAAAACCCCCAAAGCTTTGGACAGGGGCATATAAAGTGGAGCGAAGGTTCTGGTATTTTTGGGGGGGTATTTGGCTGTTTATGGGTTGCTTCCGGACGCACCGGAGAATGGTGTGGCTGCCATAGTTCTCGGGGAAGGATTGGTGGTGACCATACTCACTTCGGAAGTCCTGGTAGTCGTAGCGCCACTCGGGCCAGCATTAGTATTACGATTGAAAGTTCTGCGGGGTTGCTCCCGGTCATTATCAATCAATGTTTGTCTTAAGGCATCCTCGATCTGCACCCCCTTTTCATGCAGATCAGCAAAGGTAGGAGAGGGGATTACAATCATCTTTTGCATTAGCTTCAGCTGAAGATTGCGCACAATCATCCGAATCTGGTCTTTGTCCGTGGGTCTTAAGGTCATCATCGAAGCCTTAGCCCGCCATCTGGTTACGAATTCTGAGAAGCTCTCCTTGGTTTCTTGCCTCGTTGTCTCGAGATCCCGGGTCGTGATCTCGATTTGTGTGTTATACGAGTACTGCAGGATGAAGGCCTCAGCCATCTCGTCCCAACTTCTCTTGACATCATCCTCCAATTTGGCATACCATGCGGCCGCTACACCCGACAGGGTCCGGCCAAATAAAGACAGCTTCTGTAATCTAGTGAGGCCCATTGGCCTTAGGACGTCTGAAAATAGTCGCAGGTGTACCATGGGATCCTCAGATCCGTCAAAACGATCAATTTGTGGCATCTTAAACCGATCTGGCAGCGTCACGGCTGCGTCAGTGTATCCGTCTCCAATGTCCGGAATGGACTTCACACCTTGAGATTTCTTGAACAGCTTTTCAAGCTTGTGCATTGTTAATGCCACGGGGTCTACCTCGGACTCGAAGGGAGAATCCGATAGATTGATAGGAATGGGTGCCTTGGATTGTTGAGGCGGAATCGGGGGTGGAGCCGGCCCCATTGGGATGTCTGTATCTTCTTGGACATTCCGGGCGTTTGGCGTCTCTTCGGGTATTGGAACCCTTAGTGGGGGAGGGACTTGTTGTGAAGCTGACGCCCCAGTTTGCTGTTGCAATCTCACAATTAACTCCGCTTGCTCACTCATAACTGTGGCTTGTTGTCTGGCGAATTCTGCCTGTCGGACAGCATCCTGCTACATCATTTTCATGCTTTCTTGGAGTTGGCGCACCATCTCTTCTAAATTAGCCATGCTGCTCTGTTCTGACTGAGTTGTCAGTGTATGTTCCCTTTCTGCGGGTGAAACAGGATCCTGATCCCTACTGTACACAGGTGGGGTAGATGAAGCCCTCTGTACTGACTGTTGAACCAATGCCCTCTGCCTAGTTGCCTTCCGTTTAGTAATCGGGGGTAGAGAATAGTACACCGGTTGTCCTTCTATCAGATCCTCAGATCGATGGAGCCGACGACCTCTGATCCAGAGTGCTTGGGGAATATCTACCGGGTTGAAAGCAATGACGCTAAACTACCTAGCAAAAAGATAAATAAAGCAGTAAATAAACTAACAGTCGGACAGCATAACGACATAAAATAAACGCACAATACACAGTTGGATATTCATAATACATAGTCGGTAAGCCGAACACACTGTTCCTCGACACTGATCACTGTTCCCCAAAATCTCTGTTCCCAAAACTGAATCCTGATACCCGCAGATAGCTGATTCTCTTAAACTGATACTGATACCCTCAGGCCTAATACTCAATCTCGCAAACTGATATGCACGTTCCTGTAGAGCAACACTCTAAAAGCACATAGCAAGTAAAGAGAGCCAAAACACCCCTATGTTGGGGTAGGGTTTCCCTGTCCTATTTTGTCAGGAGCTAGGGTTTCACTATGCACGCAGCGGTTCTCAAACAACCTAACATCGGGTAAGCAGCCTGTCCTAACTTGGAATGGTCACTATGGATCCGAATATGCACTAGGTCGAATGGTCGAAAAGGGTGCCCCGGTAAACCGGGGTTTGTGTTCCCATGCTGTCAGAGCCCATAACCGGTCAGCCTTATGGTCATGCCTTGACAAGACAAGCCTCCGGCAAACCGTTCAGGAATGGCAGATGGCAAACACTGTGTTCCTAGGCGCACCAATGCAAATGCAATGCAAAGAGACACATAGATGAAGTCAAAATGGGATATCACGAGTTCGAGTCAAGCTCTCTAATGTCCCCAGCAGAGTCGCCAGAAACTGTAGACGCGCCCACGTGGGGCCATCGCTACTACAGTTCGGACTCGATTTGTGTCACGGTTCTTAATCTTGAACCAAAGAGTCCAAATCTGGCAAATCGTTTTGAGAAACAGATTTTTTGAAAAGAGAAGTGCCAAGCATGGATTGCTTTGCCAGATACAGAGTCGCAACCTAAATATTTTTTATGGGGGAATTTAGGAAACCCTGACTAGGTGCCGAAGGCCACATGTTCGTCATCATCAGAGTTTCTCGGCTCGGGAGCTAGGGTACGATTGGGGAAGGTCAGCTATGAGCACCCCCTCTCGCCCGATCCGAAGATCGGCCTCTACTAACCGTGATATCCGTTTTTGAAAACATTATGTGTTCTTATTCCAATTGTTAGCCTAGAATTACTATGTTATGCGCACAGTAAACAAGTATAGACTAGATTGCCTAATTTGGAAAGAAACATTGCATATCCGTTTGTTTTGAAAAGCGCTTTGAAATTTTGCTACTCGCAAGTAGGCTAAAACACGGATTTCAACGAGTTTTTCCAACTCAGACAATCCAACCTTCACCCACAGGCACTCAAACAGTTTATCACATATAAGCACTTAGCCACATGGCAAACATACTGTCATGGCAACATTCACACGCATGCAATATGCTAAAGCATAAATACTTACATCGTACTCCGTGCCAAAACAATAAATTAGTTAGCAAACATGCGTGATCCTAGTTTATGTTAAAGTGACTAATGCAACACATACAGGATGCAATTAGAGTAGGCTCGGCTAACCTAAACATGGCATGTGAAATGCAATCAATTGATGCACGTATTCAATTTGGAATTGAAGTACAAGTGCAGTTAGCATGATGTACCGAGCCCGGTGTATGCAAGACGGATGTATGGATGCACGCATGCATAGCATAAGGTATGCTAATTTAAACATGCCTTAATCTACCATCATAAGCAGGTAAATAAAAGGGAAGAAAGAAATGGGGGTTGGAAGACATTCACACACTCACCCACACTTATTACAGATTTGCCCTCGCTCGGAGGATACGAATAAATATTACAGTCGAAATAATAAGAAAATAAAATTATTACAGAATTTCTAATTTGCTTAATAGGAAGAATGCAAAAAGAAAGGAAAGGGATGGCCGCAGCCTCTGCCTCGGGATGCGCGAATGATGCATGCTCGAAACCCGGCTCGCCTGAAAAACCTGTACCACACCACTGCCACCTCTGTTTATACTACCCTGCTTCTCTGAAAATTTCCAAAGCCCTAGGACAGGTTCCTTGCATGCTGCAGAGTACCACCGGCCAGGGGAAATTCCCACCAGCAGTGCACAATTTCCACCGGCCGTTTTTGGATCTATCGGCTGTAAACAGATTGCCGGCCGGCGCAGAATTATGCCGGTCGGCAAAAACCTCCTGCAGAAGACAGTTTTGACAGCAAACAGAGGACAGACAGTATGGCATGGGATTTCAGGCACATGTAAGCATGGTCATGCTTCCTATCATGCTTTGAATTCAGGGAAGCATGGCCCTCGATCCTCGAGCCATCAATGGTGCATGATAGCCCAAGGGATCAAGTTTGCCACTTGATGTAAAGATGCATGCAACATACAAATGAAGACCAAGGCATTATCATGTTGAAGTCAAAGGCCCCGGTGACCGAAAGTTAAGGCACGTTACATCACTTATGGTATGAACGCCCCTTAACCCTCACACTTGGTTTGACACCCCAAGCCAAGTAATGCAATGCATGTTATGCAAACATGGCTCAAAATGCAATATGATAACAATATGCAAGGCATGCCAAGTGTCATGCAACTAGTATGGCAAGTATGCAATGTTAGGCACACAAGATGCAAATGCAATGTAAATGTGGACACTTTAAGCGATGAGACCAAAATATTACAACACTTAATGAAGCAATCATGCAATGGTCATAAGACAAGCATGCAAGGGGGCCTCAAACCATAAAGGGGCAGACCTTACTCCATCCCAAAACAGCGGCCAAAAGTGCCTAAAAGGGTGGACAAAAACCGTATGCCAACAAGCAATCCAATGGTCCCAAAGCTAAGGCACAAAAAGGGCCACTTCATTTCCAACAACAAGACCAATCATGGCATGATTTAGGCAAGTAAAAAAACAGAATTTTTACAGACAAAATAGGACTCCAAACCCTCCTAATATGGCAGCTAAAGTGGTTCCAAAGAGGTGTGTGCACCAAGGCTCATATCTAGGCATTAAAAGGGCACACCCTCAAGGCATGGAAGATGTCACAAATGCAAGCATACAAGCATGATTTATGGACTGAAATGGGGTCCTAAATGATGCCAAATCATGAGGATGATCAAGCTACACATGTTAGAGATCAAAATGCTCAAAGCTTACAAACTAAAACACAAAGGGATGACATCAAACAAGGCAAGCATGACTGAAATGGATGACCAACAGGCCTTAAACAAGGCAAGACAATGCCAAAACCTTCATGAAACTAAGCCTACACATGCAAGAATCATGGCCTAAACACAAGATACAACTCTAGGCCAAAAGGAGCAATGCAAAGCAAGTACTTTAAGCATGCAAAGAGATATAAATCCGACCAAAAACAGAGATTACATATGACCTAAAAACACCTAAAAGGTTCTGAAATAAGGCAAAAATCAAGCAAGCATGCATGTTACCCTTTAAGCCAAAATGCAAGGAAGTAAGACAATGAAGGGAGATGGGTGTCCCTCCCCTATGCAAGACTTCAAACCACCTTATTTATCACTGAAAATCAACTGGTTTTTAGTGGTGAAAAGACCAACACACTCAAGCAAACAAGGCCTCACAAGGGAAGCACAAAAGGGGCCAAATAAGGCCTAAAAAGGTGAGTTTGCACTCAAACCACAAAACAACCTTAATGAAAGTTCTAAAGCATGAAAATGTAAGCTTTTTTTATGTTATGCACAAAGGCTAAATCAGCAAGCAAGATAGGTTAAGAACTATTGCATGTTTGGGGAATCTAAAGTAAAGTGCTCACCCTTGAAGATCCTTTGAAGAACAAATGGTCTAGCTCTCTTCTTTTGATCAAAATCAGTCCAAAAACTCAAGAATCAACCCCCCAAGTCCCTCAATCTCGGAGTAAGGTGTAATAGTGTGTGTAATGGTGCAAAAGTAAGGTAAAATCACACTTTTAGGCCAAGAAACACACACAAAGGAGGAGAGAGAGGGAGATATAGAGATAGGGTGTATCTATCTATGGAAGCTCTGGTTTTGCCTTCAAAAGTTCTAACCTAGAGCCAAGAGGAGGCTTGTCCTCTTATAGAACTCCTTCTTGCAAAGCTTATACAACAAGCTTGCTTAGAGGGAGATCCCTCCATACACGTGTATGGAGGGAGGCAGAGTTGGTGCCAGCTATCACAGCTGGCACAAAATATCTACATAAAGTAGATGAACAGTGGTCGGCTGCCCAAAAATGTCATTTTGACAAAAAAGAGTGCCGACCGGCAACAAAATGTGCCGACCGGCAGAAAAGATTGCCGATGGAATCAAAAACCAGCCGGTGGCCTCTAGACGCTGCCGGTGGTGTGTGGGGATGTCTCACAAGGCATTCCCTCCCCTTCCAAGGCAAAACACAAGTGTTTGGTGTGAAACCAGACACTAAACAGTCAAGTTCGGAGATCCTGAGGCAAGGCGCGTAGCCGAGACCTCCGGGAACTCCAAACGAACACAAACATGGATAATCACCGAGTGTTCAAACGGTGACGTCCTAGTCTTGAGGACGGTCAAAAATGGGGTGTCTACAAACCACAACGCTATTCATATTGTCTTCCCACATGACCGCCCTGTACATATTACTGACGTACATTATACAAATTTACAAATGAATGCAAACAACACAAATAACACTCAAAATAAATACGTACCCATCACCGTGCCGCTCATATGCTTTGGTGATTCTGGCATTCTCATCCATTGTCATCATCTTCCAAACCCCCAACCGGTTATTCAAATCAAACCCAGACCACTTTTTCTCAGGTAACACCACCGCTTCGACGTCAATAATTGCATTATGCACGTCACGTTTGCTGTCATCCACTGCGTCACAATTGTTCCCGACTGTCTTCTTAGTATGCCCACCCAACAGTGGGTAATCAAACTCAGGCATTTTTCGCTCCCTTCTAACTTTGTTCTTGATTTTACGCACATATGAATTTACATAACCCAATCCTACAACACATTCAACATCACTAGTCAAGCCTTCAGCTTCAGCAGTAGAACTACTGCTACCATAATGACCACGAAGCATCCCTGGTCTGCACTTCGCCACATTGTCCACCCCCCCTCATCACCACTGCGTCCATACTGTAGTAATATACGCAAAGGTGACACATCACAGAACATAACACCATCACATCCATCGTTCCCCACATTAACCACACCACTACTCCCAATATCCACGCCTTCCCGGAACCGTTGCGTTACGTCGTGGACATCACGGTCCTCTAATTGGTCCTCAAGCACTAAGACTCTCTTCCGCAATTCCTCATTTTCATTTTTTAACTTACTCAACTCATCGTTTTTCATCTTCACCACACACTCAAATCCCCCCACTATGTTAACAGCTTGCAACTCCATCTTTCTCTTCAAACCAACAACTTCTTCTTCAAGCGACGATACCATTTTGTCTTTCTTTTTGTTTTGCATTTCAAGCTCTGCGACTGCAATTAGTGCCTCTTCTAATTTGTGATTACTATCCCTTTCAATACCGGAATTGCGATCCACATGCTCTGTGAACTGTTTCACAGCAATGTTGCGGCCCTGCACCACCTGGTCAGCACTTGCATTTTTTCCCGTCCCCTCTGCCATGAAATGCTCGTCTACACCGTCACAATCCTCACCTCCGCCATTGATATCTGCCAAACTTTCTTCCTCCGTCTGAATGTCTGTGCCCATAACTTCACGTTCATAATCAAAAGACCTCAGACGGTCAACTTTAACCTGCAAATAATTAAAACTCATCATAATAAATAGTTACATCTTATTCACACTAGTACAAACTTCAGTAATAAAGTGCATAACTCAACGCAACAAGTTACCTGAAAACCAATTGGACCAGCCAAATCCACCCCTTGAATTTTATTCATTAATGCCCCAATGTCCCATTTGAGGAACCTCGGAAACATGTTGTTGGTTTGAGGCTCCACTATGTTCGAATGTTCACAAAACCAATACTACATGAACAACAAAACAGAAAACAATACATCAGGCATTTATTGATTCAAAAATAAAAACAAAAAAATTGCATATATTCAATAACTAACTACTGTCCAAATGTACACATACCAGCAACGCAACCACGCAGCCTGTCACCTTCCCTGGGGTACGATGAAACTCCTTGATTGACGCCATCAATGTTGTCAGTATAGCTCCAGTCTAATCATACATCCTAACGGTGCTCAGGTCATTCATGTAGCGCACAAAAGCCCAACTTATTGTCTCCCCAGAGTTAGAGAAAAAAAGCTTCCCACACATGTACAGCCCCAACAACTTCGCTGTGTCTTCTTCATCTAGTTTTTTTTGGCCATTCAAAGCCTCTAAAAATAACGTTTTAACCAACTTCAACGTCAGGCGCGAAGTGTCACGACACCTACGTTGAATGAAGTCCGACACTGGCCGCTGACCGGGTGACAAATCTAAACGTCGTTTCCCGCACTGCAAACCAAATATTAACTTGATGTCGCTGCTCCCGAATTTGACACTGACACCTCCAATGTTGAATGCATTATCTCGCTGATTGTATGATCTTATAATTTTGGATATAAGATCATCACACTTTCTAAACTCGTTATGGTTCAAATTGTTCATGTGTATCGCCTCGATCATAATCCAAAATGGTGTTTTCCGTAACTGTTTCAAGTGTGCGTCCCTCAAATTTGCCTCCCGCACAAGTTTAACTATCCCAGCAACATTCGAACGAAAGTTCATCTGCGTGTGTGTCTGCTGCGGGGGTGCTACTATATCCTCAGCCACTTTTCGTCCAACCGCATTGTTCACCCTTTTCGACTGCTTGAACAAAATGCACCCCTGCATTTTCACACCTAGGTTGTTTCCCTTCGAACCATTACAATCATCAGCCTTTCTCCGTTCACATGAACGTGTCCACGGACTACTTGCCCTTTTGCACTCTGCCAACAAAAAACAAAAAACCATAGTTAACACAGTCAAAAAACCAGATTCGCCTCACAAACATAACACCCACCCCTTATCGTTCATGTAATGCACCAAAAAAAACTAAAACACACACCCTTACACCATACATAAGTTACACACAACCAACGTTACTAGCATTAACAAAAAATTACCACAGTTAACACAGACAAATAACCAGATACGCCTCGCAAACATAACACCAACCCCTTATCATTCATGTCATGCACCAAAAAAATAAAACACACACCTTTTACACCGTATATAAGTTACATACAACCAACATAACTAGCATTAGTACTGTCAACAACACCATTTCAACTCTACGCCACACCCATATTACAGACCACAAAACTGCGGGACACGCATTTAACACCAACATACCACTCGTCCCACAAAGAAAAGCAACACGACAGTCATTCACATCAGCACCTCACAGGTACTTCACAATTCGTTTCACAAATCCCAGCAACAGGACGCAGAACAAAAAATAAAAACAAAACACCATTACACATCCCACATCCCCACACCCCACATATGTTCATTACATTCACAAACACAACCCTAAAAAAAAACCCTTAACAACGTCAGAAAGTAACACACACCCCCAAAAAAAAGCAAAACCCCGCCCATCCCAGCCACACAACACACCATTATCTTCCACTTGTGTGGTCCCAACCAAATTTTACGTCCCCCCATGCCAACTACTTGTCAGCAATTACACCGACACATGCCACACACAAGAACCCCACACAAACCCTACACCCACAACCAAGTACAACCTTCCCCACAACATCACCAACACCAATCCACCCTAACACACAAAAATAGCATCACAACACACATAACAAATCAACGACACAGACAACCCCAAAATAAAGATCGAAAAAAAAAACTGCAATCGGGTAATCAAACCGAATAATCAAACACTCACAATCCACATTGTCACACAACGCTGACAGCATAAAGATATGGTACATACCATTTTCGGCCATAACTATACGCCCACAACCAAGGACTGCGGAATATGAACACTAGGGTTTCGTCGTCGTCCACGATCTGCCCTGTCACAAACACATTTGCCTAACTAATCACAGCAACAAATGGAAATTGCCCACTCAATCTTTATAATTTCCCCCCAAATCACGCGAACGGTATATATGGTCAATCCCAATTTCGAAATCCAAGCAAATCGCAAAAACGAGGGTTTCCTATGTTACGTTTCCACTTCACTGTGTGTGGGGATGTGGATGCTGAAATCGGGTTGTGTTTTTAATGGGTATGGGTTTTCAATATGTGGAATACGTGGCAACCAAAAACCACAAACGTTCTCTACAAAAACCCTTAGTAAACTTTTCACGTGCGTAACAGCCAACTGTGTGACATGTGACAAATCTCATGCCATTTTAGCTCATCTGTGCCACACGCGCAAGCGACGTATCACAGAAACAATCCACAAATACTAATGGCAATTGGGTCCTTTCATAACAAACAGGACTAAATAGAGCATTAAAAAACATTTGGGACTAATTGGATTATAATATCAACATATAGGATTTATTGGTAAATTTCCCAATTGAAATTTAAAAAAAAAAAAAGTTTGTTTGGTAGCTTTTAAAATAATAGTAGAATTGTGGGTATTTGAGAGGGTAAAATTGAAATTAAAAAAAAAAAAAAAAGTTAGCTTGGTGGATTTTAAAAATAATAGTAGAATTGTGAGTGCTTAAGAGAGTAAAATTGAAATTTGGAAAAAGTAGAAAACATGGCAGAAAATATTCAAAATAATTGTAGAATTGTGGGTATTTGAGAGGGTAAAATTATAATTTTTAAAAAAAAGTTTGCTTGGTGGCTTTTAAAATGAGGGTTGCTAAATGTCTCTATCTTTCTACTTTGAATCCCCCACTTTCTTTGGCCCCCCACCACTAAAATTGCTTCCCTCTTTATTTTTCTTTAGACCCTTACCATAATCTCAAATATACCCTTTGAACCCCACCCTACGCCTTCCACCTTCAACTCCTCCTTCCTTCCTCTAACAGTTTCCCTCCCACTCTGGCGACTCTTTCTCTCCTACAACTTGCTCAAACAACGACAACAACAATAACAACAGAGTAATTGTCTGTTTCCTCGGAATATCAGATAGATGCGAATTATGTTTTAAGGAATGCAACAACCTTGGAAGTGTAATGGGTTCAAGTTTGAAGGGTGATTCCTCTAGAGAATCACATTGATGTTGCTGAAGATGAATGGTGGATAACCAGTTCGAAAAATCCATCTTTTTGACTTCGTTCGCCGCTGTTCAGAAAACCAATTCCGAACAAACGCCTAATGTTCAGTACTATGTAGCCGAACAAAAGGCATATGTTCAGTTGTAGAGCACAAAATATATTCAACAAGTTTAGCTCTGTGTAACCAAATGAAAAGAAATTAACCAACCTGTGAGGTAGAGAAAGAAATCGAAGATGAGAGAGGGAGTCACGCACAAAAGAGAGAAAAGAGAGTAGGTTCCGAAGGATGAAGATGAAGATCGCGAAAGAGAGTTCATGAATCAATTGCTCATTTTCCGCGGCTGCCGCCGAAACCCTAACCTTCGCTGCCATTGATAGTTTTGTAAACAATAGGTGATGGCGAGAGGCTCGCCGAAGGAGGAAAATAGCGGAGGTGGGTTGGTTGCCAGAGGCCGCCGGCGGGAGTGGAAGTGGTGGTGGGATTAGGGTTAGGCTTAGACTTGGAAGGATATGATGAGGACAAAATTGGAATTTGATGTTAAAATTGTAATAAAATAAAATAAAATATAAAAAATAGCGGGGTCCAAAGTAAAAAGGTAGAGACATTTAGTAGCCCTCTTTAAAATAATAGTAGAATTGTGGGTATTTAAGAGGGTAAAATTGGAATTTAAAAAAAGTAGAATTGTGGGTATTTGAGAGGGTAAAATTAGAATTTAAAAGAAAGTAGTAAACATTTAAAATAATAGTAGAATTGTGGGTATTTGAGAGGGCAAAATTGAAATTTAAAAAAAAAGAAAGTTTGCTTTGTGGCTTTTAAAATAGTAGTAGAATTGTGAGTATTTAAGAGAGTAAAATTGAAATTTAAAAAAAAATAGAAAACATGCTAGAAAACAATTAAAATAATAATAGAATTGTGAATGTTTGAGAGAGTAAAATTGCATTTTAAAAAAAAGTTGCTTAGTGGCATTTAAAATAATAGTAGAATTATGAGTATTTAAGAGGGTAAAATTAAAATTTAAAAAAAATAAAAAATATGGTAGACTCTTCACACTTTTAAAATAGTAGTAGACTTTTTAGTCTTCCTATTAATTTGCAATTTGTCTTTTATTAAACCCATTACTATTAATAAATAAAAGGGCATTTATACACAAGTCCTAATTTATGAACTTATACTCCATTAAATCCTAACTAAGATTTTTTGAACCTTCAACTCCCATTAAATTTTTAATAGTTGGAATTACCCTTTAAATAATGATTGTTCATCATTTATAATTATCTATAAAATAACATGATGATTTGACATTTATTTTGATTTTCAAAACTTTAAAACATTAACTTTCAAATTGAGAAAACTAAAAAAAAAATCATGTGCAAAAAAAAAAAAAAAAAAAAAACTAATTTGTGTGTTTGGTTTGAGTTTTTTAGATTAAGTTTTTTGAAAACTAAGTTTTTATTTTTCGTATTTTTTGTTTTAAGTGAATATTTTTAAAATTTTAAGCATTTTTATTACTTTTTTAGATTCACCTTATTTGGATATATCTAAAAAGTAAAATATTTGTGAAAAAATAATTCAAAAAATTAATAAATACATAAAAATATGAAAAATATATTAAATTCTTGTATTTTTTTTTTTTTTTGTATTTTTGGTATTTAGTGAATTTTCAAAAGATTTTTTTCACAAAAATTATACTTTTTATGTGTATTTATGTTAGGTGTGTCTAAAACTTTAAAAAAAAAATGCTTAAAATATTAAAAAAATTCAGTAAAAACAAAAAAACACAGAAAACAAGAAAGTATAATTTTCTGAAAAGTGTTTAACCAAAAACAAGCAAAATGTTTTCGGTTTTATTGGATATTTGAATTAAACCAATAAGTAGAAGGGAAAAAACATTTAATTTCATGCTCTGTTTTTTTAATCAGTTAGTGAAACAATTATCTGAAATATTACTATGCAAAATTGATATAATGTTCTTAGTTTTAAAAATTGAAAAAATACCATGCTTGGTTTCCAGTTCCAAAACACTTTTCAAAAAATTCTACTCTCTTATTTTCCGTGTTTTTTTGTTTTTACTGAATTTTTTTAATATTTTAAGCAAATTTTTTACTTTTTAGACACACCTAACATAAATACACCTAAAAAGTAAAAAAATTGTAAAAAAAAATCTTTTAAAAATTCATTAAATACCAAAAATACAAAAAAAATACAAGAATTCAGTACATTTTTTGTATTTTTATGTATTTATTAATTTTTAAAAATATTTTTTCACAAATTTTTTACTTTTTAGATACATCTAAGTAAGGTGCATCTAAAAAAGTAAAAAAAATGTTTAAAATTTAAAAAATATTCACTAAAAACAAAAAAAACACAAAAACCAAAAAAGTCAGTTTTCAAAAAACTTAATCCAGAAAACTCAAACCAAACACAATAATATTATCAGTTTTACTAAATAGGAATTATTGATTAAAAAAATCTTAAATAAGATCAGAGCTGGCATAACATTTGTAAATAGAACTTTTAGGTAATTAACTCAAAATATAAAACCATATTTAAAACAGCCAAACAATTAAACCTCAAGCCAAAAGACTTGCCTTTTAGCATTCACTAATTGTTGGACATTTAAAACAGATTGAAGTACTTTAAACATCATTTATTCAAGCAAGCAATGTACAAAAGGGCAGAGATATACAACACAAAGAGATGTGAGATCCAAATGTCAGTATGTACGAAAAGTATTAAAATACACTATGAGAAAGGAAGCTGCTACGGACCTAAAATTTGCACACAAAAAAATATTTAGAAAAAATAAGCGTGTGATCTAAATTCAATCTAAATGTGAATTCCACCATTAAAGAATTAAATTGGGACCATGCATTGTATTTCTAATTAAATTTTTGTGTGTATGAGTTCAATATTGGTAGATTTATTGATTTGAGAGAAGTAGCAAAGCTTAAAAAGTTGAAAATTCCATATCACCAAACAATTGTTCCAATGAAGTCATGTTGAGTGGAATTTAAGGGATGTACTTTGTTTTGATAGCACCACAGAAACTTGTTGCGTGGTTGGGCGAGATTGTGGCCTAGCACGCAAACATGCAAATGCTAGCTTTGCAATCAAAACCGCTCGATGTGCTACTTGATTCGTGGATGTGGGGAGGCTTAGGTCCAGAATATCCTTCAAAAACATGCCCTGTATATTTGACTCTGACAATGATGATGATGGTAGGGAAGAGATGAGATTGCCTGGATGTTTCCCCGTTATCATTTCCAATGCTAGCACTCCGAAGTTAGAAACATCGCAATTCTCATTCACTTCCATTGTGAAAGCAAGTTCTGCCAGGGAAGCAAATGCAGAAAAGAAAAAGAAGGAAGCAAAATAAAAAGTTAAGTGGGAAAAAAGGGAAAAGAAAATAAAGATATTGGTCATGCTTTGTTTTCAAGAGTATGTTCATTTGAATTATATTGGAGATGTACATGATAACTATGAAACCTCAGCTCAATTAATTAGCTACTACTTCATCAGTTAGTTGCAATTTTATGTTGGAATTTTTTGTAGGACCATTTGTTGTAATTTCTACTTACAGCTTATATACTTTAAATTCTGAAACTGTGAGTATGGTTTTAGTTTCTGCTTATAGATTATTAGTTTTCAACTTGGAGAAAGTTACAACGAACAAGCTCTAAATCACATGACTCGCAAGAGATTAATTGAATTATTGAGTTGAGCACCACCTAAATCAACTTGTCAATTTGATCAACTAAAGCATATATATATATATATATATATTTATTAAAAGAAATCAAAAGAAAATGAAAATGAAAAGAAGTGTAACTCTCATCAGTTCACTAAAACTCATTAGGCACAGATCACATCGTCCATGCTAGGTTTATGAGGCCAAGAATTCAACAAGGCCTATAAAAGCTGGAGCAGAAATTGGCGTTAGATCAACTTATCCTCTTGATTCTAACCAACTTCAAAGGCCTTCTAATTGAGACCACACCAAGTTTCAATGTCAGCGAGTTGGGTTAGCACCAAAATTTGATGTTCATAACTGAGTGGAATGGCCATGTAATAGCCCTTAAAACTCAGTGGAATGACAAGCTTAAAATCTTCCAAAATTCCATAAGAGAGAGAGAGAGGGAGAGAGAGGGAGAGATACCTGGAGCGGTGTCTACAAAGGTTCCCGCAAATGAAGTCCAATTTGAGGAGTCAGGATTTATGGGTCTAGCTGTGCCAAAATCAGAAATGTGAGCCACACATTCTGAATCCAACAAAACATTATTGCTTGATATGTCCTAATGAATGATAGGAGGGAAACAATCCTGGTGCATATAAGACAAAGCATTTGCCACCCCTTGAATGAAATTCACCCTCTTAGTCCATTCAAAATCCACTGCTTGTTTCTCACTGCTTAGGATCTTCCTCAAACTTCCCCCTTCCAAGAACTCATAAACCAAAAATAGTTGCCATGGGTGTGAACAAAAACCATAAAGCTTCACAATATTACGATGCCGTATCTTCCTTAATGCTTGAATCTCACTCATAAAACTTTTCACAACAACCAACTCATCATCTTGCGAATTATGAAGTTTCTTTATAGCAACAACTTGACCACTTGGCAATTCAACTCTATAAACGGTACCATATCCTCCCACCCCAACACAATGGTTGGTGTTAAAGTTCTCAATGTCTTCAGTTATGTTTTCATACACTAATTTTCCATCATAGCTCCATATTTCAAACAAATTTTCCTTAGCTGCAAGGCTAGTCTCATTGATTTTGTTCCTGGCTCTTTTGTGTAGAATGGAAAAATTGCCAACATGACACAAGAACTATAACCAAAATCACAAATTTGTTGTGTTTTTTCCCCTTCGCCCCATTGCTCATTTGGGACGACAAGCCTTCAAACCAAAGTTATTGCCACACAAAGCTTTATTAACTCTGAATGCCTCATACAAAGCCTTCTGAAAGGCTTTGCTGTCGGGAAGAGGACCCTCCAAATGATTGTAAGATATATCAACAGATATCAAACTTGGCATATCATCGAAAGTAAGTGGGATGGAGCTTGAGAGCCCACTTTGAGATAGATTCAGTGACTCTAAGTTGTGCAGTTCTCCAATCTCTTGTGGTATCTCACCTATTAGTGAATTTTGGCCAAGATCAAGATTTTGAAGAGAGTGCAACTTGCTTATTTTGATAGGAATATCTCCCCCAAATTTATTCTTGCTCAAATTCAAGTTTAGTAGCTTCACACATTCCCTAATTGTTTTGGGACGAAGCCACTGAGCTTATTTGCTGCCAAGTCAAGATTTAGTAGGTCAAATAAGCTACCAATTTCTAGTGGAATGTTGCCAAAAAGTTTGTTATCACTCAGAGTAAGGTCGAACAATGAGTGCAACTTTCCCAGATTATATGGGATCTCCCCAACTAGATGATTTGAAGAGAGGTCAAGTACGTGTAATTGAGTTGCATTTCCAAGCTCAGACGGTATCCTCCCATAAATATTATTGTGGGAGATCTTCAGGCTTGTCAGATTATGACAAAGTCCCCATTTTTGAGATAGCTCACCATATAAATGATTATAACTCAAGTCAATATAATTTAAATTTGGGTATACACCAAAATCTTTTGATATATTTGCTACAAGTTCATTTCTGTCAAGCCTATGTCTGTACAGTTTAGCACAAAATTTCAAGCTTTTTGGGATTGAACCTGTGAGATTATTGTCAGATGCATAAAAATATTCAAGTAAATCCACCAAGGCATACATTGTGTGGTAAATGACCTGTGAGCCTGTTAGAATCTAACTACAAGCTTTGTAAATGTGTAAGATTATTAGATGACAGAGGAATAAAGCCAGACAGTTGATTACCTAATAAAATCAATTGCTTGAGCTTATTTAAGTTTCCAATACTAGAAGGAATGTTTCTCGATAGGTTGTTGGCATAAAGGTTCAGAATGGTTAAGTTGGCCAAGTTCCTTGCAGAGGTTGGGATTGAACCTGTGAGATTATTTCTTGACAAATCAAGTTCATTGAGAGACAAGCTTTCCGATTTCTTGAGGGATAAACCCAGAAAGTTTGTTTCCATAAAGGTATAAAATGGTTAAATTGGTCAAGTTCCCTATTGAGGCAGGGATTGAACCTGTGAGGCTGTTAAAAGTGAGAGATTACTTATATAGAGACCTTAACAATCCGACTTCTTCAGGGATCAATCCAGAAAGTTGGTTTTCATAAAGGCTTTAAATGGTTAAGTTGGCCAAGTTCTGTATAGAAGTAGGGATTGAACCTGTGAGATTGTGCCTTGATATTTGGAGATCAATGAGAGATCTTAGCATCCCAACTTCTTGAGGGATTTGTCAAAAAAATTTATTTTTGGAAAGCATAATTTGGTTAAATTACCCAAGTTTCCAATAGACAGAGGTATTGGACCTGAAAGATTGTTAGAATACAAAAAGAGTTCCTTGAGAGGGCTAAGCATTCCTATTTTGGATGGAATTGTTCCTGAAAGACGATTGCAGGACAAGCTTAGGAGGGTGAGTCGCAAAAAGCTACCAATGTTTAAGGGGATGGTCCCATGGATTGAGTTGTTATAAAGTTCAAGGCTGATGAGATAAAAGAAGGAAGAGAAGTTAAGATTGAAAAGTGTACCTCTCAAACCGTAATTCTCAAGGTCTATATGGGTGACTCTACCATCTTTGTTGCATCTAATTCCAACCCAACTGCAATGGTTGCTTGCATCACAAGATGATAAGAGAGATTGGCTCTGGTTATTAAGGCTAGCTTTCCATATCAAGAGAGCGACTGCTTCAATTCCTTCTTTTCCAAATTCTGTAGTTGCAGAAGAAGCATGAGCAGCAGAGTCAGAAGAAGAGACGAACGCAAGGATGATGATAAAAACAAACAAAACTTGGAAAGGAATGAACTGGTTGGACAGCCTCTTTACTAAGGATGTCATTGTTGGTTTGTTATTACAAACAATGAAGAGAGATGATGAAGGGCATGAAGCTCTTTTGGTCCATGGGAAGGTATTTATAGATAGAAAATGCAATACGTAATCAAATACTTAGCTATGAAGTTCACACTGGTTCAGTTTGATAGACCTAGAAGATCTCATATCTGCATGAAGGAAATGGGGAAGAAATTCTAATTGGGGAAGGCTTAGGAATTTGCAATAAATAATGATAGGTAAAGATATATGAGTTGACCAAATTAGCAGTGGTCGGGCCTCCAAACCCTTTACTCACTTCTCAATTCTCACCATTGTTCTGCCATGCATAGAGGGGAAGGACATACTATAGTAATTAGATTATCAGTAATTCTAAATTCTCAAAAATCTTATTTACCTATATAATTTCAAGTAATTATAAAAGAAATTAGCATTTTAAACCTCCAAAATCTATATGAATTTTACTTAGGTGTGTTAGAATTATGTATATAGAAAGAAAGAATAAATTGTGTATATATTGATATTGTATATTTCATATTTGAATCGGTACACACACTCCTTTATATAGGAGAGAAGATGCTATGCTACAAACATGATGCAAACACCATCATGGGAAAGTAGTTGAAAGTAGCCGAAAGCAAATGCACTATCTGCACCATCTAATACATATTATAATACTAACAGCCCTCCTCAAACTCAAGGAGGATAGGTACCAACCAACTTGAGTTTAGAGAGAGTAACAAAATGGGAAAATAAATAAAAATAGGATAGGAGACACTGTATGGTCGTGTTAAATCGTTGTAGAAGACACGGTATGGTCGTGTCAAACCGTTGGAGAAGGCACTGTATGGTCGTGTTGGACCGTTGTAGCAAACATTGTGTAGTCGTGTCAGACCGTTGTAGGAGCTAACCGGAATCAATGTCGGGACAGTTTACGGGGTCATGCCGGATCATTGTAGAAGACACTGTATGGTCGTGTTAGACCGTTGTAGAAGAGATTGTATGGTTATGGCAGACCGGTGTAGAAGACACTGTATGACTCGTGTCGAACCGGTGTAGAAGACACTTTGAGGTCGTGTCGAACCGCTGTAGAAGACACTGTATGGTCGTGTCGAACCGTTGTAAAAGACACTGTATGGTTGTGTCGGACCATTGTAGAAGACACTGTGTAGTCATGTCAGACCGCTGTAGAAGACACTATGAGGTCGTGTCAGACCATTGTAGCAGACACTATGCGGTCATGTCGAACCGTTGGAGAATACACTATATGGTCATGTATATAAGCAGCCCAAAGATATACATGTATATATATATCATGCCCTCAAAAGTTGTGCCTTCAAAAGTTGCGCCCAATACATCAAAAGTCGCGCATGACACTGTGCCTTCAAGTGTCGCGCGATTCACGTCGCTTTCACTCCCGTTTGGCGTCGTCGTCTCTTCGCTCTCTATTTAAATCGAGGCTGAGGCTGGATAGAGGCAGTGCAAAACAAACCATTATGAAATCTCTTCATTCTCTGATAGCTGCAAAACCATTCTGACATTCCCTGAAACACTCTGCAACCCCTAACATAACATGACCTCTTATTTTCGTGGTCCGCTCACCCTTTTTCCAAACCTGAATGAGTCTACAATAGAGATAACCGGTTCTGTCGCCCTTGAAGTGCAACCAAGCGCCTCTGGACAGAGTGCAGCTGCCTTTGCTCCGTTGAACTTTCCGATACTGTAGGTGGAGCAAATAATGGCAACGCAAACGGACATTGAAGCCAACCATTTTATGCTGAAGTCGTGCTTGGAGACAGTAACTGCGGTTTCCAAGTTGTCGCACCGGCTGCAGAATAGAACTAGTGAGGTGCACCAGTTAAATGCCCAACTCGCTCTGCTCCAGCGTCCGTATAAGGATGAGCGAGCAGAGATATGCGCACTGAAGGCGGAAAACAAGGAGCTAAAACGGAAGGCCACTGTCATGTTCCGATTCAGAAGTCCACCATATGCAGCGTTTGAGGAGCAGCGGGGAGGCAACGTGCTCGGTAGACTGGGAAGCACAGAGGCAGGGCCATCAAGGGAAGCCCAAGACGGAGGCAAGAGGAAGAGCGGCGGAAAAGGCGAAAAAGTAAGGTCGGTGTTTGTGGTGGTTATGGTTGGTGGTTTTGTTTTGTTTTGTTTTGTTTTGTTTTTCTTGTATTGTTGTTTTGGTTTTTTGTGTGGAATGAAATAAAATAAAGATTTGAAAAATCAGAGGCGGTTTGAAACTGTGGGTTGGTATGTTGGTATAATATATTATAATAAAAAAAACTGTGGGCTGATATGTTGGTATAATATATTATAATAAAAAAAATGTATATATCTATAACCAATATAAAAAGAACATAAGGGTGGTGTAACGCTGGGCTTCTTGGTGTAGCTCTGTTGCTTATTTGGTTTGTAAAGCAGATTTGGGCTGGCTATGTGGCCTTCAACTTAGCCACACACGCGACAGTAGAACAAAACAAATTTCACCATTCCTCCTACAAATTCTTGATTCCTTCCTGCTCTGAAACTGCGAAGCGGTGGAAATTGATTTCTCCTAGAAGATTCATTTGTTTGGTGCACCGCTCGGATAACAATTGCTAGCATTTAAGCAATATCGCCTCTGCAACTGCCAAAACTTCAACTAATTTCTTTGCTTGCTCAGCTGCTGGAAAGATTTCTAATGTGTTGCAAAAGAGAGTCAGTTAGTTAGTGCACAAAGCCATGTCTATATATATATATAGATATGTGTGTATACTCTTTGTTCTGTTTCGTTTCTTGTCTTGGTTCAACTTCGTTGTTTCTCGGTTCATAGATTACTACCCCAAATCCATAATCTGGTATGTAATTTAGAACTTGTCTACTCCTTTTCCTAATATATATGGATATATTGACATCTGATTGGTATGTCTCTGTTTTCATGGATACCTGTTAGTGCATAGACAAATTAGGCACATCACCTGCTTGACAAAATGCCTAAATCCTAAATAAACAAGTAAATGCATAAAAACATATCTAGACCTTTAAACCAGTAATACACAATTGAAATTGAAAACTAAAAAATGAACCTGTATAAGGTTTTCAGTATAAACATTGTGGAAGGCAACAAATGACTTAATCTTTAATACGAAGGAAACTAACTCAAGACAATTAAATGGAATTTTTTGATTTACTATTCCAAATGCAACCTTTGTGTGGTTTAGTATGATAATTTGATTCATATTGATAGTCCTATGTTGTCTTTTATTTTCTGGGTGAGAGCCTTGTGTTGTCTTGATGTTACTAAATGCTGTAATAATGATTAAAACATTTATTGTAGCACTTCTTTGGTGGAGCCATGGGTGTTTTCACAACGCAGACACTTTTGGGTTCAGTTGGAGTCTCCAAACACGGAGCCACTCTTGGTGCTGTAGCTATCAATTGGATTCTCAAGGTATGCTAATGTTTTTATAGTTCGCATTTGGATAACTCGTTCATGTTTGAAAACACTTTGTTGCTTGGGATTTGACATCTCTTTTTGGAAAGCACTATTAATTGCATGAGACAGTAACATCAGTTTCTCAATACTTCTTTACCTTCTATATAGTTCTATTTATCTGGTAGACTTATGCTTTTATTATCTTTAACTGAGATCTAATTGCATGGACTCAATCATGGGGAATTTCAATGCTGTTATCATTGTTTTCTTAAATGTATGGTATGCTTTGTAGCTCAGCTTTGGAGATCTTCAGATGGTTAGCCCATACAAAGCACTTAATTGTAAATTAGGTCTAATAATCCTTGAGCTCAAGGGTTTTATTTAAGGTTTTGTTTTTTCCTGTTTGATATTTTGGGAATTCAAAATTTGAGAGAGTTATTTTAGGTTCTTTTTTCCTCTTTTTTTTTTTTTTTTTTTTTTTTTTGAACAAAGGAAATTAAACAAAAGGCCAGCTAAACAACTACCAACAAAGGTTTTAAACCAAGAGTTATTTTAGGTTGATTGTAGATTATTTGTAGTTAAAATTATTCTCGTATAGGTAGGCTGGAAGTAACTTAAATATTTAAAATATTATCTGAGTTGTTATACTACTCTCCTTGTGTAACTCGTATGAAAACGAATGAAGACAAAACCCAACCAAACAATATATACTTGGTTTTACCTTCTGCCTAAAAAATATAGGGGAAAATACAAATCAGTTGCACTTTCAAAAATTAATTACTAACACATGAAAAAGTTTATGTCCTTAATAATTAAAATCTATAAAGTTTATCATTAATTTGAATTTTGTTTCCCCAAAATACCCACTGATATGTTATTCACCCAAAAATATAAGCACATTCCACTTATTTTTTTTCCTTCTTATCTTTGAAAATTTTCATCAAAACTTGAGCACTCTCTCTCTCTCTCTAATTTTTTTTTTTTTTGGGTTGGCTTCCAAATCTCTCACAAGATAGTACATGGGACATATTCCAAACCAACTTTTATTAGGGAAAAAAAAAAATGCCTCCTAAGCAGAATAACTGCAAACAAAGCAGAGGTTGTGGAAGATTTTAATAGCAATTTGTCTAAATTTGATCTATAATCTACACTGGCAATTAAATTTTAAAAAATATATATTAGGCTCATTTGAGATTAAATTCTTTATGCTTGAAAACCCAACAATAAAATTTCAAGTCTATTGTTAATTTGATTAAAAAACTTTACTGCCTTATGAATCATGATACTTTCACTGTATCTAGCATTGTGGCTTTACATGCTTCCTTTGGCATTTGAAGCTTCCTTATCAGAGGTATTAAATATGATTTTGTTAAATACATCATATGCTTTATTTATAGGATGGTGCAGGTTGGGTTGGAAAACTGCTTTTTTCTCGGCAAGGGAAAAAATTTGATTATGATTTGAAGCAGGTAAAATTGCTCTCAATCATAGTTATTCTTGTGGTTGATTTTCACTGAACTTAGTTTTGATTTCTAACAAGTAATCTTTACTGAAAATCATGATTCCCTTCAGCTTCATTTTGCGAGTGATCTTCTAATGGAGTTAGGTGCTGGGGTAGAGTTGGCCACTGCAGTTGTGCCACACCTTTTTCTGCCTTTAGCTTATGCTGCCAATGTGGCCAAGGTTTAACCCCTCTCTCTGTCTCTCATTTTCTTCCCATTTTATAAGTTCCATCTGATCTATGTGATGAATTAGCTTTATTGCTTTACTTTCATATTGTTTCACTTGCAGAATGTTGGTGCTGTCACATCAACCTCAACTCGCACTCCAATATACAAAGCCTTTGCCAAAGGAGAAAACATTGGGGATGTTACTGCAAAGGGAGAATGTGTTGGCAATGTTGCCAATCTGGTATGCTTCTCCAACTTCAATTGCGATTTCCAGAATCTTGTGTTTGCATCGGGCCAATTGAGAACATATTTTGATGGCTGCTATAGTGACTGTTGACACAATTAAGTTGATCTGCATATTTGTACTTCGTTTCCAGTCCTAATATTATTTGGTATGTTAAACGGCACCTCATTGTATATGTTACCGCTATTCGATATAAAAATTAAGACCCCCCCCCACAAAAAAAAAAACCAAACAAAAAAAAACACAATGTGAAATTCATTGGGAACCTTGTCAGCCCCAAAAATAGTAATGATAACAACAATAATTAGAAACAAAATAAATAATAATGATAATAAACATACTGAAGCGTAATCATGTTATTCCTTTGTTATTTAAGAGAGTATTAATGCAGTACTTATGAACAGTTGGGGTAGTGAAACTTATAACTGAACCAAACATAACTACATAAATCTGTTAACTAAGTTGAGTTTCTATTCTCTTACGTCACTATATTAATGCCTATATCCAAAGTGCTTTTAAGGTCCTCCCTGATATAGTTTATTGGTTAAATGAATGAAATGATCTCCAAAACTAGCAGAAAGGCACTAACCACAAAAGTGATTTTTATCATTATGGTAAGTTATTGGCTGAATAAGAAAGAATAATAAGCACTAGGAGAGCGGAAGAAATTGAAGAGGAGATCAACTAATATGCAGTCTAGAGAATGGCAAAGGTGAGGCTATATGACCCCTAGAGAAAAATCAAAGGAGGAGATGATATCAACAGAGATATGAGTGCAGGTTCATCTTATTTCCTTGTTTAATTTATTTGATTCATTGGTCAATTGGGTTGTGTTTTTCTTTTGTTTGCCTTTGGTCTTATATGTTGGTATATAACTATATTGTTAGCAAGTACGTAATGATACGTAATGTTTTCATATTTTAGTGTTTTGTAGTTGTGTGATTGTTTTGTATTGGAGATGTGCAGTTTGGTGTTTGTTTTGAACTGATCGTATTTCTCTCCTTCGTTTGTACTCATCTTATTAATAAATTTTTTGTTAGTAAAAGAATTTTTTCTTTTTAAAAAAAAAAAAAAAAAAGAACTCATCTTGTACATGCAGAAATTTCTTTAATAAGTATTGTAACTGCAACGTGACCCTACGCCCGTAGTGCGTGGGGTCCAACTAGTATATATAGAAAATAAAAGAAAGTTGAAGAGAGTGGGAACATGCTGGAAAAGGGGCTTATCAATAGAGCTTTATAATAATGAAAATAAAGGTGAGGTAGTGGATGTGTTTGGGAACTGCCTGTGAAAGAACGAAGAGACTCTCTCATCCACCGCCCAAACCACCATTTTACTAATGAAAATAAAGGTGAGGTAGTGGAAGAGTGGGTGAAAAGTGAGAGAGAGAGATAACCCGGAGGGAGAGAGAGATCAGTCCCCCCCTTGTGTCCCTGTGTGTGTCTATTTGTGTCTCCTCTTTACATTTTTCAACACCCAAACTGCAGAGAGAGAGATTAGTTTGATGTGATCATCTCCGAGAGAGAGCCCATGCGAGAGAGCCGATGATGATGATCCAGCCTTGAGTGGATTGGGCTGACGGAGTCGAAATCGTTTAAGGAAGAAACGATTACAAGAAAGGTGGGAGATTGCAACGGTGAGGGCTTTGTGGAAGCAAATCGCTATGGTTTAGGTCCTCCTCCGGAAGCTACGTCTATTTCATATGGACAATTGATTGATTAATTGATCCTCTGGTTTGGTTTCAAAAAGTAATTTTCCTGGTAACTTTCTTGCTACTGGTTCTGCATGCAATCTGGCTAGCGAAGAACCCAAGTGTGGGACTCGCATGAAGGTCGAGTCTCGTATTTCCAGTATATATCCATCATCATCAGGAATGGTTTGAGGAGCTTTTGAATCACGCTGATCAGGAAGAGGACCATGATCGCCTCTGCTGCCGCGGTGTACACCAGTACCACCCACTTCAACGCCATTTGGTTGAACAACCACCTTGAACTGGCAGGTCTTGTCCTTCATAAGGTTGTCCACTGTCTTCCTCCAAGCACGGTCTACTTGGTTGATGGGTGCATAACAGAGTGACCGTCACGGTCTTGTAGGATGAGTCTGTCCCTGCTGGGAAGGTCTGGTCATATGACCATGTTACAGTCAGTTAAGGTATGTGTAGAAAACAAGCGGAATAGGTTGAGGTCCGATGGCAGCCAAGGCGAGGTTGTCGCCCGCCCGTGAAGCGAAAATACTAGGTTTTAAACCTGTTATACCATGTTAGAATTATGTATATAGAAAGAAAGAATAAATTGTGTATATATTGAAATTGTGTATTTCATATTTGAATAGGTACACACACTCCTTTACATAGGAGAGAATATGCTATGCTACAAACATGATACAAACACCATCATGGGAAAGTAGCCGAAAGGAACCGAAAGCAAATGCACTATCTGCACTATCTAATACATAATATAATACTAACAAGGTGCATAAAAAATCTTATAATTTCACCTTAGTCCGTATTTTTTACAATTTCTCAATCCAATCCAAACAGGAGAGTCTTACCAGAAATTACGGATAGCAAAATAGAGGACACATTGGAACAAAGTAACGATCTGGTGAGGGGTGAGGGACATACTGCTGTTGGTGGTGGAACAAAGTCATGGTCATCAAAAGAAATCGAATGGCTTACACCCCTTTATATGTACTCTATTATAAAAATTTATAACTTTACTATAAAATTTTATAATATTAATTATAAAATGTGTAATTTTGTTATAAATTGAAGTAATTTACATTTAAAATTTTACAGTTGATGTTATAAAAATTTGTAGTTTGATTATGATATTTTTTGTTATACTAATTTTGTGGAAGATTACATATTTTGAAATTAATATTATGAAAATTTATGATAAAATTATACATTTTATAGTAGGTGCATATCGTATGTACCCCTAAAGGGTGCACATCATAACATAATAATGCAAAAGTGAACACAAATCTCAAGTCTTGGGAATGGACAATTTTAGTAATTTTTTAGTTAAAATATAAGGTCAAAAAATTAATATATTTGGGATTATTTTTTGACTTTCTATGAAAAAATTGTAAAAAATAGAGAGAAAATAGAATTTTTGACTTTTTTTTCTTTGTATAGTTTGTTGATTTTTTTGGCTTTTCTAGTCCTCGTTTGGGATGAGCTAATTTAGCTTGGTTTTTTTTTACTATTTTAGTTTGGTTAAAAAAGTTGTGTTTAGAATAAATTTTGATTTTTTTTTTTTTTTATAAATGATTTGATGGTTATGAGAGAAAAGATGAAATGATTATAGCTTTGATATGAAATTTTATCATATTAACTAAATTAATCTATTTTGTCTTTATCGATTAATTAAACCAAAATAGCAAACGAAGCATAAAAGGTATAATGACTTTTGTTTACCACTCAATGGCTCATAAATTTATGATAAAATTATACATTTTAGTTTAAAAGGTATAATGACTTTTGTTTACCACTCAATGGCTCATAAATCACCAGAAGTAACTTGTGGTCCATTTTGAAGAAAAAATGAAATAAAATCCTAATGAGAACACATATATGTGCTTAGAGTAGATTTTTTTGTACCCAATTGTTCTCTTGCTTTCATGGTTGCCAATGTTGTCCAAATAAAAAATTTGACAGATTTAACTTGCTATTAATCTTGCTTACCATGTAACCCACTTTGTCACTGCTCATGGGTCATGATAATGAAATGTGTCATCATTATACTTCACCATTATGCATGACTTACACTTCAATACCATGGACGACTCGGTTCAAATTCTAAACTTAAGTTTGACAATAGTTAAAAAAAAGTATCTAAAAACTTGTGATTATAAAAGTAAATTTAAAAAAAAAAGAAAAAAGATTCGATCTTACAAAACTAAATTATGCAAAAAAACATGTCAAAGTGATGTAAAGAAAATTATGCAAAAAAACATGTCAAAGTGATGTAAAGATGATGCTTTTATAGTTAAAAGTCAACCTAATAGGTTTTATCCTAAAGTAAATTATTCTAATTCAATCGCACAAAAATTATAATTAATCTTTCTTTTTGTATAATATTACTTAATGAACAAAGTAAATACAAACAAAATTTTTATGTATAAGTATAATTCTTCATGAGAGGATCATATAGAGCCAGAGCCACATCATTCTATATAAAAATTTTGCTTATATAACATTACTATGTCTCTTTAGTTCTAGGAAAATGTATTATAAATAGCAAAAGCCAAAACAACAAGTGTTCTTGCAAATTAACAAAAGATGGCTGTGAATTTAAGAGTTGAAGAAGATCAAGAAAGCCTCGGTAAAGATAAAATTCAACCTCTCTCTTTAAAAGCAGAGTATGTTCCTTAATTAACTTCATTGTTTCCTCACACTATATAATCAAAGTCGAATCAGGAGCCTATACAATATAATTAAGCAAATTTATTGAAGTAACAAATAAGCCATAGAGTGTCGACTATAAATTGGATAGTTCATTCTCTTTACTAATTCAAAAGATCATCCCACGTAGTTGAAATAATTCAAAAACTTTCTTATTCTGTCTAGTAAAGGAAATTATTCATTGAATTCAAACATTCTCGATGGTATATTTTTCTTCTTATTTTGTAGTCTAAATATTTTGGAGCTAAGATATGGCCCCATCACACCTCTTTGGTGTTAGATAGTCATTAATCACTTGAAGATTTGTCCACTTTTTGCAGGACAGAGCAATACTAGAACATTGAGGAAGGGAAGAAGCAAGCTTCGGCTAAATTGGTTGAAAGGCTGCTATTAAAGGACATCTTTCCTCTAATGTTAGTTTTTGCATGCAATTTAGTTTACATGTGTCCACTAATGTTAGGAACACAGAAACTAAACACACATATAGAAACACACATCCGTTCTATATTTAGTTTATGTATTCCTAACAAAAACTCAATTTGTACTAACACCATAACTGGTTATTAGGTTTGGCGAGCATCATTGGGAGAGCTACTTGGCATGACGATCCTTGTTTTCATGATCGATACCATAGTCATCTCTAGTTATGAAACCAAAATCATTGCACCAAACCTAATAGTATCAATCCTTGTAGGACTTACTATCACAATATTAATTCTTGCCTTCTTGCCTGTTTCTGGAGGCCACATCAACCCTATCATCTCCTTCTCTGCCGCCCTGGTCAGCCTCCCTGGTCAGCCTTATATCATTTTCGCATGCCATGGTCTATATTGTGGCCCAATGCCTTGGAGGTGCTCTAGGGGCACTAGCACTCAAAGCCGTGGTCAGTAGCACCATTGAGCAAACCTTCTCACTTGCGGGTTGTACCCTCTCAGTCATTGCACCCGGGCCAAATGGGCCCATTGTGATAGGCCTCGCCATGGGCCAGGCACTTCGGCTTGAGATCATATGCACTTCTGTGTTCCTTTTTGCTTCAATATGGATTGCTTTCGATGATCATGAAGCAAAGGCATTGGGCCACGTTGTTGTTTTTTCTATCGTTGGATTAGTGATCGGTCTTTTGGTGTTTATCTCAACCACGGTCACGACCACAAAGGGATATGCTGGAGCAGGAATGAACCCAATTTTGGGCCGACTATGGTGAGAGGAGGCCAACTTTGGAATGGGCACCGGGTCTTCTGGGTTGGGCTAACAATTGCATGCGTGGCATTCTATATATACACCAAGGTCATTCCATGTTAGCACTTCCATTCCATGCCAATGCTCACAAGCATGACTTGTTGAACATTTTAAAGGGTTTGTGTCGAGTCATCACTAGTAACAATGTAACAATTAAGTGGGAAGACTAAAATTATGAGTTGATGTAGAAAGTAAAACAGTCCTGTTAAAAAAATAATGAGACTCATTGTAACAGGTAAAAAGTCACATAGGAGATTGACCTCAAGGATGCCTTATCAGCTACTTGGTGTGGGTTTAATTCTCCCCCGCTGTGCGAGTCCTGACTTAAGCGGAGCTTGCCTTGGGAGGTCGAGACAAGCTTCCAGGTTATAGTCTCTTACTCGGAACGGACAACAGGACACCCTAGTGATCTCCTCGGGGTGCTGCCTTGGACCTACGAGAGAGTGGGAGGATTTCCCTGTTAAAAAAAAAAAAAAAAAAAAAAAAAAAAAAAAAAAAAAAAAAAAAAAAAAAAAAAAAAAGTCACATAGGAGATAGAGGATTCTAATGAAATATTTCATTCCATGTAGATGTTATAAGTGATGGGAAAATGTTTGGTAGCTCGAATTGAGCTGCCCCGAATGGTTTGAATCACTGTTCACCAGTCGATTGGCCAGATGACCACCCGGATGACCAGGTGAAACACTTGTCTACCGTGGTTGTTATCTTATCGATTGCGGCTATCAGCCTTTTCACCGAACGACAGACAAGATGGAATTCGAGCCATTCGGGTCAAGTTTAAATTCAAGTTACGCAGCAGAACTCTAAGTGATATATGTGAAAACTTAAAATGAATGTTTAATATGAATATAATGAAATGTATCTTTCATGAATGTCAAAAAGTATAGGCATCGAGAGAAAAACTCAAAATTTTATTTAAAATTTTAAATTTATAGTACCTTGTTGAGAGATCATACCATAAATGAATCTTGAAATTTAATTGTAAATTCTGAAAATGTTATGATTTTTTTTCTTCTAAATTTGTTTAACAATGTCCTACCCGTGTTGATGATCATTCTCAAATAGAGCTGTGGGTACCAACATTCTTGTTTGGATCCAGAATACTATAGGGATGAGATTTTAGAAATTTTTTATATTTGTATATTGGGGGATTTGGTAATAGCCCCCTCACTATTTAATTTGTCTTTCAAAAGGACAAGAATTATATAAGTACTTTCAAAACCCCCTAATATTTTAAAACTTGTTTCTTTTACTATATTACTCTCATATCTATCAGCTCTCCTATTAAGTCACATTCACTGTGTATTTCAGAGTAAAATTTTACTCTGAATAAGAGTAAAATGTTATACTCTGAAACTAAAAGTAAAATTTTACTCTGTATAAAAGTAAAATTTTACTCTGAAAAACTAGTAAAATGTTAGACTCTACACAAAAGTAAAATTTTACTCTGTATAAAAGTAAAATTTTACTCTAAAAAACGAGCAGACTGTGAGACTCTGAAGCTAAAAGTAAAATTTTACTCTGTATAAAAGTAAATTTTACTCTGAAAAACTAGTAAAATGTTAGACTCTACACAAAAGTAAAATTTTACTCTGTATAAAAGTAAAATTTTACTCTGAAAAACGAGTAAACTGTGAGACTCTGAAGCTAAAAGTAAAATGTTATTCTGCACAAAAGTAAAAAAGCGAAGGTAGTGTTTGGCAATGACCACCTTTTGACAGTGAAATTTTACTGTCATTCTAACACCAGAGTAAAATTTTACTCTAATTCTCTCAAACAAAAAATAGAGCAATAGAACAAGAGTAAAATTTTACTCTCATTATCTGAAACAAAAAACAGAGCGATAGAACCAGAGTAAAATTTTACTCTGGTTCTGTCAAATGAAATTAGATAAAAAACAACAAAAATAAATAAAAAAAAAAAAAAACAAACAAACAAACAAAAACAAAACAAATTAATCAACAAATCAACATATCTAATTGAGAGAAAAAACTTCTAAAACTAGATCAACAATCACAAACACAAATCTCAATGAAAAAAATACATGTGTTCAACAACACTCATACACACAAATATATATATATACATATATTCAAAACTCAAATCTGTGTTTAAAAAAATATGTATAACCAAACAACTCTACCAAACATGCCTCAATTTAGAGACGATCTGTTTCTCCTCGTAGACGATCTCCTTCGATTCCGGCACCGGAGGACAATTTTTCGGCCCGTAGTTGATTTCGTTCCCGATGTTCTTGATGAGTTCATCGTAGAGATCGGTTTCGGCATTGTTGATCGCCGGAATTTCGCTTGATAACTGACCGGACTTGGCTAGGAGAGTAATGACGATGACGTTGCTATCATCGCCGAAGAAGAAGAAGTTACCAAAATTGTCGAGAAACAGAGCTTCAGACCTGTAAGGAGGAGCACGTCGGCGGAGAACAAAGTCAGAAGGGAAAGAGGGAGGAGAGAGACAGAGAAGGTGGGGAGATAGTGGGTGAAAAAGGTGGGAAAATTTAGTTGAGGGTTTAGAAAGTATAATTTTTTTCTTAATCCTTTTAACAATGAAAGGAAGGTAAAAAGGGGTTTATAGCCAAATTTTTTTTGTATTTTTAGTATTTTGTACTTAGTATTTTATTAGAAATTTTTAAACTATTCTTCGACGCAACTTGAGACATATGAAAATGTTGCGACTCCATTTTGTCTACTCATTAAGCCGATATCACCTAATAGGCACAAAATTCCCTATTATAAATTTTCTTATTTTTCGTCTCAAATGCATCCCCAATTATTGAATTATACTTAAAAATTCATATCTAAAATAATTTTATATAATTTGTATATTGTATAAGGAAAATGAAATTTTTAACTCACAAGTCTTGTGGGAACCCCAAGTTCCTAATCTAAATTTCATAATTTTTTGATTTTTTAAAATTAAAAAAATCTTCTATTAGCTAGCTCTTATTCAAGCAAAAATAAATAAATAAATAAAAATTAATATCTCTTAATTTATGGCTTTCAAATAGAAAGTATATCAAATCTAAAAAAAATAAAAAGTATACTAATTCATTTTAAAATTCAAATTTAAGGGTCACTAAATATGGAAAGCAATCTATTAATTTAAATTTTAAATTGACACAATATAAATTTAATATTATAATGATCTATCCCATGATTTAAAAGTTTTAAATGCAAATTTAAAATTATCATAATTAGCTCATAATTTTTGTCTTTAAGAGCAATGAGAGTGACGTTGAGATTATTTCTATATTTTACAAAAGAATATTTTTAAGAAGAGATATTATGAGAGTTTTAAAATCTCATAAAAAATCTATATGCTATTATAATTGAAAAACGTCATCCTATTAAAGATTAAAGTTGCAATTTTTTTTTTATTATTTTGTTTAATTTTTGTTAATATGTGTCACAATATGATTGGTTTATAAATTAATTTTATATTCTTAAAATAAAATTTTAAATTTAGATTCTTTTTTAAATTATGTTATCTCAATAAGATCAATATTCATTCCTTAATTTATGCATCTTTTATTAAATTATAAAATAAAATTTTAAATTTAAATTCTTTTTAAAATTATGTTACTACAATTATAATGAGATCAATGTCCACATGTGTCATAATATTATTGGTCTAAACATAATATGTTATTAAATACACGTATTCAAATTATTAATCACTATTAAAAGTTTATATTTTTGTTTTTTTTTTTTGTCATTTCTTGTTTTAAAATTTTTTATTAAAAAAATTTATGTCCTTCTAAGCTACATGGACTTAAACAATAAATTTTTTTAATAAAAATATTTTTTTTAACAAAATACAAAAACAAATGAATGACTTTTTTAATAATTACCAAACATAATGGATTGTATTAATTTTTTTTTAAATATCAATTGTCAATTAAACAAATTAAAATAAAAAATAATTTTTTTTAGCTTAAATAGTTAAGAAGTGACTTTTGCTAAAATTAAATAGAAATACACATTTTTTTTTATAAAAAGTGATAGTTGGTAAAACTTATTTTTTTTATATAATAAAAAAGAAAATGAGAGTTATATGTGATAATTTATTGTTTCAGCAATGCTACAGACCCACACTTTCACCCACAATGATGTGACAATGAAAAACCAAGTTATTTATAGAATTATTTTTGGATTGATTAATAATTAAAATAAATTGTATAGGTAATTTAATAATCTTAAGAATTAGGTTTTTAACCTTTTAAAAAAAAAATGGAAAAAGGATTTTATATTATTTTGTTATCACAATTGCGCTGAAGATTCGGGGGAAGCGGCGGTAGGAATTGAGGGGAGCATTCTTTATGCTGATTGATTAAGGTACCTTTTTGCACCATTGTTTATTATATGTAAATAGATCAATAGGCAGACTAAAGGTGATGGAAAAGAAAACCTGTGGGTATACCTAATGGATGTATGGTTCAATATGTATAGGTGTCTTTTGGTAACTTACATTTTCAGTTTTCTGTTTATATTTATAAAAATTTAAATAAAAATTTGTTTGGCAAAATTTTTGATTTATAATTCAGTAGTCTCAGTTTATAAATTTGGCAAAAAAATAAAAACACAACAAATGTGTTTTCATTTTGAGTTTTCAGTTTTTTTTTTTTTTACCTCCCAACAATAGCCACCATTTGCCACCATTTTCCACCACCGTCTTCCGCCACCACCACCACCACTACCCACCACCCACCTACCATCCACTCGCCACCACCCGCCACCCACCTACCATCCACTCGCCACCACCCACCACTCGCCACTACTACCCACCACTCGCCACTACTATCCACTGCCCGCCACCACCACTTACTTGTCATCACCATTCACCACCCACCTGCCACCACCAGCCACCCATCACCACCAGCCACTTGCCACTCACCCGTCACCACCACCCACCACCACCACCCACTACCCACCACCACCACCACCACCACCACCACCACCACCACCCACCACTCATCACCACCACTACCACCACCACCACTATCACCCACCACCCACCCACCTGCCACCACCACCCGCCACCCGCCACCACCACCCACTCGTTACCACCTACCACCCGCCACCGTCACCCACCCACCCACCCACCACCACCACCACCACCACCACCATCCGCCACCTACCCGCCATCGCCGGCTATCCGCCACCCACCTGCCACCCGCCGCCGCCACCACCACCACCACTACCCGCCACTGTCATCCACCGACCCACCATCACCACCCACCACCACCCGCCATCCGCCACCCACCTGCCACCACCATCCACCACCCGCCACCATCACCATCACCACCCACTCGTTACCACCCATCACCCGCCACCGTCACCCACCCACCCACTATCACCACCCGCCATCCGCTACCCACATGTCACCACCACCCACTCGTTACCACCCGCTACCATCACCTACCCACCCACCACCACTACCATCCACCACCACCAGCTACCCACCACCCACTGTCACTACTTTTCACCACCGTCTTCCGCCGCTACCGTCACCCATCTACTCACCATTACCTACCCGCCACCACCACCCACCTGCCACTACCACCCATCACCCGCCACCACCACCACTACCACCACCAACTCGTTACCACCCGCCACCATCACCCACACAGCCACCCACCACCACCACCACCACCACTCGCCACCCACCGTCACCACTTTCCACCACCGTCTTCCGCCGCCACTTGCCACCACTCGCCATTTCTCAATCTTTTTTATATTTTAAATTTTTTTAAAACATTTTGTCAATTACCAAACGCGTTTGTAGTTTATGTTTTTCTAAAAATAAACAAAAAATAAACAAAAACCAGTTTATAAAATTTTTGTAAATATAAACTGAAAACGTAAACGTTACCAAACACACCCATAGTGTTTTGTGTAGGTTGATGATAAAAGTACAATCTATTGTGTGGGTGTAGTTTTAACAATAGAGTTTGATATATTAGATAAGGTGTGTTTGACTATTAACTTGGAGAATTGATTTGGTATTTCTTGTGCTTTTAATACATATAGTGGGTTTTGTGGATGTGTGAAAGACACAAAAATATTAATTTATTTGAGATTCTAATTATTAGGTTTGTGTGATTAAAGTGGGTTTTGGAATATTATTTTTTAAGCGTTTGAGGTAAGTAACCCTCTATCACTGTTGGTTCATTTTTATTCCTACTGAATCGTTTAAAATTATAAATATTTATTTATAGCCTTCATGTTTTCTTAAAATAAAATATGGGTCAAGTATAAAACAATATCAAATATTATTATGAAAATTATTTTGATATTCTGCGAAACTATTCTGAAAATTGTACAAAATGTTTATTCTGAAAATATTGAATATTTTATTTAAAAGTTGTGTGCTGTTTGAATTTTGAACATCACTTTAGTCTGACTATGATTTGGACCCTAGCCAATGGGGGTTATTTATTAGCACAGAAACTATTTTCTTTTGGGGTTTTACCACCGGCCTATGTGTGGTTCTGGGCCTTGTCACGGACTAAGTGACCGTAGTCACCAAGACTTGGGTTTTATGAATCAAATCATTGAACCATCTGAATATCGAACCATCGATTTGAACAACGAATTTACTTTGAATTATCTTGTTAGCTTTTCAATTAAAATGTATTGTACATTGTTTATTTTTAGCTATGAAACCATCTTACAAATAATTGTTCATTTATTGAATTGTAGCAAAAATTATATTTATTGGTTATCGACTATTTATTTTATTTTTTGTATACTTGATCCAGTTAGCAGTGATGGTGGGTTATTTAATGGGCTGTCTAGCTTACCTTTATTATTTTTTTTTTTTTCCAGATTCTAAGGAGTAGAGCTGAGCGGGGTTTTTACTTGTGGGAGTGCCGAGAGTAGGACTATGATTTAAGTACTTGGATTATTATTTTGTTAGTGGATTATATTAGTGGACTTGGTGGACAATTTCATATGATAAGAATTATCTATTTGTATAGATTTTAGCATTATGATAATTAAGGATTTAATTTGAGTATTTTACATTGTTAGTTATGTGTTGGACTCTTAGCCTTGCATGCTTACTTAAATGAGTGTGCGGCGTTATCACGGAGCTTGGGGCGTGACAGTTGGGCCCCATGTCATTGAGTAAATATTAATCAATAGTTGACACATATGATACCAAATTATTGTCGATACAATCGTCGGTGTTTTTTATGGGTCTCAAATTTTTTCTTATTGTTCATCTAGACTTTTTTATCACTTGCGAGGGATGGTGGATCCTGTTAAATTTTTTTTTTTTTTTTTTTTTTTTTAAATCTCAGTTGTCAAATGGACAAACTAAATAAAAAATGAAAAATTTTTGGCTCAAATTGCTAAAAAGTGAGTTTTGCTAAAACAAATAGAAATTATGTTTTTAATAAAAGTGGTGGTTTGTGAAATATCATTTTTTATTTTAAAAAAATGAGGGTTATAAGTGATAATTTATTGGTCATCTATAATTATTTTCAGATTAAATGAGAATACCATTCTAAATTTTCTTCTTACCTTTTTTTATTTTATATAGATGCTTTTATTTTGTAGAAATTTAATTTTATTATATTTAAATATTTTATTGTAATTTTTAAATTAAAAATAAATTTTGAATAACAATATTTAAATTATTTTATGCCATTATAAAATATAATTTTTTTAATTTCAACTTATTCGATGATCCCTTTCTAAAAGGTGTTTTTGTTTTTGTTCATTAATAGTAAATTTTTAATTAATCTTATTCATTATTAAAAAAATTAGCAAATAATTTTATATATTTATATATACAATTTTGTTTCGATTGTTCAGGTTATTTGGTGTCTCTATCCAAGTCCATTCAAATTTATTCGAATTTTTGAATTTTACATATGTTTTTCACTGAATTAAAAATTATGTTGCACAATCTTTAAAAACTTACAGGCTTAACTTGAGTTGCTTGGATTCAACTCGTCCAAATTTACAACTTTAATAAGAGAGTTGAAAGTTATATTATTGAAATTGTAACAAATTAAAAATTAATACATAAATGAGAAAATATCATTTCGACCCCCAAACTTTCACGCATTTTTCAATTTGACCCTCAGATTTCGATTAATATCAATTTTACACCCGAACTTTCAAAATTTGATCAATTTGGCTCCTGCCGTTACATTCCATCTACAATTGGACGGAATGTGTTGACGTAGGGAGCAAATTGATTTTTAATGTATAGTTTGAGGGGCAAATTGATTTTTAAGGTATAATTTAGGGGGTAAAATGAAATTTCAAATGAACTTTGGTAACACATTAGCACATTCCGTCCAATTGTAGACGGAATGTGATTGCCAAAGCCAAATTGATCAAAATTTTGAAAGTTTGAATATAAAATTGATATTAATCGAAGTCTGGAGGTCAAATTAAAAAATGCGTGAAAGTTTGGAGGGACAAAATGATATTTCCCACTACATAAATTGTGATAAAATTGTAAAACTTAAATTGTAAATTTTAATATATATTTTTTTATTTTCATAATTTACATACACAAATCTACCTATTTATATTATTTCATATAAATATATTTTATTAATTTTTTCATTCTTGTCCATAACACGAATTTTCACTAGTAATAAAGTAATTGAAAATGTATTGATATAAAAATAAATAAATTAAGAATTTAAGAGCAGATAATCTTTTGATCTGCTGAAACCATTCTTATCAAAACTTCAAATGCAGTCAATTTATACACTAGCGATCCCCAACTCTGAACTCTGGGTTGATAATTGAACTCGGGGTTGATAATCATTCTCAAACAAAGTTGTGGGGCCCCAACCAAGCATCAATTCTTTTTTGAATCCAGATTTTTTTGCACTAATGTCAACTTCTATTTGATGAATGAATGGTATTCCTGATCATATCACATGACCAAATGTTTTTGAAACCACAATTCTAAGCACTTCCTTCAGAACCAAAATGGTAACCCTTCATCATTTAAAACAAGATTTTAGAGATTTTAGGGATATTTATATTTATATTTATATTTTATATTTTTAATTTTAGTGAACGATTATTACACCAAAATGATAGATTATTAACTGTTCAATTGTTGATCAAACATCAACAGCAGTTTGCAAGGATATTATTTATGGGGAAGAAATCTTACCAAATCCTGTGGACAATGATGAGAGATGCTCAAATCTAAATTCCATTGATGTTAGCTTACAACTTAGGGGCCATTTGGGAACATCATGAAAAAGTCAAAAGCCAGCTTTTAACTCATTTTAGGTTATATCACCTCTTACATAAAAAAGTCAAAAAACTAGTTTTTAACCATTTTCTCAAAGCACCCTCAGAGTCAAGTATTTTTTTGAATGTGCCATTAAAATCGTGTCTGTTTAATTAGAGTTCTATTCTCTTTTGAGTTGTTAGTCTATTTTTAAATCCAACTTTATATCTTGTGAGGTAGTGTCCGGGAGAGTGGGGGGAGGGAGGATATTTTTTAATCACATTTTTGCAATCAATTTTTATTCCCCATCTTTTTTATTATTTTTATTCCTCCCAATTATTTGTAATTTTCCCTTTATCAAACCCATTACTTAAAAAAAGAAGAAGATTAAACCCATTACATGGATTTCAAACAGCGAAACAATTGAACCTCAACCCAAAAGACTTGCTTTTTAGCATTCACTAATTGTTGGAAAATTCACAGATTGAAGTACCTTAAACATCATTTACTCATTGAAGCAACCAATGTACTAAAGGGCACAGATATACAACACAAATTGAGGTGAGATCAAAATGTCGGTACGTACACAAGGAATTAAAATACACTATGAGAAAGAGAGCTGCTACAGACTCCAAAATTGCACACAAAAAATATCCAGAAAAAATAAGAAGTGGTCTAAATTCATTTTAAATGTGAATTCACATAAAAAAGTTGAATTTGGACCACACATTGTATTTCTAAATAAATTTTGTGTGAGTTCTATATCGGTAGATTTATTGAGGGAAGTGCAAAACTTATAAAGTTGAAAATCTGATATCACCAAACATTTGTTCCAAGGAAATCATGGAGTGGATTTTGAAGGGGTGGACTTTGTTTTGATAGCACCACAAAAACTTGTTGCATGGTTGGGTGAGACTGTGGACTAGCACGCAAACATGCAAATGCTAGCTTTGCAATCAAAACCAGTTTCTATGCCACTTGATTCTTGGGAGTCGGGAGGCGGTTGTCCAGAATATCCTTCAAAAATTCGACGACAACAATGATGACCACGACAGTGAAGGCGGGGAAGAGATGAGATTGCCTGGATGCTTCCCCATAATCACTTCCAATGTCAGCACTCTGAAGATATCAACATCGCACTTCTCACTCACTCGCATTGTGACAGCAAGCTCTGCCAGATGGGAAAAAGGAAAAAAAGAAATAAACAAGAAACTGGTTACGCTCTACTTTCAAGTGTATTCTAATTTGAATTATCACGACAGATGCATGCAATTGGAGATGTACATTATGACTATGAATTGTCAAATCAATTAATCAGCTACTAATCAAATGCCTTCTTTCTTTCTTTTCTTTCTTTTTTTGACTTTGAAATTTTTTGTCGTTTGCTATAATTTCTACATATGTACTAAAACTAGGTTAAATAAATGGAAAAAAAAAAAAAAAAATTGATTGTTAAAAAATGGTGAGAGGGTATTTTTACATTCTTCTTGTAGATTATCACCATTCAACTTAGATAAAACTGCAAACATACTCTAAATCACATGATTCATAAGGAGATCTATTCAATTGAATTACTGAGTCAGCTACCAAACCAATTGATCACTTTGATTCACTAAAGTACATAAAAAATTGAAAGGAAAGGAAAACGAAAAGGGGTAAACAGTTCACTAAAAGTCACATTAGGCATAGACTACATGGCCCAGGCTAGGTTTATGAAGAAGCCAAAAATTCAACGATGCCTATGAAACTTGGAACTGAAATTGGAGCTAGATCAACTTACAGGTAGACGTAGACCTACCAGGTTTCAACCTCAGCGAGTTCGACTAGCTTCAAAATGTGATGTTTATTACTCAATTGGAATGACAATTTACACTCTTGCAAAATTCCATGACATGGGGAGGGAGAGAGAAAGAGAGAGAAGCATACAATCTTTGCGATAGAAAAATAAGTACCTGGAGCAGCGTATCCAAAAGTTCCTGCAGATGAAGTTTGATTTGAGGAGTCAGGGTTTTTGAGTCTAGCTGTGCCAAAATCAAAAACGCGAAACATTATTGCTCGATATGTCCTGATGAATGAAAGGAGGGGAACAATCATGGTGCATATAAGACAAAGCATTTACCACCCCTTGAATCGCATTCACCCTCTGGGTCCATTCAAAATCCACTGCTACTTTCTCATTTATTAGTATCTTCCTCAAGCTTCCCCTTCCAAGAACTCATAAACCAAAAATAGGTGTCGTGGGAGTGAACAAAAACCATAAAGCTTCACAATATTACGATGTCGTATCTCTGTTAAAGCTTCAATCTCACTTGTAAAATTTTTCCCAACCAACTCACCATCTTGTGAATTATGAAGTTTCTTTACAGCAATAACTTGACCACTTGGCAGCTCAACTTTATAAATGGTACTGTATCCTCTGACTCCAATGCAATGTTTTGTGCTGAGGTTCTTCAACGATGTTTTCATACACCAATTTTCCATCATAGCTCCATATTTCAAACAAATTTTCCTCAGATGTATGTCTTGGCTCATTGACTTTGTTCCTGGCTCTTTTGTGAAGAATTCAAAAAATTGCCAACGTGACAAATAAAAACAATGAAATACCCAACACAAGAACTATAAACAAAACCACAATTTCGTTGTGCTTTTTTCCCCTTCACCCCACTGCTCATCTTGGGAGGGCAGGCCTTCAAACTCGAGATATTTCCGCACTAATCTTTGTTATTTTTGAATGCCTCAAATGAAGCCTCTTTGAAAGGCTTTGGTGTTGGGAAGAGGACCCTCCAAATGATTGTAAGATATATCAACAGATGTCAAACTTAGCATATCATTGAAAGTATGTGGGATGGAACCTGAAAGCCCATTATTTGATAGATTGAATGTCTCTAAGTTGTGCAATTCTCCAATCTGTTGTGGTATCTCACCTACTAGTGAATTTTGGCCAAGATCAATAGTTTGAAGAGAGTGCAACTTCCTTGTTTTGATCAGAATATCTCCCCCAAGTTTATTCTTGCTCAAATTCAAGTTTAGTAGCTTCACGCACTCCCCTAATTGTTTTGGGACCTAGCCACCGAGATTATTTGTTGCCAATTTAAGATGTTGTAGGTCAAATAAGCTACTGATTTCTAGTGGAACATTGCCAATAAGTTTGTTATCACTCAAACTGAGGTCGAACAATGAGTGCAATGAGTGCAACTTTCCCAGATTATGTGGGATCTCCCCAGCTAGATGATTTGAAGAGAGGTCAAGTATATGTAGTTGAGTTGCATTTCCAAGTTCAGATGGCATCCTCCCAAAAATATTATCATTGGAGATCTTCAGGATTGTCACATTATGACAAAGTCCCCATTTTTGAGATAGCTCACCATATAAATGATTATAACTCAAGACAATATAATTTAAATTTGGGTATACACCGAAATCTTCTGATATATTTGCTAAGTTCGTTTCTGTCGAGCCTAAGTCTGTACAATCTAGCACAAACTTTCAAGCTTTTTGGGATCAAGCTTGTGAGATTATTAACGATCAGATGCAGAAAAATATTCAAGTAATCCATCAAGGCAAACATTGTGTGGTAAATGACCTGTGAGCGTGTTAGAAGCTAACTGCAAGTTTTGTAAATGTGTAAGATTATTAAACGACAAATGAGTGGAGCCTGTGAGTTTGTTCTCAGACAAAATCAATTTATCAAGGGAGTCTAGTTTTCCCAATTCCGGAGGAATGGAACCGGATAGTTGATTATCATGTAAATTCAATTTTTTGAGCTTAGGTAAGTTTACAAAACTAGAAGGAATGCTTCCTGAGTCGATTTTCAAAAAGGTGTAAAAGAGTTAAGCTAGCCAAGTTCCCTATAGACACTGGGACTGAACTTGTGAGACTGTTTGTTGACAAATCAAGTTCAATACGAGACCTTAGCATTCTAACTTCTCGAGGAATGAATCCAGAAAGTTGGATTTTTGCAACAAATATGATTTTCTTCACGACGTTGTCAATAAATACTAAAAGTAAACACAAATATCAATTTTTGAACTTGACCAATAGGCCGGTCCATTAGCCCACCCTAGGCCAACCCCATTGGACAGAGCTGGGATTTACAAATCTGAATTTTATTATTTGGTCTCCTCCACTCCAACCATCAACAGCCTCATCAGTGGCAGAACCATAAAATTGCCGTTTGGTAATCCTTATGTTTTCAGTTTTCTGTTTATATTTACAAAAATTTTAAAAATTCAAATAAAAACTTGTTTAGTAAATTTTTGATTTATAAATCAATGGTCTCAGTTTATAAATTTAGCCAAAAAATGTAAACTCAAAAAATGTGTTTCCGTTTTGAATTTTGAGTTTTTTTTTTTTTACCACCCAACACTAGCCACCACACGCCACCATTTTCCACCATCGTCTTCCGCCACCACCACCCGCCCACCCACCCACCACCACCACCTGCCACTGCCACTCACCACCCGCCACCCGCCACCACCAGCCACCTGCCACCCACCCGCCACCACCAGCCACCACCCACCTGCCACCCACTCGCCACCACCACCCACCCCTTGCCACCACCGCCACCACCACCACCACCACCACCACCCACCTGCCATCCACCCGCCACTACCATCCACCGCCCGCCACCACCACTCACCATCCACCTGCCACCACTATCCACCATCCGCTACCACCACCACCCACCACCACCACCCACCCGCTACCCACCACCACCACCCACCCACCTGCCACCACTACCCACCACCACCCACCACCCACCACCCGCCACCGTCACCACCCACCACCCACCACCCGCCACCGTCACCCACCATCACCACCCGCTACCTACCCGCCACCACCACCCACTCGCTATCACCCACCACCCGTCACCGTCACCGTCACCGTCACCGTCACCGTCACCGTCACCTTCACCGTCACCCACCCACCCGCCCACCCACCACCACCACCACCACCCGCCACCACCACCCACTCGCTACCACCCACCACTCGCCACCGTCACCCACCACCACCACCTGCTACCCACCACCCACCGTCACCACTTTCCACCACCGTCTTCCGCTGTCACTTGCCGCCACTTGCCATTTCTCACTCTTTTTTATATTTTTAAAAGTTTTTAAATATTTTGTCAATTACCAAATGCGTTTATAGTTTGTGTTTTTCTAAAAATAAACAAAAAATAAACAAAAACCAATTTATAAAATTTTTGTAAATATAAACTGAAAACGTAAACGTTACCAAATAGATTAAATTTTAAAAAATTTTACCAAAATATTTCACATAAACTTCTATGATTAACTTCAAGAAAGATCAAGATAATGTTGCTTGTAACTAGTATATTATGGACAATATATAAAAAAATTATGTATATAAAATAAATTATATAATGATAAAATAAATTTTTTTGGTACAACTTGAGTCAAAATTTAATATAATTGTGATACCATGTCATCATTAAGATGTGATATCACCAACCAATAGTAAAACAACCTTACATGTCAAATATAACTAACAATCCAGTAATAGTGAGATTAATTATGCGTGTCAATAATGATGTGTCAATGGCATTTGTGAAATTACAAAGACAATAGTAGATGCTTTGATTGAAAATGAAGATATTACAAGATGCCAACTCATTTTGTATCGAATTTGTACACAAACATTTTGTTAATGTTTCAATGACATTTGTAAAATTACAAAGATTATAGTATATGTGTTGATTGAAAATGAAGGTATTATAAGATGTCAACTAATTTTGTCCTGAATGTCTATACAAATATTCTGTTTTATGTGTCAGTGGCATTTGTAATATTACAAAGACAATAGTGGATGTTTTGATTGGAAATGAAGGTATCACAAGATGTCAACTCATTTGTATAGAATTTCTATCAAAACATTATGTTTGTATATCATTACTCTTTTCTTAAAACATCATATAGGGATTATTTTTGAAAAATTCAAAGTACCTTGAAACAATTAAGTAGGGGCACTAGTATAATTTTACAAAGAATATATTAGAAATATTCTTAATATTCATTTGTACAAGTATAATTTTTAAAAGGTGAGGGGGTCACGTGCCCCTAGTCCTTCATTGCATGTGCCCCTAGTCCTTCATTGCATCTGTCCTTAATCCTCGTTGATGTAGCCCATCGGCCTGCCTTGCAGTGTCTACACTTGAAGATTTGTCCACTTTTTGCAGGACAGAGCAATACTAGAACATTGAGGAACGGAAGAAGCAAGCTTCACCTACATTGATTGAAAGGTTGCGATTGAAGGACATCTTTTCCTCTGACATTAGTTTTACATGAAATTTTGTTTACAATGTGTCCACTAATGTTAGGAAGTAAAACTAAACACATATATAGAAATAAAGAAACTAAATTCATAATGAAAAACTAGTCATCCATATTCTACATTTAGTTTATGTATTCCTAACAAAAAACTAGATCCATACTAGCACCATAATTGGTTATTAGGTCTGGCGAGCATGGTTGGGAGAGCTCTTTGGCACGACAATCCTTTCCTCCTCAGTTCATAACTAAAATGATAACCCTTCAGGATATAAAATAAGATTTTCAGGATTTTTATATTTTTATTCTATTTCAAATTATGGTTTGAAGGGAAGACAGGAAGGGGAAAAAGGCAGAGACAATGAAGGGTATTTTTTTCATATTTTTTTAATAACTGTTTTGTATTTAGTTTACAATCCTCCATATCTAATGCAATCATTTTTTTCATTCCTGATCTTTTTGTTATTGAGTCATGTGTTTGGTTGGGAGATTTTAAGAGAGATTTGGAAAGGAAAAGGGAAAGGGAAAATGTGTGTGCAACTAAGTGAAATATAGGTATGTTTTATTCACATTTCACTTACCTTTTTCATTTCCCTTTCCAAATCCCTCCTTAAATCCCCCAACCAAACACAGCACGGCTGAATCAATTGATCACTTTGATTCACTAAAAGTACATAAAAAAAATGTACAATAAAGGAAAATGAAAAGGGGTAACTCTCATCAGTTCTCTAAAAACGAAAGTAGCCTTCTCTTGGAACAAGTTTTTTTTTCAAACAGTATTTCAGTGTCTTTTTGACTTTGAACACAGAAAATGGTAGAAAAATAGATAACAAAAATAGTGAAAATCAAAATTTCAAAGCAGAAATGAGACAACAATGACATATAACTAATAAAGGGAAAACGACAATGCCCAGGATGTCAAACAGTTGACATCAATGAGTTGTCCCAATGAAATCAAGTGGAATGGATTCAGCAGAGGAGGCCTCTGTTTTGATAGTGCCATAGAAATTTGTGGCATTGTTGGTCAGCACTGTAGTCTAGTGTGCAAACATGCCAATGCTAATTTTGCAACAAGGACCACTTCTTTTTCCACATGAGTCCTAGGAGGTGGGAGGCGTGAATCCAATATATCTTCCAACAATATACCATAAATAGTGGGCGGTGATGAGGAAAGAGAAGAGATGAGATTGCCCGGATGCTTCCCATTAACACTTCCAGTGTTAAAACTCCAAAGCTATAAACATCCAACCTCTTATCCACTTCCATTGTGTAAGCAAGTTCTGTCAAAAAAAAAAAAAAAAAGAAAGAAAAACAGATAGGAAAGAAAATAAAGGGATAAAAGGTAAATGAAAAGACAGTTTGTTCATAGAAAATTAAGAAGAATAGAATAAAAGGCTTTGCATACTGATTTAGAGAAAGACCATGCTATAAAAGTGGTGGTGGTGGGGGGGGGGGGGGGGGGGGGGGGGGGTTGTTAAGAAATTTGCTTGTTGATTTGAAGAAAAGTCCAAAGGTTCCTGCAAACAAAGTCCAATTGGATGATAGAGGCTTTAGAAGTCTAGATGTCATTTAAATGAATATTTAAATATTAAAAAGCCTCCAACTGAGATTTTGTTTTAGGCCACAGTGAGGGTAGCTAGCCTAGTGGGTCGCGCATGAGACTTAATCGATTAAGGAATTTTTCGTAGGGCATAGTCCACTACAAGATCACAATATGGGACATGTGAAATTATTTATATCATCCGGAAGAAAGCAAAGAAACAAGTCATAAATAAAGTGAAAAAAGGAAGAAGAAAGACATACAATACAAGGAAGGTGCGGCAGTCAGAAAGTTGATTTGTTGATATCATCAAACAATTCTCCAACAGTAATCTTGTAGAATTGATTTTGAAGAGGTGGTTTTTCTTTTGATAGATCTGCAGAAACTTGTTTCATGGTGGGTCGCAATTTTGGACTAATACGCAAACACAACAATGCTAGCTTGACCATAAAAACCACTTCTACCATCAATTGATTCCTGGGTGGTGGTAGGCGTTGGTCCAAAACATCCTTCAGTAATATACTATCGGCAATTGGTTTTGACCATGATGGTGATGAATATGATGGCAGAGAAGTGATGAGACTGCCTGGATGGTTTCCCATAATCACTTCCAATGTCAGCACTCCAAAACTATAAACATCACAATTCTCATTCACTTCCACCATGTAAGCAAGTTCTACAAAAAAAATATATATATATAGATAAATATAAATAAAATAAATTAATAATAGTAACAACAATGATAATGATAATAATAAATAAATTGTTGGCCATGCTCTGTTTTGAAACTTGAGTAGATTGTATTATCATAAAATTGATAACACTAACATGCACATGAGGACAAGCTATTGATTTATGGGGTGAGTTCATAGATGCAGCTTCAGTTCAAGGAAATTTAAGGAACTGATGGATAAATGCCAAATTGCTAATGCTAAGATTCAAATATCAAATCATGATTAGCATGAATATAACTGAAAGGCACAAACTTCTCTCTAGTCCTTAATCGGACTGGAGAGGTCCAATTGGCTCATTGTAGGCCCACGTCAAGCCCACTTCGGTGATCCAAACTGCTCATCTAATAGGGCTCACCCAAAGAGATCATCCATGGAAAAATTAGCTTGATCAGACATCTGTAAACATATAATTAGAAATGGACACCCATTTAATTCATCCATGTGGAAAGCTTACAATCTTTCAACATGTCATTATAATAACTGAAATAAACTGTATATGAGTGAGTGAGCTGCAGATAAATCATGCCAACAAAAAATATATACCTGGGGCAGCATATCCAAAGGTCCCTGCAAATGAAGTCCAATAGTATGAATCGGGCTTTACAAATCTAGCTGTGCCAAAATCTGAAATGTGAGCTACATATTCTCCATCTAACAAAACATTCTTGCTAGATATGTCCCGATGGATAATCGGAGGCGAACATTCATGGTGCATATAAGACAAACCATTTGCCACACCTTTAATAACATTGACCCTCTTAATCCATTCAAAATCCACAGCTTCTTCCTCATTGCTTAGTATCTTTTTCAAGCTTCCCCTTTCCAAGTACTCATAAACCAAAAATGAATGTCGTGGATGTGAACAAAAACCATAAAGCTTCACGATATTAAGATGTCGTATTTCTGTCAATGCACGGATCTCACTTTCAAAACTTTTCAAATGAGCCAACTCACCGGCCTGTGATACTTCAAATTTCTTCACAGCAAGAACTTGACCACTCAGTAAGTGAGCTTTATAAACAACACCAAATCCTCCCTCCCCAATGCAATGATCGGAGTTGAATTCATTTGTTGCATCAATGATGTTGTTGTACACCAATTTTCCATCATAGCTCCATACGGAAAACAAATTTTGATTGTTTGCTCCTCTAAGCTCCGTTTCTTTTGTCCTCACTCTAGAGTGGAAGACACAACTACAGACAACCGCACAAAAGATAAATAAAATGACAAAAAATGGAAGTAAAATCCAGACAATAGCTTTGTTGCCCTTGTTCCCAACTGTCTTGTTAAGTGAGCAAGCTTTCAAACCTGCAGTGTTGCCACACAAACCTTTATTCCCTCTTAGTGCTTCAAATTGAATTTCTTGGAAGGCTTTGATGTTAGGAAGAGGACCCTCCAACTGGTTGTAGGATATGTCGACCGATGTCAAACTTAACATTCCATCCAGAGTGGATTGGATGGAGCCGCGGAGTTCATTGTGGGAAATATTCAATATTTCCAAGCTTTTCAATGCTACAAGTTTTTGTGGAATCTCACCTGTCAGTAGGTTTCGGCTGAGATCAAGACTTTGAAGTGAATGTAAATTACCTAATTCAAATGGAATACCTTCCCCAAGATTATTTTTGCTTAAATTCAAGTTCAATAGTTTCGTGCAATCTCCTAATTGTTTGGGAATTGGACCACTTAAATCATTTGCTGCCAAGTTAAGGTGTTCCAACTCATATAGCTTGGAAATTTCCAATGGAATTTTTCCTGAAAGTTTGTTATCACTTAGACTGAGATGAAACAACGAAATCAAACTTGCCAATTTTATTGGGATCTCCCCAACTAGTTGATTGGAAGAGAGGTCAAGTACACACAAATGTGTTGCCTCTGCAAGCTAAGAGGTATGCCTCCCGAAATGTTATTGTTGGAGATTCTAAAGCTAGTCAGACCACGAGACTCACCCCATTTTTCTGAAAGCTGGCCATAAAATTTATTGTAACTCAGATCAATGTAATTCAATGCAGGGTACGTACCAAAATCTTCGGATAAATTTCCAGTGAGTTCGGTTCTTTGAAGCCTAACTCTATATAGATTAGTGCAGTTTTTTGTCAAGCTTTTAGGAATTAGGCCTTGGATATGGTTGTCATTGGCTGCCAAAAGTCTTAATAAACCACCGGAGCATATATCTCGTGGTAAATGGCCAGTAAGCTCGTTTTGAGATACCGCAAATCCAACCAAAAACGTGAGATTATTCAATTCAGGAGGGATGGTACCAGTTAACTGATTTTGAAATAAGAACAACACCTGGAGCTTCCTCAAATTCCCAATATTGGAAGGAATATGTCCAGAGAGTTTGTTGGAATTGAGGTATAAACGGGTACTTAAGCTACTCAAGTTCCCTATAGAGGCAGGGATTAAACCTGTGAGATAGTTGCTATGCAAAGAGGGGTGATGCTATGGTACATTTAGATGTATTATACATTTAGTTATGAACTTATATGATTTTACATCATAATCAATACCATATTAGTCATAACTACTATCATATTAAGTCATAACTTAGTTATGTTCAATTATTTACTTATACCATATTACTTCATAACCAGGTCATAACTAAGATATTTAAATAATTTGACTCTCAAATTAGGCAACTTGTGTAACCGGTTACCAAACAGAGCAAAAGATCAGAGTAGTCCAACAGTCGGAAGTCAGTTGGTCTCCCTCTCTGGCTCGTGCTGTTGCTCTTCTCTTCTCCTCCCTCCCCTCTTCCACCATAGCCGAAGCTTCAGCCATTGCCGAAGACCACCAGCCCCGTCGGCGTCGGGGCCACCATTCTCTCGGTGTAGACATCTTTCTTCCTAACCTCTCACTGTCTTGACGTCAAGAACCAGAGTTTCTTCCATTCTAATCGAATATTTCCAAGAGATATTTTCTATAGCTCAGGTTTGTTTCTAACTCTAAACTTCATTTACATTAGGGCTTTTGATTTGAAAACCCTAACCATTTCTTGGAAATATCTCTTGGAAATTAATAGTAAGAAATTAATTTTGATGGGAATTTGAATCACCATTTCTTCCTCAAAGTAAGTATGAAAATCTATATGGGCAAGCAGGGGCGACGGCACGTCAACAAAGAGGGTTCATGTGAACCCAATGAAATTTGCAAAATGAGTATTAGGTATGTGAAGTTTTACGAATAAAAGTCAGCAATGTTCTGAATGAACCCACTCATTTTATTCTTTGAACTGTGCATTTCTGGGAATTCTTAATATCTTTTAAGGAATGAGTGGTTCATTGGAATGAAATTATTTCATTAAAATATTCATTTATATGTTTGGTTGAATAAAAAATAATTAAAATTATATTGTAAATAAAATTACAATTCATTATTGTAAAAGAATTATCATTCCATAGAGAAACTTAAGGAATGATAACTCCATTTCATTTCCATATCAATCCAGTAAACCAAATAATGCATAACTTGTATAAGAATACACTAGACCTTTTCACTCTGTTTTGTAGAATCAATTCTATATTTTTTGAAATTTGTGAACTTGCACTTTACGTCTGAGGCCAAGTTTCTCCAATGACTGACCAAATTTCTTCTTTATTCTTCTTTATATTCATTTTTGATCAGATGATAAAATTGAAAATTATATAAAAAACATTCATTGAATATATCCATAGTTCCATACTCTTGATTTTTTAAGTAACCCGTGTCTAAGAAGATTCTGGGCCGGTACTGCCAAAGTATTAACATTTGCAAAATCTCAACCCTTTTGTCACATCATAAGTTTATTATGCTAAAGGCTTGCAATGTAGATTTTTTGTTGCAGATTAAATCCATTTTCTTTTAAGTTGTGGTGTTGATATCTTTACTAAAATTATTTCCAAACAGTCAATTGTAGTCATTCACTAAGAAAAGAATTTATTTGAACCTGTCACTGTCCGTGTCTTCTTTTATATATAATTTTTGTGTTTTTTTAATCTCAGATTTGGCAAGCCCACAAGGAATTCCAAAAAAACTGTGCAATTTACTTTTGTTTAGCAGAAGACTCCACTTTTTTACTAACTCGGTCTTCTAAATTTCGTTTATGCAAATTCATTGCCATCTTTATATGGGGTTCCGTCTTTTTTTTTTTTTTTTTTTAATTTTATTTTGAGACCAATATTTCCAGTGACCACCTGAACTTGTTTAGTCTTCTTTAGATTCAATTCCCACTTCTTTTTCCTTTCCAACCCTGAAGGCTTTTTAGTCTATTTTATTTGTTTCCAATTTTTGTTAATTAGAATCTCTTGGTAAGAACAAATCATAAGGTAGAACAAGTAAGAATACGTATCATTGAAATTACTTATCAAAAAAAGAAAAAAAGAAAAAAAAAGAGAATATGTATCATTGAAATTGAAAAAAGGAACATGAACTACCAGCTGTGATACATATCTTTGAATCCTCTCTTCTTTTTCCTTTTTAAGTTCATACAAAGAAGCACGATTCAGATATGCATCATGGCTAAAGTTTCTTTCTTCCTCTACCGCTGTGTGCAGATAGCCGGCCCAAGTTGATTGCTGGATCACCTGATGGGTATTCGGGGCTTGTGGATGGAAAGCCAAGAGAAGCTAGGATGAATCACCCAAAAGGGATTACTGTAGATCACAGAGGAAATATCTACATTGCTGACACTCTGAATATGGCCATCAGGAAGATCAGTGATGCAGGTAGAGTAGAGTTTTTGCTTAAAAACAGATGTACCATACATTTAGTTATGAACTTATATGATTTTATGTCATAACCAATACCATATTAATCATAACCACTATCATATTGACTCATAACTTAGTTATATTCAGTTATTTATTTATACCATACTATCTCATAATCAAGTCATAACTAAATTACTTAAATAATTTAACTCTCAAATAGGCGACCGGTGTAGCCGGTTAGAAGGGGAAACAAAATTGAATCAGTCATGTTTGGCCCTCTTGTTGGCTCTTCTCCTCCCTCTTCTCTTCCCTCTTCTCTTCCGCCATAGCCGAAGCTTCCAAGGATCACCAGCCTCGTCGGCGATCCGAGCTTCAGCCATGTCGACATCTTCTTCACAAGCTCTCACTCTCTGGACGTCTCCACCATGGGTTTATGACCAAAGACCTAGTCATCGTCTTTTCCCTTCCCTTCCAGTCGAATCGAATTTTTCCGAGAACTCTTTTCCGTAGTTCAGGTTTGTTGCTAACTCTAAGCTTCATCTAAATGTGCCATTGGGGCTTTGATTTCAAAACCGTAATTGTAAAGAATGAATATTTACTTTTCTATGTAATTTTTTGTTACTTCATAGCTGTCTAATCGATTGTTAGTGTGAGGTTGTAGATCAAACTTCAAAAAAAAATCTGAAGTTTTTATTTTTCTCACTTATCTGTGTATCTCTAACTTTGGACCCTCTTGAATTCTGGCTATTGTGTTTGTTTCTTATTCAAAGATACCAATGAAGTTCTATGAAAGTTCAGATTGGATCCAAAACCTGGCTGTTTGATTTATATGTTATGGAGTTCCTTTAAATGGTGTTTGGTTATATAGATTTGGAACTGAGTGCTGGATCCTGGAATTTTGTAGTCCTTGGGAGTTGAGGCTTATACATCATGGCAAGGATTAAACCTCAAGCTCTGCTACAACAAAGCAAGAAGAAGGGTCCAAGTCGTATCGGTGCCACTACAGTTATTTTATACAGCTTAATTATAGTTGTGATGGTGTTTTTCCTGTTTGCTAGTTATAGACATTGGATTCAGAGGTTTGTTGGAATCTTCTTTGATGAATAAATACTTGTTATTTTGATAAATTGGGATTCAGAGGGACTAGCATGACACCTTGTATCTTGTTAACCGAATTTAATTTTTAGTTTGATTATTAATTCATATGTTTTGAATCTTGTGGGTTTGGTGAAAGACCTATATCTGTTTTCTTGGAATGATTTCTGAATTCTAAATTTAGCAACAACCCATGTATTTAATAAGTGATAAAAAGAATTTTAATTTAATCCTGGACCTGGTGTTTTGAAATATTGCAGGAGGTCTGTTGCAGTGGTATCTGCATTTATTTAGTAACAAAATAGAACCACTTGAAATAATCATTATTTTATAGACCAAAGAGGGCTTTATATGGCTTTTAACTTTTATCTGCTAACTTGTGTTTAGGTCAATAATTCAAACAGAGCATCGGTTATCAGTTATTGAGGTACTCTTTTCTGGATAATGTTGTTACCTGTGTATTGTTGTTGTTGTTGTACCTTTCGCGAGCATAAGTGTTGGTTATTGATTAGAAAGACTTACAAATTGCTGATATCTTCTTCTCTCTTTGCCTTTTAAGTCATAATGACGACTTATAATGACAATTAAAGATTTATTAAGTTTATCTTACTTTGTGTGTGTGTGTTTGTGTTTGTCTATTATACAGTGTTAATGCTATTGAGGTTTGAACAAATTCCTTTCAAGTGACCATCACTATTTCTTTATTCTTTCTCTTCGTATTTGGTTCTGTGTGTGCTGCAGCGTGACGATGCTTTTGCAGATGGAAAGAAATCTGATGTCCCCGGATATGTTGTGAGTTTCTTTATATCCTAGTCATTGTAAATTGCTTTTATTTTGTTCTTATTTTAAATGTCGATCCACTATATTAGGTATTGCTTTTAGATTTAATCTGCTCCTGAGGAATCATTTCACTTATTGGTCAGTTCAGAGGATGCTACAGGCTTTAGTTTAGATACCAATATGTGGCAGGGAGCTACTGTTTTGTTAATAAAGTTTCATTTAGTTCTCCATTTCTCTGTTTGTTGTTTTCGCATAATGTCCATTTATCTTTTTTCTTTTTATTGGGACATGCAGGGGGTATCAGTTCTTTTGGAGAGTCTTCTCAAAATTTTATTGTTTATTGTCTATTGATAAACTTGTATATTTTTTTGTTTTCCTGTTTTAATAGATTTTAAATACCTCAAAAGGGTCAATAACAATCGAGTTATACAAAGAAGGCTCTCCTGAGGTGGTTGATGCATTTATTGACTTATGGTGGGTACTGGACTCAACTCTATTATATTTCGATCCGTTGTTGTGGATTCTTATTTTCATTGTTCACATGGCTGACCTTGTTTGTTTCCCAAATCCTTATTTACTTATTTGCTTACTGCACTTTCTTCCTTGTACATAGTTAATCACTTGAGTGGTTCTTTAGACACGTTAACAGCAGTGAGATGAGAGGGTTTAGTGTTTTTGTGGTCTTTATGCTTCTCCAACATTTCATCACATATTTTTTTTGGAATCTATCATTTTACTTGAACCTCAAGCTTTGCCTTCAGTCAAGCAAAGCTATGGAAACTTTAATTTGGTTGGGCAATCTGATGCTTGCAAGTGTATAATCAAAACACATATCATCAATTTGATCTTTGCACTAAAGAAGTAGTTCAATTATTGCATATGCTTAGTGCATCATCTTTATGTAATACATCACTTGAAAATGGTGTAGGCAGTCTCCACGCAAGCCTTCCACCTGGGGGGATAATTTTTGACTTTGTACATATACTGAAGTTTTAAATTGAAACGATTTTTTAGTCAGAGGGGGCACTTCAAGGGGATGCCTTTTCACCATGTAATAAAGAACTTTGTGATTCAAGGAGGTAATTCTGATATACCTGGAGCTACAGATGATTGGACTTTGAAAGTAAAGCATAACAACCAACTTGAAACAAGGTTTGCCCTCCTGTTGACCCAACCTGTGGAGTTCCCTTTTTACCTCTGTAGTTTCTTATTCTATCCTGGTTACTGAATTTGTGATTTTCATCCAGCATGAAGCATGAGGCGTTTATGCTTGGTACTACAAAGGCTAAACATGACAGAGAGGGATTCGAGCTTTTTATTACAGCTGCACCAATCCCTGATCTAAATGAGAAGCTGATTGTGTTTGGGCGGGTCATTAAGAGAGAGGATGTTGTTCAGGTTATAAGCCTTTTGCTCTATTTCTCTCTGATTTTTGTGAACTATGAGCATGTGGATGTTTTACTTAAAGTTGTTGCATGCTAGGAGCAATTGAGAGTCTATTCTTTCTGGACATATGAACCATAATCATATTTATTCTCAAACTTTTTCATGAAGAATATGATGGCAATTTTTATTTGTTTTGGCAATGAATGATTGTATCATAGGATTGAGACTACCACATTCTTGAGACAATGTAATAGGACCATCTCCTTTTATGCTGATAAATTGACATGGATTCATGATGATTCAACACAAGGCAGCTGCTTGTAGTACTCTAATGACTGTATCTGATCTAAAAAAAAGGAGGCTATAGCACATTTGTTGTTATATAAATCTTTTATATATTAAGTTGAGATTGTTATCTCGATAAACTAGTAAAGTTTTTTTTGGTGGTGTGGTGGTGGCTCCCCAATCGTCTTAGCCCATTACATTGGGCCACAAAAAAAAAAAAGAAAAGATGCTTGCATTCGTCGTTAATATAGTCAAATGGCACTATGTCAAGCCAGTTGGATCATGTTAAGTTAATGGGGGAAAAATATGCCATGCTTTTAGTTTTCAAGTCATTAAATCATATTCTTTATTGATGTTTGAACGCATGTCCTGCAATGTGCTTACCAGGAAATTGAAGGGGTGGATACGGATGAACATTATCGACCTAAATCTCCAATAGGAATCATCAATGTGACTCTGAAAGAGAAGGTTTGAAGGAGGTTTTATCAGTTTAAAGCTTCTTTCAATGGCATGGTTTCCCCATCTTAGATGCCAACGTGCTGATAATCACCAAGCAAGCAAGAGGTTTATGGAAAGTATAAATTTTTAGTCCAGGTATAAATTTCATTTTCTGCTTGTATGTAAAAGACTTGAATTTATTTTTGTCAAACTTTTTCACCAATGTGTGTTACTATAGGGTCGTAAGATGGGTCAATGTGAACCTCATAAGTTGAATTTCGGTTGTACGAATGGGATGGAAGACAATACGTACGAGCGAGTATGTGTTTCATGGTCCAGTACAATTTTTTGTATGGTGTTCATTACATTATGTTTGAACTTATTAATGATATTTTGTTATTATGGTATTTTTAGGTGCCGCAAGGTCAATCCTATTATTTTCCGTGTATGGATGGGACACAAGAGAGCGCATTGCAAATGGTGGACAAAATTGGAAGCTCATCTTCAGTGAATCAGGAATGACGAATAGGTTTTGAACAGATTCGGAACAGGTTATATTTGATTCTAAATAGGTTTTGAACTGTAAAAATTTATGTATTATTGATTGATGTGTTTTGATTGATAGATTACAAGATGCATTAATTACAATTCCTATACAATCTATATATAGAAGAAAATGTGGTAGTAGGTGTAGTGGAGGTGATAGTGGGTTAGGTGAAGTGGAGTGTGTAGTGGAGTAGAGGTAGGTGAAGTGGAGTGTGTAGTGGAGTAGGTGAAGGTAAAGATGGGAAATTCTAACAGCCCCCCGCAAACTCAAGGAGGAGAGAAACTAACCAACTTGAGTTTGGAGAGAGTAACAAAACAAGAAAATACATAAAAATAAAAAAGGATAGGAGACACTGTATGGTCGTGTCAGACCGTTGGTGAAGACACTGTATGGGGTGTCATAACGTTGTAGAGGACACTGTATGGTGGTGTCAGACCGATGTAGAAGACAGTTTATGGGGTCATGTCGGACCGTTGTAGAAGACAATGTTGTGACAGTTTACGGAGTCTTGCTGGACCCTTGTAGAAACTAACCGGAATCAATGTCGGGACAGTTTACAGAGTCTTGTCGGACCCATAAAGGAGCTAACCGGAATCAATGTCGGGACAGTTTACAGAGTCTTGTCGGACCCATAAAGGAGCTAACCGGAATCAATGTCGGGACAGTTTACAGAGTCTTGTCGGACACTTGTAAAAACTAACCGGAATCAATGTCGGGACAGTTTACAGAGTCTTGTCGTACTCTTGTAGAAACTAACCGGAATCTATGTCGGGACAGTTTACAGAGTCTTGTCGGACCCATAAAGGAGCTAACCGAAATTAATGTCGGGACAGTTTATAGGGTCATGTCGGACCGTTGTAGAAGTTGCACCCTCAAAAGGTGTGCCCAATTTTGTCAAAAGGCGTGCCATCAAAAGGCGTGCCCAATTTATCAAAAGGTGTGCCGGACATGATGGCGAGGCACATGGGCGCCTTGGCTTGCGCGCCCGTTTTGTCGTCTGGTGGCAAGAGGCACGCGATACGCGTGGCTGCCTCGCTATTTAACCAAGGTTGATGCTGAGGCTGAGGCAGGCAAAAAAACTTCTGAAAATCCTCTGAAAACAACTCTTCCTTTGCTGAGAAAGAAACTCTGTAATACTCTGTAACCAACCCGTCTCTGAAACACTCAGCAACATGGCCTCTTCTTCCCGTCCAGCTACCCAGAACATGGCCTCCTCTTCCCGTGGTTTGCTCACGCTCTTTCCAGAATTGAACGAGTCCACAAGAGAAATAACTGGTGCGGTGGCCAGTGAACCTCAACCAAACACCTCTGGTTTTGCTCCGTTGAACTTTCCGATGCGGTCGGTGGAGCAAAAAATGGCGGTGCAAACTGATATTGAGGCCAATCAGTATACTCTGAAGTCATGTGTGGAAACCATGACTGCGGTCACAAACCTGTCGCACCGGCTGCAGAGCAGGACAAATGAGGTGCAACAGTTAAACTCCCAGCTGGCTCTGCTCCAACGCATGTATAAGGATGCGCGAGCAGAGATAAGTGTGCTAAAGACAGAAAACAAGGAGCTGAAGCGGAAGGCCACCGTGATGTTCCGATTTGGAGGTCCACCATATGCTGTAGTGGAGGAGCAGGGGGGAGGCAATTTGCTTGGTGGTCTAGGAAGCACGGAGGCAACACTGGCAAGGACCACCCAGGACGGAGGCAAGAAGAAAAGACCGGCGGCTGAGTAGAGAAGAAAAATCCCACTGTGAGTGTGGTAGTTTTGTTTTTGTTTGTGTGGTTTTTTTTTTTTTTTTTTTTGATGTAAAAGTGTGATCGGGGTTGATCCCCTGATATGAATAAAATGACAAGGTTGTGGAATGTTGTTGGTGTTATTTTGTGGTGTTGTTTTGTTTAATAAGAAAAATAAAATAAAAGAAAATAATGGATAAAGAAAATAGAGAAAAATATTTGTGGATGAAATAAATTAAGAGAAAGGAGAGATATGATTAAAGTGGGTTTGAAAGTGGAAAAAGATGAGAGAGAGGGAGATAGAGTGGGTGCATGATGATGATGTTGGGTCCATGGAGAGAGAGAGAGAGGGATGTCCAAGAAGCTTGTGCTTTTGACAGTTACACATTACCCAAGCTGTATGTGAAGATGCATGTTACTGTCTTACACTTCTGCAGGCTTGGTATTCTTTGTGGGGCACTTGCAACACGTGACATTGAAAATTGTATTCGAAAATGATGACATCTCCAACATGAAACGTCTTGGAAGCAGCCCAGGCCTTGTAATCAATATTCCCAATGATGGTTCAACCAGCGGAGTCCCCAACCTTGTACACTGCTGCCATTGAAACCTTCAAGCCAGCAAACATGGCTACCAACAACAGAGCCACAGCTCTACACCCCACACCCAAATCCATGGCTAAGGGGAGAGAGCAAATCGGGAAAAAAACAGCAGTGACGAGCAGAAAAGCAGCGCCAGAAACGCCAACGACGACGACGAGTAAGAGTACAACCACGGATATGTGAGAGGCGAGGTGAACGGCGATAGAGGCTAGACGATGATGCGGGTGCCGCCGCCGACATAGCGGAGGAGGGGTGTAAGAAAATGTTGAAGAAGTCAAGGTATGTGTAGAAAATAAGCGGAATAGGTTGAGGTCCGGCGGGCGGCCAAGGCGAGGTTGCCGCCCGCCGGTGAAGCGAGAAATACTAAGGTCTTAACCTGGCTCTGATACCATGTAAAAATTTATGTATTATTGATTGATGTGTTTTGATTGATAGATTACAAGATGCATTAATTACAATTCCTATACAATCTATATATAGAAGAAAATGTGGTAGTAGGTGTAGTGGAGGTGATAGTGGGTTAGGTGAAGTGGAGTGTGTAGTGGAGTAGAGGTAGGTGAAGTGGAGTGTGTAGTGGAGTAGGTGAAGGTAATGTGGTAGTAGGTGTAGTGGAGGTGATAGTGGGTTAGGTGAAGTGGAGTGTGTAGTGGAGTAGAGGTAGGTGAAGTGGAGTGTGTAGTGGAGTAGGTGAAGGTAAAGATGGGAAATTCTAACATGAACAGATTCGGAACAGATTATATTTGGTTTTGAACAGGTTTTGAACAGGTTCTGAAGAGGTTAATTTCAGATTTTGAACAGATTCTGAATAGGTTAATTTCAGATTTTGTATTTCAGATTCTGAACATGTTAATCTGGTTTTGAACAGGTTTTGAACAGGTTCTGAACAGGTTAATGTGGTTTTGAACAGGTTCTGAAAAGGTTAATTTCAGATTTTGAACAGATTCTGAACAGGTTAATTTCAGATTTTGTATTTCAGATTCTGAACATGTTAATCTGGTTTTGAACAGGTTTTGAATAGGTTCTGAACAGGTTAATGTGGTTTTGAACAGGTTTTGAACAGGTTCTGAAGAGGTTAATTTCAGATTTTGAACAGATTCTAAACAGGTTAATTTCAGATTTTGAATTTCAGATTGTGAACAGGTTAATCTGATTTTCAGATTCAGATTCTGAAGAGGTTAATCTGAATTTTAGATTTAGTCAATTTGTGTAGAATGACAGGTTCAGAAGCAGAATCACAGGTTGATTGTTTGAAGCAGAATGACAGGTTCAGCAGAATGAAGTTCAGACTGATGCAGTCTAGAATAAAGCACTCCAGAATTGAAGCTCAGAATGATGCAGTCCAGAATTACATGAAGTTCAGAATGATGCAGTCCAGAATTTCAGAATGATGCAGTCCAGAATGAAGCAGCATGGCTATGCACTATTAAAGTAGTATTGAGCAGTCCAAAATGAAGCATTTGGCAATAATATGTAATCTGTTGCTGGATATATGTAATCTTTTGCTGGATAATATGTAATTTTTTGGAGTTGTTATAGATTATGAACGTCTAAGTAGCATGGTAAGAGATTACATATTATTAGTAACATTTGGCTGTAAGTAGCATAGATTATGAATGTTTACGTAGCATGGTAAGAGTTAAATTGAGGTCAATATGATGATTGTTGAACAGAGGTTTAAGCATTTGGCAATAATATGTAATCTGTTGTTGGATATATGTAATCTTTTGCTGGATAATATGTAATTTTTTGGAGTTGTTATAGATTATGAATGTCTAAGTAGCATGGTAAGAGATTACATATTATTAGTAACATTTGGCTGTAAGTAGCATAGATTATGAATGTCTAAGTAGCATGGTAAGAGTTAAATTGAGGTCAATATGATGATTGTTGAACAGAGGTTGTAGAAATAAATTTAATGGAATTGAGTTTTGCAGTGTTGTCCATCGAAGCTGAAGCTTAAGAAATAAATTTTATTTTGGGTTTCAAGTACCTATATCCTTCTGTTTTCTGTTTAAATGTTTTAATGATTTCATGAATGAAGATGATGGTGAGTTGAATTTAACAATTGTTAGCAGTTATTTCTTAGATCAATTAATAATATGGACATTCTTGGGGAAAAAATGACAATTTGGGTACTAACATGGTGATTCTCGTGCCTTTTTTCTAATAAATTCTTTTACAGGATATGACAAACATAACACTCATGAACCTTCCCACCTTTCCACTTTACAGCCAAACCTTGTCACCACACCACTTTTCCTTAAAAAAGTAATGTTAGAAAGCAACCAACAAGCTCTAATAATAACACCTGAAACAAAACCTTAAAGAAGCCAAGTGAAGGAACTATCAGTTGTGCTATGTTATCTATGCACAGATAAGTAGATTTCTTTAATGCCATGTTTGATTTACTAAAGTAAAAGTTTCTTTAGTCTCCTTATAGGATGACCATTCAATTACAATGGTGAATAATTATTTCATAATTCAACATGTCCATTATAGAAATTCGAGAAATTCAACATGTCTGGTATAAAGTCAACAAGTCCAACAAGTCCATTCAATCCATAATAATACATGTCTGGTATAAATTCAACATGTCTGACGTCATAATCCATAATCCATTCAATTCAACATGTCCATTCATAATCATCATGTCCATCATAATCCATAAATTCAACATATCCATTCAATCCATAATCCATAATCCAACAAGTCCATTCAATCAACATGTCTGGTATAAATTCAACATGTCTAACATCATAATTCAACAAGTCCATTCAATCCATACAAGAAATTCATAATTCAATCCATATATGTCTGACATCATAATTCAACAACAAATTCAACAATAATTTCAACCTATCAACAGTAATTGAAAATAGAAGTCCATTGAAGTTATAAAGTTCATTCAATCCATAAGGACATACATCAAGTCCATTCAATCCATAAGTACATCCATCAAATTCCCCAAAAGCTATGAACTCAGTAGTTTACATTATAAAATATAAAACAATACAAAATACAATGACATAAAGCACGACATTCAATTTCTTCTCCGTCTTTCGAAGCCTTCTACCATGCTTCTGAAATTCATTATCCATCTCATAAACCCTTGTGCTTGGATCGTTAAATTCTTCGCTTCTTATAGATGTACGAGGTGCAACATTGGAGATCACGTCGTAGTCATCATCATCTACGAACTTGAAGTAATTGCAGTGTTCCTCACTAATCTACAATGCATGACAATCAGTTAATCAAATCAGGCTAATAAATTTGCAAACAAATTTCCAAACAAATTTCCATAGTACTTACATATTTTGATGGACACACAAAGTACACACGCCCTTTATTTCCATTCTGATTGGTTCGCACAATGTGTATGGCAGCTGTTCTCCCACAATCACAAAATCTTGGTATCAATCTTAAGTAGCTATTGTTACTAGAGGAAGAAGCCATTTTGTAATCTACATACAAAATAGAAAATATATATATATATATATATACATACATTAGTAAACATAGCTACTATGAATTAATAACTTAGAGATAAGCTTTTAGATGAATATCTGGGCTGAGAATGAGATTAGGGTTCAAGGACCAAAACATTTGCTACAATACAAGATAAATATATATATATATACATACATTAGTAAACATATTAGATTAAGCCATAGATTTTAACTCAAGACAACATTGAACTTGTGCTTAGCTAAACTTGTTATTTTGACAAGAACAGTAAATAAAAAACAAAAATCAGCATAATCAAAACCTTAACAGCCATCCCATAATGCCCAAATTCAACAAGAAATTCAAAATCAAATTCTAAATCAAGTATAATCAAGTCCAGAATCAAGACCATTATAGAAATTCAAGAAATTCAACATTTCTGGTATTAAACTATGAACAAGTCCAGAACCCATAGAAGTCCATAACCTGTTCCGAATCTGTTCAAAACCTGTTCCATTATAGAAACCTGTTCCGAATGAACAAAAATCTGTTCTGATAAATGGATAGATTCAGAATCTGATTTAGAACAGCTTTTGAACAGATTCAGAATCTGTATAGTGGAACCAATGAACAAAAATCATTATAGAAACATGTTCTGAATCAAATTCCATTCAACCTGTAGAAGTCCATTCAAGAAATTCAAAATCAAATCAAATTCCATTCAACCTGTAGAAGTCCATTCAAGAAATTCAACCAGAGGCCCTGCTTTGCTTACTTCTACAATCAAATCAAATTAAACCCAAATCAAAATGTGAACATCATGCTAAGATTATTTAAAAAAAAAATAAAAGGACAAAAAAACAACCTCCTCGTCACGAAGCCAAACCCTTGACTTCTTCCACTTATCTTGTCATAGTGCTTCACTTTATTAGCCACCTCTGATGGAGTCAGTTTTGCACCCCATTTATAGCAGAGATTCTAAAAGAAGAATGAAATCGTAACAAATAAAAAAAATATGAATAAATATATGGAGACTCATTAAGGCAATTCATTTGGGTTCTTTGGTATTTTTCTTAATTGACTTGGGTTATTTTTAGGTATTTGGATTGCTCTAAAACACACCCGCAAGTATAACTGTATACACTGTCCAACTTATAGCAAATAAAATCAAACTTATAACTTTATAACTTTTTAATTAATCAAACTTCACAGAATTTTTTTGACTTATCCTCCTTGTATAAGTTAAGATCTATTCTTATAAATAAGTGATTTATACCCATCGAATTCTGACTCACACAACTCTAAACCTGGTGTTCATGTGCTTCAAATATATTCAAACTTGGCCACTGTTGGCAAGTGGGAGGAAGTGGTACCCATGTCAATTTAAATCAATCCACAAGACAAATTGATCCTGGCTGTTCTCTGATGAGTGAGAAGGCAGATAGCTTTAAATTTCCACTAGCCACAGTGCCTCATTCAGGTGGAATTTCTGGTAAGGTTTTTGAGGATTATTTGGGCTTTTAGAACATGATGAACATTCTTTGTGCATGATTCATATTGGATAAAATGTTTCTTTGACACTGTTTTGCTTTGCAGGAACATTGTTTGTTGGAATGTCAAGCCTAAGAATGTGGGTTCAAGTCTAAGGACCCCCACTTTGTACAAGTAATGCCAAAAGTTAAAAGTCTGTACCCTATACCCAATTCATCCTTCCTAGCCACCAACACTGACTAATGGATTTTTAATGTCTTTTGATTTTCTTGTGCAGAATTTAGTTAAGGTTGACATGTTAATCTGAAAGCAAAAATCTGAATCATACATGGACGGAAAATTATGTTTGTCGATTCAAATCTTTAATACTGCGTTATGGGTAGAAATCTTTATGTCTCTTTGGTATGTATTGATTGCTCTCCTCTGAAAACTTGACCCTCGGCAATGTATGGACAACCTCAATGGGAAAGTTAACTGGAGTGATGAAATTTGTTTTCATGGAGAATGTAAGTAGAAGATAATTCATATATCATATAAGACTTTCCTCACCACCAGTACAAGTGAAGGAAAAAAGATGTGATGCTTTATTACCACAGCTTCTTTGGTTGCTTTCTCAAATGAGAAAATTGTCCCCTCTTTATTAGAAGGCTGTATATGCCACCAAGAAAGCTGTGAGAATAGTATTTTCCAGAAATAATTGTTTACTATCAGCAAAATCTATGTTGAATACCAATAAGATTGAGCCACAAATGCAAAACAGCATTGACTTTTTCTTTATCTTTGGTAATAAACAATTATTACAAGGTCTCCTAATATTCATGTGACTTAATCAAGGGGTAACATGTCAGCCACCAACTTTGGGAATCTAGGACTGACATGCTGCATGTCACAGAAAGTTTAGGTTATCACATATTATTCTAGGATATCTGTGCTTGTCAGAAGAACATCAATTAATGGATTTTTTTGAAAAATTACTAGGCACTTGATTTTTGATACTATTTATGTTATCTTCATGATAAATCACGCAAATTTGTGCAAATATTCATATATTTATCATGTCATCATAAACAGAATTATATAAAATTTTGAAAAATTACTAGGCACTTGATTTTTGATACTACAATTCCCCCTATGATTCTACCACAGAAAAACATGGACTTTACACTCAAATTGATACACCCAGTTTGGTACTTAAATAAGTTACACTCAAATGGACTTGTAATAAAGCTGAAAAATAGCAATAATATGGATAAAACTTAACTGCTATTTGAATATATTGACTGAATTTAGGCAAACATTGCATGATTATTTCTAAACCAAAATCAAACAACAAACACAACCAAAAAATAAAAGGAAAAAATACATCGAACTCCAGATGTATGCAAGAACGATCAGACTCGGGTTTGTGAAGTTCTCTCTGAACAACAGCATTAACTCTTTAAACAATTCAAAACACTTAAAGGCTAGTAAAAATATAAACAGTAATAACAATGACATAAAAAATAAAATAAAAAAACACTCTACCCTTAGTATCTATGTACATCCACTCAAGCTATAGAAATCAGAATTTAATACATGAACCTTTCTATTCTCCAAAACAATTTTGCATTTTGTTTGTGTCACCAAATGAAGCTTAGCTTTAGCAGAGTGTAACTTAGTCACTAGGTTCTTCACTACATCATTCTGAAATTCCAAAGACAAATGAAACACTGAAACTCCATAATAGCCAAAAGGATCATGAAATGATGTCCATACCACATTTTTTGAAATGATATAGCTCTTAACACTACACTTTCCTGTAAGTTAAGTTCAATAAGTTAGAACAACTTACCTTGTTCATAAGATTTTTATTTATATTTGTGAATGGGGGGACTACTACTCAAAATCGGGCAATTGTTTGGGATTAAATGTAGTTATGGTAGTTTATTAGCTTGAAACAGGAAAACACTATCAATTCAAAAAAAAATTTCTTCATGATAATTCCAGGTCAGCTATCATACTGTTCAGATGGTTGTCATGTTTTCCCATCAAAATAAAATCACCATTGAAACAGCATGCAACAGTAACAGATCAGAAGCAAATTTTCATAAATGTCATCTAACATTAAGAAAAACTTCTTTTTAATCACACATCATAGTTCAGTTTCACCTATTTGCTCACCAGTTTTATCCTTGATCTGCACGGATTAAAATCAGTATCATTAGAAGAATTTTTGTTTGGAAGTAAAGAGTTAAATATAATGTTTTTTTTTTTTGATAAATAATCAAACTTTATTAAAAAAGCATCAAGGCGATACAAAGAGTTAAATAGACCAACCAACAACCAGACACAACACCCAGAGCAGGAATACTTATGCAGAGCAGGCATCTCACATTACTGAGACAACAACCAGACACAACACCCAGAGCAGGAATACTTATGAAGAAGTTCCTTGAACATATGTAATTGTCAGAGGACATATAGGGTTAGGTTTTGGAATGAACGTAGGCTGCCAGAAGAGAGGGGGCAGGGGTTGCTCTTGAGACAGAACTTGTTCAAACTCAGAATTCTGCAAGGGGTAACCTCCAAGTTTGGAGGTTTTGAGGTCAAGTACTAGTACACACAATTGATTGGAGATTGTAAGTATTTTTTCCTTGTAAAGGGATATCAAATCCAAACTAACAATGTGTTTATGTGTGTCTACGAGATAGACATGTATTCTAAATGTCCAAAGTCCACCTAAAAACGTCTAAAAATATAATAGGGCATGTCTGAATGGGTGCCCAACACATGTCCAACATGGACATGGAACCTTTTTAGAAGAATCCATGCTTCTTAGATTTAGCTAGATTCTTGTACTTGTATGGGATGATAGCATGTGTTTCCCTTGGACTTTCTACATGAGTTGTATCCACTTTTAGCACCTTTTGTAAATCTATCTCTTATTAATAAAAACACATAACCAGATCCTCTAGAAATCCTTGATCATGTGAAGATTAACAATACACTTGAAAGTCCAATATCAACTATAAAAGGTGTTCTGAAGGATTCCAAGGAAAAGGGCTTGAGTTTTAATAAAGAGGAGCTAAGAAAAGTTGAAGAAAGGTTGAAACTTGAATTTATCGAATTCTATCAGAAGCTTCGTCTCCTAAAGAATTACAGGTAATAAACCGAACATGGTCAATGTGAATTCGGTTGTGGAAAGATGTTCATGGTTTTTTATTTTATTATTTTTTGTTTTCTCATTTTCACATTTTTCCCTTCTGACTTGTCAATTATTATATACTTCTTGTTTTGCAAATGAATGAACCAGCTTTATGAACCTCTCATCATTTTCCAAGATCATGAAAAAAATCCGAGAAGGTTAGAATTTGAATTAATGAATAGTACATATAAAGAGAAACATTACTGTGGATTACTAAAATAGTTATGTGAATTGTTGTCAATTGAAAAAAGAAGGGCGTCAATAATTTCAAATAATTCAAAACCTACAAATTAACAAAACTCATCACAGAATTACCTACAATGTTGCTTAAATTTTCTTACATGTGGGAGATGCAAGATAATGCATTAAAATACAGGACATCCAACAAAAGAAAGGGAATTTCTATTACTTAGCAAATGAGCAATTCTGGCATGAATTTAGACCATGTCTAGCAGGGACATCATTATCATTTATCATTCATTACAAGAACCAAGGATGTGAAATGCAAAACAAGGGCATCATTGTCATTTATCAGTCATTATCCTTGCAATAACTTTGTGATTGGAGAAAGGGGGGGAAGATTAATCTGATTTTATAATTATCCAATCCTGCTGTTCCTTAAAAAAAAAAAAAAAACGCAAACAAAACAATAAAGAAAAAACTAGCCATTGTGGCATTTTATCAAACACCTAGCAGACCCATAATCAGAAGCATGAGACTTTACTCTCTGTGTGTGTAGAATCACCAACAATTTATTCACTTCAATGATTATATTGGGTAGAATATGAATATCATAATCAAAATACATAACATGTTAATCATTCTGTTTTCTATATTTTTTTTCCCAAATTAAAATCATTCAAGTTATTCATGGAACCCTTTAAAGTAGAGAAGGTTTGGAGATGTTAGAACTAATGAATGGAATGACTTTAATCTCATCTTAACAATGAATTCCATTTACAGAAACACGTCCGAAAACAGAGTGAGGGTAGAGAATGAGAAACCCAGAGACCAGAAGAGAGAGAGAGAGGGGTAGAGAAAGAGAAACAGAGACAACAAACTGACCTAGAACTCACGGTGGTGTTGTAGCTTGATGTCGGTGCAGGATGAACTCACGGATGAATCGTCCTCACGGTGGAGGATGAGCTCACGTTGTTCTCTGCTACTGCTTTGTGAAAGAACTATGGATAGATTATTAGGGCACAAAGTTCTAACCAAGGAGTTGAAAACAATTTTGGCGCTAAATCAGAATTTTTTTAGTGCTTTAATTTTGGGTTTATGTAAAGACATGGAAAAATATGAAAAAAAAATAAAAATAAATCATAATTCATAAATTGGACGGGTAATGTGAAATTATTCCTGCTAAAAAATAAATTTGTGTGTTTTATGAAATTTTTTAATTGTTAAAATTATAATTTGTTGTAGTGAGAGAGAGATATGAGAGGAAAACTGATAAACACAAAAAAAAAAAAAAGAGAAAAAATTAGTAGAGTATTTTTTTTTCATTATTGCCCAATTTGTCAAAATTTTTCATCCAAAATTAGTGACAAAATAATTTTCTAAGTAAAAGGTCTCAAAATATTAAAAATTATTAGTAACGAAAATATATTTCTCACTAAATAATCTTAAAATATTTAAAATCAAGTTTTTTTTTAAAAACAAAATGTAAAATTATTGGTGACGAAAATATATTCCTCACTAATAGTTTTATAATTAGTGACAAATTTTTTTCTCACCAAAAGTCTCAAAATTTTGGCGCCACCAAAAAAATTTGGCGGAAAAGCCTTCAATGACGCAACTTAATTTTTTCTCACCTAAAAAGAAGTATTTATTGACACAAATAAATTTCATCACCTATTATTTTTATTTTTTTATTATATGTGACAAAATTTTATAATTCGTCACAAATTGTTCTTATTTAGTGACAAAATTTATTTTCTTCACTACTTTTTGTCACCATAGGTTACTTTTGTTATAGTGAAAACAGTGTAACTAAGCATATGAGTAATGAATTTTTGAATACTACAACTGTTAGAATACTCACTGGATTCAAGAATCCCCTCACAAAAGTTGCATGGGTATGTTGTAACTGCCTATTAGGAATTAAAAATGTAGGCGTAAAGTTGAGGAGGCCGACGCTGCTGCTGCTCCGACGCCGCTCGACGTCGATCGATCGATCGATCGATCGATCGATCGAGAGAGAGAGAGAGAGAGAGAGAGAGAGAGAGAGAGAGAGAGAGGGTAAGAAGAGATTAGGGATTTTTGAGTTTGAGATTGGGGATTTTTTTTTGTTTTTTTTTTTGGGGGGTGGGTGGGATGAAAAAAAAAGGAACGGAGGAGCAGGAATGGAAAAAAAAAGGGGACGGGAATAAAAAATAAAAAAAAAATATTTTTTAGTCACATATGAAATTTAAATAATAAAATAACGTCATTTAATTTAAATTTTTTTTTTTGCGACAGGAGTTGTTGTCATCAAAAAAAATTATTTTTTGTTAAAATATATTTTTTTTGTAGTTAATGAATTTTTTTTAAAAAATATTATTATTATTTATTTGGTAGAAGTAGGGGTAATATTTTAATGAAAAATATTTTTCACTAAAATAAAAGTTAATTTTTTGTAGTCAATGAAAAATATTTTTCTGCGGCCTATTTTTTTTTTTTTTTTTGTTACTAAAAATCATGAACTAAATTTTTGTGATAGAGGAAAGGGAGCGGCAATAGTAGTGAAGATGGTGGATAAGAGATGATGGTGATGGTGATGGTGATGGTAAAAGAGATTAGTAGTGAAGTTGTGGTAGTGGTAGTGTAAATGGAGTGATAGGGGTGAATGAGAGGTAATGGTAATAGTAGTAGCAGTAGTGGTAGTGGTGGTAATGAAGTGGTGGCGATGGCAGTAGTAATGGTAGTCGTAGAGGTGAAGTGGCGATAGTGGAAGTAGTGGTGGTGGTGGAATAGTGTTTGTAGTAGTGGTGAAGGTGGTAGAGGAGATGGGTGGTGAGAGAGATAAATGAGTGAGAGACAGATAGAGGAAAGAGAGAGACAGAGTGATGAGAGAGAGAGAGAAAGAACGCAAACACAGTGGGAGAGAAAGAGAGAACAACGCAAACAGAGAAGACGGGAGTGAGAGAGTGAACAACGCAAACACAGTGGGAGAGAGAGAGAAAGAAAGAAAAAGAGATAGAGAGTGAGAGACAAAAAAGAGACATAGAGAGAAGAGAGATGAACGAGAGAGATAGAGAGAGATAGAGAGAAGAGAGATGAGCGAGAGAGACATAAAGAGAAGAGAGATAAACGAGAGAGACAGAGAGAAAGATAGAAAGAAGAGAGATATGTGATTATTAGTTATAAGATATGTGATATTGGTTATGATCAAAGTGATGTGGTTATAAGCAAAAGGGTGTTGATTATGAGATATGTAATGTTGGTTATGAGTCAAAGGGGGATTGGTTATAAGATGTGGTTATGAGTTATATGGGTAGTAATTATGAGATATGTGATTAATGTTATGAGATATGTGATATTGGTTATGATCAAAGTGGTGTGATTATGAGCTAAAGGATATTGGTTATGAGATGTAGTTATGAGATATGTGATTGTAGTTATGAAATATATAATGTTGGTTATCAACAAAATGGTTATGAGATGTGGTTATGAGATATGTGATGTTAATTATGATCAAAGTGGTGTGGCTATGAGCCAAAGGGTGTTATGAGATATGTGATTAGTGATTATGATATATTAGTGGTTATAAGTAAAGTGGTATGGTTATGAGCCAAAGAGTATTGATTATGAGATATATGACTAATGGTTATGAGATATGTGATGTTAATTATGATCAAAGTGGTGTGGCTATGAGCCAAAGGGTGTTATGAGATATGTGATTAGTGGTTATGATATATGTGATGTTAGTTATGAGCCAAAGAGTGTTGGTTATGAGATATGTGGGTAATGGTTATGAGATATATGATTGTTGTTTATGAGATATGTGATTTTGGTTATGAGCAAAGTGGTGTAGTTATGAGTCAAAAGAGTGTTTGGTTATGAGATATGTGATTATTAGTTATAAGATATGTGATATTGGTTATGATCAAAGTGATGTGGTTATGAGCAAAAGGGTGTTGATTATGAGATATGTAATGTTGGTTATGAGTCAAAGGAGGATTGGTTATAAGATGTGGTTATGAGTTATATGGGTAGTAATTATGAGATATGTGATTAATGTTATGAGATATGTGATATTGGTTATGATCAAAGTGGTGTGATTATGAGCTAAAGGATATTGGTTATGAGATATAGTTATGAGATATGTGATTGTAGTTATGAAATATATGATATTGGTTATCAATAAAATGGTGCTGGTTATGAGATGTGGTTATGAGATATGTGATGTTAATTATTATCAAAGTGGTGTGGCTATGAGCCAAAGGGTGTTATGAGATATGTGATTAGTGGTTATGATATATGTGATGTTAGTTATGAGCCAAAGAGTGTTTGTTATGAGATATGTGGGTAATGGTTATGAGATATATGATTGTTGTTTATGAGACATGTGATTTTGGTTATGAGTAAAGTGATGTAGTTATGAGTCAAAAGAGTGTTTGGTTATGAGATATGTGATTATTAGTTATAAGATATGTGATATTGGTTATGATTAAAGTGATGTGGTTATGAGCAAAAGGGTGTTGATTATGAGATATGTAATGTTGGTTATGAGTCAAAGGGGGATTGGTTATAAGATGTGGTTATGAGTTATATGGGTAGTAATTATGAGATATGTGATTAATGTTATGAGATATGTGATATTGGTTATGATCAAAGTGGTGTGATTATGAGCTAAAGGATATTGGTTATGAGATATAATTATGAGATATGTGATTGTAGTTATGAAATATATGATATTGGTTATCAACAAAATGGTGCTGGTTATGAGATGTGGTTATGAGATATGTGATGAGAGCTCATAACTAAGTTATGATTAATTTGATTCTAGTTATGAACAAATATGATTTTGGCTCATAACTATAAAAAGTGACCTGCTTACCAGGTCACTTTTAATGATGTGGCTCAATCTGAACCATTGATTTTTTATGTACCATACATTTTTTAAACAAAATGTACTATAGACTTTCCCTGCAAAGAGAGGTCATTGAGACTGCTAAGCATTCCTATTTGTTGGGGGATTGAACCCGAGATTTGATTCAAAGACATGTCAAAGAAGTTAAGATTTGACAATAGGCACATTTCAAATGGAATTGTTCCAGAGAGATGGTTGAGGGACAAGTCAAGGAAGATGAGTTTGGAAAGGTTACTGAAATGTGGGGGGACGGTTCCGGAGAGTGAATTGTTACCAAAGTCCATCCGGAGAAGACTGGGAAAGGATGAGAAGTTAAAATTGTGAAGCGTACCTCGTAAGCCACAACCTGTAAAGTTCATAGATGTGACTCTTCCAACATTGTTGCAACCAATGCCAACCCAATCATTGCAAGGGTTGTTGCTTCCAACCCATGATGATAGGAGAGATTGGCTTTGATTGTCAAGGCTAGCTTTCCACTTCAAAAGAGCCACTGCTTCAGTTCCTTCTTCTCCAAAGGAAGCATAAGCAGCAACATTAGAAGAAGAGACCAATGCAAGGACGATGATGACAAAGAAAAACATGACTTGTAAAGGAATGAACTTGTTGGAAAGCCTCTTTGCTAACAATTTCATTGTTGTGTTTGTTATTACGAGGTATGAGGAGCAGTTGTTGGATGGAGGGGTGGAGAGTATTTATTTCTTTGAATATGTTAATATTATAATAGTAGATAATATATGTAGATATTATATTTAATAGATAATATCTGTAGAGAGTTGTATGCTTTCTTTTCTTTTCCTTTTGCTAGTTGTTGCATAGTTGGTGCTAGCACAGAGATGCTTGCTTTTCCTTTCCTTTTGCTACCTTTCGGTGGCTTCATATCATTCTGTCTTGTAAACCATCTCCTATATAATGGAGGTTCCATTTGATTGCTAAATACATCAAAAACATACAGAGCTAAATTGCTCTCTCAATCTCTCTCAATTTTCTTATATGGTATCAGAGCACAGGTTTTCTGCCTAGCCTCTTCTGCCAACATATTTTTTTTTTTCTACAGATTGCATTTCATCTGTATCCCTTTTTCGTCCATCTCTGAAATACATTTTTCACCACACCAGAGCCTTCGTCTCCTCCGGACGATTCTAACGCCATCTCTGAAATACATTTTTCACCACACCAGAGCCTTCGTCTCCTCCGGACGATTCTAACGCCACCAATTTCAGCCCCATCAGACGTTACACGCGCTCTCACGCGCCGCTTCTGTGACCGGCGCGTCGCCTGCCTCCGCCTTCCGCCACACACGCGCTCTACGCGTCCTCCACACTGTCCCGTGCTAACGTGCACCGCGCACTACCTTGCTAACGTGCGCCGCGTGTTTCTGACGTCAGCACACGTCAGCCCTCTCTGCTACCGTGCACTGCCTGCCTGTTTTTGCTAACGTGCGCCGCGCCTTTCTTGCTAACGTGCGCCGCGCCCCTTTGCCTCTCATTTTTGTGCCTCTGTGGTCATATTTTGGGTCGTTTCACTCCTTTTCCCACTAATTTCGGCCTTCTGAATTCATTGGTAACCTCGGTTTTTTCAGATTCTACCGCCATTGTGCTATTTTTCCCTCATGGATCGCCCGGATTCCTCTAATCACCCTATTTCCGTTATTCTTGACGGGACTAATTATGTCCTTTGGGCACAAGCCATGTCTGGCTTCCTCAAAGGCAAGAAACTTTGGCGTATCATTACTGGGGATGTGTGCAAACCAGTCCCAACAACCACGGAATCCGCTGCCACGGACTCCGCTGCCAAATATATCGACCGACTAGAAGATTGGGATAGTAAAAATTATCAGATCATCACCTGGCTTCGCAATACTTCTATTACATCCATCAGCCTTCAGTTTGGTAGGTTCCAACTTGAGTCTGCTTCCTCTCCAGCCAAGGCCATCTGGGATTTTTTGCAAGAACGCTATCAGACTACCGGTCTTGCTCACCAATATCAGCTTCTAAGTCATCTTCACCGTATGCGCCAAGAAAACACTCAGACCATTAATGATTTCCTCTCCCAAATGTATTATGTTTGGGATCAACTCGCTCTTTCTGAGCCTCCATGGCCTCATACTGAGGATGCTGCCTTGTTTACTACCTACCGTGACCAACAACGCTTGGTTCAGTTTCTCATGGCTCTCACTCCTCGTTTTGAGCCCGTCCGCGCATCTCTCCTACATCGCACTCCTTTACCCACTCTTGAGCAAGCCGTTTCTGAACTCCTGTCCGAGGAAACCAGGTTTGGTACTCTCCATCCACACCCTGTGGACTCTGTTCTTGCTACTCCCCAGATTCGAAGTTCTCCTTCACCACAGCGGTCCACTACCTGCAACTATTGTCACAACCGCAATCTTCCATCGACTCATCTTCTGGTTCATTGTCCCGTTCGTCTTTGTCGATTTTGCAACAAGACTGGCCCCGGTCATCTCCAACAAGATTGCTTCCGCAATCCTACCCGTGCCTCTCGCCATGGTCCTTCCACCGGGAATCTTTCCCGCAGCAACTCTCACCGTTCTGGGACTCCATTTAAAAACATGCCTGCTCCACGCACTGCTGCTGCCGCCTCCGAAGATTCACCTTCTTCTGTCCCTGTAGATCCTTCCACTCCGGTCTTCTCTCATACCGATGTTGAAGCCATGTTTCAACATTTTTGGCAGCATTCCGGTACTCCTCCATCTCCTGCTTTGTCTACCACCGCAGGTAACACTTCCTGGTACTTTGACTCCGCTTGTTATAATCACATGACCTTTGATCCTACTATTTTTACTCCTCTCTCTTCGACTTCTCATGTTCCTTCTATCCATACTGCTGATGGGTCTCTTCTGTCTGTAAGTCATGTTGGGTCTGTTTCCACCTCTCACTTATCTTTATCCCATGTATATCTTATGCCTGCTCTCACTTTAAATCTTATCTCCATTAGTCAATTATGTGAGCATGGTCTAACTGTTACCTTTTCCCATACTGGTTGTTTGGTGCAGGACCCTTGGACCGGGCAAACTCTTGGGATCGGCCGTAAGCAAGGACGTCTCTACGAACTTATCCATCTTCATGTTCCGAATTCCTCTCAAATCACTGCTCCTACCACTGCTACCACTGCTCCTCCTTTATCTCATTTTCAGCTTTGGCACTATCGTTTGGGCCATCTTTCTGTTGGTCGTTTGAAGTCTTTAATTTCTAGTGGTCATTTGGGTACTGTAAGTTCTGATGCTTTCAATTGTGTGTCCTGTCAACTTGCAAAACAACCTGCTTTGTCGTTTAATAAAAGTGATTCTGTTTCTCTTGCGCCCTTTGATCTCATTCATTCTGATATTTGGGGACCCTCTCCTACTCCTACTATGGGAGGCGCACGTTATTTTGTTGTTTTTATAGATGATTTTTCTCGTTTTACATGGTTGTTTCTTATGAAAAATCGCTCTGAACTCAAACAACTTTATTACAATTTTGCTGCAATGGTTAAAACCCAATTTTCTAAAACTATCAAGATTTTTCGCTCCGACAATGCCATGGAATATAAAGATTTTGACTTTCTTTCTTTCCTTAGGAGTCATGGTACTCAACCTCATCGTTCCTGTCCAGGTACGTCCCAACAAAATGGCCGTGCTGAACGAAAACATCGGCATCTACTTGACACTACTCGAGCCCTCCTTCTCTCTTCCTCTTGTCCCGAAAATTTTTGGGGTGAATCCGCTCTCACTGCTGCTTACACTATCAATTGTATCCCTACACCAGTCATTCATAATCACACTCCATATGAGCATTTACATGGCACCCGTCCCCCTTACGACACCCTTAGGGTTTTTGGCTCTGCCTGTTTTGTTCTTCTCCAACCTCATGAACGTACCAAACTTGAACCTCGTTCTCGCCTTTGTTGCTTCTTGGGGTATGGTATTGAACATAAAGGGTATCGCTGTTGGGATCCTCTCTCCCAGCGTCTCCGTATCTCTCGTCATGTGGTCTTTTGGGAACACACAATGTTTTCCTCCCTCTCTCAATTCCGTTTATCCGTTCCCTCACCCTCTCTGTGTTTTACTAACCCTTCTGCAGATCTGTTTTCTGATGAGCTTCCTTCACTGCCCATGCCTGACTCTCTTGAGACTGCCTTGCCTACTGGTCTTTCTCAAGCACCTGCCAGCTCTGATGGTCCTGATCTTGCTCCCTCGGACTCCTCACCCCCTGTTGAGTCTCTTCCTGTGGCTCCTCCTCCTCCTGCTCGACCACACCGGGTAATCCAACCTTCTACTCGTCTTCGTGACTTTATTGTTGGTTCTACTGCTTTTTCTACTTATGAACCCACCTCCTATCGGGAGGCTCGCTCTAATCCTCTTTGGCAGCAAGCTATGACTGATGAATTACAGGCTTTAGACAAAACTCACACTTGGGACATTGTTGATCTTCCTCCTGGCAAGACTGCCATTGGCTGTAAATGGGTATACAAAATCAAAACCTGTTCTGATGGCTCTATTGAGCGCTATAAAGCTCGCCTTGTTGCTAAAGGCTTCAATCAAGAATATGGTATTGACTATGAGGAGACCTTTGCTCCTGTTGCTCGTCTCACCTCTGTTCGCAGCCTCATTGCAGTTGCTACTACCCGACACTGGGATCTTTATCAAATGGATGTGAAAAATGCCTTTCTTAATGGTGTTCTTCTTGAGGAGGTCTACATGCAACCTCCCCCTGGGTCTACTTATCCACCTCATAAAGTCTGCAAACTTCAACGTGCTTTATATGGTCTCAAACAAGCTCCCCGCGCTTGGTTTGCCAAGTTCAGCTCTACTATTCATGACTGTGGTTTCACCTCCAGCTCTTATGATACTGCACTGTTTATCCGCAAAACTGCTCAAGGGACCACCTTGCTTCTTCTTTATGTGGATGATATGATTATCACCGGTGATGATGTCAATGGTATTCTTAATCTTAAACAATTTCTTAGCCATCATTTCGAGATGAAAGACCTTGGTCCTCTCAGCTATTTCTTGGGTCTTGAAATCTTCCATGATTCCACGGGTTCTTTTCTCTCTCAGGCTAAGTACACATCTGATCTTCTCACCCGTGCTGGTCTTACCGATTGCAAGACTGCCTCAACTCCCCTGGAGCCTCAGAGTCGTCTTACCCCTCTTGATGGCACTCTTCTCTCTGATGCTACTATATATCGTCAGCTGGTTGGCAGTCTTGTCTATCTCACTGTTACTCGTCCTGATATTGCCTATGCCGTCCATATTGTCAGTCAGTTTATGTCGGCTCCTCGTACCACACATTATGCTGCCTTAATTCGTATCATTCGCTATCTCAAAGGCACCATGTTTCATGGTCTTCATTATTCCGCCCGCTCCTCTCTCCAGCTTCGTGCTTTCTCTGATGCTGATTGGGCTGGCGATCCTACTGACCGCCGCTCTACTACTGGGTTTTGCTTTTTTTTGGGTGATTCTCTTATTTCTTGGCGCAGTAAGAAACAATCTCTTACTGCTCGTTCTAGTACCGAAGCCGAATACCGTGCCCTTGCTGATACTACTCAGGAGCTTCTCTGGCTTCGTTGGCTTCTTGCTGACATGGGTGTTACTCCCTCTGGCGCTACTGCCCTCTTTTGTGACAATCACAGTGCTCTTCAAATTGCTCACAATGATGTTTTTCATGATCGCACCAAGCACATTGAGATTGACTGTCATTTTATTCGGCAACACGTTACTCATGGTACTGTCCATCTCCATCCGATCTCTTCTGTTGATCAACCTGCTGATATCTTCACCAAAGCTCATTCTCCTGGCCGCTTCATTGACCTTGTCTCCAAACTCAAGTTGGTTGATGTTTGTCCTCCTTGAGTTTGAGGGGGGATGTTAATATTATAATAGTAGATAATATATGTAGATATTATATTTAATAGATAATATCTGTAGAGAGTTGTATGCTTTCTTTTCTTTTCCTTTTGCTAGTTGTTGCATAGTTGGTGCTAGCACAGAGATGCTTGCTTTTCCTTTCCTTTTGCTACCTTTCGGTGGCTTCATATCATTCTGTCTTGTAAACCATCTCCTATATAATGGAGGTTCCATTTGATTGCTAAATACATCAAAAACATACAGAGCTAAATTGCTCTCTCAATCTCTCTCAATTTTCTTATAGAATACATGGAGAGGTATTTATGGGTAGGTAACTTTAAGAGAAATATAAACTTTTCGTACAAAAAATTCATATATAACTATCCTTTTGTGTTTCACATCAAGCTAAAACACTCCCTCAAAATTACAAAAATATAATCGTCACATCATTGTTTTACGTATAAAAATTAGAAAAATGCAATATATGATGGTTATTACTATTATTATTATTATTATTATTATTATTATTATTATTACTTAAATGATAACTGCTTGGAAATTGTCATGTAACTTGTTCAAAATTTGGAAGTCATTGGCGTGCATAGACCGGAAGGGAATAGAAATTATACAAATCTTAATCACATCGTAATCAAAAGAATATAAGGCCATGTTTGTTTGGGCGGACTGGATTAGCATTCCCATGACTAATAATCCTAAGACTATGAATCCGTTGGATTATGTATCCTATCTTAACTAATAGTTAAGTTTAAAATAATTAGTCCCTACTTCAATTGTTTAACCAAATATCGAATTAATAATTTTATTGGATTATTAATCCAATCCCAAGCACATGTCCACTCAAACAAACATGCCCTAAGTGTATTAGTTAGGAGTATCTGTCCCAATTCAAGTCAAGCTAAGAAGCCAAATTTGACTAATGCACATGAAAATTTCTATTCCCTGTTCTCATCTTCATGCCTTTTATTTCTTCACCATAATAGTATAATATACGGGGTTTAAAATGCCAAAACAACCACTCTCCATGTGAAATAATCCTCTGTACATCTTACACTTTTAATTAACAAAACAAATAATAATAATAATAATAATAATAATAATAACTAAAATTACAGATGGATAAACAAACAGAGAGTAGATTTTCACAGACGCGTAAATGGTGTACACTGAAAATAAAAAATGTGTAATTGAAATCAAAATAAATAAACTGTAATGAGTTCAAGCCATTGAAACAAATTAAGAGAGAGAGAGAGGGAGAGAGAGAGAGAGAAGAGCAGAGGACTTATGGGAGACTATTGAAGCTATAATTTACAACGAAACTTTGGAAAACTGGAAAGTGATGGAAGAACTTCTACAATTCACCACTGAAGTAGAAAAAAAAAAAGAAAAAAAGAAAGGGAAAGCGAAATCCTCATCGTCGAAATCGCACAACTTCAGTTCTCTCAGAAAGCCCTAATCAGAAAATAGTAGTGACAGAGGGACAGAGGGACAAGCCCTAAACCAATTATATGCGAGAGAAGCGCCAACGGGTTCTGGTAGTCAACCTGTTTAAATAGCAAGACAATGTTTTTGAAAATCAATCGTAAAAATATACATAAATATATATATATATATATATATATATATATATGTATATATTGATAATAATTTTGAATTAATAATATAAAATTTTTATTTACAAACGTTATGGGAGCTCAGATTTTATTTAAGATTTTTTGAATCAATAAATATTATTTAGTAAAATTGAAAATATTCTCAGTTTTTTTAAAATTTTAAAACTAAGAACATTTTGCATAGTAATGTTTCAGATAATTGTATCACTAATTGAAGAAAAAAAAGAGCATAAAATTAAACGTTTTTGTTATTCTATTGTGGGGATGTATTTTCTGAAATACCAACACGTGGTATGGTGACGCCGACGTGTCAGCCGAGGTGCCACGTGTCCTGGTAGTTATGTCGAGGTGATCTCCGAAAATATCAGAATCCGAGATAAGCGGATAAAGGACAAGAGTCCTAGAGTAAAGAGTTTTATCCTTATCTCTTAAGGAATCCAAAGTAAGGACTGAATTGGAGTCCATAGAAGTCAGGCTTCTAGTGGGACTTGGATTGAGTAAACTATAAAAGAGAGGCACTCCCGTGGGTCTAAGGTATGCAGTTTCATGCTTAAGCTTGTGAGTTTAGCACTTAATTTATCTTTGAGAGATATACTGACTTGATCGTCGGAGTGCCCCCGGGTGGAAAAGCCACCGCCGGAGCCTTTTTCTTTCTGTTACAGGATTACTAAAGCCATCTATTCTGCCGGTGCTCTCCAGCTGATTACTAGGTGGGCAATGTGGTAAGAAAATCACCCACACAATTTGGCGCCGTCTGTGGGAACTTAGAAGAATAGATGGCCAGTGACGGACGGAAGGAAAACATTGGGGGCGACACTCCTGCTGGGAGTGGCAGACCAATTGATCTTGACTTTGAAGGAGACAACCACAACACAGAAACTCATGGCCAGGGCCATGGAGAGAAAGACGTCGGCCAGGAGGGCAACACTTCAAAGAAGACAGACCAAGGAAAGCTATAACGAAGATAACCTTCAGGTGTGGAGGGATAGGTGCCTACGGAGGAATGAGGAAGTAAAAGACTTGGCAAACAAGTTGGCGGACCTACAGTCGATCGTCAACTTCATGATGCAAAATAATGTCATGCAGCCACCATACCCGCTGCAGGATACACCGATGCCAACAACCAATGCCCAGAAGGGAGGAAGAAGAATAATCCCCGAAGTCCCTCAGCACACCAGGAGCGGAAGGCACTCTCACCGACCTTCCAGGGAAGGCAGACGAGAGGAACCGAGACGAGAAGAGTCCCAAAGGACGTATCACACGAAGGATCCAGAGCCCAAAGAACATCGCCATGTTCAAGGGCTGGCACTTTGCTTTGACACAACACATGGAGAGAGATCAAAACGAGCTCATCACGAAGCCGAAAGTAGTGTGTCGAAAAGATTGAAATCAAAAGACTGCCGAGCTCCAGGGAAGAGTAAAGAAGATTTAAGAGATTACCTCAAGAGGAGGCAACAGAATGTTGAAGCCGAGGTAACTTCCCCAGTTAAGCCGAGGACACCATTCTCGGTGGAACTAGACAAATTTGAAGCGCCAAAAAGATTCAGTATGCCAAGGTTCTAAATTTATGATGGTAAGTCAAATCCCAACTTTCATGTTAGACTATACCTGAACTCAATGGCATTATATAGTGGGAACGAGCCATTGCTCTGCAAAGTATTTCCCTCATCCTTTGGGGAAATTGCATCCGATTGGTTCCATAAACTACCGAAGGGAAGCGTAAAAACATGGGAAGGCCTGGCCAAGATGTTTGTGGCCAGGTTTGTGATGAACAAATTACAGCCCTTGAGGGTCGACGCCCTGATGGCTTTAAAAATCACCAAGGAAGAAGGCCTTAGGGCCTACGCGAAGAGATATTATGAGGTGTTCAATCGAATACCCGAATGCAACCAAGAAGTAGCGGTCGTATCTTTCAAGAACGGCCTGAAAGATGACTGCCCATTACGGAAGTCCTTGGCAAAAATATTGCCAAAAAGCATGGAAGAACTCATGGCGAGAATCGAGAAGTACGCCAGAGCCGAGGAAGATACGTCAGGAAACAAAGAGATGAAGCAGGAGAAGGGAAACGGCTCGCCGAAGCGAGGCCAAGGTAACAACGGGACGACCAAACAAGAAACAGAATTGAAGGGTAAACAGGCAGTGACGACGGTGTTCCGAATCTCTATCCATAAAGTCTTGGACCAAATACGAAATCAACCCTATTTCAGGACACCAGCAAGAGCACCAGGGGAATTTATGGAAAGAAACGTTGGTAGGCGCTGTGCTTACCACAATGAAGAAGGACACCCAACTCAGGGTTGCAGAGCCTTAAAAGCACACTTAGAAGACCTAGTAAGGCAAGGCCATCTGAGGGACCTTGTTGATGAGGCCAGGACAAGAGAAGAACAAGCAAGATTGCCTCAAGCACCTGCAGCTCCGCCTCCCCCAGCACAATAACCACAGGCAGGAGGACCACGGGTGGTTAATGTCATCCACTCAAGAGTGAGCGAAAACGACATTCGAGGAGAAACCCAAAGAGTCAAACATCTGCAGCACGTGAACCAGGTCGGACACAAAAGACCTTGGCCTGAAGAATGCCAAGGACCGATGATAACCATCACTGAAGCCGACCAAGAGATGGTCTAGCATCCGCATAATGATGCCTTGGTAGTATCCCTCTAGGTTGGGGAATGCCAAGTAAAACGCATCCTAATAGATCAAGGCAGCTCTTGCGACATCATGCACGTCAGATGTTACAAGGAGTTGGGCATTCATCCTGACGACTTGGAACAATCCAGCAACCCTATGGTCGGCTTCAATGGAACGCCGACATGGCCACTGGGCGCAGCAAGCGTGGAAGTACAAGCGGGCACTAAGAAGATCAAGACAGAATTTATGGTGATTGACACACCCTCACCATATAACATCATCTTGGGAAGACCATGGTTGCATGCAATGGGGGCAGTTCCCTCAACATTGCATCAACTACTACGGTTCCCCACAGAGCATAGGATTGAAGAAGTCAGAGGAGATCAACTGCAGGCAAAAAGTTGCTCCATGGCAGCAACGAAGTCTACTTGCAGCATTCGAGAGCCGAAAGAGGCAGAGATTGAAGACGAGGACATGGAGGTCCTAGATGATGTCGGCAAGGAGCCAACCGAAAAGAGCGAAGAGACACTAAAGAAAATCCTTGTCCAGGAGGGCAACGAAGAACGCTTCTTTCTTCTCGGTTCAGGCTTAGCCGAAGATGAGGAAAGAGAACTGGAAGATTTTTTGAAAGCCAACATTGAGGTGTTCGCCTAGACACCTTACAAAATGCCTGGCATTGACCCCGAGGTCACTTGCCACAGACTGAATGTCGACAGGTCGGCAAAACCTGTGATTCAACGAGCCAGAAGACCGACGTTGATGCACGTCGAGGCAGTAGAAGAAGAAGTAGACAAACTTCTAGAGGCCAGGGCCATCCGAGAAGTTCACTACCCGACATGGCTGTCCAACACAGTAGTAGTGAAAAAGAAGAACGGCAAATGGAGGGTCTGTGTAGACTTTACCAGCCTCAACAAAGCCTGCCCCAAAGACAGCTTTCCTCTGCCCAAGATTGACCAGCTAGTAGATGCAACTTCAGGGCACGAAAGGATGAGTTTTTTGGATGCATACAGGGGATACCACCAGATTGCTATGTACCCTCCAGACGAGGAGAAGACCGCGTTCATCACCCCTAAAGGCTTGTACTGTTACAAGGTAATGCCTTTTGGGTTGAAAAACGCAGGAGCAACTTACCAAAGGTTAGTAACAAAGATGTTCAAGCACCTGATTGGCAAAACGGTAGAAGTCTACATCGATGACATGGTCGTGAAGACAAAGGAATCTAAGGGTCATCTTGCCGACCTAAAAGAAGTCTTTGATATACTTAAAACATTCTGGTTCCGACTCAACGCATCAAAGTGCGCGTTTGGAGTTGGATCAGGTAAGTTTTTAGGGTATCTGGTAACAAGAAAGGGCATTGAGGCCAGCCCAGACCAAATCAAGGCCATCCTAGAGCTGAAGAGCCCAACGTCGGCAAAACAGGTTCAGATGCTTACAGGAAGGGCCGCAGCCCTAAACAAATTCATCAGCAGAAGCTCAGATAAATGCAGACCCTTCTTCAACTCGGTGAAAAAAGCCACAGACTTTCTGTGGACAGAAGAATGCGAAGCCGCTTTAATCGACCTAAAGAAGTGCTTGACCACAACTCCGGTTCTTTCCAATCGAGAATCAGGGGAAGAACTGTTTTTGTACTTGGCAGTTTCAGAACACGCAGTCAGTGCAGTACTAATCTGAGAAGAAAAAGGGGAGCAAAAGGCTGTTTATTATGTAAGTAAAACCTTGGCCGATGCAGAAACAAGGTATCTACCACTGGAGAAATTAATGCTAGCCTTAGGAATGGCTTCAAAGAAGTTGAACCATTACTTTCAGGCGCACAAGATTGTGGTCCTAACAGAGCACCCACTGAAGTCCTTGTTGCAACAAGGAGACTTAACAGGAAGAATAGCAAGATGGGCAGTAGCCCTGGGCCAGTATGACCTGGAGTTCAGGCCGAGAACAGCAATTAAAGGCCAAGTTTTGGCCGACTTCGTGACAGAATTCACACCCGAAACCATCGAACATCGGGCTCCGTTGAGCCAGGATGAGCATTGTCCCAGCAAGCAAAAAGAATCCCAGCCTAGGGCAAAAGAGCAAAGGAAGGAAAAACTCAGACCCTGCAGCATCTACATCGGCGATTCATTCAGACTGTTCGTGGATAGAAGTTCAAACCGACAAGGAGCGGGGGCAGGAGTACTGCTGATATCTCCAGATGGAGAAATAATAGAACAGTCCATCCATTTAGGGTTCAAGGCCTCAAACAATGAAGCGGAATACGAAGCATTAATCGCAGGGCTAAAACTGGCAGCAGCAGCAGAAGCAGATGAGGTAATAGTTTTTTGTGATTCACAACTTATTGTTAACCAGTCAACAGGTGAATTTGCAGCCAGGGACGAAAGGATGCCGGCATATGCAAAAGAGGTCATCAGATTGGCAGCCCTATTTCAGAACTGCCGACTACTCCAAGTTAGCCGAGATGACAACACCCACACCGACGCATTAGCTAACCTGGCAAGTTCAATGCAGACTGGAAAAACAAGGACAATTATGATCGACTATAGGTCGGGCCCGAGCATAGAACTAGAGAACACAGAGCAGCAAGCAATGTGTGTGGACATGGGGCCAAGCTAGATGGATGCAATTGTTGCATTCCTGAAAGAAGGAAAGCTGCCAGAAGATCGTAAGGAGGCACACAAAGTCAGATTGAAATCTACAAGATTCAGTCTGACAGAAGATGGACATCTTTATAGAAGGTCCTTCACTGGACCCCTTTTAAGGTGCGTACACCCTTTGCAAGTTGAAGATTTCCTATATGAAATTCATGAAGGAATTTGTGGAAGCCATGCTGGGGGCAGATCGTTAGCCCACAGGGCCATTACCCAGGGGTATTGGTGGCCCTACATGCAAAAGGATACTGAAGCCTACGTAAAGAAGTGTGAACAATGCCAAAGGTTTGCACCTTTGATACATCAGCCAGCTGCTGACCTAAACCCAGTATCCAGCCCTTGGCCGTTTGCCCAATGGGGCATGGATCTTGTTGGGCAACTTCCCCAGGCAACTGGGTAGAGAAAATACTTGCTGGTAGCAACGGATTACTTTACGAAGTAGATAGAGGCAGAACCTCTTGCCAAAATCCGAGATATGGACGTCAAGAACTTTATATGGAGAAACATCATCGCCAGATTTGGGATTCCAAGAGCAATAGTTATCGACAACGGAACACAGTTTGACAGCAAACTCATCAAGAACTTTTGTGCGAAATTCAAGATCAAGAATTACTTTTCAACACCAAGTTTTTCCCAAAGTAATGGTCAAGCAGAAGTATCCAACAAATTAATTTTGGATGGAATAAAGAAGAGGCTGCAGGCAGCAAAAGGAAAGTGGGTAGACGAATTGCCCAACGTGCTTTGGGCATATCGGACTACGCCGAGAAGATCAACAGGGGAATCCCCTTTGCCATGGCTTATGGCACAGAAGCAGTCATCCCATTAGAGATCGGTATCCCAGGGATCAGGACCCAGGGAGTAGAGAATGGCACCAATAACATACTCTTAGCCCGAGATCTGGATCTTCTATAAGAACGAAGAGAGAAAGCTGCAATACAGCTCGCAGTATACCAGCAACAGCTTGCCAGAGCTTACAACAAGAAGGTCAATCCAAGAGATTTTCAAGTCGGCGACCTAGTCATGAAAAAAGTCGTCGGCAACAAGAAGGGTCCCAGAGAGGGCAAGCTTGGCCCAAACTGGGAAGGACCGTACAGAATTACTTCGGTATTAGGCAGTGGAGCTTATCGGCTTGAAGATAACGAGGGCAAAGCACTGCCAAGACCTTGGAACACTTGTAATTTGAAATTCTTCTATCATTAGATGTGCAGTATTTTTGACCGATGTCATCAATAAAATCTTTTCCCTATTCCTTAAAACACATATAATTGAAAAAGTTGCATATCAGTGTTTTTGGAGACATGAATAATGAGAACCCAAGTAGAACTCAGGTTCACATTAGGGGCAGAAGGAAGACTGAGACACTTAATTCACTTGTTGAAATTTGTAGCAATTTACAAGTTGGAGTTAAGTTGATTCCTTATCTTTACTTGTTGAAATTTGTAGCAATTTACAAGTTGAAGTTAAGCCGAGATTATTCCTTAATTCACTTGTTGAAATTTGTAGCAATTTACAAGTTAAAGTTAAGCCGAGATTATTCCTTAATTCACTTGTTGAAATTTGTAGCAATTTACAAGTTGGAGTTAAGCTGATTCCTTATCTTCACTTGTTGAAATTTGTAGCAGTTTACAAGTTGAAGTTAAGCCGAGATTATTCCTGAATTCACTTGTTGAAATTTGTAGCAATTTACAAGTTAGAGTTAAGCCGATTCCTTATCTTCACTTGTTGAAATTTGTAGCAATTTACAAATTGAAGTTAAGCCGAGATTACTGGTTCTCTTCACTTGTTGAAATTTGTAGCAATTTACAAGTCGAAGTGAAACCGATGTTATAGTTTGCACACTTATAGCAATCCACAGGTTGGTCCAACCAAAGAAGATGCTTAACACTTGTTGAAATTTGTAGCAATTTACAAGATAATGTTAAGCCGACATGTGATCATCTGTTGAAATTTGCAGCAATTTACAGGTTGAGGTAAAAGCTAAGTATATTGTTAAAATTTGTAGCAATTTACAAGTAGATCATTGTTACAACTTGAGAAAAATTTACAGTATATGTTAACACTTGTTGAAATTTGCAGCAATTTACAAGTAGGTTAGACCGAGATCACTGTTTAAATACTTGTTGAAACTTAAGAAAAAGTTTACAAAGTTAACATTGAATAGTATATGTTTTACTCTTGTTGAAACTTATGAAAAGTTCGCAGGTCAGTATCTTGCCGAAGTAAAAGTTTTGTAGTTATTATGCCCGAAGTATGTAACCCCGAGAAGATTGCACAAAGGTGGCAAGATATGAAAGGCATACAAAATATTCTAAGTATAGAAACCATGCAGAAGCAAATCAAGAGAAATTAAAAGATTACAGCATCCATAGAAAAACAGTTGCAGTTGCATATAAAAGAAGGCACTACGGCCTACCAAAAGTAAATTGTTTCGAAGTAACAAAGAAAGGCACATCGGCCATGAGAGGAAACTTACATTGTCCAGAAAACAAAACAAAGTACAAGGGTACAAAAGAAAAGACATGAAAGTTAAGACTTCTTAATATCAGCATCTGGCTGGATCTGAACTTCAGAGGTCTCCTGAAGAGATACCTCGTCTTCCTCATCTGCAGCAATCTCGGCGTTGATCTCGGCAAGGGTTTCATCAATGCTCTTGCCGATTTGAGGAACATCAAATGATGCTTGCTCAGGAGTGGTCTCCTTGATAACCTCTTCATTCTCCTCATGAGTCAAGTCTAGGACTTGATCCTCCTGAAGAGGAGACTTGGTCTCACTGGTATCCTTGGGCTTCCTTACCAAAGCTTCATCATCATCCTTATCCTCATCCTCAGATTCAAACTTAGATTCATCTTCAGCTTGGCTTGGAGGTGAAGGAAATGGAAGAGGAATAGCGTCGGCTTTGCGCAGGGGCGAATCATCAGGAATGTTAAGCTTCTTGGTAAGGGCCATCCAACCAAGGGAGAAGCCCCTGTTGCATGCCTTCCTGACTTGAAGTTTATACTCCTCAGTGACGTCGGCCATGCCCTGGGCATAAGCCTTCTCATCAGCTTCCTTGATTTCGGCTTTTTTGGTGGCCAGAGCCTGCTGAAGCTCTTTTTCGGCTTCAGCCTTTTTTACCTCTGCCTCTTTTTTCTCATCCTCGGCAACTTTTCTGATAGCCTCAGCAGACTCCGCTTTTTCTTCGACCATCTGTTGGGCCTTAGTGGCAGCCTCGGCCTGATCTTCCAGCTTCTTCATCTTTGTCAGAACAGTTTTGTTTTCCTTTTTCAAGGTAGAAACCTCCCGCCTCATATCGGCCAACTTCTCTCTTGTTTCAAAAGCTTGCATGGAGAGAGAATAGGCATGTTGAATGGCCTGAAAGAACCCAAGGGAAAAGTTATTACACAAACCTTGCAAGTATAGAAAAAGGGACAGAAAAACAAGTTACCAAATGGGGAACTTACTTGTACAGAGCGTTGGAGCATGAGGGCGTAGTTCTCGTACTCGCTTATCTTGGCATTTCGCTCAAGATCACCAGGAAGGAGAACAGCAGTACTGAGTGCCACGCCGACGTTTATGTCTTCGGCACTGTCAGAAACTAGAACAGGCTTATCCTCCAGGGTGATTTCAGGCACCCAAGGGACTCTTTGTATTTTGGAACCCGAGGTCGTCGTAGACGATGACCTCGGCTTCTTCGATTGAGTGGACTCTGACGGCGGGGCCTCAGCAAACCTCTTGGTAGAAGCAGAAACACTCTTTTTACTCTCAGCCAATTGTGAGATGGGTAAAGCATCCTCAGCCTCAACCTCAGTAGCTTTGGCCTTGGGCTGAGCCTTTTTAATTCTTTTTGGCTTTGGTGGGGGCATGGATTGAGCTGGAACAGCATTACCGTCGACAGGTAGGTCTGCTAAGAGATCAACAGCGACAGGCTTCGGGCGACCCACCTCAGCAGTCTTGACAAGTCGTCGCCGACGTTTTCTTTCTGGAATTGGTATTAAGTATGGGGCTGAAGTAGATGGCAGATCAGCTGGGTCAGATGTTGACTCTTGATCCGTTCGTGATGAAGAGGCGGTTTGAGTTGTGGCAGTAGGAGGAGAAAGGCTTTTCTTCTTTCATTTTGGAACGTCGGACAAAGTCGACTTGTACGTCAGAATAAAATTCAGTACCAGTGGGGCCTTGCGCTTTTGGATTGGCAGATCTAGGAGCTTCTTCAAGTCTCTGCTGGGAACGTAGGATTGGCGAAAGTCTTTTGGTAACTTACGAACGTCTGCAAGAAGAGACAAACATTAGAAACAGATAAAATATTAAAGACTTGAACAGAAACAACTAAAGTATTGACATTGGGCTCTTACCCTTGCCCTCTTTAATAGATCAGGGAAGAGGGTAGAGATGGGCGTCCTCGTCTGGGCCAAACTCCCAATTTCCCGAAGCAATAACATAGTCATCTCCAGCCCCCTTGTTGGAGTCTGGGAGGTCAGCTACGATTTTGTATTCTGTAGACCTCGGCTTAAGATAATAAACAAAGCCTTTTTCCTTTAGGCTAAGGGGGCACATGGTATAGCAATACTGAATGTCGGCCAGGGTAATCCTAGCGTTCTCCTACCTAGCTAAAGCTATGATGCCATTGATCACTCGATAAGAGTTTATGGCAAGTTGCATAGGGTTCAACTTGTAAAAGTGAAGAATTTCGCGAAAGAGAATGTTAAGTGGGAGCCGGAGTCCGCACTCAATAAAAGCTACTATAGGAAAGGGCATTGAATCATCTGTGGGCATGATAGAGTCATTATCTTCAGCTAGCCTCAGATGGACATCGGCAGGTGTACGGGAAAGAAATAATTTTCCTCGTATAATCCTGTTGACTAAGTCCACGCTCCTCCGTACGACGTCGCTTTGTTACCTGAAAACACAAACGTGAGCTAGCCGGCGGGTGTGTGCCGGAAACCTCTCCGATACCTAAGTCAGAAAACTTGACAAATAGACAAAGCTCAATGTATTCAAAAAGCAAAATTGTATGTTGTGTTATGTTACCTCCTCCAAGGTGATGCTTGTGAGCTTTTATAGGTTTCGAGTGGCACAATCCTAGTAGGACTTTTATTCCTCCATGCAGAGTCCTCCTAGGATTCATACTTCTAAAGGATAATGCTTATCCTTTTACACCCCCCCCACTGCTTAAACCAAGTGGGATGGTTGCGGCCGAACTACCAATTGACCTAAGTAAACTAGCTAAGCTGAGCCACAAGGTAGGCTGAACTATCCTTAGTTCGGCCCCTTCCTCTTACTCCTCATCTCGGTTCTCCTTTGCATGAACCATGATATGTTGGGACCGAGCTACCGAGTAGCAAGGTCTTGACCGATCTATCCAGAATACGTCATGACCGGACTAACTCGGAGACCGGACTAACTCCAAGTTGTCCAAACCGAAGTAGCTTTACAATTCTTGAGCCGAAGTAACTTCATCTCTTCCGGCCGAAGTAATTTTATTTCTCTTAGGCCGTAGTAACTTCTCGGCCCATTTTACCCAGTCCGTCGTACTTTGGGCCATGAAGTCCATCTCATAGCTCGGCCCAATTTTCCCCAAAAATTACCCTCTCAATTGCCCCTTAATTCCATCTGCACAGCATGATTGGGATTACCTAGTGACCAGCCGAGCTAACGTTTTAAGCCTTTCCAGCCGGGCTAAAAACCCTCCTTTAGCCTCTCTAGCCGAGCTTACTTTAGTCCGGGTTCCGCTTGTCCGGTCAAAACGTCTCTTCAATCACTGACTGTAACGCTTCACTTTCCAATGACACGTGGCAGGCTCTGATAGGCTATGAGCAGCTGTCACGCCGCCCTCGTACTACGAAAATTTTGAACAGTTCCCGTTTTTTTTCCCTCTCTCCCTTTTCACAAAACAGCCCTTTCATCTTTGGATCATTCATCTATTCTATTCATCTTCTCTCTTCGTGCCTCTGCTTTTCCAACTACCAAGCTCGTGTTCTTCATTTGCTGCCACTGTTTTCGTCTCCAGCTCTCCCTTCTTCAATCTGGTAAGCAGATCCATCTTCCCTGTTCTGTTTGTTTTTTGCATTCGTTCTATGCGTTTTTGTTTACTGTATTTTTGCAAAATATTTTCTTCCATTTCTGCTTTGCTTCTGTACTTCCTTGAAAAAACATTAGCAGAACTTATGCGTATAAGACCAATTCTGTAGAAAATTAGTCTTGAATCCAAAATCAAGTAGCAACCGAACTAGGATACTGTTTGTCCTATATAGGTAGATCACTTTAGATAATAACCGAACTAGAACTCCAGAAATCAGTAGTTTCAGTAGGTTATCAACTCCTGAATAACTCTAGCCGAGATAAGCCCACCGAACGAAGTTTGACTTTAATAAATAAGGAACCTCGGTCTTCAACCGAGCTAAGCCTTTGGGGCTAAGCCAGCTTTCCTAGTTTCTAAACCAAACTCAGAAAGCTGCCCCTAGAGGCTTAACCGAAGTAACAAAACTCATAGTTCAACCGATTTAGGCCTTTGGGGCTGAGCCAGCTTTCTTAGTTTTTTAGACCGAACTCAGAAAGCTACCCCTAGACGATGAACCGGTCTAACAAAATTGTTTCTAAAGCCAGTATGCCGAGATGCCTGCCAAGATTTGGCTAATAAGAACTTTGCTCAAACCGAGCTACCAAGCATTTTGCTGAACCGAGATAAAACCCGTCCATAAAGCCGAAGTAGGACTTTTTACCTCGCTTTTAATTTGTAGCACGGTCCAATGATCTGTGCTTAACCCCTATGTCTTCTACTTTGCAGACTTAGGTTGCCCAGGCACTCCTGCGTGCGCTCAACGAGCTACTGAGCACAATTTTTGCACCGATATAACTTATTCTTAAATTATACGATAGATGGGGAAGTATAGATACCTAGTAAATACTCCGGGCGGCCTAGCCGAATTCAGGAAAGACTACCAAATACCTGACGACGTCCATCTGGTCTTGGCTGAAAAAGATGTCATTCCCTGGGACAATGAAGGCTTCGTCCCCTTCACCCTTTTATCCATCATAGAAACCGGACTACGGTTTCCAGTCCAGCCATTGATTTGCAAATTCCTTAGGCAAACCAGACTATGCCCAACCCAACTATCTACTAACTCCTACCGCATCATCATGGAAATAGCCGAACTGAACCGTCAAGCCGGACTAAACCTTGGCCTGGCCGAAATCTTCCATCAATATTCCATTGGCTCAAAAGAGGATGGATGGGTTTATTACCTTAGAATACGTTGCCGCCGAGAGAAGATAATAAAACATACTCCGGACAAAGACTTAAACGACGACGATTTTTTCTGGGTCTCTGGGAACTTTGAGGATTTTCAAGCCCAAATTCCTGGCCGACCTATAAATTGGAAAAAAGGAGAGCCTGGTAATTTAACTTCGGTCTTCTTCCTTGCATTTTTTACTTCGGCTTTTTAATGTTTCAGCCGGACTAATAGTTGTCTTTTCTCGCAGATTTTGCCCACCTTCACTCTCTATACAGTTATCCAAACCTTGCAACTTTGCAAGCCGCACTACGATATCCTGAACGTAGCTGGGCCAAATTGCTGCAATTCGAGCCGACCTATCGATATAGTGGTCGCCGGAAAGCCAGAGTAACTGACTTCCTTCTTGAAGACGCCCCAGAACCGGACCCATCCTTGCCCGAGATTAGACTAGTCCCACTTACAGCTGAAGAAGAGATGGCAAAAAAGAACAGAGTCAGGGCGCTTTTAACCGAGACAACCAAGCCCGAAGTAACGCCACCCAGCCAATCGCAGCCTGCGGTTGTGGCCCTCCCTTCTCAACAGCCGTCCTCTTCCCGCCGAACCAAGCGTGCCCGGACTGCCGAAACCGAACAAGTTTTGGTTGATGAAGAAGAACCTGCTTTTCCACCGAGCTTACCACCAAGCCCCCAACCAGAGCCTTCTGACCGAACTATCGGCAGCTGGGCACCAAAACTTACTTTCAACAACCGGGACATCCAAGTCTCGGACTCGATTGTTGCTGAAAAAGACCATCAGTTGGCCTTCAACCTGGCCAAGGGTGTGTGCCTCCCCAAAGACATGGAGCACCACCAAAAACAACTGAACACCGAACTGAAGGCCATCCGGTCTTTGACAAAATCCATGATTCTGGTAAGTGACTTCGGTCGTCTCTCTGTATACTTTTCTTTTTCTTTTTTTTTTTTCTTTTTTTTTCAACTTTTACTTCGGCTAAAGGGAAATCTTTGCTTTGTCAGGCCATTCAAAAAAACCAAATCACTCATAGGAAAGTGCTGGAGCTTAGGAAAATAACAAGGCAAGCCACGGCAGAAGCTGAAGCAAAAGCCACCGAGCTGGAGGAGGCCAGAAAGCAACTGGCCGAGCTACAAGGTGAGATCGGTAGACTGACTGGACTGGTTAGTTCGGCCGAAGCCGAAAGCAGAAGGCTGCCATTGCTCTGAAGGACAAGTACCTGCGCGAGCTGGTAAAGCTTGAAAAGAAGAAAGATGCCGAAATATCCCAAGCGAAGGAGAGCGCAAAAGAGGCCGAAAAGAAAGGCTTTAAGAAGGCAAAGGATATATATGTCAAACAGTGTGAGGCCGCCAAGGATCTGTTCTTTAAGTGCGGCTGGAGGGGAGCCGTTGAGAAGCTCGGTCATGATCCATAGACCGAGGTTTTCAACCCTCCAGCCTACTTTATACCGAACTCCTTCATGGAATATGCAAATGCCATGCAATAGCAGTTTCTTGAGGGCTCAGACTCTGATGAAGACTCTGCCCCTGAGGATACTCCGGTTGTGCATGTAGATCAGGAAGTTCGGTCGGAGCCCATGGTGGAAGATCTAACTATTGAACAACCAGGTGAAACCGTGGTTCCGACCGAAACCACTCTTGCGACTGAAAACGTCCTTCCGCCTGAAACCGGTCTTCATGTTGATGCCGATGCTGCCTTTGACGCCGAAATTGAAGATCTTTTTTCTTGATTTTTTCTCTTTTTTGTTACCTTTTCTTTGTAACCGGGCTATGCCCCTCTGTACTTGCTTTTTAATGAATGAAAATTTTGTAGGACTCTTATTCCGGTTTTGATGTGTGCTTGCACTTGTAATGTCTTCTATTGTTCCAACTGCTATTCCGGTTTTAAATGGTTAAACTATGCTTATCAGCCAACCACTCCTTAGCCGACATTGTTACTTCGGCTGAGGAGTACGATGAGTTGGTTTTGTAGCCAACCACTCTTCAGCCATACCCATACTTTGGCTGAAGAGTACCAAGAGTTGGTTTATTCCAGCTAACCACTCTTCAGCCGTACTCATACTTCGGCTGAGGAGTACAAAGAGTTGGTTTATTCCAGCCAACCACTCTTCAGCCGTACTCATACTTCGACTGAGGAGTACAAAGAGTTGGTTTATTCCAGCCAACCATTCTTCAGCCATACCCTTACTTCGGCTGAAGAGTACCAAGAGTTGGTTTATTCCAGCCAACCACTCTTCAGCCGTACTCATACTTCGGCTGAGGAGTACAAAGAGTTGGTTTATTCCAGCCAACCACTCTTCAGCCGTACTCATACTTCGGCTGAAGAGTACAAAGAGTTGGTTTATTCCAGCCAACCACTCTTCAGCCATACCCTTACTTCGGCTGAAGAGTACCAAGAGTTGGTTTATTCCAGCCAACCACTCTTCAGCCATACTCATACTTCGGCTGAGGAGTACTAAAGTTGGTTTATTCCAGTCAACCTCTAAGTTAGTTTTTTCCAGCTACCTTAGAACATTGTTTGGTTATTCCGACCAAACGTCCTGCAGCCTGGATCCTTATCCTGGGCTTAGGAAGGGTGTTGGTTTATTCCAGCCAACCTCTAAGTTAGTTTTTTCCAGCTAACTTAGAATATTGTTTGGTTATTCCGACCAAACGTCCTGCAGCCTGGATCCTTATCCTGGGCTTATGAAGGGTGTTGGTTTATTCCAGCCAACCATTCGTCAGCCATCCCCATACTTCGGCTGAAGAATAATAGGAGTTGGTTTATTCCAGCCAACCTCTAAGTTAGTTTTTTCCCGCTAACCTAGAATAAAAGGTTTGCAATATTCCTAATTTTACTAAAGCTAACTTTTACAGAGAACAACGTATGCCGAAAAAGAATTGATTGTCTTATTGAGAGAAAAGAAGAAATTACATGTTTGAAAGAGAAAAAGCTAAAAATAAAACAACTTTAGATTGGCTGTGTTCCATGGCCTAGGGATTGCTTTGTCGTCCTTGTCTTCTAGGTGGTATGCCCCTTTGCCTGCTAACCCGACCACTTTGTAAGGACCTTCCCAGTTTGGCCCTAACTTGCCATCTCCTGGTACCAAGGTGTTTCCCATTACTTTGCGCAGCACCCAATCGCCGATCTTGAATTGTCTTGGATGCACCTTTTTGTTGTATTTTCTAATTAACTCTCGTTGGTATGAAGCAATGTGAACTAGTGCCCTTTCTCTTCTTTCTTCCGCAAGGTCGAGTTCCAATGCTATGGCTTCTTCATTTAAGTCTGGATCAAAATTCTCGCTTCGAATTGTGGGGAGGCCGACTTCTAGTGAGATTACTGCTTCTATTCCATAGGCTAAGGAGAATGGTGTCTCTCCTGTTGATCGTCGAGGTGTGGTGCGGTAAGCCCACAAAACATGAGGAAGTTCGTCCGCCCACTTGCCTTTTGCCTTCTCTAGTCTTTTCTTAAGTCCATCCAAGACGACTTTATCTGATGCTTCTGCTTGGCCATTCGCTTGAGGATATGCCGGTGTAGAATTGTAGAACTCTATCTTGTATTCTTCACAAAAGCTTCTGAAGATTCTGCCGTCGAACTGAGTGCCATTGTCTGAGACTAGGGCCTTTGGTATGCCAAACCGAGTGATGATATTCTGCCAAACAAACTTCTTCACATCTTTTTCTTTGATTGATGCCAATGCTTCTGCTTCCACCCACTTCGTGAAGTAGTCTGTTGCTGCAATAAAGAACTTCCTGTTGCCGGGTGCTGTTGGAAGCGGTCCTACTATGTCCAAGCCCCACATTGCGAAAGGCCATGGGCTGGTCAATGGTAGGAGTTCTCTTGCTGGTTGATGAATTTGGTGTGCGAATTTTTGGCATTTCTCACACTTCTTTACATATTTCTCTGAGTCTGCCTGCATGTATGGCCACCAGTAACCTTGTGAAATGGCCTTGTAAGCTAGCGATCTTCCGCCTTGATGGCTTCCGCACACCCCTTCATGTATCTCGTACAAGAAAGCTTCTACTTTGCTGGGATGTACGTATTTTAGGTAGGGTCCTGAGAATGACTTCTTGTATAATGCTAAGGATGGGGAGAGCCAAAATCGCTGTGATTTTGCTCTTATTCTGTTGGCTTCTTTTTTCTCTTCTGGTAGGATGCCGTCTTTTAAGAACAAGATGATGGGATCCATCCAAGAGGGGCCTAGTTCTGTGCAACATACTTCTTCTGCTTCGGGGTCTTCTATGCTTGGTCTAGGTAGGTAGTCGATCAGTAGTGGATGGGGTATGGAGGTATCTGCCATGGAGGCGAAACCTGCTAGTTCGTTTGCTCTGCTGTTTTCCTCCCTGCCGATTTGCTCTATCCTTACTACTTCAAATTTCTTGATCTCTGTTCTGACCAACTCTTGGTATTTGGCCATCCTATCATCCTTCGCTTCATAGTCGCCAGAAATTTGATTTACCACTAGCTGTGAGTCGCTGTAAACCATTAGTTCGGTGGCCTTCATGTAGCATGCTGATTTGAGTCCTGCGAGAAGCGCTTCATATTCCGCTTCATTGTTTGATGCTGGGAAGCCAAGGTTGATTGCTTGCTCTACAACCAGGCCGTCTGGGGAGATGAGGACTATGCCAAGTCCTGCACCATGCCGGTTGGATGCTCCATCCATAAAGAGCTTCCACATCTCTCCAACGAACAACTTCCAGCATGTGGAGGGGTCAGATGATGTCGTGGAGTCAAGAGTGGTGTTTTCTTCAAAGTCCATGCTTGCTGTCCGCCCTTCGTCATCTGATTGTATTGTTGGTGAGCCTTTGTTTGTTTCTTCCTTGTTGTCCTTAGTCTGGTCTGCCTTAGAGTTTGACTGAGTACCTTCTACTAGGGGTTGTGCTATTCCGGCGTCAACTTCCGTCCCTAGTTTGGTTGTGTCAGTTAGGTCGACGGGGCAGATATGATGACTTCCAAGAGTAAACTCTGCGACAAAGTCTGCCAAAGATTGGGCTTTTATTGCGGTCCTGGGTTGGAACTTGATGTCGAATTGCCCCAACTCTACTGCCCACTTCAAAATTCGCCCAGAAAAGTTCGCCCTCTCAAACAAAGCTTTTAGTGGGAAAGCTGTGAGGACGACTATGGTGTGGGCGTGAAAGTAGTGTGCCAATTTCCTGGAGGCCATCATCAAGGCCAATGCCAGTTTTTCCAATGGCAAATACCTTGTTTCGGCTCCCAGCAGCGTCTTGCTGACATAATAGATGGGCAGGTGTTGGATTCCTTCTGCACGAACCAACACTGCGCTAACTACATGCTGAGAGACCGCCAAGTATAAGAAGAGTTCTTCACCAGGTACTGGGGTAACAAGCAGTGGTGGGGAAGACATATACTCCTTCAAGCTTTCCAGAGCTCGGTCGCATTCTTCATCCCACTCAAACTTGGCTTTTAAGGCATGAAAAAATGGTCGTAGTCTATCTGACGACCTGCTTATGAACCGGTTGAGTGCAGCTGCCATGCCGGTGAGATGCTGCACTTCTTTTACTGAGTTTGGTCTCTCCAGATCTTGGATTGCCTTGATTTGAGAGGGGTCTGCCTCTATACCTCGGTTAGTCACGAGGAAGCCCAGGAATTTGCCAGATCCTATTCCGAATGCACACTTGGACGCATTGAGGCGCAATTTGTGTTTCTTCAGGATCTCAAACATCTCGCCTAGGTCCTTAAGATGGTCATTCTCGTCCTTGCTTTTGACCACCATGTCGTCGATGTAAGCTTCCATTATTCTGCCTAACAATGGTTCAAACATCTTAGTGACCATCCGTTGGAATGTTGCCCCTGCGTTCTTTAGGCCAAAGGGCATGACCTTGTAGCAGTATAATCCTCTTGGAGTTGTAAAAGATGTGACCTCCTGGTCTGGTTCATGCATGGCGATTTGGTGATAGCCTCTGTATGCATCCAGAAAGCTAAGTCGGTTGTGCCCCGCCGTTAGGTCCACTAGTTGATCTATCCGCGGTAGAGGAAAGTTGTCTTTTGGGCACGCCTTGTTGACTGTTTTGTAGTCGACGCAGACTCGCCATTTGCCATTTTTCTTTGGCACTACGACTGTGTTGGAGATCCATCTTGGGTAGTGCACTTCTCTAATTGTTCCTGCCTCCAGCAGGTTGCCTACTTCTTCCGCCACTATTTCGGCGTGGTGGAGTGCCGATCTGCGTGTGCACTGAATGACTGGTCTGGCGGATGGGTGGACATTGAGTTGGTGACTGATGAAGTTTGGATCAATGCCTGGCATGTCGTAGGGTGTCCAGGCAAACACTTCGATGTTAGAGGTCAAGAATTCCAAGACCTCTAATCTCTCAGTGCTGGACAACGATGAGCCAAGCAAGAAGAACTTATCCGGGTTCTTCTCATCTATTTTTACCTCCACCAAGTCCTCCACCGCTTTTTGATCAGCCTCTTTGCCGACGTCCGCGAATAGTTCATTGCTTTCAGGTTCCTCCACCGAATGAACGTATCCTTTGGCAGCGCGGCTGCCATTTACCGTGGCGAAACATTGTTTTGACATGATCTGATCTCCATAGACTTCTTCAATTATACCGGTGTCGTTGGGGAATCGCATTACCTGGTGGTAGGATGACGCCACCGAACGCATGGCGTGCAGCCATGTTCTGCCCAAGATGATGTTGTAAGTGGAGGGGACCTTCAATACCCAGAACTCCACTTGTTTTGTTACGCTTCCTGCTCTGACCAGAAGAATTATCTTGCCAACGGGCCATTCTGGCATGGAGTTGAATCCAGTTAAGGGAGATACGGCAAGCGCCAAGTCTTTGTCTTGTAGCTTCAGTTGTTTGAATGTTTCGTAGTACATGATCTCACATGAACTACCCTGGTCAATCAGAATCCGCTTGACGTCAAAATCCTTGACTCGGAGAGTGACGACCAGAGCATCATTGTGAGGACAGTATATTCGATCCAGGTCCTTATCCAAAAAGACATGACGTTTGTTGACTCTGTCTTTCCCTTCTTGATGGCAGGTTGGGCACTTAACACCTCTCTAAAGTGCTCAGCCTTCTTGATTGATCCCCTGAGCTCGCATACACGCTCAGGTTCAAAGACTCCATGTATTACATTGATAACGCCTTGAGGCGGGGCGTCAATTGGCATTCTGTTGGGGTTATTGTGATCCTGGGGGGCTGGTTGCGTCCCTCCTTTGATGTACTTATCCAAGTGACCTGCTGCCACCAATTCCTCCAAGTGTTGTCTCAATGGTGTGCAATTCTCAGTGCGGTGCCCTTTTTCTTTGTGGAAGGTGCACCGTGATCTCTCGTCATAGTCCTTCTGAGTTTCTCCTAGCTTGGCTGGCCACTTGACGAAAGGTTCATCTCTTATCTCGCTTAAAATCCGATATATCGATTTCTTGAACACCGTGGTTATGGCAGTGCGGATTCTCAACCATCGCTTATTGGGGTCTTCTCCGTTATCTCGTCTGCCACGTCCGTTTCTATTACTTCGGTCTACCGTGTTGACCTTGGCTGAGGTTTTCTTTTCTGGTATTGCGGTCGCACTAGATTTTGCTTTGGCACATGCGCCATCCTCTTCTACCCTGATGTGCTGATGCACTCTTTCCATCTGGGCTTCCATAGTGAGGGGTGGTGTCATGGTGATCGAGTCCCTTAGTCTATTCCCAACTGGAAGGCCTCTTTTATACTGTGCAATGGCAAGATTGGTGGGGCAGTCCCCAATCTGATTGAATGTCTCCCAGTAGCGACTGTTGTAAGATCTTAGGGTCTCTTTATCACCCATGTCGATGGAGAGTAGCTGGTCGATCTCCACCGGGGTTTTAGTGTTTGTCCGGAACCTTGTCACGAAGGCTTCTGCCAATTATGCCCAAGAGGCTATGTTGCCCTCAGGAAGTTTCTCGAACCAAGTCAAGCCTAGGTCGCCAAGGCTAGACGGGAAGAGTATGCACATTAAGGCCTCGTTTCGCCTGTAAATGGCCATGACTTGGCGAAAGTGGCTTAAGTGTGAGTACGGGTCCGTCTTCCCTTCATATGTGGTGAATTTCGGCTGAAGGAAGCCTGATGGTAGGGGCGCGTTTTCGATCGCTGGAACAAACGGCGAAGTCTGTAGTCTTGCCAATGCTTTGTCCGTTGGTTCGTAGGCTGGGCGTGGTATTGGCATTCCAACCTTGACGCTTCCATGCGTCCGAGGAGCTAACCGCTGTAAGGCAGAAACTCTGTGCGGATCCCGCGCCCTGGCATCCTCCTTGCATCGTGCTTTCTCTTCTAGCACGGTTCGTAAGTCAGATGATCTGGGTAATTCCGTCTGTCTAGATCTAGTTTGATGCGAATGAGAGGGCCAGTATGTGCTTCCTTCAGTGTATGATCTTTCAAACTTCGTTCTCTCAGACCTGGAGTGACGAGTTCTAGAAGACCATGATTGAGTATCGCCTGTCCTGAGGCTTCTACTCTCTCCTTGTGAGGGCGTAGTATTTTTGCTACGATTTTCTGAGTGGCGAGGGGGCGTCTTGTTTTTGCGCCCCTCTCCTGTCGCCATTTCTTTTTTCTTCATCTGGCGTTTCAAGGCCTCCATGTCCGCTGCCATCTTTCTTAACAATTCATCTTGCTCTTTCACGCGATCTTCCAGAGCTTGAGGGTCAATCCTCCGTCTTTGTCTGTCAGGGCTTTGTGAACGAGAGCTGTTATTTCGTCTTCCCCTAGTATCCCTCCTGGAGCCATGTCGTTGGGGCTCTAAGTCTGCCACGGGAGGGACAGAAGGTAAGCCTTCACGCCTTGCGCCCCCTTCTGGAGTTAGCCCGTCGACGGCGGACTGCGACAATTCTTTGATGTGTGCCATTGATCGTAAAGGGGAGAAGCTTTAATCAAGAGGTTTTGTTCTTGTCTGTTCTTCCCACAGACATCGCCAATTGTACGAGAAAGAAATAATTTTCCTCGTATAATCCTGTTGACTAAGTCCATGCTCCTCCGTACGACGTCGCTTTGTTACCTGAAAACACAAACGTGAGCTAGCCGGCGGGTGTGTGCCGGAAACCTCTCCGATGCCTAAGTCAGAAAACTTGACAAATAGACAAAGCTCAATGTATTCAGAAAGCAAAATTGTATGTTGTGTTATGTTACCTCCTCCAAGGTGATGCTTGTGAGCTTTTATAGGTTTCAAGTGGCACAATCCTAGTAGGACTTTTATTCCTCCATGCAGAGTCCTCCTAGGATTCATACTTCTAAAGGATAATGCTTATCCTTTTACACCCCCCCACTGCTTAAACCAAGTGGGATGGTTGCGGTCGAACTACCAATTGACCGAAGTAAACTGGCTAAGCAGAGCCACAAGGTAGGCCGAACTATCCTTAGTTCGGCCCTTCCTCTTACTCCTCATCTCAGTTCTCCTTTGCATGAACCATGATATGTTGGGACCGAGCTACCGAGTAGCAAGGTCTTGACCGATCTATCCAGAATACGTCATGACCGGACTAACTCGGAGACCGGACTAACTCCAAGTTGTCCAAACCGAAGTAGCTTTACAATTCTTGAGCCGAAGTAACTTTATCTCTTCCGGCCGAAGTAATTTTATTTCTCTTGCGCCGTAGTAACTTCTCGGCCCATTTTACCCAGTCCGTCGTACTTTGGGCCATGAAGTCCATCTCATAGCTCGGCCCAATTTTCACCAAAAATTACCCTCTCAGCAGGAATAGAGAACTCCCGCCTAAAGTACTCGAGTTTGGTCGGGGTATCTACCCTATGTCTCCACATACCCATAACGTCGGCCTAAAGACAGAGGGCTAGGTTTCAGAAAGATAGGTGTTCTTAAGGGGTTATCGGGACCTCGGCGAAACCCTAGGTATATGCTGGTAAGGATTGTTTCAGTTTTCCCTAAAAATTGAAGGTTCTATAGACAAAGCCCAAACCTAAAACTATGGGGGCAAAGATTGAAAGAGGGCAGAGATCTGGCAAAGACACAAAAAACAGAAAACAAAGGCGAAATTTCAGAAACAAGAACAAGGATGGGCTATCAAGAACATGAAGAATACAGAAGTAAAAGGTCAAGAACAGTGGCAAGAAAAGTATTGAAACAATGCAAAAGATCAAAATATGAGTGAAATCATGGAATAGACACATCCAGATAAATAGTTCAGCAAATCAAAGGTTTGAACAGAGCAATAATGGCAGTAAGTAAACGAAAGCACATAGAAGAAATTGGGAATGAGAGGAACAGAGGCTTACCAGAACAAATGAAGCCGGGATGAAAGTCGCCGAAGTAAGGCAACGGTTATAGACACGACAAAACGGCGAAATCCTCGCTGAAATGAAAGAATGAAGACGGTTGCAGAGCTTGAAGCTGGAGCAATGGCAGATTTGGGAGAGAGAGAGAAAGCCAGAGAATCAAGTGCAAAAGTAAAGAAACGAAGAAAGAAAGTAAAGTTTTGTAAAAAACTTGAAACGGCGGCAAAACAGGGCATTTATTGTGCCTGGAGGAACGTATGCGTCAGACGGCGCAGACAGGTGGAAGACGGCTTACAAGCGCGTCACAGACACGGGCCAATGAAGATAGAACACATAAGAGGGACGGTTGAGAAGAGGTGCATGACAGCTCATGCGCGTGGGGGAGTTCGTTTGAGCTCTTATTCTCTGATGAAGGCATGTCGGCCTAAAACGAATGATCTCGGCCGAAGAATTCTCACGCCGAGGTACTGGAAGAAAATACAGATATAGGTCCCATCACCTCAGAATGCCGAGGTAATAGAACCTAGGGGGCAGTTGTGGGGATGTATTTTCTGAAATACCAACACGTGGCATGGTGACGCCGACGTGTCAGCCGAGGTGCCACGTGTCCTGGTAGTTATGCCGAGGTTACCTAAGCAAGGCCGAGGTGATCTCCGAAGATATCGGAATTCGAGATAAGCGGATAAAGGACAAGAGTCCTAGAGTAAAGAGAAAACTTTGCTGAGATAAGAATAAAACTTTTAGGGAGTTTTATCCTTAACTCTTAAGGAATCCAAAGTAAGGACTGAATTGGAGTCCATAGAAGTCAGGCTTCTAGTGGGACTTGGATTGAGTAAACTATAAAAGAGAGGCACCCCCGTGGGTCTAAAGTATGCAGTTTCATGCTTAAGCTTATGAGTTTAGCACTTGATTTATCTTTGAGAGATATACTGACTTGATCGTCGGAGTGTCCCTGGGTGGAAAAGCCACCGCCGGAGCCTTTTTCTTTCTGTTACAGGATTACTAAAGCCATCTATTCTGCCGGTGCTCTCCAGCTGATTACTAGGCGGGCAGTATGGTAAGAAAATCACCCACACATCTACTTATTAGTTTGATTCAACTATCTAACAAAATCTAAAATATTATTAGATATTTTCAATTTTAAAATTGAAAATATTATCAATTTTTTTTCATTTTTTTGTTTTTTGTTTTTTGTTTTTTGTTTTTTTTTCAGTTTTACACATCAATGTTCCATCACCATGCTCCTTTATAAATACAAAATTTTCAATTTTGCAAAAAAAAAAAAATAATAATTCAGTTTTTAAAATTTTTTCAATTTTTTTTTTAAAAATTTCTTCAATTTAAAAATTGATATTTTAAAGTTTTGAAAATCAAAATAAATATCAAATCATCATATTTTTTTATAGATAACTGTAAATGATGAACTATCATTATTTGAAGAGTAAGTCCGACTATTAAAATTTTAATGGATTTGAAGGTCCAAATAATAAGGACTTGATGGAGTACAAATTCATAAATTAGGACTTGTGTGTAAGTGCCCCATTCATTTTTAATGTTAAATATTATGCATTAAAATTTAACTAATAATTTTTACACTCCTTAAATTTTTTAAAAAAAAAAGGTAAAATATAGCTATATAAATATTGCATATTATAGAAATTTGGTGTGAATCATATATATATATATATTACTATTGCAATTAATTAACCATTAACTATTATGAATTAAAATATGACTGATAATTAAATAAATAAAATATAGCTAGGGTAAATTACACTGTACTTCAAAAATTATGATCTAAAAATACACATTTAACCTCCTTATACTATGTAGTGAAATACAAAAATAACAGATTCCTGCTAACTTAACACTGCGGGTGTAACACGCACTAAACTAGCATGTGTAATTCGAAAGGCAGTAGCACTTAAATAGACGTTTTTGCCCTCTTATTTTTCTTTTATTTTTATTTTTTGTTCTTCTATTCTTCTTGTTCCTCTATAATTGCACAGCAGCGACTGAACCACTCTCCCTTATCCTTCTTCTGAGCATGGCTTATCTCCACCTTCTCATATCTATTTGCTTCTCCCTCACTTCCTCCAACAACACAAGTCATTATGGGACCACCGCTACCTCACCATAGCACATACAGAACACATCCACTGAAATGGGTTATTCATTTGGAATAATTTATGATTCATATAAATTATAACAGATTGTGGTCATTCTAATGCTTCCATCATCCCAATGGATATTTTCATAATTCAATTTATGCCCACAGTCGTGACTCTTTGTTTGTACCGAATATGATATCCCAATGGGAAATTACCATGTGTCTTGTTAGTGACTAAAAGTGGATAACTTAACATTTCAAATGGTGACAAATTTGGTGGTGGATTTACTGCAATCATGGTTTTGATGGTGATAGGATCAAATCCCTATAAAAGGGGACATGATCGTGTGCTCCTTTCTCTCTTTCCTTGTCTAGATGGAGCACGAAAGACACTTTAGTTTGTCCTTATTGTAACGCATATACTTGATATTTGGAGAAATTCTATTTCCACACACCTAATTATCTCAGTGCACATCTTTTCTCAGTGCATACACTTAATAATTTGATTATTAATTTTTGTTCTCATTCTACACACTAATTATTCCAATCATACCCTCAACTCATATTTTGTACATACACTACATCAACCTTCTTTTCACACACCTATTCAAAATTGAAGAACAACGGTCTGCCCTATTTCGGTTCACAGTGAGGGAAACTCCATTGAAGAAAATGAAGACCGAAGACCCTCCATTGAAGAACCTTCATTGACACTAACTCCATTGAAGACCCTTATCCTCCATTCGACATTCTAGTTCCGAAAGCTGTTGAAGGTAACTATTACTTTGTTTCGATTTCGTTATCGCATTTGGTACCATTTCGTTTTCTCTGTTGAGTGCATTAACAAATTAGAACAAACCCTTGTTTTTTTCTTGAAGAGTTGTGATTTCGGGAATTCGACACTAGTTTTCCGAAATTCATTTTTTAATTCAACACTTGGTTTCCGAAATAGATTGATTTGTTTGACATTGTAATTCTGAAATATATTGATTTGTTCAACACTATAGTTCCAAATAAAATATAATATTTCAGCACTGGTTCTCAGAATTAATCGCAGGAAAAAAAAACTTCTACACAAAAAAACTAACCCTTTTTATTACTGCTTTTGCTATCACCAGACATATCTTTATTTGATTTTGAGTTTCTAATTGTGTAACAGATGAATTACAACTTACACGGTAGTGTCTATTGGGAGGCTTTGAAGGGAAGACGTGCTTTTCTGGTATTATGAAAGTGATAAGTGGTAAGGAAATGATTATTTCCTCTTGGAATTGGACAATCTCAATAGGGTCTGGTATTATTTGATAAAGGTTTATATTAATCCTCAATCACAACTTCTTGCATAAATGTGGGACCAGGCTATGAATTGATTGGACTTGCCAATGAAATAACTCACAATCTTGTATAAATCTGTTGTTATACATGATATTAAAAGTACAACGAATGGATGGACATCAAAAAGTGAAAAACACATTAAAACGACAACAACAAAGTAAAATAAAACAATATTAGAGTTGTTATGAGAGTATTATTTTACAAGTAATAAAACAGTATAGAATTTGTAGCAAGTAAAGTGAGAAACAATGGAAGAAGTGACAAATAATGAAGAAACTAGGGTTTATTTATTTATTTTATTTATACTCAAAATATGTAAATTGAGATCTTTTTTGTTTTGAAAAAATGCGTACAGAGAATATTTTGATATAATATTATGGGTGTTGGTGGATGTCCAGTATAGCCATTTTAGTTTAGGGTATAATTGTTATTAAAATAATATTTTATTAAGTGTGTGGATTGAGATAACTAGATGTGTGGAAATAGAATTTCCTCGATATTTGAATAACAAAAAGAAATTTTGTTATAAGGGCATCGTCGCTGGTTGAATGTGGCTCACAAATTTCGAAAAGCTGGCGCGCTTTTTGATGGCACTCTTGAATTCGAACCATGTCCAACTCGATTATCAAGGGCTAATGTGCTACGACAACTAGGGCCTAAGCCTAAGTTCAAATTGAATTCTACGTGTTAACAATCTAGCAAACGAAATAGAAAGGTGAAGGGAAATGAGGAAAATGAAAAGGACTCTGGTCATAATTGGAAGAAAAAGAGTATTTTCTTTGAACTGTCATATTGGGAGCATAATTTGATTCGCCACAATCTTGATGTGATGCATATTGAGAAGAATGTGTGTAATAATGTATTGTGGGCGATACTAAATGTTGATGGGAAAAGGAAGGACAAATTAACTACTTGTCGAGACTTGCAAGATATGGGAATTGGAAAGGCACTACATCATTAGAAAATGGTTTGGAACAAGTATTATTTGCCACCTGCATGTTTTGCCATGAACAACAGAGAGAAAAGTCTATTCTATACACTTCTGAAGAATATCGAAGTTCTAGATGGTTATGTATCCAATATCTCTCGTTGGGTTAACCTCAAACAACATAGCATATCTGGACTAAAAAGTCAAGACAACCATATACTCATGCAACAAATACTTCCAATAGCAGTGAGAAGTTTGTTACCGAAGAAAGTGGTTAAACCATTGATTGAGTTAAGAAATTTCTTTAGACAGTTGTGCTCCAAAACCCTAGAGGTAGATGGTCTAGATCATCTTCAGTTCCAAATTACTGTTACACTTTGCCATCTTGAGAGAAGTTTTCCTCCATCATTTTTCAATATAATGGAGCACTTGCCCATTTACCTAGCAAATGATGCGAAGATTGCTGGTCTAGTGCAATATCGATGGATGTACTTTGTAGAAAGGTGTGTAATTCTACTCCAATGTCCATTTTGTATATATTTGCTTGTTTATACTTGGAAGTCATACATGTAATTTTTTGTTTATAGGTACCTTATGACACTTAAATCATACATGCGTAATCAAAGTCATCCTGAAGGTTCAATTGCACATGGATACTTAGTCGAAGAATGTATGACATTTTGATCAAGGTACTTGCATGATGTCGAGTCAAAATTGCATCGACCATTAAGGAATTGTGATATTAGCGACAATCCTAAGATATTAATAGGACGGGCTTTGGGAAAAGGAAAAGGTTTTGTGCTTGATAACACAACATGGGTATAGGCTCATCGGTATGTGTTATTTAACACTGCTATGGTTGTCCCATATCGAGAGTAAGATAGACACAACTTTTGTCTCATCGTGGATTTATTTAACACTGCTGTGAACTGATATACGCACAGTCCGCTCGAGCGCAAGAGTTGACGCTCAAGCGTCAGACACAATAAGTTGTTCCGCTTGAGCGCAAGAAATGTCCGCTCGAGCGCAGGATACACACATTCAGTAGTTTTGCAGACAGAAGAATATCACTCGAGCACAAAAATGGCCGCTCAAGCTCACAGTCGCTCAAGCATAGAATACACTCTCCCAGTATTTTTTTAGGCCTGCAAAAGTATTGAGAGTTTGCAAAGCCCGCTTGAGCCAAGAAATGTCACTCGAGCGAAAGAGCAAAATTCCAGGCAACAAGAGTTGGGAAAACGAGCAACCAACCTATTCCAAGCACAATCACAACAATCCCAAAGCCAAGTTTAAGGAAAAAGAAGATAAGAAAGACATATCCAATAGTACGAAACCAAGAAACCCGTATCCAGATTATAACAAGGGTCGGGTCAAAATCGGATTGCTATAACCTACGTACATATATATAAGAGTGAGCTAGAGCCCAATGAATAACATCAAAGTAAAGGGTTTCATGAATGAGTTCCAATGCTTAATCATAATCATTTTCGTATCAAGTTCTTTACATAGAGGAATAACCTCTGGTTCAATACATGACAGAACGACTTCTGGTCCAACATATAACAGATGTACTGAACTGAACAGATCTTAACTTGACAGAATGACCTTGGGTCTGATTGATTACAGTTGTATCGAATTAATATAACGACCATTTGGTCAAACACGAAACAGATATCACATATTTTTTAGATATGCAGAACGACCTTAGGTCCATCTCATCAGATATATAGAACAACCTCGAGTCTATCATACACATTTGTACTCATCAATTCCATTTATAGATATCATGTTAATCAGACAGATGGGAAACTCATTCATATTCACAAAATCATAAGTTCAGAAAAACTTACCACAATAGAACATTTAGAAAGTAGATTATACAAAAAGTATCTTTACTAAGATATTACTCACAGTGATTAGATTGTTGTCACTTCTCCGTGAATCAACCTACACAGCAATCTAAACAATTGTCGATGGATCTAGGTGATCGAAACAACAAATTTTTTTATCGTATGGCTTCGTGAAGGAGAATTTGAAATCATATTTATTTTGTTCATCACGAGGCGGGTAATTTAATTTCTAAACCACTGGGCGTTCAGAAAGCTTTCATGGACTATTTCAAGCTACTTTTTTCAAGACCGTCGGCTAGGGCAGCTGGACTTTTGGATACAGGTTCATAACCTACCAATTTTAATATTTTAAGTGTTGTCAAGTGTAAGATTAGTTCTTCACATGTTGAATTGTTAGAACAACCATTTACTATGGAGGAAATTGAAAAGGCTATTTTTCAAATGGGCAAATTTAAGGCACCTGGGTCAGATGGGTTTATTGCGGGTTTTTATAAAAAATATTGGGTAGAGGTGGGTGCGTCAATTAGTGAGTCTGTCCTTAGTTTCCTTAATTTGGGGTATTTGCTTAAGCACATTAATATTAATCCCTAAGAAGAAAAGTCCGTTGACGGTGAATGATTATCGACCTATTAGTCTTTGCAATGTTCTGTACAAAATTGGCACTAAAGTTTTGGCTAATAGGTTAAGAGATATTTTACCAGACTTGATTTCTTTCAATCAAAGTGCATTTTTAAAAGGGCGATTAATTTCAGATAATATTTTGTTGGTACATGGGCTTGTTGAATGTATTAAAAAAAAGAAGGTTGGGCGGAGCTCAGTTTTTGGGTTGATATTGGATATGAATAAAGCATATGATAGGGTTAATTGGGAATTTCTGCTAGCTATGATGGAAAAAATGGGTTCTCTAGGATATGGGTTTGGATGATCTCACAATGTATTTCAACGACCACTTTTTTGGTTTTGTTTAATGGGACTGAATCAAATTTTTTTGAACCAAGAGTTGGCCTTAGGTAGGGTGATCCTCTATCGCCTTATCTCTTCTTGGTTGTAATGCAAGATTTATTAGATGGTTTTGAACATTTGTCGAATCAAGGCATTTGTTGGGGTATTGCTTTTGGAAGGTTTTCGCCTGCTATTTCGCACATGTTATTTGCTGATGATTGTTTCATTTTTCAAAAGTATGAAATGTCGGAAGTGTGGTGTTTATAGTGGTTTTTAAGTGCTTTTTACGATCAGTCGGGTTTGCGTATTAATTTTCAAAAATCTAAATTTCATCCTAGTCTGAATTTGCCTTCGAATGATAAACAGTGGATTGAGTCACTATTGGGCGTGAAAATGGTAGATGAGCCAGGGCTGTATCTTGGGGCTAATCTGGGTTTTAGGGGTAGATCGAAAGGTGAAATTTTCCAAGCTATAATTGACAAAGTTCAGCATAAGTTACAGGGTTGGAAATGTGAATTCTTGAATTTTGCAGGAAGGGAGGTGTTAGTCAGTCATGTGTTGCATTCTATTCCGGTTTATTTAATGTTTGTGTTTCAAATGCCTTCATCTTTTTTAGCGAAGCTGACATGTTTGGTTAGGAATTTTTTATGGAAGTCTAATTGTGAAATGGGTACATATTGGAAGAAGTGGTCCTCTGTTTGCTTGCCAAAGGAATGGGGTGGTTTAGGGTTTAGAGATCTTAGATGTTTTAATCAAGCTTTATTAGCAAAGCATGCAAAGCCTTGCTTTGTTATTATAAAATAGTATGGAAGAAGTTATGGAAGTTGAGGTTACCTCCAAAATGAGCTTTATTTATATGGAAGTGCCTTCATAGAATTCTCCTAGTCAAATGGGAGTTAAAAAGACGAGGAATGTTAGATGAAACAGAGTGTCCCTAATGTAAAACAAAGGATGAAACATTAAAACATGTGTTTTTTGACTGTTCATTTTCGCAAAGGGTATAGCGGGGATCAGCACTGGGGCTGGATTTTAGCATTGGGGTACAGGTATCCTTTTTTCGGTGGTTCAAAACATGGGTTGAGCAAGTGAAGGATGACATAGTCATTATTCAATCCGTTGCTATTCTTTGGGCTATATGGCGACAACGGAATGGTTTTATATTCAATCATAGTCCTAAGAGTATTAAAGACACAATTGAGGCCGTGAAAGACCTTTCAGTTTTGGCTATAAATGTTGCACATCATGGTCATTATGTTCATATTATTGATAATGCAGGTCCTGGGAATTATCAAGCTAACCTCCGTGTTTTGCAACAAGCACAAGTAAAGAAGCAGTCTACTGGTTTCTCTCCTTGGGTGATCATAATAGATGGAGCATGAAAAACATCTAACACAGGTGCAGGTATTGCTTGGGTGTGCATGGACAATGGGGTTCAAAATCTATATCAAAATGCTCCAGCTGTGAACCCAGTCCCTAGTCCATTGGCAGCCGAGGCAAAGGCATGCGTGGAAGCTCTAAAATGGGTGAAGGAAAATGCGATAAAAATTTTAACTATTCAAATAGATTGTCAAGTCTTGGTCAAGCTACTACAGAACAAAAGAGAAGTCCAAGATTGGCAAATTATGTCTATAGTTAGTGATATTATTAATTATAGTAAGGATTTTGAATATGTTTATATTTGTAAGGTCGGAACGAATGTAATCCAACCAGCACATATGCTGGCAACTGATATTATTAAGTTATTTATCTAACATATTTTGATGCTTAGTCCTAAAAAAAAAACAAAAAAAAAACAAAATTCAATTCTAACTTATTAAGTCATTTGTGAGGTTTAACTCATGTGTAACGCCCCAACTTCCAAGCCGTTAATAAATTAAATCAACCTCAAAATTAAAATTCTAACTAATTAATAACCTCAAAAATACAAATTGACTCCAAAATAATTGCACAAATATCTATAATTTATAATTTATACAAATCTTCAAAAATAATATATAGGGGTGGGTCCAAAAATCTCCAACTCAATAATCCTTTAAATGCTTCAACTCCAATTGCCACTAGATTTGCTCCACACCTGAAAATTAAATTAATTCGGAAAGTATACAATATGACAGGAATAATAATGCTCGGATAGAGAATAAATCAACAAGGATCTAACAATTTATGACATGGCACAAACGATTCGATTTAAAATACCAAGCAATTTACCAAATTGCACAGACAAGTCAACTCAACATATGATAATTTATCCAGGACCAAATACCCGGTCCTACTTTGTACATGATCAGTGACTGACCTCACCCACCTCACCCAAGTACAATCGCTTATCCAGGCTATTGGTCCAAGTTATTGGCAAGGTCCACTCAATCCATGTACGAAACATTTTCACGCCATTTAGCCAGACAAATCAACACTAACTACACAGAACAACTTCACATAATTTATCAAATGACTAGAATAATCAAACGTATCAACAAGAATGATTCCACATAATTTAACATATGACTACGTTAATCCAAAGGAGTACAAATGTGAAGTAATTAAGATAAAAAAACTCTTTGCAAAGAGATTTAGAGGAAATATATTGTATACCACCCAAATTACCTCAAAACAATTCCATGACCACTTGATGCAAAATCCCTCCAACACCAATGCTTTAATCATCTGCTATATCACCACAAATCTCCAAGGTTGTGGATCCAAAATGTATGTAAAGTTTAACAAAATCTATGAATCTCCTCTTGAATAAAATGCTAACTCTCACTCTAAATACTCTTAATCTAAACTCTAAATTTTTATAATTTAAGAGAGAACAATATGAGAGAGAGAGATATGGATGGACCAAGAAGAAGAATAGAAAGAAGTTGAGAGGATGAGTTCCAAATTATAGGCAAAACAAAGAGTAGCCTCAAGTAAACTTGGAGAGAAAGAAAGATAATTGACTTGTAGACAAAGAAAGGTTGCTTGGAGGGAAACAAAAAAACCTTTGCGTAGAGGGAAAGAAAAGAACCTTTACTTGGAACCCAAGCAAACTAAAATAAATAAAAGGAATGAATAATGATAATAATGAAATGGAGGTAAAATGAGATAAAACAAATAGAGAAAATAAGTTAGGTTCTTATCTAAAATCTCACCACCAAACTACCACCAATATTTCTCACTAAAATATTTATACCTAAAAAATACGGGATTTCACAATCTATCCCCCTTGAACAAATTTCGTCCTCGAAATTCACAATCTCTAATACTCCAAAATTTAATAACTACTAACTCCTTAAATAACATGCTTTCATTGCGCACTCTGATATAAACAACGATTTTTTTATTTTTTATTTTTACCTCAAATATCAATCATTTTTTTAACCTCAAATATTGAACCCAAATATTAATCACCCAACAGATTCCATGTAAGACGTAATCCCTACGCTCTGATACCATTCTGTAACTCCCCAACTTCCAGGCCATTAATAAATCAAATCAACCTCAAAATTAAAATTTTAACTAATTAATAACCTCAAAAATTCAAACTAGCTTCAAAATAATTACACATGTTATGAGAATAGTAGAGAGAGAAAATAATATGTATTGTATATATTCAATCTATCAATTACAATAGGAGAAGCTTGTATATATAGGTCAAGAAACCTAGGTGTATAGGAAACCTAAGTGTACAAGAATACAAGAATCCTAAGTATATTAGGAATAGAAAGAAACCTAACACCCCCCCCCCTCTCCCAAGCTCAAGGTGGTAAGGCAGATAGTAACTTGAGCTTGGCAAGAAGATCAGAGAAGCGTCCTGGAAAATGGGCTTCGGTGAAGAGGTCGGCGGTTTGCTTAGCAGAGGTAACAAAGAGAAGACGAACAGTGCCCCGAGTAACATGTTGGCATATGAAGTAGCAATCTATCTCAACGTACTTGGTGCGATCATGGAAGACATCATTATGTGCAATTTGAATAGCACTCTGGTTGTCACAATAAAGATTGGTGGCAAAAAAATGAGAAACTCCCAAATCAAAAAAAAGCCAACGAAGCCACACAAGCTCCTGAGTAGTGTCAGCAAGAGCACGATACTCAACCTCGGTACTAGAACGAGCAACAAGAGTTTGCTTCTTCCTATGCCAGACAATAAGAGAGGTGCCTAAGAAGAAGCAGAACCCAGTAGTGGAACGACAGTCAGAAGGATCCCCCACCTAATCTGCATCAGAAAAGGCATGAAGCCGTAGAGAAAATTGTGCAAAGTAGTGAAGACCATGAAACACAGTGCCTTTGAGATAGCGCAAAATGCGAATCAGAGCATCATAGTGTGGAGAACGGGGGCAGCCATGAATTGATTGACAATGTGAATAGCATAAGTAATATCGGGACAAGTAACCGTAAGATAAACAAGACTGCCAACTAGCTGACAATATTTGGTAGCATCAAACAATAGGAAACCTTCAAGAGGTGTAAGACGAGTCTGAGGATCAACAGGAGTAGTGGCAGTCTTGCAATTGGTAAGGCCGACATGAGCCAAAAAATCAGAAGTATACTTGGCCTGGGTAAGAAAGTAACCAAATGAATCTTGAAAAATTTCCAAGCCAAGGAAGTAGCTAAGCAAACCCAAATCTTTCATCTCAAACTGGCGACAGAGAAACTGTTGGAGACTAGAAATACCCACGAGGTCATCTCCAGTGATAATCATATCATCCATATAGAGGAGAAGGAGAATAGTACTACGCTCCGTCTTACGTATAAACAAGGTAGAATCATGGGCACTGGAGGAAAAGCCAAAGTCACAAATGGTAAAGCTGAACTTGGCAAACCAGGCACGCGGAGCTTGTTTCAAACCATACAAAGCACGACGAAGTTTGCAAACTTTGTTTGATAGAACAGAAAAACCAAGAGGAGGTTGCATATAAACTTCCTCAGTGACATCACCATTGAAGAATGCATTCTTGACATCCATCTGATAAAGACTCCAGTGGCGAACAGCAGCCACTGCAAGTAAGCTACGAACGGAAATAAGACGAGCAACAAGAGCAAATGTTTCTTCATAGTCAATGCCATACTTTTGAGTAAACCCTCGGGCGACAAGGCGAGCTTTGTAACGCTCAATGGAACCGTCGGAATGAGTTTTGAGCTTGTAAACCCATTTGCAACTAACAGTACTCTTGCCAGGAGGAAGATCAACCACATCCCAGGTATGAGTCTTATCGAAAGCCTGCAGTTCATCAGTCATAGCTTGTTGCCAAAGAGGATTAGAACAAGCTTCTTGATAGGAAGTAGGTTCATGAGAGGAAAAGGCAGTGGAACAAACAATATAATCACGGAGAAGAACAGAAGATTGCCTTCCCCGTGTGGAATGACGCCCTTGTGGAGGAGGAACCTCAACATTAGAAGGTGTAGGGCCATCAACAAACACAGGATCCTCAGGATGGACAATAGGCGTAGGCGGTTGTGAAAGCATAGAGCCAGAATCTCCATCAAAGTCATTAGAAAACAGGTCTATAGAGAGATCAGTAAAGATCGGTGAGTGGGTGGACTGTGGTAAGTGAAACTTGGAAAGTGTGGAGAACATTTTATGTTCCCAGAAGACCACATGACGGGAAATACAAAGTCGCTTGAAGATAGGATCCCAACAACGATACCCTTTATGTTCTATATCATACCCCAAAAAACAGCAAAGACAAGAGTAAGGTTCTAGTTTAGTGTGTTCGTGAGACTGAAGTAGAACAAAGCAAGCAGAACCAAAAACTTTAAGAGTGGTGTAGTCAGGAGGAGAACCATACAAGCGCTCATAAGGGGAAATATTAGCTATGACAGGTGTAGGTACACGATTTGTAGTGTTGATGGTAGTGAAAGCTACTTCCCCCCAAAACTGTTCAGGACAAGAAGATGAGATGAGAAGAGCCCGGGTAGTGTATAGAATATGACGGTGCTTTCTTTCGGCTCATCCATTTTGTTGGGACGTGTCTGCACAAGAGCGATGGGATAGGGTACCATTAGCCTGAAGAAAAGACAGAAATTCAGAATCCAAGTACTCTTTAGCATTATCAGAATCAAATATTTTAATAGTACGAGAAAACTGAGTGCGAACCATGGCAAAGAAATTATAATAAATCTGTTTAAGTTCAGATCGATTTTTGAGAAGAAAAAACCAAGTATAACGAGAAAAATCATCAACAAAAATCACAAAATATCTTGACCCCCCCATGGTCGATGTGGGGGAAGGTCCCCAAATATCTGAATGCACAAGATCAAAAGGAGCAGTAGACATAGAAGTACTGTTATTAAAAGATAAAGCGGGTTGTTTAGCAATTTGACAAGATAAACAATCGACATCTTCAAGATGGACATGACGTAACTGACCACTAGAAACTAAAGTTTTCAAACGACTAAAAAAGACATGTCCTAAGTGACAATGCCAAAGTTGTAAATAAGACAATGAAGAAGTAGATGCAACAGAGGAAGTAATGGGAGCAGTAGTAGTTGATGTGGGGAGAGCAGCAGTAGATGATTTATAAGGAATGCGAAGATGGGTAAGCTCGAACAGACGTTCATGCTTGCAGCCTATCCCAAAAATCTGTCTCGTCTGAGGGTCTTGCACCAAACAACCATTAGAAGAAAAGGTAACGGTTAGACCAAGTTCACATAACTGACCAACAGAGATAAGGTTCAAGTGAAGAGCACGAATGTGATAAGCATCAAAAAGAGACACAATAGAAGTAGAAATGTGGCTAGTGTGACAGACAGTCATATGAGAACCATCAGTAGTATGTATGATGGGGACAGAAGATGATGATGATATAGAAGAAAACATGGTGGAGTCAGAAGTCATATGATTACAGCTGTAAACGCGTCCCGCGAGGGGCCCCGCTACAGTTCGGACTCGATTTGTGTCACGGTTCTAAATCTGAACCAAAGAGTCCAAATCTGGCAAATCGTTTTGAGAAAACAGATTTTAGGAAAGAAGTGCCAAACATGGACTGCTTTGCCAGATACAGAGTCGCCACCTAAATATTTTTTATGGGGGAATTTAGGAAACCCTGACTCGGTGCCAAAGGCCACGTGTCCGTCATCACCGGAGTTGTCTCGGCTCGGGAGCTTGGGTACGATCGGGGAAGGTCAGCTATGAGCACCCCCTTTCGCCCGGTCCAAAGACCGGCCTCTACTAACCGTGATATCCTTTTTTTGAAAACGTTATATGTTCTTATTCCAATTGTTAGCCTAGAATTACTATGTTATGCGCACAGCAAACAAGTATAGACTAGATTGCCTAATTTGGAAACAAGCATTGCATATCCGTTTATCTTAAAAAACATTTTGGAATTTGCTACTCGCAAGTAGGCTAAAATACGGATTTCAACGAGTTTTTCCAACTCAAACAATCCAACCTTCATCCACAGGCATTCAAATAGTTTATCACATAAGCATCTAGTCACATGGTAAGCATGCTATCATGTTAACATTCACACGCATGTGAGATGCTAAAGCATAAATACTTACATCGTACTCCGTGCCAAAACAATAAACTAGTTAGCAAACATGCGTGATCCTAGTTCATGTTAAGTGCCTAATGCATCACATACAGAATGCAATTAGAGTAGGCTCGGCTAGTCTATAAATGACATGTGAAAATGCATAAGTAGCATGTATTCAAGTTAGATTTGAAATACTTATGCAGTTAGTATGATGCGCCGAGCCTAGTGCATGCAATACTGATAAATGATGCACGCATGCATAGCATAAGGTATGCTAAAGTAAACATGTCCTAATACTAACCATCAAAAGCAGGTAAGTAAAAGGGAGAAAGAAGTGAGGGTTGGAAGACATGCACACACGCACCCACACTTATTACAAATTTACTCTCACTCGGAGGGACCAAAAGAATAATACAGATAATTAACCTACAAGCTAATTAATTATTACAAATTGCCTAATTAGCTGACAAACTAACTAAGCTAGAAAAAATAATAAACCGCCTCGGGAGGAGAGCTCGATGCAATGCGTGCTCGGGTCTTGCTCGGAAGTGCACCACCATGCATAGGCTACCTCTGTTTTCCTTTCTTTACTCCTCTGGAGGCTGCCAAAACCTCAGGATTGCTTCTCTGGATATTGGGGAATGCCATCGGCTGGGTAGAATGCCCACCGGCAGTGGAATGTAATCACCGGCCATTGGTGAAGCTATCGGCAGAGGGAGGATTGCCGGTCGGCACTTAGAACTGCCGGTTGGCAGAAAGCTCCTGCAAAATCTGCAATTGACAGCAACAGAGGGCAAGGCAGAGCATGGCAATACAATTCAAGGCATATATGCACCAATCATGTCCCTTATCATGTTAGTGACTCAAAGGGACATGCTCCTTGGTTCTCGGACCATCAATCGCGCATTTCAATGCGTGATGGCCCAAGAGACCAAGTTATGCATTTCCATGTCAAATGCAATGCAAACAATCAAACCAATGGGGACTTAACCTCTATCATGGATAGTCAAGAGGCCAAGCATGCATGCCAATGCAATGCAACCTAAGCATGTTAACTAAGTGTGCAACATGATCATGCAAACAAACAATGTAAACATGCAAGCATGCAAGTTATGCAAACTAACAAGCATGAAAGATGGATGAGCATGCAACGACATGTGGGAATGGTCTTAAACCAAAATGGGCAGCTCTCAAATAGGCCCAAATCAGTGGCCAAATGCCATGGAAATGAGGGCCAAAACACATACAAGCATGTATGCACACAAGGTTCAACACTTAGGCACCAAAGAGCAACTTTTAAGTACACTTAAAAGAGAATAAACATGGATACATGGCATGCATAGAAAGCTCCGAAATCATGTTATAGAAGGTGCAAAACCAAGTAAACAAGACAAGCCAAGCATGCAACAATGGTCTAAAGCTCAAGGCAAGCCAAGGGGGATTACATGGTAGCTATACAAAGCAAAGCATTGATGCCTCAAATGACCAAAAACAGTCCCTTAGCACACTAAAACAAGCATAAAAGCTTCACAAAGCTAAGCCAAAACAAGTAAGCATAGTGGTCTAAATGCTAGATACATGTTGAGGCAATTTCATGGCATTACAAGACAAGTATGCTAAGCATGCATGGTGTGTCTAAACCAATTAAAAACAGTGCTATATCATGGCAAAATAAGCACAAATAACACTTAAGACATGGCCAACATGAACTTAAAAAAGGTGCTCACAGATGAGGCTAAAATGGCACTTTTTGAAGACAACAAGGAGAGGGGATGACCCTCTCCTTCTTAGGACCTTAAACCACCATCCTCACCACTGAAATCCCTCAAGATTTCAGTGGTGAGGAGGCCCAAACAAGGTGGTCCCGAAGTTCACCAAAAATAGCACAAAATGGGGCCAAACAAGGCCTAAGAGGGGGTAAACGACCCCAAACACAAAAGTGTCCTTAATAAAGTATCTTAAACACAAAAAAACAGAACTTTTTTATGTTATACACAAAGCTCATATCAGCAAGCAAGACAGACTAAAATGGTGTGCAAAAACGGAGAATAAAGAGGGAAAATGGGTTACCTTTGTAGCCAAAAGGGGACAGCAGCCTCTAGACCCAAAAATGCAACCCTCAACCTCTAAAAATGGCCTCCAAGCTCCTTAGGTTAATGATGGAGGTGTTAGGCCAAGAGTTGTAGTTCAAATGGCCAAAAACTAGACCCTTTTGAACCTTCTAACCAACACAAATGTAGAGAGAGAGGGAGATATAGAGAGGGAGTGATATATATGTGATATATTAGATTTTTCTAACCCTCTAAAGGGGAGGAGAGGCTCTCTTTATATAGAGAAACCAATGGGGCAAAGCTTCTCTTAGAAGCTTTGACCAAAAAGGCCAAGCTTCTCTTAGAAGCTTGGAGCAAAAGGGCCAAGAAGGCCAAGCTTCTTGGAGAAGCTAGACAAAAGGGTCAAGCTTCTTGGAGAAGCTAGGCAAATGGGTCAAGCTTCTTGGAGAAGCTAGACAAGGGGTCAAGAGGTGCAAGCTTCTCTTGGAAGCTTAGAAGGGTTCAAGCTTCTTGGAGAAGCTAAAAAAAGGGTCAAGCTTCTTGGAGAAGCTAAAAAAAAGGGTCAAGCTTCCTCAAGAAGCTAAAAAAGGGTTCAAAAGGGTCAAGCTCCCTCAAGAAAAGGTCTCGGCCAGGAAAAGTGGCAGATTGATCAGAAACAGTGGCCGGCCGACCAAACACAATGTCGACCGACCATCAATAGTGCCGACCGGCCATCACTAATGGCCGGTGGCAAGGAAACAAGGCCGGTGGCCTCAAGCCATGGCCGGTGAGGTGTGGGGATGGCCAACAAGCTATTTCCTACCCTCAGAAGCAAAACAATAAGTGTTTGGTCCAAAACCAGACACAAAACAGTCGAGTCGAGAGATCCTGAGGCAGGGCGCATAGCCGAGACCTCCGGGAACTCAAGATGAACACAAACATGGATAATCATCGAGTGTTCAAACGATGACGTCCAAATCTTGAGGACGGTCAAAAATGGGGTGTCTACAACAGCATGCGAAACCTAAATACTAGGGAGAATTTCCTGAAGTCACGGAAATAGCAGTAGAGGGAGGAGTACCGGTTTTTGCAAGCACCTGTTAGATGAGGGACTCAACATCATCCATAAAGAATGAAGGAGTAGCGGAATCAGTGGAGTGGTGAGTAGAAGAACCCTCAGAGGCAACAGCAGCAGAGCGAGAACCTTGGCCAGATTTGAACTGATACCTAGAACGAGAAGACCCTTTCTTGGAAGGGGCTCGAGGACAATAGCGTTAAAGATGACCGAGAGCAGTCTTATGACAAGTAAAGCATTCACAAACCTGGCACTGAACAAAAGAATGAGTGGCTGGCAGGCCACGATTGAGACAATACTAGCATGAACTAGCGGGCTGTGAAGATGAGGAACTCTGTGATGATGGCGTAGCAAGAACAACATCCATATTCTGAGTTTTGAGAGTCCCAAAACGAATCTCCTCTGATTATAGTTCAGTAATGGCTTGCTCTAAAGTGGGCAAGGGTAAACAATGGAGCAATGAAGCAAGTACGGGCTCAAAAGTGCTATGAAGAGCCATAAGGAACTGTCATAATTGCTGATGATTCTAATAAGTAATAAACAGCTATGTATCCTCAAAAAATGCCCATGGAGGCTCAGAAAGAGCTAGCTAGTCCTAAACAAATGACATATGGGATAAGAAGTCATTGATAGACTGATCGGGTGCCTGGCACATATGATGAAGAGTCTGCAACAGTTGATATTAATGAGCGTGGCCAGTGGTCTGATAACGGTCTCTCAAGAAATCCTAAATTGCTTTGGCAAGGGAAGTAATGTGAACATCATCCTGGAACCGGCCAAATCGGAGACAAATGGAGGGAACTTAGGTAGCTCGGAACCAGGTGATTATTTGATAATTCTTACTTTCCCATTCATTAAGACGGTCATCGAAGGCAGAGTCAGTCTCATTCTCCGTCTGGTTGGGTTTGAGAAGAGCACCAGTAATGATTCGCCAAAGACGTTTCCCTTTGATGAAGCTGGAGAGAGCTTGGGCCCAACTAACATAATTTGACCCATCAAGGATAACAAAAATAGAGTGGATGTGCTCGGTACGATCCATAATGCGCAAACAGGGGGAAAAAAAAGAAGACGAGACTGTGTAGAGGCTGATTTTTCCAAAACGGAAACCACTAGCGGATTCAGGAGGCCGAAAATAGTTGGGATATGGTCTGAACAGGCCAAAAACACACCAAAAAAGGTAAGAAAACAGCTGTTCAAACTGGGTGACCAGTCTGGTCAACGGAGGGCTGATGTCACAGCAAGAGGGTGACGTCAGCATGCGCGACACACGTTAGTAGAGAGTCGCACAGCGCATGATAACAACAGTAGCAACGGCGCGCAAGAAACCAGGGCTGACGTCAGAAACGCGTGGCTCATGTTAGCAGATGAGGCCGCGACGCACGATAGTGTGAGACAATTGCAAGAGGCGCGTGGGAAAACGGTACAGCGCTCGCCAAGCCTCTGGAGGCGCATGGAACGTCGGATGACAATGAGGCTGGTGGCGTTGGCTTCGTCGCGAAGAGACGAAGAAGATGGTATAGGATAATTGTTGAAACAGAAAAGGACGTGATACGTAGAAACAGAAGGAAGCAATCTGCCAGGAAAAATAAAAAAAACGTGATGAAAAAGAAAATGAGGCTAGGAAAAAAACCTAGGCTCCGATACCATGTTATGACAATAGTAGAGAGAGAGAGAGAAAATAATATGTATTGTATATATTCAATCTATCAATTACAATAAGAGAAGCATGTATATATAAGCCAAGAAGCCTAGGTGTATAGGAAACCTAGGTGTACAAGAATACAAGAATCCTAAGTATATTAGGAATAGAAAGAAACCTAACAACACAAATGTCTATAATTTATAATTTATACAAATCTCCAAAAATAATATATAGTGATGGGTCCAAAAATCTCCAACTCAATAATCCTTTAAATGTTTCAACTCCAATCACCACTAGATTTGCTCCACACATGAAAAATAAATTAATTCAGGAAGTATACGATATGGCAGGAATAATAATGCTCGGATAGAGAATAAATTAACAGGGATCCAACAATTTATGACATGGCAAAAACAATTCGATTTGAGATACCAAGCAATTTACCAAATTGCACAGACAAGTTAACTCAACGTATGATAATTTATTCAGGACCAAATACCCGATCTTACTTGGTACATGACCAGTGACCGACCTCACCCACCTCACCTAAGCACAACCGCTTATCCGGGCTATTGGTCCAAGCTATTGGCAAGGTCCACTCAATCCATGTACGGAACGTTTCCATGTCATTTAGCCAGACAAATCAACACTAACTACACAGAACAACTTCACATAATTTATCAAATGACTAGAATAATCAAACATATCAACAAGAATGATTCCACATAATTTAACATATGACTAGGTTAATCCAAAGGAGTACAAATGTGAAGTAATTAAGATAAAAACTCTTTGCGAAGAGATTTAGAGGAAGTATATTGTATACCACCTGAATTACCTCAAAACAATTCCATGACCACTTGATGCAAAATCCCTCCAACACCAATGCTTTAATCATCTGCTATATCACCATAAATCTCCAAAGGTTGTGGATCCAAAATGTATGTAAAGTTTAACAAAATCTACGAATCTCCTCTTGAATAAAATACTAACTCTCACTCTAAATACTCTTAATCTAAACTCTAAATTTCTATAATTTAATAGAGAACAATATGAGAGAGAGATATGGATGGACCAAGAAGAAGAATAGAAAGAAGTTGAGAGGATGAGTTCCAAATTATAGGCAAAACAAAGAGTAGCCTCAAGTAAACTTGGAGAGAACAAAAGATAATTAACTTGTAGACAAATAAAGGTTGCTTGGAGGGAAAGAAAAGAACCTTTGCATAGAGGGAAAGAAAAGAACCTTTACTTGGAGCCCAAGCAAACTAAAAATAAATAAATAAATAAATAAATAAATGGGATAAAAAATGATAATAATGAAATTGAGGTAAAAAGAGATAAAACAAATAGAGAAAAAACAAATAAAGAAAATAAGTTAGGTTCTCATCTAAAAATCTCACCACCAAACTACCACCAATATCTCTCATTAAAATATTAATACCTCAAAAATACGGGATTTCACATCATGCCTAAGAATGCTCGAAAAGAAATGAGAACGCAAATACGGATATAATGCAACTTTTCGAAATAAGCTGAAACAACACAATTGGTCGCTTGAGCGGACCACATGGTCTGGAAAAGTACAGGATGGTCAAAACGTAGGATCGACGATCACTCAAGCCAATGTGTGAAGAAAATTGAGGTCACTCGAGTTGACTATTGGTCACTCGAGCTATATGCAATGTTCTGCAAAAATACTGGAAGCCCTCATTGTGCGCTTAAGAGATGAAGCTGAATTCTAGATTTCCAAAACATGAAGAAAAATGCTCCAAACTCAATTCCAAAGAAAAAGATCTTGCATGGCTTGTCCAAACACTTAGAAATACTTTGAAACACATGAATGCATAGTCAATTTCAAACCCTTAGCTCAAAACTTCAAGAATTCTTCAAAATGAAACTCAAATCTTCATGCATGTTGAAATATTTTCAAATTCTTCTTCCACAATTCTCAAAGCATGAAAGTGAACTTCGAAACTCTATGAATCATGGATGCATGTATGATACAACTTCTAAATTCAACATAGATAACATGATTCATGCTCAAAATGATGAAACTTCACAAAATTATGCTTGTATGTATATGCCTAACTTCAATTTAACTCATTCTTAAACTCATTTCTTCCAAATTACTTGTATTAATCACAAATCCTCCATGAATTCATTAGCTAGGTAACTTGATTACATGAATTAAAGATCAAATTCTTCCCTAGAGTCTTGAATTTAGCTTGTTCTAGCAAAATCTTGAGTTCCTCTTCTCAATTCTTCAATCTTCTAACAATTTCTCCATGCTCTCAAGTTCTCTCTCTCTCTCTCTAAAACTTGAATACTCTCTCACTCTAGAATTCTTCCAGCAGAATTTTTGAGATCAAAAATGACTAACTCTCCTCTTTTTAACATATATATAAATGCAATTAGTTTAGGTTGCTAATTAAGGATTAAGCTAGTTAATCAGGACTGAAGCTTGATTAATCAAAACTTAATTTTACTAAACTTAAAATAATTTAAATCAAATTTCTCAAAAGGTTCTAAAAATTATGATAACCCAATTAGACTATCAATTTCAGTTCTAAAGTCACTAAGGCTTTCAATTTCAAATTTAGAACAAAAATCATGGCATATAATTCACCAAATGAACAAATATACACAAATTACACACCAAATACATAATTAGCATTCAATAAATAAATGTAAGTGTACTGCATGGTAGGGTTATCACAATATATATATGCTTTGAAGGGATATTATATATGTGCTTTGAATTGGCATCAATCCTTTGAAAGAAATTAAACAATTTTGTTTTATTCGTACTTCAAACACTTTGAAAACTTGGAACCTTTTGAAGTAGGTTGGTGTTGCATGCACTTAGAATCATTCAGAACCTCATATTTTCAAGGCAAAGCCAATCCAAACATGATTCACCTTAACAAGCTGTTACACATACTAGCTATTATGGACTAGTAACAAGCTTCGAAGGTGGTATAGAGGACCAAAAATCACCATTTTATGGTCAAAGTGTTTATAAATGACTTCGAAGGTCTTGCAGCAAAGCTTCGAAGGATCGAAATCACCCCTCAAAGGTTGGAGACATTAATATAAGATGAACATCATCTTTCGAAGATACTTACAACAAAGTTTCAAGGGGCCAAAACCTCCCTTCAAAGGTCAAGAGTGATGCTAGACGAACAAACTTTGCTTCGAAAATGTCACCACACGCTTTAACAAAAGCTTCAAGGGAAGACCTTTAGAGTTTCAAATGTGGGTTTTCAAAACTAACATGTGTTCTTCATAGATGCAATGTATTATACATCATGGAAATTTATGTTTGCATGCAACCCCAAATAACATCATACATTCAAAAATTCATTATAGGCCAAGTTAGGAACACTTGGCCAATCTATTTGACATAAACATATGTCCAGGAATATAGACATGTGACCTTGGAAGTGTAAACCACAAACAATTCTACATGTAAAAATAAATTTTTGGGTGGCCACTATTAGTAATGGACCAATATCATGCTCGGAGGTGTCAATAACATATGAAATCATGCTTCGAAGAAGTCAATAACAGGCCAAAATCATGCTTCAAAGGCACCCGTGGCATGCTTTATAGGCCTATGAAGCTTCAAAGTTGTTTTAAGGTAATATAAGAAGACTAAAATCACCAAAAGATGTGGCTTCAATACAAAAAAAATCATTAATATTGACATTAATTAGTAAATTACTTCGAAATATATAATGGTGTGGTAATGAAGTATGCCAACACATATGGCATGTGACTAGTCTTCGAAGGTATTTTTTTTATTAAACCAATGATTGTTTTTTTTTTTCATGTAAATCTTCGAAGGTAATATACTCAAACCAATAATTGGGTGAATACTTAAAGATCAAACCAAAAAATTGGTTTCTCATCTTCAAATATAAATACCAAACAAATTGATTTTGTGAATTTTACAAAAAATTCTTTTGCTTGGTATGAGCAACAAACTTGCTTAAAATACCATTATAACACCAACAAAGTGGTTTGAACCACATATTCGACCATTTTTATTAATATAATGATCATGTAATAAGTAGTCGCCACATACTAGAACATTCTCTCATCTTACAATATGCTTCTAAATTTCAAAGAGACGAACCAAAATTAGGCTATTTTAAACAACCAATTGCGTATTTATGCATGTACATATATATATATATATATATATATATATTCAAAAGTAATCTTACTTCATGATATGATTTGAAGTTTTATAAAGCTTTGAAGGTGAAGTAGTCAACCTCCAAAACAACTCTTGATGCTTTGAATCCAAGAGCCATTGTTCGACTACAACCAAAACACACATACTGTCATTATTTTGCACCTTTAAAAAAAATAAAAAAATAAAAAATTGGCCATCAATTTGAAAAGATAAGCCATTCTCAACCGCTAATTTAAATGCATAGCATTTTCCTAGCCAAGTTAATGCATTTTAAATGGCCATCTCCTGTTCTTAGTGCTTCGAACTCATAAGAACAATTTGTTAATTTTATTAGCCACGTCATCAAAATTATATTTTGGTGGAATCCACAAATCCAAAGTAAGTTTTGAACAATGAAAGTCATTAAAAAAGGGGGCTTTGAAAATTCAAACTCTGAACGTTGGGTTGTTCATCATTCTTAACTATGTTTGGCTTAAGAATATATTCTTCGGCCACTTGAATTTCATCATTTCTTGGCCTAATGAACTGTTTTTTCTATTTTAGCCATTAATGGCTTATGAATTTCTTCTGTAAACATGTGAGATTTCATCATTTCTTGGCCTAATGGGTTGTTTTCTATTTTGACCATTAATGGCTTATGAAAATCCTCCATAGGCATGTTGTTTCCATGGTTTGACTCTCTAAGAATGAGTTTTTCAACCATCCGAGCCCTATATGGAACACCATTTTAATCATATTTGGCTCAACAACATGCTTTTTATCTATGTTAGTTTCATAAGTTGGCTATGTAAAAACGGGTTTTTGACCCCCCGGGCCATTGATGAAATCAACTATTTTCTTTCGCTATATTCAACCATGGAAAATTTTTGAAAAAATTCATCAATTTCGGCCATTAAAGCCTCATTTAAAGACTTGGTAGTGAGAGTTGGCAACTCATCATTGCATTGGCGAATTTTCATATCAAGTTGAGGAATTTCTCCAATTAAATAGTGTCTTTTTTCTTCCACCAAATAACATTGTAATGGATGAAAGTTTATTTCATCGAGAACATGAATCTCTTCTTGAAGATCTAAAATTTTTTGTTTACGCCAGATTATTTCATTTAGGCTATTTGAAATGGATGAATCCAATTCATTTTTCATTTCTCACACTTGACGTCCCACTAGGCATGCCAGCAATGATTTCAAAATTGCCAAGTATAGAGAAAATAAAAATTAAAAGAATAAGGAGGGAGATGGAGAAAGATGATTGAGTGAACAATCAAAGTAATCATTAATTACCTCTTCTCCTATTCTTCGTAAACAAAGTGCATAAAATAAAGTTCAAGAAAGATAAATGACAAGAAGAATAGAAATCAATTGTCTTTGATTTTAGTTGGATCATTACACTGTAGCCATGAATGGCTATTTATAGGCAAAGACTTGTAGGAAAAAACTACCTAGTAACTACTCTATTCTTCCATCTCCTCTATTTCATACTCCATGATCTTCCATAGCTTCCTTCAACCTCCACTTCATGCTCCATGTTCTCCACTTTGTCCTCTATCATCTTTCCATGTGTGTTTAATACTTCATAATTTCTCATAACCTCCAAATAAGTAGAAGGGTGCCACATGTCCTGCAATTATATAAATAATAAATAATAATAAAATTATAGATTTATGGTGCCAACAGATATACAAACAAAAAATTCATACATAATTTCTATCTGAGCATTGCTATTAATCCCTATCTTTCTTCTTAGAACCCCCCGCGTTCTTTATTTTTTTTTTAGTTCCAATTTTTCCCAACCTAAAATTTCATTTTTACCCTCATTCCTAATCTTCTAACCCTAATTTTTCAAACCCTAAACCTAACCTCAATCACCTCCAGCAATATCACCATCTCCGACCCCCCCTTACCGTCGCAACTACCACTTCCTCTATCGCAATCAGCCACCACCTCCACCGACAAGCATCTTTAGCCCCTATTGCAAATCTAAATCAGAGAAGAGAGAAAGAGAGAGAGAGAGAGAGAGAGAGAGAGAGAGAGAAATTGATCTCTATTGCGTGCGCTGTGATCGCAATAGTAGTAGGGGTAGAGATCACGATTGTGACGTTGACCTATTCAGCATTGTGTTACTGAACCAGAAGGATTCTTTCAGCACTGTGTTACCGAACATTCAAGGTTCATTCAGCGCTATGTTGTCAAACCCACTCCACCATCGTGACCTCCCCATCCATTGCGAGAGAGAGAGAGAGAGAGAGAAAGATGAAAACCTAGGGTTTTCAAAAGAAGATGAAGAAGAAAAATGAGAAGGAGGGCAAGACATATTACCATGAAATCACTCGCCATATAGCCTATGATAGTGATTTTAATGGTGGCCATTGTTGATGGGTCTTTCCTCTTGCTCTGTTTCTCACTCATACTTTATTGGAATGCAAGAAAATAGAGAGAGAGATAGAGAGAGAGAGAGAGAGAGATAGAGAGAGAGAGAGAGAGAGAGTGTGTGTGTGTGTGTGTGTGTGTGTAAGAGGCCTGGGGGGTACCCATGCGCGTTAAACAATTTAGACCCTCAGTCTCTTTGATCTAGTCTCACGAGTGCAATGTAAAATGTAGACGAGAGTCTACATTTGGAAACTTTTAGAAAATTTATTTTATTGCAAAAACATTTGTCAGAAATGGACTGCATCGTCAGATCTCAGAGTCACTACCTAATATTTATTTTGGGAAAATTAGGAAACCCGTGACTCATGCCAAGGCCACTGTTCGTCGTAACCAAGGATACTTGGCTTGGAACCTTAAGTATGAAGGGAGAAGGTCATTAATTGAGCACCCCCGCTCACCCGATCAAGAGATCGGCCTTTACTAACCATGATATGATTTTTATTTCCTTTATGTGTTCATATTCCGATTATTTAATAAATCCTAAAAAAATTACTGTGTGAAGCATACAAGTATAGACTATGTCACCCACTTTGGAACAACTTGATTTCATATAGTTTTGAAAGAGTTTGAAAGATGTACAACCCAAATAAATTGAGTTTACAAACATGAAAAAAATTGACATCATTCCAAATTAAGCGACACGACCTCCATTCACTAGCATTCATACAGTTATATCAAGTAAACAAATAGCCACATGGTAGGATGCTAAACATAATAAGAAAATTATGTATAAGCGGAATGTTAAAGCATTACAACTTACATATTTACCGACGTCCCGTGAACAGCTACAAAGAAAAATTAGTAAAATATGCATGATCTTATATATCCTACTGCAATACATACACAAGAATGCTTCTAAAGATCCGTCTTCTAAAACATGACATGTGAAACATTGCAAAACATGAAATAGCGCACAAAATCATGTAATAATTAATTAAAGTGCGAAGATGCAAATTTAGTCGGATCTAGACATGAATCATGTATGTAAAAGCATGGATATGCATGGTATGCAAGATATATACATATGTATAGTTAGGGACAGTGATTAAAGAATAGGATAGACAAGAAGTGGGGATGGGGAATTATTACAACACTTTAAATATTACAAATCCGAAGGAGATGAATAAATATTGCAACACAATATAAAAATTCTCACAAACACTCAAAATAAAATAAACGTAAGAAAATAGCAGCTTTAAGTGCCTCAAAAACCATCGGAGGTTGATCTTCTTAACGTTGGAAGGCTGTCCGATTTTGCCTAGAGGTCGCGGGTATGGTCATGAAGGTCACGGGCGCGATGGTGTACTTTTAGGTGGCTACCCGACCAACTAACTGGCCGGGTAGCCCAGTAGGCTCAGCTAAACTCTGTTTTCTTAGATTTCCACAACAAAAATAGAACTAAAAACAATATATATGGGAGTCTCAACTCACCACTTTTAATTAGATTACAACAATATATAATATAACGAGAAATCAAAGCAAAAGAGCAAAATAAGTAAGAAATGCAATGGGTTTAATTTGACGTCCGATTGAACCCAACTCAATTTGATTATCTTGTGCCTCTTTTAGTCCAATTTTATTAGCCCTTTTTATTATTTTTCCATTCTTTAATCATTTTGTCCAAAAGTAATAATTACATCCACTAATGAAGAGAAGCGTCAAACAAGAAGTTTGTTCTTAACATGAGAGAGAGGTAATGCCCTGGTAATGAACCTCCAAAGAGATTAAACCATTAAGCATGGAAGGTCTTTTAGTCATGCTTAAAACAGAACTAAAAACAATATATATGGGACTTTCAATTAGATTACAACAATATATAACATAATAAGAAATCAAAGCAAAAGAGTTAAATAAGTAAGAAATGCATGAAAATGAAATAAATTGAAAATTCACCTTTTCAAGAAAGGATAAACTTCATGATTTCCAAAATTCCTTTTGATCACCCTCAAGTGTATGAATTATATTCTCAACCCTCAATTTGAAAGCTTGGAATTCTTGCTAGAATGATGGCTTGGAGGTGTATGTGGTGAAAAGTGATTATCTCTCTTGTTTTTGTTCACTTTTACCAATACCCACTCTTTTTCTTGATCAAAGCTACTGAAATTCAAGTATTTCAAAAAATTTGGAGGAGTTTTGGGTGTACAAAAGATAGAATTTTAGTTTATATGGAAGGTATAGGGTGTATATGGAAGATTGGAGTGTTTTTAGCTCAAAAACTCAACTTTTCTCTAGCTCAAATGTTCTCTCCTTAATCTATCCTCTTGCTCCTCTCAACAATGTGATGTATACATATAGGCTAACAAAATGGAGAAATGGTGGGCGACAAGGTGGAAGACAAGATAGAGCATAAAGGAAGATAATGGAGCTAATGAAAGACTAATGGAGCTAATGGGAGACAAAAGTGGAGCCTTATCTTCAATGGATCAAGCACTAGATAATGGAGACTGAGTGTATATGCATTTGGTGATGAATATATCAGAAAATGGGTCAATGGGGTGTCCCAACCGAACCAAAACCAAAAAAATGGAGTTGTCTCGGGCCGAGTCAACAAAATCTACCCTTAAGCCCGACTTCCAACGGGCATATCTCCTTTATCCAAACTCCATTTTAGGTGATTCTTGAGTCTAAATTAAAACCCCAAAAGTCTACTTTCCAATGGTGGTGGCTTTACATCTAAATTCTAAGTGTACAAAGAGATATGCCTAATTTAGTGAATGCTATTCATTTCTTTCTTAACAATTTGGTGCTCATCCGTTTCCTAAACCAGTTTTCTTCACCCCCTCCTATTTCCTTCAATTCCAAACCTATAAAGAAAATGCTTTTAAATATTTTTCAAAGAGTTCATCTCCTTTCCATTTATTTTCACTTTGTCCTTACTTGGTTTATTGAAAAGTGCAATATGTTAATTGAAATGGGAGCCTCGGAACATCGTAGAAACATTTGGAAAAATATTTTGAAAATAGGGTTTTAAGGTCTAAAATAGTTTGGCCAAAATGGGGCGTAAGGTTTTTTTGAGAGAAAACCAAATTCCATTTTTCTTGTTTATGATTTTGTAAGAAACACCTTCTTGTTATTCATCATAGGGTAAATCAAAAGAAAGCGCTCAAGTCTTAGGACCAGTCAAAATGGGATGTCTACAGAGAGAGAGAGAGAGCCCATATTAGAGAGAGAAGTGTAAGGGGGTCGCGGTGGTGAGAGATGGTGGGAGGGTGGTTGCCGGAGAAGGCTGCCGATCGGAAAGGAGTAGAGGTGGAGGTGGAGGTGGAGGTGGGGTTGGGGTTAGGGTTAGGGTTTGGGTTTGGTTTTGGGGTTAAGGGTATAGTTGGTATTAAGGCAGAGATTGAAAGAAAAATGGAGGAATTTCATTTTGCTAGCTGGGGGGTTCAACAAAGTGGGAGAGCTAAAGTAAAAAGGTATGGGCAAATAGTAGCTCTCTTTCTATACATAACAATGTGGCTTAATGTAAGTCATTCATTTTAAATCAAAACACACACAAAGATGACATTTATTTACCAAAATGGTATTGCCACACCATTCTTGTGTGACTTTTTGTATGAATTTTATGTATGGATAGCATTTTTGTTATAAAAATATCATTGTCACATCATTATGTGTAAATTTATATAATTTTTATGTATACAATTTTGTTTGTAAAATATTTTTCTACATATATATATATATATATATATATGAAAACTGAATGGCTCCATCTTTTTTTCCTTTTTTTAAGTATCAACCTTGCCACAATTTATTTTTAGGATACAACAATGAAGATTTGCTATATGGCGCCAAAATAAATAAATGAAATCTCTCTAAGAATCCTAAGATGTAGAGTAAATTTCATTTCAACACAAATTATTTCTAAAAATCAATCTGATAACTTTAAATTACTTTCCAAGTTGACCGGTATAGATGACAACGCACTGTATAAACTTTAAAATACATTTTCATGATCCATAATATTTTTGGTTAACAAAAATCCATACTAAAATATTGCACATAGACTTGACTTTTTGTTTTTGTTTTTTTGCTCTTCACAGACTTGACTTTGGGGATGCTTCGGTCACCTCAAATCTGTTTATTAGCGAAGCTTCTCATTTTGAATGGAATTTTTTTTTTTAATGAACAAAATGGAATTGAATGGGACCTATTATATTTTAAATGAAGTTCATCAAACTTTATTCATAGATTTTACAATATAATTTTCAAAATTTTCTTATGAACAATGTGGAAAGTCCAAATTATAGTTATTGATATAATTACTGAAAATGTGTACAAGGTTGGTTTAAAAAAGTGATTATTTTGTTTTTTTTTTTTTTTTTTTTTTTGTCTAAACATATAAGGTGAAAAAAATTGAAGTATCTGTGAATGACTTTTTGACTTTTTACAAATAAAAAAATATCCAAAAAAATAAAGAGAATGGGAAGTATTCTTTGACTTTTCTGCATGACTTTTTAAATTTTTTAATAAATTACAAATACACATCCTCTTAAGATTTGCTTAAAATACAGATAACTCCCTGTAATTCTAAAAATTACATCCCGTCTTTTGAAATTTTTAATCGCATAACAAATTATCTATTTTTTTAATAAATCATCAACTCAATTAACAGTTTTTAATAATATCGTAAATATATTTCAATGAACAATTTAGATAATTTTATTATTATATAATAGAATAACTAAAAATTTTAATTTTTTTATTAATTTTTTTAAATAAAAAATTCTGACAAAAATATATTTACTCCTATAATTTTTAAAATTATAAAAAAAAACAATTCACATTTTAAACAAAAGTGAGGAGATTTATTTGTATTTTACCTGAGATTTAACATCACATCAGATTCTTTGAATGAATTCCTATGGTTTGAATACTCGCCTATGGCAGGCTCAGTTTGATCTCGACAATAAGGTTTTACATCACACATCAAATTGAGCAATAAGATTTCTCCTCACTCATCAGATTCATTGAATGAGTTCATTTGGTTTGAATTATCACCCATGAGAAAAATTATTTCTTGGTCCAAGGGTACCACATGGTCATACCTCTGGCCTATCACAAACTATCATGGCCTCTACACCTAACACAAAATCGTGAATTTCGTTATTTTCACCAATTACAACACCTCTGAAACACTACATAATCGTACTCCAAGAGCACCAAATAACTTCTCCACCCATGAAGTATGTTAATATATAATGTATATATATAATGTATATATTAAATATATTAATGCAATCACAGCTAGTTATGCAATCACAGCTAGATATAGGATTAGAATAGGATTCTTCTACTTTCGGTTGCTTTCGGTCTCTTTTCCTTTTTATATGTTTTGTATCTCATGATGATGTTGTATAGCAGCTCCTATATAATGGAACATCTTCTTACTCTTTTAATACACATTGAATTATAGAGCTTACTTGCTCTTTCAGTATCACTCTCTCATATTTTTCATGGTATCAGAGCACAGGTATTTTGTCTAGTCTCTTCTTCCACTGCATCACATTTTCTGTTTGGCAGATTGTTGCCTAGCTCGTCCTTCTCTCAATTACAGATTGGACCACATCAGACCCTTCGTCTCCTCACGACGAATCCAACTCCACCAGATTCATCCTCATCCGACGTTTCACGCGCCTCCACGCGCCGCCAGAACTTTCAGCCACGCGCTTCCTCATTCTCAGACACGCTCTACGCGCCTCCTACACTTGTCCCGTGCTATTGTGCGCCACGGCCTCCTCTGCTAACGTGAGCCGCGTGTTTCTGACGTCAGCCGACGTCAGCCTTGGATGCTTTCGTGCGCCGCTTGTTCTCCTCTGCTATCGTACGCCGCGCCCTTCTCTGCTAACGTGCGCCACGCCTCTACAGTCGTGACATCATCCTGTTTGACCTTGTTTGACCAACATTGTTGACCAGCACAGTCAACTTCCTTTGACCGACCAATTTAGGGCCTTTCTGGTCATATTTTTGGGTCAGTTCACTCATTTCCCACTGATTTCGACCCTCTGAATTCACTGGTAACCTCGGATTTTTCAAATTCTACCTTGATAGTACTGCTTTTCCCTCATGGATCACCTGGACTCCTCTAACCACCCTATTTCCGTTGTTCTTGATGGGACTAACTATGTCTTATGGGCACAAGCTATGTCTGGGTTCCTCAAAGGAAAGAAACTTTGGCGCATCATCACTGGGGAGGTGTGCAAACCCATCCAAGCAACCACGGAATCCGCTGCCAAATATGTCAACCGTCTAGAGGATTGGGATAGTAAAAACTATCAAATCATCACTTGGCTTCGCAATACTTCTATTACATCCATCAGCCTTTAGTTTGGTCGGTTCCAACTTGACTCTGCTTTCTCTCCAGCCAAGGCCATCTGGGATTTTTTACAAGAACGCTATCAAACTACTGGCCTTGCTCACCAATATCAGCTTCTGAGTCATCTTCACCGTATATGCCAAGATACAACTCAGACCATTAATGATTTCCTCTCCCAAATGTATTATGCTTGGGATCAGCTTGCTCTTGCTGAACCTCCATGGGATTGTACTAAGGATGCTGCCTTGTTTACTACTTACCGTGACCAACATCGCTTGGTTCAGTTTCTCATGGCTCTCACTCCCTGTTTTGAGCCAATACGCGCATCTCTCCTTAATCGCACTCCTTTACCCACTCTTGAGCAAGCAATTTCTGAACTACTGTTCGAGGAAACCAGGTTTGGTACTCTCCATCCACACCCTGTGGACTCTGTTCTTGCTACTCCCCAGATTCGGAGTTCTCCTTCACCACCTTCACTGCAGAAGTCAACTCTCAGCAACTACTGTCACAACCGTAGTCTTCCGTCGACTCATCTTCTGGTTAATTGTCCAGTTCGTCTTTGTCGATTTTGCAACAAGACTAGTCCTGGTCATCTCCAGCAAGATTGCTTCCGCAATCCCGCCCGTGCCTCTCGCAATGGTCCTTCCACCGGGCATTTTTCCCGCTGCAACTCTCACCGTTCTGGGACTCCGTTTAATTACAGATTGGACCACATCAGACCCTTCGTCTCCTCACGACGAATCCAACTCCACCAGATTCATCCTCATCCGACGTTTCACGCGCCTCCACTGCCACCAGAACTTTCAGCCACGCGCTTCCTCGTTCTCAGACGCGCTCTATACACCTCCTACACTTGTCCCGTGCTATTGTGCACCACGGCCTCCTCTGCTAACGTGAGTCGCGTGTTTCTGACGTCAGCCGACGTCAGCCTTGGATGCTGTCGTGCACCGCTTGTTCTCCTCTGCTATCGTACGCCGCGCCCTTCTCTGCTAACGTGCGCCGCGCCTCTGCAGTCATGACATCATCCTGTTTGACCTTGTTTGACCAACATTGTTGACCAGCACAGTCAACTCCCTTTGACCGGCCAATTTTGTGCCTTTCTGGTCATATTTTTGGGTCAGTTCACTCATTTCCCACTGATTTCGACCCTCTGAATTCACTGGTAACCTCGGATTTTTCAGATTCTACCTTGATAGTACTGCTTTTCCCTCATGGCGCCTGGACTCCTCTAACCACCCTATTTCCGTTGTTCTTGATGGGACTAACTATGTCTTATGGGCACAAGCTATGTCTGGGTTCCTCAAAGGAAAGAAACTTTGGTGCATCATCAATGGGGATGTGTGCAAACCCATCCAAGCAACCACGGAATCCACTGCCAAATATGTCGACCGTCTGGAGGATTGGGATAGTAAAAACTATCAGATCATCACTTGGCTTCGTAATACTTCTATTACATCCATCAGCCTTCAGTTTGGTCGGTTCCAACTTGACTCTGCTTCCTCTCCAGCCAAGGCCATCTGGGATTTTTTACAAGAACGCTATCAAACTACTGGCCTTGCTCACCAATATCAGCTTCTGAGTTATCTTCACCGTATGTGCAAAGATACAACTCAGACCATTAATGATTTCCTCTCCCAAATGTATTATGTTTGGGATCAGCTTGCTCTTACTGAACCTCCATGGGATTGTACTAAGGATGCTGCCTTGTTTACTACTTACCGTGACCAACATCGCTTGGTTCAGTTTCTCATGGCTCTCACTCCCCGTTTTGAGCCAGTACGCGCATCTCTCCTTCATCGCACTACTTTACCCACTCTTGAGCAAGCAATTTCTGAACTATTGTTCGAGGAAACCAGGTTTGGTACTCTCCATCCGCACCCTGTGGACTATGTTCTTGCTACTCCCCAGATTCGGAGTTCTCCTTCACCACCTTCACTGCAGAAGTCAACTCTCTGCAACTACTGTCACAACCGCAGTCTTCCGGCGACTCATCTTCTGGTTAATTGTCCAGTTCGTCTTTGTCGATTTGCAACAAGACTGGTCCTGGTCATCTCCAGCAAGATTGCTTCCGCAATCCCGCCCGTGCCTCTCGCAATGGTCCTTCCACCATGCATTTTTCTTGCAGCAACTCTCACTGTTCTGGGACTCCGTTTAAACTAATGCCTGCTCAACGCACTGCTGCTGCTGCCTCAGAGGATTTACCTTCCTGTGTCCCTATAGACCCTTCCACTCCAGTCTTCTCTCAAACAGATGTCGAAGCCATGTTTCAACATTTTTGGCAGAATTCCGGTACTCCTCCATCTGCTGCTTTGTCTGTCACCGCAGGTAACACTTCCTGGTACTTTGACTCTGCTTGTTGTAATCACATGACCTTTGACCCTACTGTTTTTACTCCTCTCTCTTCTACTCCTCATGTTCCTTCTATCCATACTGCTGATGGGTCTCTTCTGTCTGTAAGTCATGTTGGTTCTGTTTCCACCTCTCACTTATCTTTATCCAATGAATATCTTATGCCTGCTCTTACTTTAAATCTTATCTCCATTAGTTAATTATGTGAGCATGGTCTAATTGTTACCTTTTCTCATACTGGTTGTTTGGTGTAGGACCCTCGGACGGGGCAAACTCTTGGGATAGGCCGTAAGCATGGACGTCTCTACGAACTCATCCATCTTCATGTTCCGGATTCCTCTCAGATCACCGCTCCTACCACTGCTACCACTGCTCCTCCTTTATCTCCTTTTTAGCTTTGGAACTGTCGTTTAGGCCATCTTTCTGTTGGTCGTTTAAAATCTTTAATTTCTAGTGGTCATTTAGGTCCTGTAAGTTCTGATGCTTTAGATTGTGTGTCCTGTCAACTGGCCAAACAACCTGCTTTGTCGTTTAATAAAAGTGACTATGTTTCTCTTGCACCATTTGATCTCATTCATTCTGATATTTGGAAACCCTCTCCTACTCTCACTATGGGCGGTGCACGCTATTTTGTTATTTTTATAGATGATTTTTCCCGTTTTACATGCTTATTTCTTATGAAAAATCGCTCTGAGCTCAAACAACTTTATTACAATTTTGCTGCAATGGTTAAAACACAGTTTTCTAAAACTATTAAGCTTTTTCGCTCTGACAATGCCATGGAATATAAAGATTTTGACTTTATTTCCTTCCTTCAGAGTCATGGTACTCAACCTCATCGTTCCTGTCCCGGTACGTCTCAGCAAAATGGACGTGCTGAACGAAAACATCGGCATATTCTCGACACTACTCGTGCTCTCCTTTTGTCTTCCTCTTGTCCGGAACATTTTTGGAGAGAGACAGCTCTCACTGCAGCTTACACTATCAACTATATCCCTACACCTGCCATTCATAATCACACTCCTTATGAGCGTCTGCATGGCACCCGTCCCCCTTACACCAACCTTAGGGTCTTTGGCTCTGCCTGTTTTGTTCTTCTCCAACCTCATGAACGTACCAAACTTGAACCCCGTTCCCGCCTTTGTTGCTTCTTGGGGTATGGTATTGAACATAAGGGGTATCGTTGTTGGGATCCTCTCTCCCAGCGACTTCGTATCTCTCGTCATGTGGTCTTTTGGGAACACAAAATGTTTTCCTCTCTCTCTCTCTTCCGTTTGTCCGTTCCTTCACCCTCTCTGTTTTTTACTGACCCTTCCACAGATCTATTTTCTGATGAGCTTACTCCAACGCCCCTGCCAGCCTCTCTCGAGATTTCTGATACGCTTACTCCATCGCCCCTGCCAGCCTCTCTCGAGATCGCCTTGCCTACTAGTCTGTCCCATGCATCTGTTCCCTCTAATAGGCCTGCTCCTGCTCCCTTGGGCTCCTCCCCTCCTGTTGAGTCTCTTCCTTACTCGTCTTTATGACTTTATTGTTGGTTCTACTGCTTTTTCTACTTATGAACCGACCTCCTATCGTGAGGCTCACTCTAATCCTCTTTGGCAGCATGCTATGACTGATGAATTACAGGCTTTAGACAAAACTCATACTTGGGACATTGTTGATCTTCCTCCTGGCAAGACTACCATTGGCTGCAAATGGGTATACAAAATCAAGACTTGTTCTGATGGATCTATTGAGCGCTACAAAGCTCGCCTTGTTGCCAAAGGCTTCAACCAAGAATATGGTATTGACTATGAGGAGACCTTTGCTCCTGTTGCTCGTCTCACCTCTGTTTCGCAGCTTGACTGCTGTTGCTACCACCCGCCAATGGGATCTTTATCAACTGGACGTGAAAAATGCTTTTCTTAATGGTGTTCTTCTCGAGGAGGTCTACATGCAACCTCCCCATGGATCTACTTATCCTTCTAATAAAGTCTACAAACTTCAGCATGCTTTATATGGTCTCAAACAAGCTCCACGCGCTTGGTTTGCCAAGTTCAGCTCTACTATTCATGAATGTGGTTTCACCTCCAGCTCTTATGATACTGCTCTTTTTATTTGGCAAACAGCTCAAGGGACCACCTTGCTTCTGCTTTATGTGGATGACATGATTATCATCGGTGATGATATCGATGGTATTCTTCACCTTAAACAGTTTCTTAGCCATCATTTCGAGATGAAAGACCTTGGTCCTCTCAGTTATTTCTTGGGTCTTGAAATCTTTCATGATTCTGCGGGTTTTTTTCTCTCTCAGGCTAAGTATACCTCTGATCTTCTCACGCGTGCTGGTCTTACGGATTGCAAGACTGCCTCTACTCCCCTCGAGCCTCAGAGTCGTCTTACACCTCTTGATGGCACTCTTCTCTTTGATTCTACCTTATATCATCAGCTGGTTGGCAGTCTTGTCTATCTCACTGTTACTCGTCCCGATATTGCCTATGCCATTCATATTGTCAGCCAGTTTATGTCGGCTCCTCGTACCCCTCATTATGCTGCATTAGCTTATATCCTTCGGTATCTCAAAGGCACCCTATTTCGTGGTCTTCATTATTCCGTCCGCTCATCTCTCCAGCTTCGTGCTTTCTCCGATGCTGATTGGGCTGGCGATCCTACTGACCGCCGCTCTACTACTGGGTTTTGCTTTTTCCTGGGTGATTCTCTTATTTCTTGGCGCAGCAATAAACAATCTCTTACCGCTCGTTCCAGTACCGAGGCCGAATATCGTGCTCTGGCTGATACTACTCAAGAGCTTCTCTGGCTTCGTTGGCTTCTTGCTGACGTGGGTGTTATCCCCTCTGGTGCTACTGACCTCTTTTGTGACAATCACAGTGCTCTTCAAATTGCTCACAATGATGTTTTTCATGAGCACATTGAGATTAACTGCCATTTTATTCGTCAACACGTCACTCGTGGTACTGTCCATGTCCATCTGATCTCTTCTGTTGATCAACCTGCTGATATCTTCACCAAAGCTCATTCTCCTGGCCACTTCGTTGACCTTGTCTCCAAACTCCAGTTGGTTGATGTTTGTCCTCCTTGAGTTTGAGGGGGGCTGTTAATATATAATGTATATATATAATGTATATATTAAATATATTAATGCAATCACATCTGGTTATGCAATCACAGCTAGATATAGGATTAGAATAGGATTCTTCTGCTTTTGGCTGCTTTCGGTCTCTTTTCCTTTTTATATGTTTTGTATCTCATGATGATGTTGTATAGCAGCTCCTATATAATGAAGCCTCTTCTTATTCTTTTAATACACATTGAATTATAGAGCTTACTTGCTCTTTCAGTATCACTCTCTCATATTTTTCAAAGTATATGCTCTGTTGTTTGATCACGTGAAAAATAAGATTTCACATCACCCATTAAACTAAGCAATAAGATTTCACCTCACACATCAAATTCTTTGAATGAGCTCCTATGGATCAACTTGCATATTTTATTTTTAGCAACGATTTAGACCACTAATTTTGGTGCTCTAATGGAGCACTAATGACATGACAATGAACAAAAAAAATAAAATAAAAATAAATCAAGATCAAAACATCACATCACTGTGAGTGGAGCCCACTGCCAACTCATTAGAGCTACCTTTAGAGTTTAAAATTAGAACTCCAAAGCATTTTTCCTTTATTTTCGATTGGGTTTTATCTGATCAGCATTTTACTCATGATTTTACAGGTCTTTGACTTTTATTTTCTTTATTTTTGTTAATTGATAGGGGAGTAATAAGCACAGGTCTTAAACATTCAGGAATTCAAAGTAAAATTTTATAATTTGAGGCCGTATATTTTTATATATCACTTAAAAAATAAAATTAATTTAAAATAGTTATTAAATAATTTCAAAAGGATAAAATCTAATATTATCTATATAATAAAGCAGGATGGTTTTTGAATTTATCCTACACACATTTGTTTTACTAGGACATTTGGACGACTCAGATCTATTCAAACTATAAAACAATGGCTGAGATATATTTTCCAAAAAATATCCTACATGTCATTTTCTATTTTCCCGTTTCTCTCTTCTACTTTTTCCTTTTCTCTGTCATCCTTCTATGATCTCATGATCCCACCTTCCTCACTCTTTTCATTTTACCTTTTTATTTTCTTCCATTTTTATTTTTCTCTCTATTTGTTTATTTTTTTTTATTTTCTCCTTTTTGTTCACTTATTTTTATTCATATTATATGGAAAAGTCTACGATTCCAGAATTAGTAGCCAGATTTTACTGTGTGCAGTGGAGATTATATTAATGAATTTTTTAGTCCACAAATTAAATGAATTTGAACAATTAATTATTTTTTTTAAATATATTGAATACCTAATAGACTTCGTAAATTTAGACCTCATATGAATCTTTAACATCTATATAATAGAGCATGACGGTTTTTGAATTTATCCTACACACATTTGTCCTACTAGGACATTTGGACGGCTCAGATTTATTCAAATTATAAAACAACAGCTGAGATATATTTTTCAAAAAATATCCTACATGTACATTTTTTATTTTCCCGCTTCTCTCTCTTACTTTTTCCTTTTCTCTCATATCCTTCTATGATCAAATGATCCCACCTTCCTCACTCTTTTCTTTTTATTTTTTTATTTTCTTTTTTTTGTTCACTTATTTTTATTCATAATATTTGGAAAAGTCTGCGATCCCAGAATTAGGAGCTAGATTTTACTGTGTGTAGTGGAGATTATATTAATAAATTTTTTAGTCCACAAATTAAATGAATTTGAACAATTAATTATTATTTTTAAATATATTGAATACCTGATAGACTTCGTAAATTTAGACCTCATATGAATCTTTAACATATTTTAATAAAGCATGACGGTTTTTGAATCTTCAACATATTTTTGTCCTATTACGACATTTGGATGGTTCAGATCTGTTCAACTTATAAAACAATAGCTGAGATATATTTTTCAAAACATGTTCTACATATACATTTTCTACTTTCCTGCTTCTCTCTCCCCCTCTCTCTCTCCCTCTCTCTCTCTCTCTCACACCCCTCCTTCCATGACCCCATGATCCCGCCTTCCTCTCTCTTTTCTTTTTATTTTTTTATTTTCTCCCGTTTTTATTTTTCTCTCTATTTGTTAATTTTTTTAATTTTCTCCTTTTTGTTCAATATATTTTACACATATTTCCATACAAATGTATGTATGCCCATAATACACTAGGACATTACGAGCGTACATACAATTTCCATATAATTATATAAACAAAAACAGTATTGTATGTATGTCTATTGAAATGGTATGTATGCTAGGCACATCTATCTATCTAACTATATATTACATAAGCAAAAGCAAGTTTTCGTTAGAAATTTTGTGAGAACTCCAAACTTTTATAATGAATTTGTGATTTTATCAAATTAAAAAATAAATTTAAATAGTGTTGGGATTATAATTATATTCTAATCCTAATATTATTTACACCGTACCTTCAGGCACAGGCATACGCTAGTTGTTTTATATTTGAACCACTTATGCAAAAAAATAAATAAATAAATAAAAATAAATAGTACACAAAAATCTAGAGTACTAACATTAAAAAAAAAAAAATGAACGCATAATTACTTAACTATTATTGTTCTTGCATTTCTAGTTGTAAAATTGAACCAAGGGCTCTTGGTTGAGATTCAATTAATTCTTCTACATTTTCTAGGAAATATGATTAAATAAATAATTCATTCCATAATTCAACAAGCAACTGTTAATTCAATTCTAGATATTTCAATTTTTAAGTAAATTAACAAACACTTGAAGTAGATATTTAAATGATACAAAATCTAAAGTCATCTAGAGAAAATATTAAGACCAAGGAAGTTTAATATCAAAATGGTTAATTTGTGACGTCGCAAGTCCTTTTAAAGCAAGTTGAGTATATTAATTTGAAATTTTTATCCCTTTTAATTTTCCTTGTTACCACTGAGCTCTTCAAGTCTGATGTTGTTACCAATTCTTTTCCTAGTGGTTGTTCATATACATCATAGTGTGTTCCGGGGTGTCAATATGCAACTTTGGGTGTAGGAGTGAATCTAGGAATGGTGGGAATCTTCTAAGGTTGTTTTTGTCTCACTTTTGAGTTGAGACCAATCGAGCAGTTATGTCATTCTTTCAGTTCTTGGTCCTGAAGTCTGAAATACTGGGAATGTGTGCTTTCACCGTTCGAGTAAAGGTTTCACCGCTTGAGCGATCTGTTTACAGAGAAGAGACATTCTGACAATTTGAATTAACTACTCGAGCGCAGGTTTCACCACTCGAGCAGTTTGTCTGAAGTCAGTTCCAAGAATTGTGTCCAATCACTTAAAAGTTGAGCCATTACACTTTCTCCTTCACTTTTCATTTCTCTCTCTCTCTCTCTCTCTATATATATATATATATATATATATTTCATTTTCTCACTTTTCTCTCATCTCTCTCTAAAAAACACCCACCAACCTTATTAAATTCTTTGATCCCTCCAAATCTATTGGAGCTTTGGCCTTCGTGTCTTCATTAATATTGGAGAGCTCGTCAAGAGCTACGTCGTATATGGTGAAGATTGGATTTTGACACTGTTGATTTTAAAGCTTTTCTCATCTTTTTTCCTAAAATTTGAGGTAGAAAGTTTCTTTGAGTTATATATATATATATATATATATATATATATATGATTTTAGCATGTCTTGCTTGTTTTGGGATGATTATCAAAATTGAGGGTTTGAGATTTAAAGTGTTGGGTTTTGGAAATGTTGAAAGAAATGATTTTCTTATGATATGGTTCAAATAAATTGTTTTGTGAACTTATGAACATTTGGACATATGTGGAGGAGGAGGAATGTCTTTGAAAATGGAGGAAAAACCCTATTTGAATAAAACCCTAGATTTTGGGAAAAAATGGACTTTTGTGAAGGACTTATGAAATTGTTAGAATTTTCTTCAAATAAATGATGAACTTTCACACGTTGCTATGTTGTTTAAAATTTCCATAAGATGGATGGGTTGTTTCGAAAAGTTATTGAATAACATGAGTTGCCTATGCTTGGACTATGAATTGAAAATGAATATTGATTGTGAATATGAAATGATGTCATATGTCACATGGCTATGGACTTTGGTTATGACTTGAGAAATGGAGAAATGTATTGAATATCATATTTCATATCGAACAAAAGTTAAGAATTGCAGAATGTTATAGTGAAGTCTCATAATTGCATCTCATTTCATTCATTTTGCATAGCTTTGAATATTGTTTATTATGGCTATGCCTTAGGAATTGATTTATTGTTTTGAGAAAACAATGAAAATCTTGAAATCTTTTGGAGTATATACATTTGGTAAGTCAAGATAGGGGATGTAGATAGTATTGTTTAAGTTGGCTTGAGTGTCCAGGGTGAAAGACTGAAAACACGCATGAATGAGGTACCACGTGCCTTCCAGTTAGGAGTCGGTAAAGTGGGGGATTGTTAGTGCTTGTTATGCCTACTTACAGAGACCAGCCTAGGGATTACCTAAGTCGTATTTATCACCTCGTATCTAAATTTTGAAATTTTTTTAGATAAGGAAATGTCTTTAAAAGAATCATTGCATATGATTTTCAAATGAATAAAATTTGTGATTTTGGAGCATGGCATAATGTTACATTCATGTATATACGACTGCTTAAACATATATACTTTGTGAAGATATTTCTACTGGGCTTTGTGCTCATCCTTAATGGATTTGTGAAGGAAAGAATGTGGTGATCTCGCCTAACTAAGGGCATGGGAAGTCTTTGGAGAGCACGAGGCTCTTTCTTTTGTTAGTTCTTATAACAAACTAAGGGCTTTACTTGTGTGGGTTTGATAACCACCTTTTGTGTAACAAGTAAGCCTTAGAACTTGTAACCCATGAGGCATTCTTTTGTTGTTATTTTATTCATTTTAACTATCTCATGTGCTATGGATTCAACTTTAAGGGGATTGAATATGTATTGCATGTGGACCCTCTTGTAAATCTCTTACATGAATAGAATACAATTATAGAGATTGATCACTTGAGTTAAGTCTAATATGATTGATTGAATTAATTAGATCAACCTTTATGTCAATTATTTGGGAGCATTATAGGTTAATTGGGTTGGAGAGAAGTTTGGTAAAGTGAAATCAATTACTTAGAGCCCTCCAATAATAAAAATAATGTTGTTTTTTGGGTTTGGCATGAAGCGACATAGTTGGGTTTTGATAAGTTAAAATCAAAGTAATGGAAATCCTCCATATATAAAAACATTTTTATTTTTTAGTTTGGTGTTAAAGGCTTAGAGTTAAGTGAGTTTTAATAAGTTAACAATCAAAATAATTGAGGCATTCAAGGTCTTTGAAGAAAAGAAAAAAAAAACCCTTAATATTATAAGAATTAATCCTACATAGGCTCTATTTTTTAGCTCAAATCTAGGGCCAAAGCGGCGGCTTTGCCAACTTAACCCTAAAGCTGGCCCTGGGAGTAATTATAAATATGAAAAATATTTATATTATCAGACAAATCAATAGCATACAATACGTAGAAAGTAAACAAAGCTTAACAACCAATAACCAAGCCTAACAATCACTATCAATTTCTATGAAGAGGAGTTTAATATTTCGCAGAAATTGAACCCATAATCTCACACTACAAAGATTTATAGTATTACACAATTGTTAAGTCAAATGTCTTGATTGTAACGCCCCACTTTTAAATTCATGGATATCATTACCAAATCCTTTGTTATATTACAATTTCAGAGATAACGTTTGAAACTTCAATACATTAATAAGGACAATTAGGTGAAGGTTCTCTCATTCGAATATATAATGAATGCAACATGAGTTACAATTGAATAAGTTGCTCGTAGGCTTACATCATTACATATAAAAGGAATGGTCCAACCCTTTTATAACAATGGCGTTCCGCCAACAAATAAAAGGCCCCGTAGCTAACAGATAAAGAAGATCCTTGATCTTGAAACACTTCTCGACGTTCACCTGAAAAAGGATTAGCAACGTGGGATGAACATAAAGTCCAGTAGGGATCCCAACATGATCTTAAACAATAACAACTTACAGATAACTATGATCATGAATGCTTAGTCTCATACTATATAAGTAATGTGATGGTTTATAACCAAAGAATATTTACATAAGTACTTTTCCCAAAATTATTCAATTCCTTCAACAATACAGACAATTCGCATTTCCTTTTCATTTCCTATTTTAAAAATATCTGATAACAACTATTTTGTTTTGGAGTTTGAAACATGTTCATAAATCTATGATTTCCTTCACATTATTCACAAACTAAATACATGGTCTACATTTTTTCCCAACATGTTCAAATTTACATATATACATCTAACAGGAAAAACGAAAACAATAAGCACCCCACAACTATCTACTTAACATATGAGACAACTCGATCTTCCTGAACCACAACCATCATAACGCATGATATACACAGGTACACTGAGATAATAATGATATATAAGCTATACTCTACTGCCTTAAGCACGGTAAGCCAAGAATATACCTTTCCATAATGAAATGTCAATTTACCAGACATAGGCTGGAAGGTAATGGTATCTCTACCAAGTTCTCCATGTGCTAGCTAGAAGGTACTGGTACTTCTCATTCTAAGCACAACCAATTCTCCAGGCGCTAGCTGGAAGGTAATGGTACCTCTTATTCTCAGCGCAGTATACATTACCAATCATCACAACATGTCAAAAGTACAACTAACGCAAGTGTAATGTATACACATAAACTATTCAATACAACAATGTAATCCTCCACTAATGACCAAGGACAAAACCTCTAAATGTATGTACTCAGCACACGTATTATAATAATCCAACTCTCATGAGATTTTAAATCCAACAATAACAATAGTAAAATAAAATATTCATAATCCAATCTCAAGTTCATTTATGAAATTCACATAGTGTTATGATTTCCTTCTTTCTTTTCAAAAATCAATTCTCTTATTTTCCAAGTTAACATACTCCAATCTTTATCCCCAATCCATTCTTTTCATTTCACAAAACTAAATCCATGGATATCAAGGCCACAACCCAATCAACTTAATATGATCAATTCAAGATAATTCCAATGCCATAGTTAATTCTCCCTTTTTGCTATTAACATATTTACAAAAACCATAATAACAATTTACAAACATTATTCAACTTTATCCCTTTTTAATTCACCATGTCAAAATATTAAATTACGATTTTTTCTCTATTTCAACATAAACATTTTAGACTACTCCCCAATTAACCCAAACAACAATCAATTTAACAATCTCATTCACAAATAACAAACCCTAGATCCCCTTTCATGATTTTCAAAGAAATCCATAACGGATATGATTTTTACGCAATAAAATCTACCACATATCTATCTATAGATGAGATATTGAAAAGGAGCAAAGAAATCCCTACCTCAAGTAATGAAGAGAAGAAGCCCGAAAATCCAACTTCAACGAAAACTAGATCCGCTCACTTTAAATGGAAGTTGTCGTCGAGCTCTACAGTTTGGTATATGGAACTAGGGATCAAAGATGTGTAGACATAGATGAAATCAAGGCTGAAAAGCTTGAAAACTCAAAAATGGCGGAAGAAGAGAGAAAATGAAGTGAAAAGTGAAGAGATTTGACCCAAAAAGTGACTTTTAAAGATATGATTCTAAACAGTTCGCTCGAGCGACAAAAGTTGTGCTCGAGTGAAGAATCGAGGCTTCCAGTATCTCAAACAATTTTGAAAAACAGAGCTGGAAGGGTCTATGGCTTGCTCGAGCGAACTACGCACACAATACAAATTTGCAAACTTCAAACAGGTATAACTCTCTCATCCGGACTCTGTTTATAGTCGTTCTTGTGCCCAAATTAAAGCCATCAAAGTAAGATTTCCAATGGTTCTAGCCTCACATCAAGATTCAAAGTGCGGAGAGAGAAAATGATGAAAGAGAGAAATCTACTCAATAATAATTATTCGAATTTGGAGTTTCTGATTCAATCTCACCCAACCACTATGGTAACACCTCAACCAAGGCTCAAATATCAACTAAGAAGGTTCTTAATCAAGATAATCAAAGAGTCAAATATAGTTCTATTATAACAGGAAGCACAGAGTGCTACATTGATTACATATCTTTGACTTGCATAGTGCTTTTTGTTTATGTTTTCTTCCATTCAGTGAAAAAAACTTCTAAGAATTTCGTCCACCATTGAGATTCTGTGAACTATGGAATTAACATCCCTCGCTAATATGCTATGTTGAATTTATGAGGTGCCTTGTATTTATTGTACACTCTGGGTGCGTTTGTTTAGACGGACTGGATAATGGGGGATTATAATTCATCGGACTATTAGTCATAGGATACATTGTTCTAGAACTATGTGGTTGGACTAAATTTGTATCCTATATTTGTTTAGTCATGTGATTAGATGTCTGGATTGAACTATTTTTAGTTATCCAATGTTTGTTTGGGATATTATGGAGAAGGATAAATGCTCAAATGACTATTTTATCTTTTTTAATTATTTACTAAGTAATAGCAATATTAAACATAACTTTAATATTTTAATTATTTTTAGCTAGATTAAATAAAAATTTATTTTATTTTATTTTTTGCACAATATTTTAATTATTTTAATTTATTATTTTCAATTAAATTAAATTTATAATTTATATTTTTTATTTAATATATAATTTTAAATTAACGACAATAAAAAATAATTTTATTTAATATATAAATTAAATTTTCAACAACTCAAAAAAATTTAATTTATAAGGCCATAATTTATAATTTATTATTTTTAAATAAATTTAATTTATAATTTATATTTTTTATTTAATATATAATTTTAAATTAACTACACTAAAAAATAATTTAATTTAATATGTAAATTTAATTTTTTAACAACACTAAAAAAATTTAATTTATAAGGCCATAATTTATAATTTACTATTTTTAATTAAATTTAATTTATAATTTAATTTTTTTATTTAATATATAATTTTAAATTAACAACGCTAAAAAAATAATTTATAAATGTTCAAAAGATTATTTTATCATTTTCTAATTGTTTACTAAGTAATAGTATGGAGGGTAAAATGGACATTTCACAAAATAATCCCATGGGATACCAATCCCATGGTTTCTATCTCACCTCCCCCCATGGGATAGGATAGTCTCATATTTGTGGGACTAATAGTCCGGGAGGACTATTAATCCGGAGCAAAAAAAATGAAACAAACAATGGACTATTAGTCTGGTGGGACTAATAGTTCAATCCCAACCCTTAATCCTTCAAAACAAACACACCCTCGAAGTATTGTAAGGGATTTTTTACGAAGGCAGAACCCAGGCCCTTTGTGAGGGTCCGGGGGCAACACCCCTGGCTCGAAGTTTTGGTGATATATATTGTTAATTTCGGGTACGGTTTCGTGAGTGTAACAAAAACATAGAGTTGCAAAGTATTCTTGTAATCCTTATTGCGTATAATGGATTTTGATCGTTTCTCCACTATGGACGTAGGCATCTCGTTGGACCACGTATATCTTGTGTTTGTGTGTACTTGTTCTTCTTGTTATTATTTCTTGTGTGATTTAATGACGTTCTTACATAACAAATTTAAAATTTGTTGAAGGGAAGAAAATGTAGAAGAAATGGAATGATTTTATTTTTTTAATTTTTTGTGGGTCATTCTATAAAAATTTATTTTTTTATTAATGGTTATTCAGTTTATCACATTTTTTTTCATTCTATTTCTTTTCCTTTTCCTTTTCCTTTACCATAAGAAATTGGGTGTTTGAAGTTTGTTTCTTTTTCTTTTTCTTTTTTAATGGCTTTTTTGTTGGCTTTTTTTTTATTTTTAATTTTTTTTAATTTCAAAAACTTCACATTTTTGGGTTCTACTCAACCAGATGGATCGATAAAGTAAATAATAATAATAATAATAATTTTGAAAAATAAAAGTCTAGAAAAAAACAACAACAAAAAACAAGCAAAAAAGTATTTGGCTCTTTCAACTTTTTTTTTAATTTTTTTTTTTTGAAAAAAAAAATACTTTTTAGATTCATTTACACAAGAGAGACCGAAAAAAATAAAAAATAAAAAATGACATAATTTTGAAAATATACTAAAGGAAAAAAAATTGAAAATAAAAATTGTGACTTTTGGCTTTATATCAAACACCATAGTATGAAAATCATTAACAACACACTGGTTTTTATTTTTTATTTTTTATTTTTTATTTTTTAAAATTAGTTAGAGATGATAATTTATAAATATCATGAATTACATCAAATAAATTATATAATTATGTTAAAAATATTCAACAATACATTTATTAAAATAATATATACCACAAAGCACGAGCCCTTACTAGTACTACACGCCAATTGAGAAGACTTGGACCTAAGCAACCCAAACATAATTCTTCTATTTATTTTAAGGAAAATGTTAGAAATCTTAAAAGATTTATCAAAATTTTTATCAAAGGTTTTACATAGGTGTGAGACTTATACCATATGGGTCTCATACGGATCCTACACCCATGTGAAATATTTGATAAAAATTTTGATAAATCTTTTAAGTTTCTAACATTACTCTTATTTTAATATAACCCAAGCATACTAACTTTTATTTTAATGTAATTGTTATATAATTTTTCTATTAATACAACTAACAAATGACTAATAAAAAAAAGATAAAATATTATTACTTAAACTTGTAAAGAAGCATAGTGTAATAATTAAGCCTTGTGGAGTTTAGTGTATATTTTTTTAAACTTATGAAAGGTTAGTGCAATTCTTTTCTTTTTTGTTTTTGCTGTAACAGTTTTCAAACTCCTCCTAAAGACTTATTGTAAATTAAAATCTTAATAAGCAAAAAACACCCTCTCTCAACTTTTAAATTATCAGTTGTTGTTTTTTTAATTTATTTAAACTATTTTTGTTTAGTAAGTTATAAACAGACTTTACACCAAACAAATTTACACAAACTCTAAAATATATATATACACAAACTCTAATATATATATATATATATATACTTACCTAAACAGCTCACATAAAAAATCAATTTTATTTGGTTGGAACAAAAAATCAATACAAATTATAATTGGATACAAATCAAATCATTTTTTCATCACTGACAGCAATATGAATATGACTGCACTTTCAATCAAAATCCACATTAAAATACTCTGCAAATCAAGGTTTTACTATTACTCAAAAGATTGACAATTCCACAAATATATTTCAGATGCAAACTGTAAAAACATGAAAAACAACAATTAAATTGTACTTGTCTTGGGTTTAGTGGTAAGTTTGGAACTAGCATGGAAGCGAAATGGATCCTACCTTAAAACTACAAAAACATGGCCGCCACATAACAGCATCAGCCTTTCACCATATCTAAAATATTCTTAGAAAATTATTACTGAAATATACTATTTTTTTTCTCCTTTTCCATTTTCTTCAAAACAAGACATAATCAGCAGAGCAAGCATCCAAAACTAGCAATCTAAGCCAAATTATATACCTCACAGCAAAGGGTAGATAAATAAATAACAAAGAGAACAAAAATCAAATTTTGAAGTGGAAATCAGAGAACGATAACACATAACAATTGACCCATCAAAATGAGAATTCTCAAGATGCCAAATGATTGACTTCAAAGAGTTGTCCTAATGAAATCAAGTGGAATGAATTTGGCAGAGGCGGCCTCTGTTTTGATAGAGCCACAGAAACTTGTCGCATTGTTGGTCGGCACTGTGGACTGGTGTGTAAACATGCCAACGCCAGCTTTGCAACAAGGACCACTTCTTTTTCCATACGAGTCCTAGGAATTGGGAGGCGCGAATCCAATATATCTTTCAACAATATATCATGAGCAGTGACTGGTGATGCGGAAACATATGTGATGAGATCACCCGGATGCTTCCCCATTAACACTTCCAGCATTAAAACTCCAAAGCTATAAACATCCAACTTCTCATTCACTTGCATTGTGTAAGCAAGTTCTGCCACAAAAACAAAGCTAAGAAAAAAAACGGATAGAGGCAAAAAAGGAAAAAGAAAAAAGTAACGACAGTTTGTTCATGGAAATTTAAGAAGAAGAAGAATAGTAAAAAAAGGCTTTGCATGTTGATTTGAATAGAAGTCATGCCATACCTGGAGCCGCATATCCAAAGGTTCCTGCAAACGAGGTCCAATTGGAAGAGTGAGGGTTTAGAAGTCTAGCAGTGCCAAAATCAGATATGTGAGCCACGTATTCTGAATCTAGCAGAACATTCTTGCTTGATATATCACGATGGATGACCGGTGGCAAGCAATCATGGTGCATGTATGACAAAGCATCTGCCAAACCACTAACAACATTCACCCTCTTAGTCCACTCAAAATCCAATGTTGTTTCGTCATTGCTCAATATCTTTTCCAAGCTCCCTCCTTCCAAAAACTCATAAACTAAAAATGAGTGCTGTGGATGCGAACAAAAACCATAAAGCTTTATGATATTACGATGTCGTATCTCTGTCAATGCATGAATCTCACTTGTAAAACTTCTTAGGTAGGCCAACTCACCGTCTTGTGAAGAGTGAAGTTTCTTCACAGCAACAATCTGACCACTTGGCAACTCAACTCTATAAACAGTGCCACATCCTCCCACGCCAATGCAGTGTCTGGCATTAAAGCCCTCTGTTGCTTCAATGATGTTTTCATAGACCATTTTTCCATCATAGCTCCATATTGCAAACAAATTTTCATTATTAGCTCCTTCAGGCTCATTTGCTATGTTTCCCACTCTTTTCCGAAGGACTAGAAAACTCCCAATAGCCCCAAGTAATAAAATTCCCGAAACAGGAACTAAGACCAAAAGCAAAATTTTGTTGTGCTTGTTACCTTTAGCCCCATTGCTTATGTTTGGAGAGCATGGCATCAAACCAGTCTTATTTCCACACAAACCATCATTACCCACGTATGCCTCAAATGGAGCATCTTGAAAGGCTTTGGTGTTGGGCAAAGGACCTTCCAAGTGATTGTAAGATATGTCAATAGATGTCAAACTTCTCATCCCATTGAAAGAGGACGGAATGGAACCAGACAGACTATTGTGGGAAAGATTTAATGTCTCTAAGATTTGCAATTCCCCAATCGGTTGTGGAATCTCACCCGTCAATGAATTGTTTCCAAGATCAAGAGTTTGAAGAAATTGCAATTTGCCTATTTCAGTTTGAATACCACCGCTGAGAAGATTTTCGCTTAGATTTAAGTTCAGTAGCTTTACACACTCCCCCAATTGACTTGGAATTGAGCCACTAAGTTTGTTTGTTGCCAAGTTTAGATTTTGTAGATTGGATAGGCTTCCCAATTCTGCTGGAATGTTGCCTGAAAGTCTATTATTGCTCAGAGTAAGGTCAAACAATAAGTTCAAATTTTCCAAATTCTTAGGGATCTCCCCAACTAGATTATTTGAAGAAAGGTCAAGCACTTGTAATTGAGTTGCCCCTCCAAGCTCCGGCAATATCTTTCCAGAGATTTTATTTTCAGAGATCTTTAGGCTAGTCAAATTGTGGCAGCGCCCCCAGTTTTGCGAAAGCTCACCATAGAAATTATTATAGCTCAGATCGATATAAACCAAGTTGGGGAGAAACCCAAAATCTTCTGATATGTTCCCTGTGAGTTGGTTTTGTTGAAGCCTAACTTGAGTTAAAGACTTGCAATTTTTCAAGCTCTTCGGGATTCTGCCTATTAAGTTGTTGTTTGATGCAACCAGTTTTGTAAGTGATCCACCAAGGCATATATTCTGAGGTAGAAAACCTGTAATTTTGTTATCATATATATCAAATAACTGTAAATGTGTAAGGTTTTCAAATTCTGGAGGAATGGAGCCGGTGAGTTTGTTCCCTAACAAGCCAAACCATATAAGAGAGTTTAGCTTTCCTAACTCAGGAGGGATGGAGCCAGATATTTGATTTCTACATATAGAAAGATCTTGGAGGTTCTTCAACTTCCCAATAGTGGAAGGGATGTGTCCAGTGAGATTGTTGAAAGAAAGATATAAAAGTGTTAGGTTGCCTAAGTTCCCAATAGAAGAAGGTATTGAACCCGTGAGATTATTATTTGAGAAATCAAGCTCATTAAGAGACCTTAACAACCCAACTTCTTCAGGGATTGATCCGGAAAGTTGGTTTCGATATAGATATAAATCGGTTAAATTACCCAAATACCCAATAGAAGAAGGTATTGAACCCATGAGATTGTTCTCTCTCAAATTGAGGTAACTAAGAGACCTTAACAACCCAATTTCTTTAGGGATTGATCCGGAAAGTTGGTTTTCACGAAGGTATAAAGCGGTTAAATTACCCAAGTTCCCAATAGAAGCAGGTATTGAACCCATGAGATTGTTAAAGCCCAAACTGAGGTTACTAAGAGACCTTAACAAACCAACTTCTTTAGGGATTGATCCGGAAAGTTGGTTTCCACGAAGGGATAAAAAGGTTAAATTACCCAAGTTCCCAATAGAAGAAGGTATTGGACTTGTGAGATTGTTTTCTGAGAAATCAAGCTTAATAAGAGACCTTAACAACCCAACTTCTTGAGGGATTGATCCGGAAAGTTGGTTTTCATATAGAAACAACATGGTTAAATTTCCCAAGTTCCCAATAGAAGAAGGTATTGAGCCCATGAGATTGTTTTTTGAGATATCAAGCTCAATAAGAGACCTTAACAACCCAACTTCTTGAGGGATTGATCCGGAAAGTTGGTTTTCAAACAGGTACAAAATGGTTAAATTACCCAAGTTCCCAATAGAAGAAGGTATTGAACCCATGAGATTGTTTTCTGAGAAATCGAGCTCAATAAGAGACCTTAGCAATCCAACTTCACGAGGGATTGATCCAGTAAGGTTGTTCCCTGACAATGAAAGAACAAAAAGAGACCTAAGCATCCCAACTTCTTGGGGTATGGGTCCAGAAAGTTGGTTGTCGAAAAGGTGTAATTTGGTTAAATTGCCCAAATTTCCTATAGACGGAGGTATTGACCCTATGAGGCTATTAGACGACAAAGAGAGATCAAAGAGTGAATTGAGATTTCCTATTTCTGATGGAATTATTCCTGAAAGATGATTGTTGGACAAGCTAAGATTGGTGAGTCTCGAAAGGCTACTAATCTGTGAGGGGATGGTGTCGTAGATTGAGTTGTTGTAAAGTTTAAGACTGAGGAGATGATGAAAGGAAGTGAAGCTAAGATTGGAAAGCGTACCTCTCAAACTAGAACTCTCAAGGTCTATATGGGTGACTCGACCAGCCTTATTGCATCCAATTCCAACCCAATTGCAATGACTGCTTCCATTCCAAGATGACAGGAGAGATTGACTATGGTTGTCAAGGCTAGCTTTCCACATCAAGAGAGCCATTGCTTCAGTTTGTTCTTCTCCAACTTTACTAGTTGCAGAAGAAGCATAAGCAGTAGAATTAGAAGAAAAGACCAATGCAAGGATCTTGACAAAGACAAACAGGACATGGAAAGGAATAAACTGGTTGGAAAACCTATTTGCTAAGGCTGCCATCGTTGGTTTGTTACTCGAAGCTATTAGGAGTAGTTATTGGGTGGAGAGATTATGAGCATGAAGGTTTTGGGTGCATGGAGAGGTATTTATAGATAGAAAATGCAATACATACGTTTAAAAAAAAATTACAAAAAAAATAAGGAAAGAAATATGTAGTGGACTGCCCACCCAGTTGCTTGGAGAATAGTTATTGGGATTAAAAATTCTGATGTTTCTCATTCCATGTTTTGGTTTGAATACTCACCTATGAAGTATAGGCTCAGTTTGATCAACTGAACAATAAAATTTAATATTCAACTATGAAGTATAGGATCAGTTTTATCAATTGAGCAATAAGAGTTAACATCAGATCAGATTCTTTGAATGAGTTCCTATGGTTTGAATACTCACCTATGAAGTATAGGCTCAGTTTGATCAACTGAACGATAAGATTTCACATCACAAATCAAACTGAGCAATAAGATTTCACCTCACACATCAGATTGTTTGAATGAGTTCCTATGGAATAACTTGCATACTTTATTTTCCATTGGATTTTATCTGGTCAGCATTTTACTCATGATTCTACAGATCTTTGACTTTCTTTTTTTTTCTAGTCAATCGATAGGAGAGTAATTTCAAATATGAAAAGTATTTATATCATTAATTAGAAAGTCAATGAAGTCTAACAACCAATAACCAAGCCCAACAATCACTCCGAATTACATATAATCTATATAATGGGGGAGAAAATAAACCACCACAAAAGGGTATCAAATTCCTCTTTGTAGGAGTTTGAACCATCAGCTTCACACTACAAAGGTTTGTGATATTACACAACCCCTAAGCCAAATGCCCTGAATACATATCTTTGACTTGCATAGTGCTTTTTGCTTATGTTTTCATCCATTAGGCATAAAAAAAACTTTCGAGAATTTCATTCACCATTAAGATTCTGTGAACTATGGTATTAACATCCCTCCAATTGCCTTAGACACTGATATCCTATTTTGAATTTAAAATTTGTTGAGGGAAGAAAATGTAGAAGAAATATAATGACTTGCTTTTTTAATTTTTTATGGGTAATTGAATAAAAAATGAATTTTTTATTAATGGTTATTCAGTTTATCATCATTCTTTTTCATTTTGGTTCGGTTTGTTTCGACGTCAAAAATATTTTACTCATTTTTCGGTTGAACAAAAAGTAATTAATAAAATATTTTTTTAAAAAAATATTTTTGCATCATTTCCTCAAAAATGACTTACCTTAAAAAATTATGTAAGTCAATTTTTACAAAGTTGACTCTCACTTTTCAATACATTTAGTCTTTTCAAATAAGTATCTAAACTCACTAAAAATCATAAATGACACTTAATTTTTCTATTAATACAATTGACAAATGACTAATAAAAATAAGATAAAATAGTGTATGAATTAAATTTTTAAGGGGGATTTTTTTTAAGGTCCCTGATATTAAGAATTTATAGCATAAAGGACACTCAATATTTTCATAATGTCTAAGGTCCCCCAACATCAATCCAGAGAAAATTCGATCCAGAGAAAATTCGGTCCAGAGAATTTCTCTGGATGTCCAGAGAAATTCTCTTTATCCAGAGAAAATTCAGATAGTCCAGAGAAAATTTAGACATCCAGAGAAAATTCAAATGGTTCAGAGAAAATTCACACAATCCAGGAAATTCTGCATCATCGTGCATTTTATATGTTCTCTTACAAATATCTTTTCATGAAGGGTTGCTATCAAAATTCTGTTTGCTAATCCTAGTGCTCTTTGTAGATCAAGTCCAACAAGATGAGGTGGTTGACAGTAAGATCTTGCCATACCTTAGCATAGACAAGAAAGAGAAGAAGTCATTCCCTAGACTTCCAGAGAAAATTCAACTTCAAAGAGAAAATTGGTCCAGAGAAGAATTTCTCTGGACTTTCCAATTTCTCTGAAATTCCCTAGAATTCCCACTGTAAATTTCTCTGGCCTTCCATTCTCTCCAGAGAAATTTCCCTTCTCTCTAGAGAAATTGTAATGTGCTTCATCTTGTTTGAATATGCTATATTGTTGATATTGATTCAAAATTTCTACAATTGTTTGGGAAATTCCTATCATTTTCTTTGAATGAATTCAATAAATTTTTGTTGTACTTATCTACAAATTTTCCAGGGTATATCTATCCTTACCTAATTCCAATGGAGAGTGGGAAATATACTGAAGGCTAGAGAAAAAAATTTCTCTGGAGAAAAGGGAAGACCAGAGAAATTTGCAATGGAAAGTCTAGGGAAGGTCAGAGAAATTTAAAAATTTCTCTGAAAAGTCCCTGCACCAATTTTCTCTGTGAAGTCGAATTTAGCAAAATCAACAATTATTACCAGCTCTACAACCTGAATTCTGTAGAATCAAATATCAATTATTGAATATAAGTAGTCTCGATAAGAAGAGTGGGAGAAACTTACTAGTTATGAGATCAAAAAAAGAGGTTCTCCCAAAATCCAAACCAAGTTGGAGGAGATTTCTATTTGCTTGTTTCAGGTCTGACAAAATGTTCCATTCCGTACATGAGTTTGTCATTGACAATGGATAAATTCTTAAATTCTACTGAAATGATAATAGTAAATCATTTTTTTTACAAGAAATCAGTTGACTCATATATATGCACATTATCACAATTCACAAACACAATAAAAAGAGTGGGATTCTACTGGAGAGAAGGGTACACATCATCAATTTCCTTCTTCCCAAGTCCGACCCCTCTCTCTCTCTCTCTCTCTCTCTCTCTATATATATATATATATATATATGTATATTTATACAATCAAAAAATATTTTCCATATATATGATTTTAACTTTCGAAGCACTCAACAGAACTTTCAACTCCAAATCGTCGAGCTCCCAACACAACCTCTACGACGCAGCGTCGATTGGATTGTTCTGAAAAGTTGTCAAGATGTTCCGATTCACCTCTTCGGAAGAAGCAATGATAAATGAGATAGGACGACTGGCTCTGTGAGTGGCTGAGCTGACTTGATGTTCCGCCGGAGATACCGACGGGACGCCGCAAAGATCGTCGTTCACGATGGTGATTCCAACTACCTTCGCTGCTACTCTCATGGCTCCACCCCTTTCCATGGTTGCGATTGATCGAAACCTAGAACAAAAAAATATATGTAACGATTTTATAATATTTCATAGAGTCAAATTTCTCTGTGATATATGAATGTGGGAGCTGAAGGACCTTAGACATTACAAAATAATATTGTGGATCTCTTCCATTACTAAAAATGGGAGAGGGCCCTTAGACTAATTTTCCCAATTTTTAAATAGCATAATATAATTATATTATGCTTGTGGAGTTTAGTGTATTTTTAAAACTTGCCAAAGGTAAGTGTAATTTCTCTTTTCTGTTTTTGATATAACAGTTTTCAATCTTTTTCTCAAAATTTATTGTAAGTTAAAAACTGATAACCAGAAAACATAAGCAAAAAAACCCATCTCTCAACTTCTAGATTATCAACTTTTTCCAATCTATGTAAACATTTTTTGTTTAATCAGCTATAAACAAAAGTTACACCAAATAATTTAACACAAACTCCAAAATATATATATATATATATATATATATTTATAAACAGCTCAAATAAAATAATCTCAATATCTTAGGAACATTTTCAATAATTTTTTCAACAATATTACAAACACAGAAATTATCAAGTTATAATTGGCTCCATTTTTTTTTTAGTAGACAATAAAATTCAAACCTCAAAATTTCTTTTAAAATAATTCATATATTATTCAAGATATCAGTTTAGTGATCGCTTCCTTAATTGAGAAATAACAAAAAATTACAATTTGTTTTTTGTCGGTACGAAAAATCAATATAAATTATAATTGGATACAAATCTAACTATTTTTTTTAGCACTGACAGCAATATGAATATAATTGTGTTTTCGATCCAAATCCACATTAAAATGCTGTGCAATTCTAATTTTTACCATTACTCAAAGGATTGACAATTCCACAAATATATTTTAGATAACCAAATCAAACTAAACCATAAATTCTATCAAATGGGGTCAACTACATGAATCATTCTTTTCCATTCGATTCTATCTAAGGACATATCGTTAGTCAAATTAAGAAAATTCATATCTTTATTTACTACCCTAACCCTTGTCACTCTAGATCTGCCCCTTCTCCTAACACTTCTATCTATCATCACTATATCGCATCTCTTCACTACTGTCTTTGTTGATCTCCGTTGTATATGACTAAACCATCTCAATCTATTCTCTCTTAACTTATCTTCTATCGATACTACTCCTACCCATCCTTGAATATACTTATTTCTAACTCTGTCTTTTCTAGTCTTGACACGCATCCACCTTAAACATCCTCATCTCAGCAACACTCATCTTACCTACATGTTGTTTCTTAGTTGCCCAATATTTCGTCTCATACAACATCGCTAATCTAATAGTCGTTCTATAGAACTTTCCTTTTAGTCTAGTGGGTACTCGTTCATCACATAGTACCCTAGACGCACTCCTCCACTTAAGCTATCCTACCTTAATTTTATAAATCACATCCACTCCAATCTCCTCAACCGTTGTGATAATTAATCCTAAATAATGAAAATATTCACTCTTTGGTAGTGCTTGGTTCTTAATTTTCAATTCTCCTCTATTTTCATTGTTACTGTTACTAAAATTACACTCCATATACTCTGTCTTAGTTCTACTTATCCTAAATCCTTTAGATTCAAGTGCTTCTCTCCAAGTCTCCAACTTAGTGTTAACTTCTTCTCTAGTCTCATCTACTAACACGATATCATCTATAAAAAGTATACACCATGGCACAACATCCTTAATATTTCTCGTCAACTTATCCATAACTAAAGCAAAAAGTTAAGGACTTAAGGTTGATCTTTGGTGTAACTCTATAGTAATTGAAAATTCACTTGTCTATCCAATAAGCAATCTAATAATGGTCACCACACATTCATACATATCCCTAATCACATCGATATAATATTTTGTCGCTCCTTTCTTCTCTAACACCCACTACATTATATACAAATATATTTCAGATATCTATACTATTATATAAAAATAAGAATAAACATTGCCAAACTACAACAACTTAATTGTAATTGTCTTGGGTTTAGAGGTAAGTTTGGAGCTACCATGGAAAGAATGACAAGGTTTAAATCCCACCAGCTAAGCATCATCAGCCATGTGAATGGAAGAATCCTATAAGAGTTTTTGAATCAGTTTGGTAAAAAAAAAAAAAAAAAAAATTCAAAAACTAATTTAGTGGGGAAATTTTTTTAAAAAACTTATTATTTTCATTAAAAATATATATATTTCTTAGGGATAAAAGATTTTTGTTTAAATTCAAAAATATCTTTTTCTGTGTTTATTTTTTTGAAACTAATTTTTAATTTTTCAAAAATAAAAAAATTACAAAGTAACAGGAATTGCCACAGAGGTGAGAATCCTATGTTCCCAAATACCACTCATCGAATGCATTATCAACCATAGGATTTTTTAGGATCTGGAGACACAAAAATCTCCAGACACAAACACATGACTACCAATGCATTGAGACTGAAAATTTTGGGGATAGAAACTTGACTATTTGATGAATTAACTTGTCCAAGTGCAAACAAGGCAAGCTATCAGAGCCCCATTCTGCCTGGTTCATAAAAGAGAACTAAAATAAATAAATAAAAATAAAATAAAATAAAATAAAAGAAGATGAGAATAAGAAGAGCGTACCGTTGCATTGGATATTCCTTAATTTGCAATGGCAATTCACCCACATATTAGAACCCACTCCCCCAAAGCTGCACTCGAAACTGCGGTCTTTATATTTCAACGAGCAGATACATAAAGCTAAAGACTGAAAAGAGGTAATACACAAGTCCAAACAGCGCCATTTTCAATAATAATTTCATGAAAATTTTGATTCTACAAAGGGAGACTGAACATTGGAGTTAAGAATGAAAGAATGTGCTACTCTAGAAAGTGTACAATACAGTTTGTCAACGTTAAATAAAAATAATAATCCTACCTTAAACTACAAAAACATGGCCACCACATAACAAAATCAGCCTTTCACTATGACTAATATCCCTATAAAATTTATCACTCAAATGCACTATCTTAGTCCACTCAAAATCCAATGCTTTTTTTTATTTTATTTAAAACCACACATAATCAGCAGAGCAGGCATCCAGAACTAGCAATCGAAACCAAAATTCTGTACCTCACAGCCGCTCTCAAGCAGCTAGCTGCCTGCAGTGCTATGTGACCTCAGTATTTCAATGTCTTTTAGACTATGAACACAGAATGAAAATCAAAATTTCAAAGTAGAGATGGGAGAACAAAAACACAAAACAATAGAGGAAAATGAGAATTCTCAGGATGTCGAGCAGTTGACATCAATGAGTTGTCCTAATGAAATCAAGTGGAATGAATTCTGCAGGGGAGGACTCTGTTTTGATAGAATCACAGAAACTTGTCGCATTGTTGGTCGGCACTGTGGATTGGTGTGTAAACAAGCCAATGCTAGCTTTGCCACAAGGACCACTTCTTTTTCCACATGAGTCCTAGAAGGTGGGAGGCGTGAATCCAATATATCTTTCAACAATATATCGTGAGCAGTGGGTGGTGATGAGGAAACAGATGTGATGAGATCGCCCGGATGCTTCCCCATTAACACTTCCAGCGTTAAAACTCCAAAGCTATAAACATCCAACCTCTCATTCACTTCCATTGTGTAAGCAAGTTCTGCCACAAAAACAAAGGCATAAAAATAGAGGACAAAGAGAAAAAGGAAAAAGAAAATAGAAAAGACAGTTTGTTCATCAAAATTTAAGAAGAAAAATAGTAGAAAAGGCTTTGCATGCTGACTTGAAGAAAAGTCGAGCCATACCTGGAGCGGCATATCCAAAGGTTCCTGCGAATGAAGTCCAATTGGATGAGTGATGCTTCAGAAGTCTAGCAGTGCCAAAATCAGAGATGTGAGCCACGTATTCTGAATCTAGCAGAACATTCTTGCTTGATATGTCGCGATGAATGACCGGAGGCGAACAATCATGGTGCATGTATGACAAAGCATCTGCCAAATCACTAACAACATTCACCCTCTTAGTCCACTCAAAATGCAATATTTCTTCATCATTACTCAATATCCTTTCCAAGCTCCCCCCTTCTAAAAACTCATAGACTAAAAATAAGTGTCGTGGATGCGAACAAAAACCATAAAGCTTTATGACATTACGATGTCGTATCTCTGTCAATGCACGAATTTCACTTGTAAAGCTTTTTAGGTCAGCCAACTCCCCATCTTCTGAAGAATGAAGTTTCTTCACAGCAACAACCTGATTACTTGGCAACTTGGCTTTGTAAACAGTGCCATATCCTCCCACACCAATGCAATGTCTGGCATTAAAGTCCTCTGTCACTTCAATGATATTTTCGTACACCATTTTCCCATCATAACTCCATATTGCAAACAAATTTTCATTAGTTGCTCCTTCAGGCACATTTTCTATGTTTCCTACTCTTTTGCAATGAACCAGAAAAATCCCAACAACCACAAGACATAAAATGCCCAAAACCGAAAATATAACCAAAAGTACAACTTTGTTATTCCTTTTCCCCATAACCCCATTGCTCATTTTAGGTGAGCATGGCAGCAAACCAGTCTTATTTCCACACAGACCATCATTACCTTTATATGCCTCAAATGAAGCATCTTGAAAGGCTTTGGTGTTGGGCAGAGGACCTTTCAAGTGATTGTAAGATATATCAATAGATGTGAAACTTCGCATCCCATTGAAAGATGATGGAATGGAACCAAACAGACTATTGTGGGAAAGATTTAATATCTCTAAGCTTTGCAATTCCCCAATCTGTTCTGGAATCTCACCTGTTAATGAATTGTTTCCAAGATCAAGAGTTTGAAGAAACTGCAATTTACCTATTTCAGTTTGAATACCACCACTGAGAAGATTTTTGCTCAGATTTAAGTTTCGTAGCTTCACACACTCCCCAAGTTGCCTTGGAATTGAGCCACTAAGTTTGTTTGTCGCCAAGTTTAGATGTTCCAGATTGGATAGCTTGCCCAATTCTGCTGGAATGTTTCCTGAAAGTCTATTATCGCTCAGTTTAAGGTCAAACAACAAGTCCAACTTCCTAAAATTGTTTGGGATCTCTCTAGCTAGATGATTAGAAGAAAGGTCAAGTACTTGTAACTGAGTTGCCTCTCCAAGCTCAGGCAATATCTTTCCAGAGATTTTATTTTTGGAGATCTTTAGGCTAGTCAAATTGTGGCAGCGCCCCCAGTTTTGCGAAAGCTCACCATAGAAATTATTATAACTCAGATCAATATAAACCAAGTTGGGGAGAACCCCAAAGTCTTCAGATATGTTCCCTGTGAGTTGGTTTCGCTCAAGTGTCACTCGAATTAAAGGCTTGCAATTTCTCAAGCTTTTTGGGATACTACCTATTAAACTATTGTTTGATGCATACAGATGTCTAAGTGATCCACCAAGGCATATATTCTGCGGTAGATGACCTGTGAGATTGTTATCAGCTATATCAAAAAATTGTAAATCTGTAAGGTTTTCCAATTCTGAAGGAATGGAGCCAGTGAGTTTGTTCCCCAACAAGTTTAGATAAATAAGGGATTTCAGCTTTCCTAACTCAGGAGGGATGGACCCAGATATATGATTTTCAGCGAAAGCAAGAAATTTGAGGTTCTTCAATTTCCCAATTGTTGAAGGAATGCGTCCTGTGAGTTTGTTGTAATAAAGATACAACACTGTTAGGTTGCCCAAGTGCCCTATTGAAGTAGGGATTGATTCAGAAAGTTGGTTTTTAAAAAGGTGCAAAATGGTTAAATTACCCAAGTTCCCAATAGAAGAAGGTATTGAACCCATGAGATTGTTAGACCCCAAACAGAGCTTACTGAGAGACCTTAACGACCCAACTTCTTGAGGGATTGATCCGGAAAGTTGGTTTTCACAGAGGTGCAAGATGGTTAAATTACCCAAGTTCCCAATAGAAGAAGGTATTGAACCTGTGAGATTGTTTTTTGACAAATCAAGCTCAATAAGAGACCTTAACAACCCAACTTTTTGAGGGATTGATCCGGAAAGTTGGTTTTCATAGAGGTACAAAATGGTTAAATTACCCAAGTTCCCAATAGAAGAAGGTATTGAACCTGTGAGATTGTTATACTCCAAACAGAGGTTACTGAGAGACCTGAACGACCCAACTTCTTGAGGGATTGATCCGGAAAGTTGGTTTTCATAAAGGTACAAAATGGTTAAATTACCCAAGTTCCCAATAGAAGAAGGTATTGAACCTGTGAGATTGTTTGTTGACAACTGGAGATCAGTGAGACATCTTAACAATCCAAATTCTTGAGGGATTGATCCAGTAAGTTTGTTCCATGATAATGAAAGAACAAAGAGAGACCTTAGCATCCCAACTTCATGGGGTATGGGTCCAGAAAGTTGGTTATCGAACAGGTATAATTCTGTTAAATTGCCCAAATTTCCTATAGACGGAGGTATTAAACCTATAAGTCTATTAGACCACAAAGAGAGATAAATGAGTGAACTGAGCATTCCTATTTCTGATGGAATTGTTCCTGAAAGATGATTGTTGGGCAAACTAAGATTGGTGAGTCTCAAAAGGCTACCGATTTGTGAGGGGATGGTCCCATAGATTGAGTTGTTGTAAAGTTTAAGGCTAAGGAGATGATGAAAGGAAGGGAAGCTAAGATTGGAAAGTGTACCTCTCAAACCGTAACTCTCAAGGTCTATATGGGTGACTCTGCCAGCCTTGTTGCATCCAATTCCAACCCAGTTGCAATGACCGCTTTCATTCCAAGGTGAAAGGAGAGATTGACTCTGGCTGTCAAGGCTAGCTTTCCACGTCAAGAGAGCCTCTACTTCAGCTCCAACTTTACTAGTTGCAGAAGAAGCATAAGCAGTAGGATCAAAAGAAGAGAAGAATGCAAAGATCATGACAAAGACAAACAGTACATGGAAAGGAACAAACTGGTTGGAAAGCCTCTCTGCTAAGGCTGTCATTGTTGCTTTGTAACTACAAGCTATGAGGGGCAGTTATTTGAATGGAGGATGAAGGGCATGAAGCACTTTGAGTGCATGGATAGGTATTTATAGATAGAAAATACGATAAATAATAAAATTAAGATTTTAAATACCAAAATTTAGGGAGAAATTGTTTTTTAGGGACCAAATATTTTTATTGCGAAAAGTGTCATTATATTTTTAGCAACGAAAATTGAACATTAGTGATAAATTATTAACTTTTTCGGATCAAATTTGTCTCAAAAAATAAAATATTTTGAGACCAAATTATTTTATCCGTAAAAGTATATTTATTAATGATATTTTCAAAATTTTGTCGCTAAAAGTCTTATTTTTTACTTTTCATAACGACCTTTTAGTGACTATTTAAAAATTAGTCCCTAAATATCTTTTGTAACAAAATTTTCACTTTTAAAAATTAAAAAATTTAATTTTTAAAATTCTTATATGTTGTACTGAATAAAGGAAGTACAAGATGAAGTGGACTGCCCCAGCGGTTGAAAATTAGTTGAGTTTGAAAATTCTCATGTAAATTATTGCAAGTTTTGGTTTGAATACTCACATATGAAGTATATGCTCAATTTGATCAAGCTCACCTATAAAAAGATTTCAGAGTAAATTTTTTTTTTTTTTTTTTTTTTTAATGATAGGTGTTACCGTCTAATGTGTATAGCCAAAACTAATTTTTGTAGTTGGTTGTGTCCCTAGAGTTTATTTATTTTTTCCTGAGAACAAACCATTAATCACATGACACTCGCCCTTCATTTTAATCACGTACATATTTTGGATAATGGTATGGTACATACCCTCAAATACAAGTTATACCATTTGTGTTTTTGATTATCACAAACACAAATGGCATAAGTCAATATTATTAGAGTCATAACTAAAAGAAAAATAAGTTATAACTAAACATCACATTAGGTATAACAAAAAACTATTGGATCATTACCAAAATAATGTCATAACCAATATCGCAATGAGTTATAACTAACAACATAATAAGTCATAATTACAGACACAAAGGTCGTAACTAGGGGTGTATATGGTTTAACTCAAATTTCCCATATATTTTTTGATGTAATTACACTTTTTATTCATGTAGTTTAACTCAAATTTCACCTTAGTCCCTATAGTTTAAATTTGAACAATTTGGTTGCTACACTTTAAGTATAGTTTTAATTTGATCCTTACATCTAAATTAAAGGTTAAAATTAATAATTTTGAGACACTTGTCAATTTTGTAAGGTTTCAATTTGGTCATTTTGTCTAAATTAGAAGTTAAAATTAATAGTTTTAGGACACTTGTCAATTTTCTAAGTTGTACATGTAGATAAAATTAACAAAAATTTAAATGAAAGGATCAAATGGAAACTAGATGTCATGATTAGGAGGAGAGTTAGTATAGCTTGCGTATAAGAAACTAAGTAGACGGGTGAGAAAATTAAGAAAATGAAGGATACCAATTTTAAACTACATTATAGTGGCAAGGATAGACACAAGAATAGGGTAAGAATAATAGTTGTCAAGAGTCTTGTAGAAAATGTAGTTGCGGTCATTAGGAAAGATGATAGGATTATATTAGTTAAACTAATTGTGGGGACATATTTCGTGAATGACAACACATGGCCAAGGTGACGCCAGAGTGGCAGCCGAGGTGCCATGTGGCCTGGTCCTGATACCAAGGTGATCTTGGCTAGGCCGAAGTTATCTGCGGAGATACCGGAATCTGAGATGAGCGGATAAGGGACAAAAGTCCTAGAATAGGAGAGGATCTCAGTTTGGATAAAGATAAAGCTCAAAAAGAGTTTATCTCTATCTAGATGAAGGTCCATGATGAGCATTGAGCCTGAGTCCACTAAAGTAAGGCTTCTACAAGGATCAGGTCAGTGTTGGCTATAAAAACAGGGCACCCTCGTGGGTCTGAGGTATGTAGGAGATACTGAGAACCATAAGTTCTCTCTTGTGAGTTTAAGCATAATTTGCTATCTTTGAGAGATATTGATTACTGACTTGATCGTCGAATTGCCCCCGGGTGGACGAACCACCGTCGGATTCTTATCTTTCTGTGACAGGTTGTTCTAGCTTAATTTATTCTGCCGGTGCTCTCCAGTTGAGTTCTCTGTTTGGTTGTGTAGTCAAAAATCAACACCCACAATTTGGTGCCGTCTGTAGGAACGTAAGGAGAATAGATGGCCAACAACAGGCAAAAAGAGAAGATCGGGGACGACATCCTTCGTGGGAGTGTTAAACATGCCGATCCTAACATGGAGGAGGAAAATCATAATAAAGGACCACGGGATCAGAATCCCGAGGAGAAGGACATCGACCAAGAGGGAGACGCTCCGAAGAAAGTAGGCCAAAACGAGTATTGCAACGAAAACGACCTCCAAGTATAGAAAGATAGATGCCTGAGAAGGGACGGCGAAATGAAGGGAATGGCAAACAAGTTAGCAGACCTACAATCGGTTGTCAATTTCATGATGCAGAACAACATCATGCAACCACCGTTTCCATTAAAGGACACGCCGATTCCAGCGGCCAAGAACGACGCCTAGAAAAGGGGACAGAAAGCAATCCCAATAGTCCCTCAGCATGACAGGGTAAAAGAACACTCACATCGACCTTCACGGGATGTCGGGCAAGCAAAGTTGATGAGATGAGAGTCTCAGAAGACACCACGTACCAAGGGAACTTATGTCAAAGAACATCGGCATGTTCAGGAGAAGGAATTTTGCTTTGATACGGTGAATGAAAAAAAGTCCAAGAGGACGCATAACAACACCAGGAGCAGCGCACCAAAAAGGTTGAAATATGTTGACAGCCAAGCTCCTAGTCGGACTAAGAAGGATTTGAGGGACTACCTCCAGAGGAAGCGGTAGACTGTCGAGGTCACATCCCCCATCAAGCTGAGAACGCCGTTCTCAGTAGAGTTGGATAAGTTTGAGGCCCCAAAAAGGTTCCATATGCCGAGGTTCCAGATATATGACGGTAAATCCGATCCAAACTTTCACGTCGGCTTATATCTGAATTCAATGGTTTTGTATACCGAGAACGAACTTTTGTTATGCAAGGTGTTCCCCTCATCCTTTGGGGAAATCGCATCAAATTGGTTTCACAAGTTGCCGAAAAGAACTGTGAAGTGTTGGGAAGGCTTGACCAGGATGTTTGTGGCTAGGTTTGTTACAAACAAGTTACAGTCATTGACAGTAAACTCCCTGATGGCTTTGAAAATTGGCGAGGGTGAAAGCCTCAGGGCTTATGCCAAAAGGTATTATAAGGTGTTCAACCAAATACCGAGATGTAACCAGGAGCTGGCGGTCGTGTCTTTTAAGAACGGCCTGGAGGATGATTGCACGCTTTGGAAATCGCTCACAAAGACTCTACCAAAAAGTATGGAGGAGCTCATGGCAAGGATCGAGAAATATGCCAGAGCAGAAGAGAATACACCGGGAACGAAGGCGCTGAAGCAGGAGAAGAGAAACAGCTCGCCAAAGCAAAGCCGAGGTAATACTGGATTTAACAGGCAAAAAATAGGGTTAAGGGCTGCACAGGTAGTCACCATTGTGTTCCAGATCTCGGTTTATAAAGTTCTAGAAAGGATTAGGAATTAGCCATATTATAGAGCGTCGGAGAAGATTCCTGGCGAATTTATGACGAGAAGCCTTGGGAAGCATTGTGCCTACCATAATGAGGATGGGCATCTGACTCAGGGATGCAAAGCCCTGAAGATACATTTGGAAGACCTGGTCAGACAAGGTCACTTGAGGGACCTGGTAAAGGCGAGGCTGCCTCAAGCACCGGCAACGCCACCTCTACTGCCACCACAACAGCAAGCAGATGGACCTCGAGTGATTGATGTGATTCACTCGAGGATCAATAAGAACGAGGTGCGTGGAGAGACTTAGAGGGTGAGGCATTTACAACATGTGTATCAGGTCCAGCAAAAGAGGCCTAGGACAAACGAGTGCCAGGGACCAATGGTGTCCTTTACTGAAACAGACCTAGACATGGTATAGCGTCCACACAACGATGCTCTGGTAGTGACCCTCAAGATCGGAGAATGCCAAGTAAGGCACATTTTGATCGACCAAGGCAGCTCTTGTGACATCATTTATATCAGATGTTACAAGGAGCTCGGCCTTTACCGAGATGATTTGGAGCAGTCCGACAACCCAATGGTCGGGTTCAATGGAACGCCAATATGGCGTCTGGAAGCAATAAATTTGGAGGTGTAGGCAGGCACCAAGAAGGTAAGCACAAAGTTCACAGTAATTGACACCCCCTTCCCTTACAATATTATCTTGGGAAGACCATAGTTGCACGCAATAAGGGTTGTTCCCTCAACATTGTACCAGCTGTTGCAATTCTTAACGGAGCATGGAATTGAGGAGGTCAGAGGGGATCAAGTGCAAGCAAAAAATTTCTCCATGGCAGCAATGAAATCCACCTGCAACGTGCGAGAGGCAGAAACAGTAGAAATTGAAGACGATGACATAGAGGTCCTGGATGACGTCGGCAAAGAACTGGCCGACAAAAGTGAGGAAGCCTTGAAGAAAATTCTGGTCCAACAGAAGGATGAAGAGGGCTTCTTCCTTCTCGGCTCAAGTTTGGCTGAGGAGGAAGAAAGGGAGTTAGATGCATTCTTGCAAGCAAACATAGAGGTGTTTTCCTGGACGCCATACGAGATGCCTGGCATTGACCCCGAGGTCACTTGCCATACACTAAATATGGGCAGGTCAGCTAAACCTGCCATTCAGCAGGCAAGGAGGCCGACGTTAGTTCATGTGGAAGCAGTAGAGGAGGAAGTGGACAAGCTGTTGGAAGCCAAGGCAATTCGGGAGGTGAACTACCCAACTTGGCTGTCCAATATAGTAGTTGTGAAAAAGAAGAATAAGAAGTGGAGGGGTCTGCATGGACTTCACCAGACTAAATAAGGCTTGTCCCAAAGACAATTTTCCACTGCCCAAGATTGATCAGTTAATAAATGCCACTTTAGGGCATGGAAGGATGAGTTTCCTGGATGTTTATAGGGGATACCACCAGATAGTGATGTACCCCCTGACGAGGAGAATACCTCATTTATCACCCCAAAAGGGTTGTACTGCTACAAAGTGATGCCTTTTGGGCTGAAAAATGTAGGAGCAACCTACCAGAGATTGGTAACCAAGATATTCAGACATCTGATTGGCAAAGCAGTAGAAGTGTACATTGATGACATGGTTGTGAAGACCAAAGAATTTGAGAATCATCTGGCCGACCTGAAGGCAGTTTTTGATATCCTAAGAACATATCGGCTTCGACTCAACGCTTCGAAATGCCCATTTGGAGTCGAGTCTGGTAAGTTCCTGGGATACTTGGTTACTAGAAGGGGCAGTGAAGCAAGCCCGGAACAAATCAAGGCCATTCTTGACTTGAAAAGCCCGACATCAACAAAACAAGTGCAGATGTTGACTAGAAGGGCCGCAACCCTGAACGGGTTTATAAGCAGAAGTTCGGATAAGTATAAACCATTTTTTAGTTTGTTAAAGAAGGCCACAGATTTTTTGTGGACGGAAGAGTGCGAAGTCATCTTGGCCAACTTGAAAAAGTACTTGACAACAGCTCCAGTTCTATCAAATCCAATACCTGGAGAGGAACTGTTCTTATACTTTGTAGTTTCAGAGCACGCAGTGAGTGCAGTGTTAATCAGAGAAGAGAAGGGAGAACAAAGGGCAGTATACTATGTGAGTAAAACCTTGGCAAGCGCGAAGACCAGGTACTTACCCCTGGAAAAATTTGACACTAGCCTTGGTAATGGCTTCGAAGAAACTGAATCATTACTTCCAATCCCACAGGATCGTCATACTAACTAAGCATCCTTTGAAGTCCCTGTTACAGCAAGGAGATCTGACAAGCATGGTAGCCAGATGGGCAGTAGTGTTGGGCCAATATGACTTGGAATTTATGCCCAGAATAGCAATTAAGGGCCAGGTTTTGGCCGATTTTGTGGCCGAGTTCACACCTGATGCCATCCCACGTCGAACTCCGGTGAGCCGCGGCTTGGGATGCCTAGGAGAGTAAGAAGAAACCCAGTTGGCGCCAAAGAACCCCACTTAAGCAAAACAGAAAAAAGAAAAGAAACCAAAGCCCTATGACATCTACATCGACGACTCCTCCTTCCGCCTGTTTGTTGATGGAAGTTCAAATCGTCAAGGAGCGGAAACAGTAGTAGTGTTAGTATCGCCAGATGGGCAAATGTTAGAGCAATCTATTCATTTGGGGTTCAAGGCCTCAAACAATGAAGCAAAGTATGAGGCACTAATCGCAAGGTTGAAGTTAGCAACAGCAATAGAAGCCAATGAGGTGGTAGTCTTCTGTGACTCCCAATTTATTGTGAATCAGGCAACAGGCGAGTATGCAGCTTGAGATGAAAGAATGATAGCCTATGTCAAAGAAGTTGTTAGAATGCTAGCATTGTTCCAGGATTGCCGACTACAGCAGGTTAGCCAAGATGATAACAGTCATGCCGATGCCTTGGCTAACCCAGCTAATGCAATGAAATCGGAGGAGGCAAGGACAATAATGGTTGATTATTTGTCAGGCCCAAGTGTGGAACCACTGATCACAAAATACGAAGCAATGTGTGTGGAGATGGGTCCAAGTTGGATGGATGCAATAGTGATGTTCCTTAGGGATGGAAAGCTGCCAGACGGCCGAAAAGAGACACATAAGACTAGATTCAAGTCGGCCAGGTTCAACCTAACAGCAGATGGCCACCTCTACAGGAGATCCTTCACTGGTCCCCTTTTGAGATGTGTGCATCCCTCTCAGATTAAAGACTTCTTGTATGAAAACATGAAGGGGTATGCAGAAGCCATGCTGGAGGTAGATCACTTGCTTATATGGCTATTACTCAGGGGTACTGGTGGCCCTACATGTAGAAGGATGCTGAAGCCTACGTCAGAAAGTGCGAAAAGTGTCAAAGGTTTGCATCTTTAATACGTCAACCAATAGCAGATTTGAACCCAGTATCCAGTCCTTAGTCATTTTCCCAGTGCGGCATGGATCTTGTTAGACAACTGTCCCAAGCAAGTAGGCAAACGAAATTTCTGCTAGTCACAACTGATTACTTTACGAAGTGGGTAGAAGCTAAACCCCTTGCGAAAATTTGAGATATTGATGTGAAGAACTTCATAGGGAAGAACATCATCACCAGGTTTGGGATCCTGTCACGACCCAAACCCGCCCCTATAGGTTTAGCGTCATAACCGGCCAGTAATCCTTGGATTACCAAAGGCCTCTTAGCGTAATAACATATAGTTAGGGGCTACGGAAGCAAATATACAACATACAAAGTCCATTGAGCTGTGAAGACGTACATGGAACTGAAAATCTTAAACTTTATATACATACAAGTGACGTCATAGGTACAGTGTTTACACGTCACTATCAAGTACATACAAAAAGGCGAACTTATTCATAAAACAAAAGAAACAATCTTATACATTCATATAGACACGGCCACAATACATGACTTGATCTGGAACCTCCTCGTGAGGCGCAAAGGGGGTGGCCGACCAACACAAAATATCCCAAGCATCATCTTAAGCCTGATCACGAAACTGCTCACCTATATACATAATAAATAACTAGTGAGCGGAGGCCCAGTAAATAATAACAAAGTAAAGGGTAAATGAATGATGTCCCAACTGTGACTGAAACTGAAATTCACATTCGTATTTTCATTCTGAGCATATGTAGAATTCAAAGTTCATGCTTAGTCTTACATAATACATCCATCCGCGCTGACAGATCACACACAGATTGTTCTTAAATCATACTTGTCAGTTCTATATAAGAACCTCCGGCCGTGTAAGAATAACTTGTCAATCTCATAAAGGAACCTCCGGACTGGGAACTTATAAACTTGTCAGTTCCACTTAGGAACCTCCAGCCGGGTATAGATAGGTTGTCAGTCCCATAAGGGACCTCCGGTACCAGGAACTTACATATACTTGAATCATGATATTACTTGAACCATAGCATAATGGCATAAGTGCTTGTTAGACTTGGACAATCATTCATTGCATAAAACATGACATTTCATAGAACAGTTCTTAATTCGTGTACAGAAAATAATTTACTTGAACATAGCTTTACTAAGTTATTACTCACAGATAATTGGTAGCTTCAAATTGACGGCAAAGTAAGCAATTCACCTATCCTGAGGCATGTGACCTACATAACATGGCAGATTCATACGTTGAAACACACGCTCGGATTGTATTTTATTTATTTCGTTGTTCTCGGTGTGTTTCTACTCTTATTCTTATTATGGTGACTTATTCATGGCCCAGGAATGCCTAGGATGGAATGAGGATGTAAAGATTGCATTAGAAAACATTTTCCAAAGTTTACTAAAAACAAGGTCCATACTCAAACGTGGCTTCCCTCACTCAAGCGGACATGCAAAAAGTGAGGGTTCGCTCAAGCGTGATTTCCTTCGCTCGAGCGGACTGTAAACTTTGAAAAAGTACTGGTTGCTTACTTTTCACGCTCGACGGACGCTCTATCCATGCTCGAGCGTGAGGCTCAGATCTTCGCTCAAGCGTGATTTCTGTCGCTCGAGCGTACTGCAAAACATATGAGCTTCTGGGTACATGCATTTCACGCTCGAGTGTGCCTCAGGTCGTTCGACCGGAAGTGCACGCACTCAGAGTTCTCGCTCGAGCATGAACTCCTACGCTCGAGCGTGGATTCAAATTCTGGAATTTCCAGATTTGATCTCCAAGCTTCAAACTCAAACTAAACACTTCAAAACTCAATATTTTGAGCCAAAATTCTGGAAAACATTTGGAAACTCACAAAACATCATGACTTGAAGATCATTTCATGAAATCATGGCCCAAGGGCATGCCAATTGTTCACAATTTCAACTTAAACTTTATGGATGTTCCAAAAACGTGACATGTATGAAATGATTTGAGTTTCAAGCCTCCAAACCATGATCAAATGTAATGAGAGGATGAAAAACATGATGAATTCTCAAAACATAGGTGAGATAAACACATGCATAAAATAATTCTTTGAAATCATGCTCAAATTGTGAAAAAATAGACATGCATGCATGGTATGACTCAATTCTACTCCATTCTAGTGCAATTCCTTCATGAATTCACCTAATTCACTTAAAGTCTTGTAAGGTCTGCTTTAATTACACAATTAAGAGTTTGATTCCTTACCTAGAGTCTTGGATTCTCAAAGGTTGAAGTTGAAACTCCCAAATTCTTTCAATCTCACAACATCCCTAGCAAATCCTTTGTTTGAGCTCAATTATTCCCAACTCTCCCCCTCTCACATTTTCTACTTGATTAGGCTCAAAATGTATTGAAATGAAGGAAAAAGATGAGTGAAAGCTCAATTGGTGCCTTAAATAGGCTTGGATAAAAGTGTAATTAATTAAGGCCAAATAAGTGGACATTAAATTAATCTAATTTAACTGTTCAAAATCGAATTTTAATTAAACCTACCATAAAATTCTAAATATCCTAATTAACATATAAATCAAGTCAATTTCTGAATCGGTTGCTGATAAGACCTTCAATTCGCAAATCGAAACGAAAACACGAACAGATCTTTCTACGTTAAACAAATATAATCACAAAATGATGCAATGCACAAATAATTAATTGAGGATTTCTTCTTAATTACTCATTTGGCGTACTTAAACATGAATTAGTGTTAATCATGGGTCGGGGTTACCACAGATCCCAAGGGCAATAATAGCAGATAATGATACACAGTTTGACAGTAAGCTAATAAAAAGTTTATGTGCAAAGTACAAAATCAAGAACTACTACTCCACTCCAAGTTTCCCTTAGAGCAATGGTCAAGCAGAAGCATCCAATAAGACTATTTTGGATGGGATCTAGAAGAGGCTGGAAGTAGCAAAAGGGAAGTGGGTAGAAGAGTTAGGTATATCGGACTACGCTGAGAAGATCAACTGGGGAGTCTCCTTTTGCCATGGCTTATGGCACTGAAGCAGTTATCCCACTAGAAGTCGACATCCTTGGAATCAGAACCCAAGGAGTAAAGAGAGAGAGCAGAAAAGAGGCTTATGGGACTAATGAGGCATTCCTAGCCTGAGATCTAGACCTATTAGAGCAGAAAAGAGAGAGAGCAGCAATTCGGCTAGGGGCATACTAGCAACAACTTGCTAGGGCTTACAACAAGAAGGTCAACCCAAGAGAGTTCAAGGTTGGGGACCTCGTCCTGAGAAAAGTCATCGGCAATAAGAAGGATCTCAGGGAGGGAAAACTTGGCCCAAACTGGGAGGGGCCTTACAGAATCATCTCGGTTGCCGGTAATGGGGCATATCGGCTTAAAGACACTAATGGCAAAGAGTTGCCAAGCCCCTGGAACACTTGTAACTTGAAGTTTTTTTATCATTAGTTTTTTTGTTTTTCAAAGTTTATGTCATACTTTCATTAGCCGAAGTAATAATAAAACTCTAGTCTGATTTTTATGAATTCGAAATTTATGTGATAGGACTAACCAATCCTATGGCGATGTTTCCGATTGAAACATAACGAATAACTTAGACTTATTATATGGCAGAGTTGAATTATACCTGCATATGATAGAGTTGAACTAAGTTGGCGATCTTTCCGATTGAAACATGACGAATAACTTAGACTTATTCTATGACAAAGTTGAATTATACTTGCATATAATAGAGTTAAACTAAGTTGGCGATGTTTTTGAATGAAACATGACAAATAGCTTAGACTTATTATATGGCATAGTTGAATTATACTTGCATATAATAGAGTTGAACTAAGTTGATGTTTCCGAATGAAACATGACGAATAACTTAGACTTGTTATATGGTAAAGTTGAATTATACTTGTATATAATAGAGTTGAACTACGTTGAATTAACCTTGACTTGCCATGTCGGCAGAGCTGAACTTAGCGTGGAACCAAGCTCGCTTCAGTTAGATTAACAGAAACCAAGGTTGAACACCTCGGCTAGTCTTTGTTTGAATTTGACCTCGACGAAAGACCATAAAAGATAATGTGAACCTAAGTGGAACTTAAGCCCACATTAGGGGGTAGGGAGCAAGATTGATAAATAGACTTGGAAGCTTGTGTCACAACCCAAACCCGCCCCTATAGGTTTAGTATCGTAACCAGCCAGTAATCCTTGGATTACCGAAGGCCTCTGAACTGTTTAACAAAATTAAGGGGCTAGCAGAAGCAAATACATAAATATAATTGTCCAATGAGCCATGCTAACTTATATGAACGGAATATTGAAAACTTTATATACATATCCAAAAATCATTCTTACATTATTCTATTCCCACACACATAATAGCATCTTAAGTACAGCCAACAAAAACAAACAAGTCTCATATACAGAAATAACCAGAACTTATAACACATGACACTTCCGGAACCTCCACGTGAGGCACAAGGGTTAGCTGACAACAGAACACAGTTCCAGACAAAAGTCTTCAGGTTCGATCTCCAAAACGCTCACCTATACATATATATACACACAGTGAGCTAAAGCCCAGTGAATTACATTAATGTAAAGAGGTTAGTGAACGAACTCTAAACATTTCATAATCATAGAACATATCATAACATAATCATCCTCATATCCGAACATAATAATGGTACATCCCATAGAACACATCACATATCGTCTTCTGACTAGAGTAATCGGTTCTGAATACCGATTAAACACATATCACCACAATGAAGTGGCTAACAAGATCTCGTAATTATATATATGTCATGGACCAGCATTAACATGTCATCCCCCATGACTTGGGACTATCTATGGATGCCATAATAGATTTCAAACATAGGACATTCGTTCACGTAAACAAATATCATTTCAAAAATCATAACTTATCAAATCACATTTCGAACATAATTCATATGAACATATCTTTACAATAACGTTACTCACAGTGGGCTCCCGTAAATGGTCAATCAATCTTCGGACGTTGACCTACAAACACAAAAGTACATAACACAAGCATATCATATTATTACACATGTTCACATGGCTGTCACGGTTTAGCTTTCTTTACATTGATTCTTGTTCTTTCTTCTCACATTGCTCAAAACACACACTTGTAATCTCTTAACTTAGTACATTCATTTCTTAGTGTGTTTCTAATTTATATCCTCATTACTATGGCTAAACTAAGGCTTAGGAATGCCTAGGATAGAAAGAGGATGCAAAAATGTACTTGAAATTATTTTTCAAAACTTGCTGAAAATAGGGGTCTCTCTCGAGCTTAGCTTTCTTCGCTCGAGCGGACATATTGAATGTGAGTGGTCGCTCGAGCGCACACTCCTTCGCTCGAGCGGTCTGCAAAATATGAAAAAGTTCTGGTTACGTGCAATTCCCGCTCGACGCTCGCTTGAGCGTGAGACACAGGTCCTCGCTCGAACGCAAGTCTTGTTGCTCGAGCGTGCTTCCAAACACACAAACTTCTGAGAGCATGCAATTTACGCTCGAGCCAACCATTTGTCGCTCAAGCGGAAGTGTGAAAATAAAGGTGGTTGCTCGAGCGTGGAAGCAAAATTTTGGGTTTTCCAAATTTGCTCCCAAAGTTCAAAACATGAATGCAACTTAACATTGTAAACTTGCAAAATATGATGAATTAAGAATTATTTCATAAAATCATGGCCCAAGAGTTTGCCAATAGCTCACAATTCATCTTGAAACTTAAGAAGCAAAACATGTATGTAAAATCTTTCAAGCTCTTTTCTTCAAAACTCATGAAATTAGTAAATTGAGCTCATAAGCTCCATGCATGTAAGAAATTCCTTTTCAAAACATGAAATCAAGGTTCAGAACATGATAATTCAAACATGCATGTACCAATCAATTCACAATAACACCTTGAATGCTCAATCTCAACTCAACATGGTAAAACTCTATATATTCTTGCATGCATGTGGACTTTTCTTCCAAATTCTTTGAAATTCAACATGGATGATATGAATCATGTTCAAAATGATGAAATTAAACTAAACTAAGCATGCATATATGAATTAACTCTAAATTCATCATCTTTAATTCAATTCTCGTACATAATCACAAATTCCTCTTGAATTAATCTACTTGATGGCTTAAACCCATAATTAAGTCTTGAATTCTCACCTAGAGTCTTGAACAAGCCAAATTCTTGCAAATCTTAGAGCTTCTTATCTTAATCTTCAAGAATCAAGCTCCAATCCTTCAAACTCTTAGCTTTCTCTCACTAAAGTGAACTCACTCTCCCTCTAGAAAGTCTCACCAGATTTTTCCACTCAAAGAATAAAGGGTCTTAAGCTCAAAACGAGCTTATAACTCATATATATATATATATATAGTTGTGATGATATAATATATTAATTAGAACATAAGGCTTGCTAAACAAAACTTAGTTAATTAGACTAAATCAATTTTTAATAAAATTTTCCATATGGTTCTAAAAATTCCGAATAACATATTCATGTTACCAATTTCAAATTTCGGATGCCGATAAGGCTTTCAATTTTCATATTAAAGTAGAATTCTAGACAGATATTTCTACAAGTAACAGATAGAAAGTCAAAGATCACGAAAAATACATAATAAACACATAATTTATTTTATCCACTAAATTACATCCTTAATTACGGATTAGTACTTTATTACGGATTGGGGTTGTTACAGCTTGGGACTTGTTGAAATTTTTAGAATTAGAAAAATTTACAAGTTAGAATGGACTTGATACTTATTGAAATTTCAGAACAATTTACAAGTTAAAGTTAGCCAAGATATGCCAATCATTGGCCGAGATAAGCAGTCAAGGTTTATATCCGAGGTACCTTACCCCGAAGTGATTGCACAAGTTAAGGTGTACTTTGAAGAAATGCAAAAAATATTCTAAGTATGAAAGCATGAAAGGCATAGAAGGAAAGGAGTAAGCATACATGAAGCAAAGAATTCAACACTTATGAAAGAAGAAAGAATGCAAGCATGCATTCAAGAAAAACTTGTTTAGGAACAAAAAGGCACTTCGGCCTAGCAAAAGAGATTACTTGTCCAAAAGTTACAAAAAATTACAAACTGTTCAAAAGTAAAGTTCAAAGTAAAAATTCCTAAGTGTTGGAATTGTGGGCATCGGTCTCAGATTGCTCAATCTCGGCTGTTGGTGTTGTGTCGGCCTCGGTTAGCAATATGGCTTCCTTCTCCGCCGCTATCTTGGCGTCAATTTCTAGAAGGGTCTGGTCTAAGCTTTTCTCAAATAAATGAATCTCGACCTCAGAAGTTGTTTGTTTGGGAAAGGCACCCTTGGAAACCAAGTCTTCTTCATCATCATGAGTCAAGTCCAGGACTTGATCATTCAATGTCGGGGACTTGGCCCCCGTAGCAACCTCCTTCTCTTCTTCAGCGTCGTCGAATTCAACATTCTCTTCATCAGCCTCGCCGCTCGATCCTTTGGAAGGCAGACGGAAAGGCACTTGGAGTTTGCTGATATCTCGGAGGTCGGAGTCCATAGGGACAAATAAATTGTTGAGAGATATAGTCCAGCCGAGGTAGAAGCCTCGGTTACAGGCTTGGTTGACTTGTTCTTTGTACGCATCACGGACGGCAGCTTGCCCCTTTGAGAATGCTTTCTCGTCGGTCGCCTTGATCTTGGCCTCCTTCGTAGCCAGTGCCTCTTGGAGCTCTGCCTTGACCTCAGTAGTTTTGGCCTCAGCGTCCTTGATCTCAAATTTTAGTACTTCAGCTATAGCCTCAGTCGCCTCAGCTTTTTCCTCGGCCTAGTCTTAGGCTCGTTTGGCTGCCTTGGCCTGATCCAACAAAACCGTGATCTTGGCCTCGGCGTTGTTTAGAGAGGAGAGGAAGCCAGCAACTTCCTTGGTTTTGTGCACCAACTCTTCTTTGAAAGCCTCGGCTTTCGTAGAGAAAGAATGGGCATACTGGATGGCCTAGAAAGAGAGAAACAAACAAGTTAGTATGAAGAACTTAAAAAACAAACCAAAAAGTACCAAGTGTTGGGAACTTACCAAGATGGAATGCTGCATCATCAGAGCAAAATTTTTATATTCATTGATCGCGGCCATACGATTGAGATCAGTTGGAAGGAGCACAGCTGTGGAGAGAGCGGTGCTGACCTCAATACTGTCAATGGCGCTGTCACCGGCCTTCATTGGCTTATCACCAATCATGATTGCAAGGGCCCAAGGCTCATCGGCTTTGAAAGCACTTGGGCTTGCGGCGATTTTTGACCCCGGCTTCTTCGATCGAGCGGCATCGGATGGTTCGGCCTCGGCAGGCCTCTTCTCGGCATTGGAGGCACTTTTCTCAACCTCTGCCAATCTCAAGATCAACACGGTGTCTTCAGTGTCAATTTGAGAAGCGGCAGTTTTTGCCTTGGCACGCTTCACCATTTTTGTCTTAGGCTTGAGTTGGGACTCTAATGGGGAAGAGGTGACAGTAACCACTCCTGGCAAGTCGGCCAGGAGGTCTTCCACAATAGCTTTTCGGCCCATATCGTCTGCGGCTGCAGCAAAGGTAACTTTGGTGCCAAAGTGAATTGCTGGAAATGCAATGGGTGGGTTTGCTGGATCGTAAGCCGACGCCTCAAAGTCTTAACGTTTGCGGCTACGAGTTCTGTCTGCTGGTACGTTTGCTAGGGCACGACGACGGCGTCGACGCTGGGATATTGGGATAAGTTTGGGGGGCAGAGGTTGACGGCAACTCAACTGGATCAGAAGAGAAAGCCTGATCAGCTCTTAGTGAAGAAGTGACTGGAGGGGTTGAGGCAGACGGTGGAGTTTGACTTCTTCGAGAGATGTCAGGCAAAGCTGATTTGTATATTGGTGTGTAATTCAACAAAAGAGAGGCCTTGCATCTTTGCACAGGGAGATCCAAGAGCTTCTTTAGATCTCGGCTGGAGACGTATGATTGCTGAAATCCCTTGGCTGGCTGAGAAAGAACTGCAAAAAATAAAGAGAAAACATTAGTAGAGATGAATGAGTTGGCAAGCCTTAACCTAAATGCAATTACAGTAGGATGACTAAGTCTTGCCATCACCCTTTTTAAAAACTGCTCGACACAGAGGATAGAGATGAAGATCGTCATTAGGAGCAAACTCTCAGTTGCCCCGAGACGATGAAGTAATCATCTCCAGTAGTTGGAGTCTGGGAGGTCGGCTATTAGTTTGAAGGCAGTCGATCTGAGGTTAAGGTAGTATATGTAGCCTTTTTCAGACTTAAGGCCACACATGGTATAGCATAATTGGATATCGGCTAATGTGATCCTAGCCTTCTCTCGGTGTGCTAGTTTGATTATGCCATTGATAACCCTTTATGAGTTTATGGCAAGCTGTATGGGGTTGAGTTTGTAATTGTAAAGGATTTCTCGGAAAAGAGTATCTAGGGGAAACCAAAGTCTGCATTCAATGAATGCAACAACAATGAAGGGCATGGGGTCTCCATCAAGTATGATAGAGTCCTCCTCCCCAGCTAACCTTAAATGGACGTCATCTGGGATAAAGAACTCCCGCCTAAAATGCTCTAGTTTTTCTGGGGTGTCTACCCTCCACCTAAACATACCCATTATCTCGGCAAGAAGGGATTGGGCGACAGAATGATTGATATAGGTTTAAAAACCTCGGCTAAAACTTAAATAGGCATTGGTGCAAGGGTTTTTGAAGATCTAAAGGGAATTCATTTCAATTTTCCTAAGGAACAAGGTTCTAAAGCAAATCCCAAATCTAGGAACTACAAAAACAGGAATTGAAGGCAAAAATCTGGAAATACAACAAGAAAAGAAAAAAAAGAGCATGATTTAGAAATCAAGAAAGAAACCGAGATTCAAGAACAAAGAAAATCATAAATTCTCGGAACAATGAGTGAGTGAGTGTGTGCAAAGCAGTGTGCAAAAACTAGAAGCAATACACACACTCTCAAATTCAGGAACAGATTATGTTACATCAAACAGATTCAAGAAACAAGAAAATGATGACCAAAGCACGAAGATAAAAATAGAGAACAACTACAAATGCATATACAAATTCCACAAAAATAGGTGTGAAGTGAAACGTATAGCACAATTCAAAAGGAAGTCGTATGGAAGAGCATGGCCAAGAATAGTAAACAACAGTGGAGAATTAAAGTTAAAATAAAAAGGAATCGAAGGACTTACAGATTAAAGCCGGAGTGAGGTACGTCGGAGTCAAATGAGCTAAATGATCAAATTCAAATGAGTAGTGTGCCGGCGGTAACGAAAAATGCAATTGCAGAGAGCTTGTGAACGTAACAATGGAAGATTTGGAAATGTTAGAGAGAGAGAGTCTGAGAGACAAGGGAAAATTGTGAATTGCAAAAGTGAAAAGACGGAGAAAGAATGAAGAGTTTTGTAAAAAACGCGAAAAGGCGGCAAACCATAATGAAATGCTTTGGACGACATGTTTGTCAGGTGGCATATGCAGAAACAACGTAACCTGATAGCGTATGTCAGGTACGAACCAATGAGAAAGGGACGTGTTGTGGAAACGGTTGAGAAAACCGTATGTGACAGCTCATGCGCAGATAAAACTCTTGGAGTTTTTGATTTAATGAATCAAAAACCTCGGCTAGGGGAAGATCTAGGTTAAGGAACTCAAGGAACTTGGTTCTTGGTCATTGATAGAGATGGACAGTTGAGTCCTGAGTACTTGAAACCGATGAGTCATGATCTCGATTGAAGGAAAGAATGAATTTTAGCCGACGTTCTATAAGAAGAAACTATGTATGTTCCATCACCTCAGGCTGCCGAGGTAATAGAACCTAGGAGGCAGTTGTGGGGACATATTTCGTGAATGACAGCACGTGGCCAAGGTGACACCGGAGTGTCAGCTGAGGTGCCACGTGGCCTAGTCCTGATACCGAGGTAATCTGGGCTAGGCCGAGGTTATTTGCAGAGATACTGGAATCCGAGATGAGCAGATAAGGGACAAAAGTCCTAAAACAGGAGAGGATCTCAATCTGGATAAAGATAAGGCTCAGGAAGAGTTTATCTCTATCTAGATGAAGGACCAGGATGAGCGTTGAGCTTGAGTCCACTGAAGTAAGGCTTCTATAAGGATCAAGTTAGTGTTGGCTATAAAAACAGGGCACCTCCGTGAGTCTGAGGTATGTGGGAGATACTGAGAACCATAAGTTCTCTCTTGTGAGTTTAAGCACAATTTGCAATCTTTAAAAGATATTGATTACTGCCTTGATCGTCGAAGTGCCCCTGAGTGGACGAACCACCCCCGGATTCTTATCTTTCTATGACAGGTTATTCGGGCTTAATCTATTCTGCCGATGCTCTTCGGCTGAGTTCCCTGTTTGATTGTGTGGTCAGAAATAAACACCCACACTAATTATTGAAGAGAACATAGTGAACGTTATTAGTGCATATGTCCCATAAATAGGATTAGATGATCAGACTAAGAGAGATTTTTGAAACTAAATGGATGAGGTAGCGCATATCCGTAACATCTCATTACAAATTGCTTGTCCCAAGTTAACGGCAAATTTTTTGTTTCTATAACATGAATTTTTTTTTTCTTTTTTCTTATAGACAATGAATTTCAAACCTTGAAATTGTTTTCAAATTTATGAATAATTTTTTTTTTATTTGTATAGTACTACTTAATTTTGAAATTGTTTTCAAATTTATGAATAATTTTTTTTTATTTGTATAGTACTACTTAATTTTTTCTAAATGGTATGAAAAATCTATGTAATTATGACTGGATACTAATATTTCATCAAACAGTCGAGCACAGATCTTCTTAGTGCATTTATTTAGCTATGTGCTTATGTTTTGAGATTTCTGTGCTACTAAATTCTCACAAATTCTACTTTTATATTTGTTATCAACTAATATATATATATATATATATATATATATATATATATATATTTTATGTGTTTCTCCGCACCATAGTAACTTTCAAATTTCAATCACTTCTTAACTTCTGTATGAACAACTTTACATTCATGCACATTACAATCCCAAAGAAAAGTCACCAATAGAAGAAAAAAAAGCTTCCAATTTGATTCACAATAATGTCACACAACAAGTGTTAACTTTTTATTTGTGACACATTAATTATATAGGACCCAAATCTCTTACTACATTATTAGTAATGAATGAATTTACACACTTTTTTTTTTTTTTTCCTTTTTCTTGACGTTTTTCACGGTGTGGGTTGCTTAGGTCCCATGCACATCAAACGTTATTTGTTGAAAATTTTAAGGCCTCCTTTGGGAATAAGTTTTTAGTAATTTTTTAATTTTTTGACTAAAATATGAGATTTGAAATCTTTAAAAACAATTTTCTGAATTTTCAATTCATATTTTTATATTTTTAATGATTTTTTTTAAAAAAAAAATTAACTTTTTAGATCCACTTTATCTTGGTATAGTTAAAAAGTATAAAATTTGTACAAATTTTTTTTTAAATATTTATTGAATATGACATAACACGAAAATGTACTCAATTTTCATATTTTTTGTACTTGGCAAAAAAAATTTTAAAAAAAAGGGAAAATTGGTCTAGGGTCCCTCTCCCACTTTTCGTAAGGGAAGAGATCCACAAAATTATTTTTTGATGTCTAAGGTCCTCCCATCTATCACAGAGAAATTCAGGCCCCTTCCTTTTGTCTACTCTCACTCGTCACCACGATCAAACACGCACAGAGAGAGAGAGAGAGAGCCATGTCGCCGGAAGATGTGTCGGTGAAGAGGTTTAGGGAGGTTCTCGCGGAGCTTGATCGACGGAGAGAAGCTCCACGGCACAATCACAGTCACCGACGGACAAAGTTCTCAATCCATCTACAACCGAGATTGGGAAAATTTGCAAGGAATTGAATGTTCAGCTACACACAGATGCTACGCAGGCTTTGGGGAAGATTGCAATCTCTCTCTCTCTCTTTCTATATATATATATATATATATCTTCATCCTCAATCTCCATCTTCCTCTATTAACTGGTTCATTTCATATCTTGAATAGTTCTTCATCAAGCTCAATTACTATACTTCCCATTTTGAAGAACTTTACCAGCAAATGCTTGCAAAGGCTTTATATTCATGATGTTTATCTGAAATATATATTCATGAATTAAAAAGGTTGACTGAAATATATATTCATGATTAGGAAATTTCAGATAAAAAGCAACGAAAATGATTTTGACAAAATCTAGGACTATTTTAAATCCAGACAGAAATTAATAATAAGAGTTTTAACTTATATCCGAGTAATTAATATTCCACTACCTTATTGTGTACTGTAGTATGGGACGTCAGTCAAATTTATTACTAGAAACATCATGAATATATATTTTTTTGTGGTCTTAACCTTTTTATTTGAAATATATATTCATAATCCACAAAAAGGCTTTATATTCATGAATATATGTTTTTTTGTGGTCTCAATCTTTTTGTGGTCTCCCATTTTGAAGCCAAGTTGCTGTTGTTGGACGTAACTGACTTTTTACTAAAGGTGGGTGCCAGGACACAAATATCAATCACCCTCTTTGTGATTTGATATATAATGAACAATGCCAAAACCCTCACCTTGGTGTTCTTTCCTACCATGAGGATCCAAGAAGTGGTCTGTATCTGCTGCTAGGGAGGGTGACCTGGAGTAGCTCTCCAATATATCTGAATGGAAAGCAAAAAAAAGCATGAAAAAAAAAATACCAAGAACATTTCTGAGGTTCATAAGTTCATTGACTCAAGTCAGTTGCAATAAAACCAATAACCTGTTGGCAGAATGGTATGAAGTTGGTCTAAATATACTTAAGTTCATAAAACAACGAGTTTAAGTAGTGGAAAAGGATTCAAAGGATTAGAGATTCTTCCCCGAAGAAGAACAATAGGGCAAATGTGTATAAAAGTGCAGTGTATTGAATCAACTCCTACATCTACTCAATCTATTACATAGAACTTGGCCTGAACAATCTCTCATTAAATCATGAGAGAGAGAGAGAGAGAGAGAGAGAGAGAGAGCCAACCCATTTTCTTTGTAGAGAATTTCTGTCCAGAGAAATTCTCTGAGATTTTGGTCACTGTGTAAATTTTCTCTGAGAAATTCTCTGGGAGGTTCTAGAGAAATTCTTTCTCAGAATTTCTCTAGACAAAATTTCTCTGGACAGAAAATTCTCTGGTCATATTTGTCACTTACCAAAGTGCTCTGGTGGTATGAAGCTTTTAAAAAATTGCATAATTTAAAACACTTTTTGTCTATTGAATTGGTGGCTTGCTGTTGTTTTTTCTGGTTTTCTACGTACTAATGTCATGTATATTTGCTATAGGCAAGGGTGAGTCCTAGTGTTGTGGTCTATGCTCAACTTTCAAAGCTTGATGGGGTTCTGGGAAGGTTCCATGCCTTACACTGCTTGGAAATGTTTAGGGTGGCAAAATGGTTTTTCCACTGGTATGTATTAATGTGTTTCATGAAATTTCATATTGAATGTTCTGAGCTATGATATTGTTGCAGAAAATGTGTCGGTGGAAGCATATGGAAGGGAGAGAAATTTGAAATTTCTCTGGAGAGTCCATGAAAGGCCAAGGAGGCCAGAGAAATTTTAAATTTCTCTGGAGAGGTAATTTTGTGGGAAGGCCAGTGAAGTCAGAGAAATTTTCAAATTTCTCTGGAGTGTTGAGTCCAGGAGGGCAGAGAAATTTACAGTGGGAGGTTTAGGGAAGGTCAGCTGAGGCTTGAAAACGTTTCTGGAAAGTACTTGGCAGACTGCAACGAAGCTTCAACATCCAAATTGGGATCCAACTGTGCCGAAGCTGCAAGGTTGTGGTCTGTCTTGGAGCTCATGCCCCAAGAATTTCTCAAATTTCTCTGGATTCAACTCAGAGAAATTTGAATTTTCTTTGGATTCAACCTAGAGAAAATTCAAATTTCTCTGGGTTCATTTTGGCCGGTTTCTTTCGAGGCGAGCAAGGGGGTCCAACTCTAAATTGCCTCTTGTTGATCCAACTCTACCGAGGCTGCAAGGTTGTTGTCTATTATACATATAAAAATTAGGCTAGAGTGGCAATTTTTCTGATTACTCTCTCTCTCATGCTGTTGCTTGGTATATCTAACATGAAATTTTTGGTTTTTCAGGTGATGTTGAAGCTTCTTTGAGTTGGTGTCCCAGTGTTTTTTGAATTCATTGATCTTCTTTTCAATTGTTTAGGCTTGATTTTCTTGGCTGGTTTTGTTTTTTAATTTCTTCTTCATTCATCCGTGAATTAATAGTTGTAAATGCTATCGACACCGCCAATCTATAAATATAACTATCCTTTCTTGTTGCAGTACACAAAACATAAAGGTCAGAACGTTGAGTTCACATGTTTCATTGAGTTTTCACAGGTTTGATCGTGTCTAAGATGAAAATATTGCACTGAAGAGAGGAAGAGAATTTCTCTGGATTGAATTTTCTCTGGATTGAATTTTCTCTGGACTGAAATTTCTCTGGATTGATGTTGAGGGACCTTAGACATCATGAAAATAGTTGATGTCCTTTATACTATAAAATCATAATATCAAGGACCTTAAAAAAAATACCCCTAAAAAAAATTACATATATTATATTTTTTAAGTATATCAAGATTAGGTTTATCCAAAAAATAAACAAATTCCATAAAAGATTAAAAAATTCACTAAAAGTCAAAAAAATATGAACAAAAAAAACTTAATTTTATTAAAAGTTAATTAAACCAAACAAATATGTTTGGAATGACTATTTTATTTGTTGTAAAAAGTAGATTGAATGAAAAGAAATTTTTAACGTTTTAATATTTTTAAATATTTTTTAAGTTTTAAATTAAAATTGTAACTTGCAACGAGCTCCAAGTCTTCTCATTGGCGTGTGGAAAGGGTTCAGCAGGTAGAGATTTTGACACGGGCAAAAACACATTTTTGGCCGTTCCTTAATACTTATGTTTTTGTTTTTTTTTTTTTGGTTTTTTATAAATTAAAAATAAAATAGTTTTGATATATTTTTGCTTTTATGTTTTCATTTTGATTTAAATCACTTTTCAAAAAATTAAGTTTTGTATTTTTTTATTTTTACTGAATTTTTGAATATTTTATACAATTTTTTTTATTTTTTAGATACACTTAACCTAGATATACTTAAAAAATATATATTTGTGAATTTTTTTTAAAAAAAATCACCAAATTCAAAAATACAAAAAAAAAACAAAAAACAAAAAACAAAAACAAACAAAACAAAAAAAAAATTACATTTTAATATTTTGTTATATTCAATGAATTTTTTAGAAACTTTTGTTTAATTTTTTTTTATTTTTTAAGTATATTAAGATTAAGTGGATTTAAAAAACAAAAAAAAATAATTAAAATATTTTTAAATTTTATTAAAATTATTAAAAAAAATTAAAAACTCAAAAAAATATTTTTAAAAACTCCAAATTAAATTTTCAAAATAAATTTTCTATCTTTCCTCCCTTGACAACCTTCAATCACCACCCACCACCATCGACTACTAGCCACTAGTCATCAGTGGACTAACCTCGAACGACATTTTGGCATGATTTGATGACCTATCGATGAATCTAATCCTTTGATCACGTCATGAGTTTTGTACGCCACCACACCACCACTACCACACACCATATTGAAAACGGTAGTGAATGATTTGATAATTCCCAAATTTATCAAGTTTAAGAAAATGACGCCAGGCCTCCAATGATATCAAGTCTTCGTTTGAGATGTGGGTTGGTCTTTTAACTTTTTGGCTATAGGCTAAAAAGTCTCGTTTGGGATAGGCTTTTTAGTTTTTTTGACGTCACTAAGAGAAAAAATAAAATGATTATGATTTGAATGTGATATTTTGTCTTATTAACTTTTTAATCTATTTTATCTTTTTATAACTAAAATAATAAATAAAAAAAAAAACAGTCAAACATAGCCCAAGTCCGCAGCATCTAATTACAAATTTCTTGCCCCATGTTCATGGCAAATTTTTTGTTTCTATAACATGAATTTTTTTTTTCCTTTTTCTTATAGACAATGAATTTCGAATCCTGAAATTGTTTTCAAATTTATGAATTATTTTTTTTATTTGTATGGTACTAACTTAATTTTTTCTCAATGGTATGAAAAATCAATATAATTATAATTGGATACAAATATTTCATCAAACAGTCGAGCACGAGATCTCCTTAGAGCATCTCCAACGGTACATTTCTTTTTTCATCAAATCTAAGTCAAAAATGACTTATTTTACCAAATCTGATATCACTCGCTCCAACGGTGAACTTTCATCAAATTTGCGCCGGGACAACCGGTTGGTCGACCGGTTAGGCGAAAAAAATTTTTTTTTTTTGTTAAACTTTTTGGACCTTTTAGTGGTCGACCGGCTGGTCAACCGATAAGGCAAAAAAAAATTTTTTTTTTTTTTTTTACTGTTTAAACCTTTTCTTGGAACTGTTTGAACCTTTTGGTGGTCGACCGGTTGGTCAACCGGCCGGGCAACCGGCTGGTTGACCGGTTGGTCTCCCCCAACGGTCACAAACAGTGTTTTGATGAAATCAGTATTTGTCCTCAGTTTGATGAATTGTTTGGTGAAATCTCATTTTGATATCGATTTGGTGCAACCGTTGGAGCACCAAACAGTAACTTTTTCACCAAATTTTAAATTTGATATTAACTTTGATGAACCGTTGGAGATGGACTTAGCACATATTTTTAGCTATGTGCTTATGTTTTGAGATTTCTGTACTGCTAAATTCTTACAAATTCTACTTTTATATTTTTTATCAACTAATATATATATATATATATATAACTTAATTTATGTGTTTGTCCGCACCACAGTAACTTTCAAATATCAATCATTTCTTAACTTTTGTATGATCAAATTTACTTTCATGCACATTATAATCCCAGATAAACGTCACCAATAGAAGAAAAAAAAGTTTCCAATTTGATTTATAATAATGTTACACAAGTGTTAACTTTTTATTTGTTACACATTAATTATATAGAACCCAAATCTCTTATTACATTATTAGTAATTAATGAATTTGCAAATCTAAAATAGTTTTTTTTTTTTCTTTTTTCTTCACGTTTTTCATGGTGTGGGTTGCTTAGGTCCCATGCACATCAAACCTTATTTGTTGAAAATTCTAAAGCCCCCTTTGGGAATAATTTTTTAGTGTTTTTTTAATTTTTAGGCTAAAATATGGTATTTTAAATTTTTAAAAACAATTTTTTGAATTTTCAATTCATATTTTCATATTTTTAATGATTTTTTAAAATATTTTAATTAATTTTTTTTATACTTTTTAGATCCACTTTATCTTGGTATAGTTAAAAAGTATAAAATTTGTACAATTTTTTTTTTAAATACTTATTGAATATAATAGAATACGAAAATGTACTAAATTTTCATAATTTTTGTATTTGGTGAATTTTATAAAAAAAAATACATATATTATATCTTTTAACTGTATCAAGATTAGGTTTATCTAAAAAATAAATAAATTGCGTTAAAGATTAAAAAATTCACTAAAAGCAAAATATATATATATATATATATATGAAGAAAAATAAAACACTTAATTTTCTTAAAAGTGAATTAAACCAAACGATATGTTTGGAATAACTTTTTGATTTGTTGCAAAGAGTAGAGTGAATGAAAAGTAATATTTAACTTTTTAATATTTTTAAATATTTTTTAATTTTTAGACTAAAATTGTAACTTGCAACGGTGTCCAAGTCTTCTCATTTGGCATGTGGAAAGTAGGGGTGCAACTCGGGCAGGTTGGCTCGGGTTGGCTCAGGTTGGAGGTTACCCAGGCTCGGCTCAAATTGTGTTTGAAAGTGCCCAAGCCTGACCATCAACCTGAGTTTGGCTGCCCAAGTCCGGATTGAGCTACATAATTTGAACTCGGGTTAGCCGAATTGTCCGAATTTCCCAATTGAATAGATAAATAACAAAAAAATAAAAAAATTCATACAGGAGTGATTCAATAACAATCAAGTACTAAATAAAAAAGAAAAATAATTTATCTTTATCACACCCAAATAGAATTAAATCATATAAAAAAGGAAATTTCTAAACAATTCATTAAAAAATTAAATCATACCTACATTAAAATTTGCCTAAACTATCTGCAAGTAAACCATTACTTCAATAAAAATGATCTTTTTTATAGTTTCTACCTGCAAATCCAACAAAACAAGCATAAAAGACAACTTTATCAAGAGTTTTGGAAAGAGAAGCTGAGAGATATAGTATGGAACCCAACTCAACACTCTCTTTTAGAAAAAAAATAAAAATAAAAATAAAAAAATACAAATTAAATCTACAAAAGGATACATCAAATGTCTCATGATCTTGTTTGTAAATCTCCGGAGGAATGAGGAATCATGTGGGTGAAGTTCAAAGCTTGAACTTCATCGGTGGTCAAAGAGGGAGAAAGAAAGGGAAATGACAACAATGAGGAAGAGGTGGGTGGTCTCTCTGCCAAAAGAGGACAAAGTGAAAGCAAATGTGGTTGCCTACCCCCACAAAGCAAAATTCCATTTATACTCCGCAAAGCCCATACTTATACATATATTATATAATTTTTATAGTACATAAAATGCAACTTGGATTCGGGTTACTCAAGTTACAGACAACCTCTATCTAGGCAAAGCCCAAATTATAATTCGGACATCAAAAATTTGCCCAAATCCATTCAAATTACAAAATATTATTACTCAAGTCCTAAAAAAACTAGGGCTAGGCACGGGTTGCTCGGATTGAGTCCGTCCAAGTTACACCCCTAATGGAAAGGGTCTAGCAGGCAGAGGATGACACGAGCAAAAACACATTTTCGACTGTTCCTTGATACGTTTATTTTGATAGTATTTTATTTTTATGTTTTCATTTTGATTTAAATCACATTTCAAAAAATTAAGTTTTTTATTTTTTGTATTTTTTTATTTTTACTCAATTTTTCTAATATTTTATACAATTTTTTTAATTTTTTAGATGCACGTAATGTAGATATACTTAAAAAAAAAAAAAAAAACCCACAAACAAACACAAAACACAAAACAAAACAAAACAAAAATTTAGTACAGTTTTACATTTTGTTATATTCAATGAATTTTTTAGAATTTTTTGTATATTTTTATTTTTATTTTATAAGTATATTAAAATTAAGTGGATCTAAAAAATTAAAAAATAATTAATTAAAATATTTTAAAATTTTATTAAAATTATTAAAAATATGAATTAAAAACTCAAAAAATTATTTTTACAAACACAAAACACAAAACAAAACAAAAATTTAGTACATTTTTACATTTTGTTATATTCAATGAATTTTTTAGAATTTTTTGTATATTTTTATTTTTATTTTTTAAGTATATTAAAATTAAATGGATCTAAAAAATTAAAAATTAATTAAAATATTTTAAAATTTTATTAAAATTATTAAAAATATGAATTAAAAACTCAAAAAAATATTTTTAAAAATTCCAAATTAAATTTTCAAAATAAATTTTCTATCTTTCCTCCCTTAACAACCTTCAATCACCACTAGCCACTAACAATCGGTGGACTAACCTCCAACAATATTTTGGCATGATTTGACGACCTGTCAATGACTCTAACCCTTCGATCACGTCACCACGCCACCACTACCATCCACCTTATCGAAAAGGATAGTGAATGATTTGTCAATTCCTTAATTTATCAAGTTTGAGAAAATGACCCCACGCCCCCAATGATATCAAGATATCAAGTCCGCAGCATCTAATTACAAATTTCTTGCCCCAAGTTCACGGAAATTTTTTTGTTTTTATAACATGAATTTTTATTATTTTTTATAGACAATGAATTTCGAACCCTGAAATTGTTTTCAAATTTATGAATTGTTATTTTTTATTTATATAGCACTACTCAATTTTTTCTAAATGGTATGAAAAATCAATATAATTATAATTGGATACAAATATTTCATCAAACAGTCGAGCACGAGATCTTCTTGGTGCATTTTTTTTGCTATGTGCTTATGTATCGAGATTTATGCGTTATGACCCAAACCTAGTACTCGGAGGTTCGGCATCGCGACAAGATAATAACTGAAATCATAACAAATTATTAGTTCAATACCCGAGTTGTTCTATGACTACAAAGTGCCTTGTGCCTATCCCATGTACTGGTTTTGACGTATCACCTGAAAGTAGTTAACAGTTATAAGCACATGGCAGAGTAAGAAATATTACACAGTGAGCATGAGGGTACAAAAATTACCATGGATAATAATTTCAACTAAAACATTAACATTACTTAATTTGAATAAATAAATTATTCAATGTGACAGAAACTGAAATACATAAATTATGTAAATAAATAACCATAACCATAGTACAAAACAGAACAGAACGGAGGTCACTGGAGTGACAATCAGAACAAAGGTTAATGGATCCATGACAAACAGAGGACCACAAAGTGACCAATGGTTATTTAAGTCCCCCAAGGCATGGGACTCCCCATGGTGGTACTTACAGAAAATAATTGTTTACAAAATCATTATCAAATAATTTTTAAATTTTAAATAAACATATCCATGGGTTTCAACATAAGCAAATGGACTTCAAAAAATAATTAACGTAATTGAAATATAAATATAAGTTATAAAACATAATTTGTATAAAATAAATTATGATAATTCAAAATATACATAAAATATATTATGGTGACTCAAGATATAATATAACTCATCTTAATATTAATCTTTATTATTTTCTTTCTATGCTGACTTTACGATGCCCTTTTTCCTTAATCTTTTTTCTTGTGAATTCTCTTTTGTTTTTGTTGGCCTTCGATTCACCCCCATATATACTTGAATTTTTCACATGGCGACTCACCCCATATTTATTATCCTCCTGCCTGATTCACTCATCTACATAATGGCCTTGTTTCATAGGGTTTATTTTCAGCTTATTTCAGTTTTTAGCTTAATTTAAGTTATTTTGATGTGTTTAGTTCAGCTTAATAATACAGCTTATAACTTTTTGTAAGTCAAAAATTAACTTATTCTTTAAGTGAGGGAGGAGAAACTTAATTTATAAGTCAAAAATCAATTTATATTCACAGTTATAAGTTATAAGCTGTTAGACTATAAATTATAATCACTTTCTCATGGCTCTACCAAACGGGCCAATAGAATTCACTCATTTACACAATAGGCTTAACAGGTGGCTTTTTTTTTAGGTGCCCAACGCATAGACACCTTTCACCATATTTCTTTTTTGGCCCCAACTTTTATCATAATTTTGTAATTGTGTTGTTTTGGCCCCAAATAATTATATTAATCATACTTTGAGTAAACTAATGCGGAATTAGATTACACCTTAGCATGAATAGCTACGTAATTATTTATATTATATTATTCTTATTATTAAATATTTGCACAATAACTCCTAATGTAAATTAAATTTCACTTTATCGCATATCATCATAAAATTAATATTTATTTTACTATTACAGTCTATTATTATTATTCTCATTAATAATAATATTTAATTAAACTCTCTTATGGTCCGATACTTGAAATTAAAATAATTCAATTAGTCAATTTTACCTTATTGAGAATTCCACAATTAAATTAGAATAAGAATTAAGTAAATGTAATATTATACGTGACGGGATCGTCACATTATGTGCCGCTAAATTTTATATATATATAATTTAATTTATGTGTTTCTCCGCACTACAGTAACTTTCAAATTTCAATCACTTCTTAACTTCTATGTGAACAAATTTATACTCACGCACATTATAATCACAAATAAACGTCACCAATAGAAGAAGAAAAAGTTGCCAATTTGATTTACAATAATGTTACACAACAGATGTTAACTTTTTATTTACAATAATGTTACACAACAGATGTTAACTTTTTATTTGTCACACATTAATTATATAGGATCCAAATCTCATACTACATTATTAATAATGAATGAATTTGCAAATCTAAAATAGGTTTTTTTTTTTTTTTTTTTCCTTCTTTTATCTTCACATTTTTCACGGTGTGGATTGCTTATGTCCCACGCATATCAAATGTTATTTGTTGAAAATTCTATGGCTGCCTTTGGGAATAATTTTTTAGTGATTTTTTAGTTTTTTTGGCTAAAATATGAGATTTGAAATTTTTAAAAACAATTTTTTGAATTTTCAATTCATATTTTTATATTTTTAAAAATATTTTAATTAAATTTTTTTTGTCCTTTTTAGATCCACTTTATCCTGGTATAGTTAAAAAGTATAAAATTTGTACAAAATTTTTAAAATATTTATTGAATATAACAGAATAAGAAATGTACTAAATTTTTATATTTTTTGTATTTGGAGAATTTTTTTGAAAAAAAAAATTATATATATATATATATATATTTATTTAAGTGTATCAAGATTAAGTGTATCTAAAAAATAAACAAATTGCATAAAAGATTAAAAAAATACTAAAAGCAAAAAATATATATATGAAAAGCAAAAAACTTAATTTTCTTAAAAGTGAATTAAACCAAACAATATGTTTGGAATAGCTTTTTTTTTATTTGTTGCAAAAAACAAAGTGAATTAAACCAAACAATATGTTTGGAATAGCTTTTTTTTTATTTGTTGCAAAAAAACAAAGTGAATTAAAAGAAATTTTTAACTTTTTAATATTTATTGACTTTTTAATACTTTTAAATATTTTTTAACTTTTAAACTAAAATTGTAACTTACAACGAGGTCCAAGTCTTCTCATTCAGCATGTGGAAACGGTACAACAGGTAAAGACTTCGACATAGGCAAAAACACATTTTTGGCCATTCTTTGGCTTGTTTAGTGACCATTTTATTTTTAATTTTCAGTTTATATTTATAAAAATTTTAAAAATTATTATAAAAATTTGTTTGATAATTTTTTTTATTTTATAAATGTTTGTCTCAGTTTATAAATTTGAAAAAAAAAACATAAATTCAAAAAAGGAGTTTACGTCGGTTTTTAAATAGAAATTTAAAAATTTGACTAATAAATTTTTGTTTTTCAATTATCGTTTTTTTTCAATTAATTTTTTTTCAATTAATTTTTTTTTCAATTAATTTTTTTTCAACTAATTTTTTTTCAAATAATGTTTTTTTTCAATTTTTTATTCAATTAATTTTTTTCAATTATTTTTTCCCAATTAATTTTTTCCCAAATAATTTTTTTTTTCAATTATAATGCGTTCATTGTCATAAATAATAATAAAATAAATTTAAATATTTTAGGCCTGAACAAACATATTTTTTATTTTATGTTTTTAAAAATTTTTAAACATTTGTTCAAACCAAACGCGTTTGTAGTTTATATTTTTCTAAAAATAAACAAAAATGAGTTTATAAAATTTTTATAAACCTAAACCAAAAACGTAAACGTTACCAAACGCTAATACTTCTGTTTTTGTTTTTTTTATTTTATAAATTAAAAATAAAATTGTTATGATATATTTTTGTTTTTATGTTTTCATTTTGATTTACATCACTTTTCAAAAAATTGAGTTTTTTATTTTTTTTTTTTTAGTGAATTTTTCTAATATTTTAGACAATTTTTTTTATTTTTTAGATGCGCTTAATCTAAATATACTTTAAAATATATATATTTGTGAATTTTGTTTTAAAAAAAATTCACCAAATACAAAATTACAAAAAAAATAAAATAAAACAAAACAAAACAAAACAAAATTTAGTACATTTTTAATTTTTGTTATATTCAATGAATTTTTTAAAAAATTTTGCATAATATTTTTTTTTTAAGTATATTAAGATTCAGTGGATCTAAAAAATTAAAATAATAATAATTAAAATATTTTAAAATTTTATTAAAATTATGAAAAATTCCAAAAAAAAAATATTTTTCAAAACCCCAAAATAAATTTTCTATTTTTCCTTCCTTGACAACCTTCAATCACCACCCTCCACCATCGACTACTAGCCGCTAGTCATCGGTGGACTAACCTCGAATGACATTTTGGCATGATTTGAGGACCTATTAACGACTCTAACCCTTCAATCACGTCATAAGTTTTGTCCATCACCATACCACCACGACCATCCACCGTATCAAAAATGGTAGTGAATGATTTGTCACTTCCCTAATTTATCAAGTTTGAGAAAATGACCACAGGCCCCCAATGATCTCAAGTTCAGCATCTAATTACAAATTGCTTGCCCCAAGTTCACGGCAAATTTTTTGTTTCTATAAAATGAATTTTTTTTAATTTTTTTTTATAGACAATGAATTTCGAACCCTGAAATTGTTTTCAAATTTATGAATTATTATTTTTATTTATATAGTACTACTCAATTTTTTCTAAATGGTATGAAAAATTAATATAATTATAAGGGCTAGGATTCCCTCTAATCTAACGAACTAGAGGGTACAGTTGGGCCCGTGAGGGCCCACCACAGGTTCCGTTTCGATAATCCGAACCGTTCAATCTGTAAACTTGTCGAGTACTGTATATTGGCAAAAACCATGTTGATCGGATATCGATAGTTATCTCATCGGATCAGATTTCTGTCAACTGTTTATTTGTTCACCATTCATTTTTTTATACAAAATTGATTTGATCATGTAACTATCGATATCCGATCAACGTGATTTTTAACAGGTATATAGTACTCGACAAGTTCTACAAGATTATCGAAATGAGACCCATGGTAGACCCTTACAAGCCCAACAGTACCCTTCAGTCCAATCACAAACTGGAGGGAAGCCAACCCCTAATTATAATTGGATACAAATATTTCATCAAATAGTCAAGCACGAGATCTTCTTAGTGCATTTTAGTGCATTTTTTTAGCTATGTGCTTATGTTTTGAGATTTCTGTGCTGCTAAATTCTCACAAATTCTACTTTTATATTTTTTTATCAACTAATATATATATATATATATATATGTATATATAATTTGTGTTTCTCTGCACAAATTTCAATCACTTCTTAATTTCTGTGTAAACAAATTTACACTCATGCATATTATAATCCCAAATAAACATCACCAATAGAAGAAATTATTCGATGGTCCTAAGGCATTATCATGTAGTGTTCTAAAAAAATTGGAACTGGTGAAAAAGATGGAATTTATAATTTTGTACTAGGATATGAAGAAACAAGGAGGCATGAAAAATAGTGATCGGCTACTAGCCAAGAATAAGCGATGTCCCTAAAGCACTTAATAATTTTTCACCGATGGGGTTCACTACTACTTTCTAGTGTTTGATTATAATTTTCATTTTTACAAGTACGTAATATAAATAGAAAAAATAAAATTATCATCTCTTCTACATTCAAATGAAGTCACAAATATTTTTTAGAAGTTATTGATAAACAAAAAATTTGTACAAATTATATACCAAAATAATGTAGTAGTGATAACCTTAAAATATAAGTCACATTAATAGCCATTTGTTTATATAGTGATAGAACCTAAAGCATGCCAACTTTTTTTCTTTTCTTTTTTTTTTTTTTTGTGTACGTCTAATTTTTATTTTATTTTTTATTGGTACAAAAAATCAATATAAATTAATTGGACACAAATACTTCATCAAACAGCCACAAAGCACAAGATTTTCTGTCTCAATACATTTTTTAGCCATGCTTTGAAGTTTCAAGATTTCTGTCCATTTAGATTCTCACAAATCCCATGGTTGACAAATACTCTCTCTGATCAAAGGGCATTTGAGGACAAAGGATTCTCACCCTCGCGGCAATTTTTTGACTTCATAAAATTTATTCTTGCCCTTGTAACAATACCTTTGTAAAATTTGAGTCATCAAAATCCTATGTTCACAAAAAGATAAAAATAATACAAGAATAATGAGTGTTTCACAAATCATATGAATTTTTTATTAATAAATTTTTTAAATTTTAAATATCTTTGTGTTTATTTTAGTCATAATAGTTTTAATTTTTTCAAAAAAAAAAAAAATTATGAAAACTTAACCAAACATAAATTCTACCATGTGTGAATTGCCAAGAATGAGAATACTCTCCTCACATACCTTTGATCGAATGCATCGCCAACCAGAGAATTTGTGAGAATCTAGAGGCATACAAATCTCCAAACATGACCATCTGGCTGGCTAATAATGCATTTAGACAGAAGATCTCATGCTGGACTGTTTGATGAAAAAACTTTTTAAGGTAAGCTATCAGAGTCCAATTCTGCTTGGTTCATAAAACGGCACTACAAGAGAAAGATGAGAATGACAAGACCGTACCGTTGAATTGGAGGTGTTCCTTACATTTGCATTGGCAATTCACCCATAGATTAGAAACCACTCCCCCGAAGCTGCACTCAAAACTCTGTGGTCTTTAATTCAACTCATCATTTGGAGAAACAATATCGATTCCAGCAACAAGCGATACATAAAGCTAAAAGCTGAAAAGAGGTAATAGCCCTTTACAAGAACAATTTCATAAAAAGATTGATTCCACAAAATGAGAGACTGCAACATTGGAATTAAAGAATGAAAGAATGTACTGCTCTATTATTTTTCCTAAAAAAAGAGATGGAAATTGTACAATGTAGTTTGTCAAGGTTGGTTAAAAATAATGCTACCTTAAAACTACAAAAACACAGCCGCCACTTAACAACAGCAGCCTTTCACTATAACTAATATCCCTATAAAATTTATCACCCAAATACACTAATTTTTTTCCCCTATTTTCCCCCATTTACTTGAAAACAACACATAATCAGCAGAGCAGGCATCCAGAACTAGCAATCTAAGCCAAAATTCTGTAGCTCACAGCCGCTCAGGCAGCTGCTTGGATTGGTCCATCTGATCTAAAGTCCCAACCACGCCCACGTCCACGGCTCCTACCGCGCCCACGCCCACACCCTGCAACGATCCATATAGCTTTTTGTTCAAAAACTGAAATAGAAAACACTATGCTAGGAAAAATGAACAAAATCTGTATGAATTTTGACAATTTTGTAAATCCAGATGAGTCCAGAAAGATTTTGCAGTATCCAACACGATGAATAGTTGATTTAGGAACCTCTGCAAGATTAGTTAATACAATGAAACAAAAATGCCAATCCAGATGATAATAATGGTAAGCATGAGATGAAATCATCTTTTAATCTTCTTTTCCAGGTGTTTTTGAACTTCATTCATCCTCACACACTTGGGAAAGTTTCTAACAGGTGGCAATTAGTTTGGAAAGCATGGCACACTCCCATTTAACTGTATGTTGAGAGACAAGGATGATGAAACTTTTGGGAGGAAAAAGAGAAGAAGATATCACATTATCCCTTCAACACCACCACATACATAGGCCACCCACCCCAGAAAACCAAAAAAGGAGGGGGGGGGGGGGGGGGGGGGGGGGGGACAATGTATGAAGCACCTCATACAATTTTTGCAAAAGTTTCGGTTTTTATTTGTCTTTTCTTTTTTTTTTTTAATTTAAATGGTTTACAAGAAGGAAGATGCTAACTATTGCATAATGGACAGTGATTAATGTTGGCATGTGCAAAAGGCATATTGAAATATGTAGAAAGTGCATAAAAAAAATGTGTATGGGAATATGTAAAATGTGTATTGAAATTCTAACTTTTTTGACATATGTGGTTCTTAACGAACGGCCATCGAGTGGTCATTAGTAGGACCCTTCCAAGAAAAATAGACCTATTTCTGGCAACATATAAGAAAGGGGAAAAAAGATTGAATCTACAACGCTCAGAAAATAGTATGCAATTAACTCCAGCTGCAGCATGGAGTACATATTTCACCCCCAAGAAGCTTAGGAAAGACCAATAACAAGGGTCACTTGTGCGTGAGTATTAAACTTCTCACATCTACAATTGCTAATTAGGCATTTTGTTATTAATGTGCTTACCACGGCCTTGAGCAAGTGGTGGCCCTGAGCCACCATAGCCATTGTAACCACCCAACTCTTGTTGCATATCTCCACCACCATATCCTCTTCCGCGTCCATGAAAACCACGTCCTCTTCCCCAACCCCAACCTCTTGCTCCATACCCACGTCCACCATCCCAGCCACCATCTCCATTGTACTCTACCACTCCATTGTTATCATTACCCGTCGTAGACGAGCAGATCAAAAAAAAAAAAAAAATTACCTGTTGTAGAAGAAACATCATAACTTTCATATTCTTTGAGGGGTCAAAATAGAGGGTGCAAGTATAAAGCAATATGAGTAAAAACAGAACTACATCAGATGGTCAAGGGTACAGAAATTAATCTGTCGGTAACACAAATGCTTCTCAACTAAACATTATCCACTTTAATGGGAAAGACTTCCTCAGCCATATCATATATCTTGAAAACCCAATTCCTCCAGCCAATGTGAATTCACACTCTTTCTTGAAATGTTTCAAGTCTCCAGCAATATTAGTTGATTTAGAGGAGAGAGAACAAGAGAACGTGTTTAATCATTCAATTAGAGACACATAAACAAGGAAAAGACTGTTATCAACTGTATCTGCTGCAGACAGTAAATTGTGTGGCTTTGCTAGATAAAAGCAAAAATATTAAACCAAATGTACTATTACAGCATCTCCAATGGGCTCTTTAAAAGAGGCTTGTTAGTCTCATCTTATTTTATGGCCTCCAACGGGCTAGCTACTACACTAGTCATTTTAACAACAACAACCACACACACACACACACACACACACACACAAAAAAAAAAAAAAAAAAAAAAAAAAAAAAAAAAAGATCAAGCTAGCTACATTTGAAGAGCCTTGGGAGGCTTTTTAAACAGTTGTGCAGATAAATAGGTAAAATAAAGAGTAACGTTGGAACACCTAGAGAAAAAAAAAAAGTTAGATAAAATAAAGAGCATTAGTTTTTCGTACTTTAGATAGTGAAAAATAAAGAGTGGCATTGGAATTGCTTTTAGAAACAAGAAAGTCTTCCAATGCATGGATCCCCCACTTCATGCTAGGATCTGGTAAGACCCCACTTCATAGATCAACTACAGTAAAACTTGACTTCAAAACAACTTATACATTTGATCTCAATAAAAATTTGACCAATTTGGTAGATCAAGTGCCTTGTTAGTTAACCAATAAATCTTATACATTTCATAGCAATATAGAATTAGCCGTTTGATTGTGCCATGTGTACTAAGTGCTACACAATGGCAGCCCTACTTAGTTAAGTGTATAAGCTTATGGATTTTTATAAACATCAAATTAAGGGTAAAATTACACTTATCACCCAGCTTTCATTTTCGTTCCTCATCTTCTAATTGCAACAAGTCATCAGATGTCAACCATTGTTTCAATGTAGTCCACCCAAATGTAGTCCACCCATCACTTACCATCAAATTCCTCATCACTCACTTTACCAACTCAAACTTCAGTGTTTGCCAACTACTAATTTTACCTAAATCAATTTGTAGATGAGGTTTGCTCCTAGAAACTTCTTAACAGTCTTGAACTAGTATAAATATGATGATAGCCCTTGTATTGAGTATCATCCAATACAAGAGTGATCTAGTATAAGGTGTCTTAAGTCTTGTGTGTAAGTCAGTCACAAATAAGTGTGTTCAGTGTTGTGTAAATTGATGTCAGTGTTTGAGTGCACTTTTAGAGTGTGTCTAGTGTATTATATAAGTTTAGGTGTGAGTGAATAAGTGAGGCGTGTTAGTGTGTGGTTAAAGAATTTAATAATTCATGATTAAACTATGGGCTTTAAAAGAATTTAATAATTCATGATAAAACTCTTTTCCTTGTTCATCTTTTGATTGTAGCACATGAAAAAGCCGGCACAGAACGAAGTTATTTAAAGGCACCATAAACATTATTTCCCAAAGCAAAACCGGTGGAATACAATACAAACTATGTTACCTCTGCCTCGGCCTCTACTCCGTCCTTGACTACCACGTCCTCTCCCACGCATATTAGGAGAACCCTCTAATTCCGCATAAGAACAACCTAATTATAAACATATTTCAAGGAAATAGAAATCAACAATTATATAATATTGTTTTACCTCCTTCATAGTCATATTCATTCCATGGTTTTACTTGATCAACTGGAATAGGCAGTTGGTACCTGCAATTTGGATAGAATATGAGATACTAATTATTAGCAACTCAAAGGGGTCAGCTATGCTTTATCACGCTCCAAATCCTACATAAATCTAAAGGTTCTCAGCCATAAAGAGAATGTTGATCATACACTGATAACCGTAAAAGGAAACAGAGTACAAAGTAGCTGCATATCAAAGCCATACATATCTTTTGTACTCCTGTAAACCCCAAACAATTATTGCCCACACAACACCAAGAACATATGCACAAACAGTGGCCTCTACAGGCTTAGGACCTCGATAATTATCTCAATAATATTTAATATCACATATGTGATATATTATATATATACTAATGTAGCATGGACATAAGAAAAAAAGGGCAAATCCGAAATTCCACATAAAGCACGTTTAAGGCATCATGGAATGAAGTTTTAGAATGTTTTTATGTCTTTACATGCATTTATTTTAATTTATTGAATTTAAACTATGAGAAGCATAAATAAGAATACACTGCAAGCTAAACTCAAGAGTTTCAAACAATATGTATATGGCTAAGCTAAAAGACTTCGATTGAGAATAGGAACTGAGACGGCAATTTCTGTTAAGAAATTGGGCCGAACTAGGTATTAGTACCAAAGCAAAATACTCGAAGAAATAATAGAAAAATATATTAGAAAACTTCTTGAGAACTATACAACTATTCAAACTATTACATAAAAGAAAACCTATTTACTTGGTTAGGGTTTCATCAAAACCCTAGAAATAAGAGCCTAGCCACTCATGGAGGAGTGGGAAGAAGTAGCAAAAGAAGAAGCCTCCATGAAATTATCCTTGAAGCTTGAGAATTCCCTTTCTTCAAACCCTAGCCTCTCCTTTTTTCTAATATATTTTCGAACCCTAAGAGCAGCCTTTTGTTTTCCTTTTTATTCCCAGCAGAACAGATTTCAATGTTTGTGCACGGAACCCTAGGTGGGCCACTTGAGCGGTGGTGGGCCGCACGTGCGGTGAGGTCTGGCCACATGTGCGGTGAGGTGACAGGTTGGGAATTTTCACACTACTCGCATGTAAAATCTGCTTTTGCGTTACTTTTTGCTTGAATTTGCGTGTTGCCTGTCAAATCTATACAAGTGCACAAAACACATCATCTCTACCAAATAAACAAAATTTAAAGACTATAAATGTAACTTAAGCGGCCTCAATGTGATACCTTTCGGCCTACATCAAGAAGAAGATGAACAGTGAATATGTATCGGCAAGTATATGAATATATATATATATATATATATACTAGCATATCACCCGTGCAATGCACGAAATTGGATTTTAAAAAATTATTTATGATTATGTCAAACATATTTTTAAATTATTAACATAAAATATACGTAATTTTGAAAAAAAAATATATTGATGTTTTATAATTGAAGTAATAAAAATGAAAATTTACTACGTTTGTTCAAAAATCACTAAATAAATAAAATATATTATAACTAAAATCTAAATTGTTATAGCTCTTCCATTAGCATTCCTGCATTATCAACATGATAGTTAATATTATAACTGATAAACAACACATTTATTACATATTTATAAAATATTATAAATTAAAAATGTTATACTTACATATTATATTTTTTTTACCTTGTAAAAGGTATAGGCATTTTTTAGACCAATCTATATTTAAAACAAAGTTTATGCATAGTGCAAAAACTAGTTGTCGTAGCATTGTTGGTACAAGTATGATAAATACATAGGCACAGTCTTGGCATGATGCAATATAATCTTTAATCATTCTAACTCCATAATCTTATAAAATTTTGGAAATATAACATTGTATTTGAAAAGGTAAGAATACGTTATTTATAATGAATTTTATAATTCCTATCTTTGATATCATATTCTTCAAATATGATGGTTGATATCGCAAGATAAACTCAGCATGTTTATCTTAAACAACGAGATTTATTGAATCAGTACTATCTTTGACCACAATGTTAACATTATATCTAAAAAAAAAAAAAAATGCCCAAGAAGTACACATTAATGTGTGTTTGGGAGGGGAAAGATTCAGTACACACCTAACCTTTGGCATAAAGCGTAAAGTGGTGGCCCAAGACTTGAACCCATAACCTCAAGGTTATTAGGCCAAGTCTTAACCATTAAACCAATGGTCACCCCAAAGTGACATTATATCTAATAAATAAATAAAACTTGTTAAAAGGAAATATTGTACCTAATAAAAAATTAAAACACTTGTTAAGTTTGAATTATTATTTTACATAGCAATTATTTATCTAAAGAAAATTACTTTGTTATAATATATGTATCATCATGTATGCAATTACGACAAACAATGTGACATCATATTTAATTTTTTGATAGCAGTGTAATTTTTTAATAAAATTACAGTGGAAGGCTTGAAAAGGGTTTGTAATTTCCTAATTACAGTGTATTTTTTTTTCTTTTTTTTTTTCGCAATTGTAGCCTGTTATTTTTTAATAAAAATTTATATTTTTTTTAGATATTTTTTAATATACAAATTATTTTTTACAGTGTAATTTTTTTTCTCTTTTTTTTCGCAATTGCAACCTGTTATTTTTTAGGGATATTTACCAATAAATCCTATCTCACAAACAGTTTTACCGATTGGTCCTAAGGTTATTTCTATTGTTCTGATTAGTCCTATTAGTTGGGAAATATCTTACCAGTTGATCCTATTTCCTTTGTTTAGTAACATTGAGTGGTCAATTATACCCTTCCGTATGTGTGTCACGTGACATACATCATTCTAAGGCAAAAAGCATAAAGAGCCTTAGTGTATTTTGTTTATGTGTGGCACCCATTGTGTGTGTCACGTGACATACATCATTCCAAGGCAAAAAGCATAAAGAGCCTTAGTGTACTTTGTTGATGTGTGACACCCATTGTGTGTGTCACGTGACATATTGTGTGTGTCACGTGACACTCCAAGGTAAAAAGTATAAAGAGCCTTAGTGTACTTTGTTGATGTGTGACACCCATTGTGTGTGTCATGTAACATATTGTGTATGTCACGTAACACTCCAAGGCAAAAAACATAAAGAGCCTTAGTGTACTTTGTTGATGTGTGACACCCATTGTGTGTGTCACGTGACACTCCAAGGCAAAAAACATAAAGAGCCTTAGTGTACTTTGTTGATGTGTGACACCCATTGTGTGTGTCACCTGACACTCCAAGGCAAAAAGCATAAAGAGCCTTAGTGTACTTTGTTGATGTGTGACACCCATTGTGCGTGTCATGTGACATATTGTGTGTCACGTGACACACCCTCATAAAGAGCCTTGGTGTACTTTGTTAATGTGTGGCACCCATTGTTTGTGTCACATGACATATTGTGTGTGTTACGTGACACACCCTCATAAAGAACATGCATCTAATAACATCTAAATGAGGGCATTAAGGTCCCTCAAAATATTCAAGGACTAAACGGTTTATTAGAAAAAAATTGGGACCAATTGGTTCATAAGTTTAATATTTGGGATTTATTGGTAAATCTCCCTATTTTTTAATAAGAATTTATATTTGTTTTAGATATTTTTTTAATATACAAATTATATATTTTAGATTTTTTATAAAAATAATTTAACAATCCCATCATTAACCATAGTGTATGCGAGAAGTTGAAAATGGTGTGGTAATAAATATGAGAGAAGTTAAAAAAGCTTGCGAGTTTGAAGAAGTCAATAAATGCTAAGGTTTTTTTTTTTTTTAAATCAAAAAATTAGAAAATTAAGATTGACATATTGGAGCTCTCACAAAACTTGTGGGTTAGAAATCCCTTTTTCCTTATATAATATATAGATATGAAAAGTGAAAAGGCGCGGTCTTTTCAAATTTTTGGTGGTGTATGATGGCTGTAACGGAGGTACGGTGCCAGTGGGGGCATGCCACGTGTCCCATGATTGAAGTGGTGCCAGAGTGACAGGTGAATGTGTTGGGCAACTGATAAGACTCCTAAGCACCGAGCAGATCGGAGGGATGGAGCAACGTTATTGGTTCGGCTGACTTAAGCATTTCTAGCTCGGCTGGAGGAATGTAATCCAATCATGCTCTGCAAATAGAATGAAGAGGCAATTGAGAGAGTAATTTCTATTAAGAAATTGGGCCAAACTAGGTATCAGTGCCTATGAAAGTTGGGCCGCATAGTGGGCTAAGAAAAGAGCTCAGGTAGCTCAGACCTGGGTTGATTGGATGATAAGCCGATCAGTGAGTTTAGGCTTAGCTGATAGAAGATGGTCGTATGGAGAAGGCCGAGCTAACTTTAGCTCGACGCAACCCATCTGATGATCAAGGACTACACAGTTTGGTCAATGGTAGACCGGTGTAATGTAGTTCGGTCAGATATTTACAGCTAAACATAGTGTTATTACCATCTCACTTGGCTTGCAGTGAGGAGAGTGTTCCAGGAATAAGCACTATCCTTTAGGAATGTGGTTCCTAGTAGGACTCTGCTAGGAAAGTCATAGTCCTACTCGGATTGTGCCACCCGAAATCTATAAAAGCTCATGACATAACCTATTCCCAAGTATTGCAATTCTTACTCTCGAATACACAGAGCTTTAGTGTCTATTGTCAACTTGCTAACTTAGGCATCGGAGGGGTTTCCAGTACACACCCGCTGACTAGCTTACGTTTGAGTTTTCAGGTGATAAGACGACGACGTTTGGAGGAGTGCAAACTTGATTAACAGGATTATACGAGAAGGATATTTCGTGCTCGTACAGGAACATTGAAGGCCATCATCCAATCCTTAAAAGGCTTATATTGATTGTTTTCTTCAACAAGAAGAAGCAAGTGGAATAGGACCACAAATATATATGTATATTGTTGTAGTTCTTGAAAAACTGTAAAAGGGCAAGATAAGCATATTTGTAAACATTGACAATATTGAAGAAATGATAAAATTCATGTTGTAGCTTAAGAAAGTATGATAGACCATAACGAACATGATTCTAAAGCTAAGGAAGTCAAAGAAGATGCTAAGAATGTGACTGAATTTTCTGCACTTCACAAGTAAATGGGTGTTCAAAGTGAATTTATCATTCCAAATAAATTCAATGGAGTTGATGGAATGATGAATGGGTTAAACTTCTTCATTTCTCATTGTTGCTTCAAAAAGATCAATTTGAAGGGTGGTTAGTCCAAGATTTTTGAATTATTGTACTTCAACATTACACTCGAGGTCGAGTTTTTCTTAATGCAGGGGATAGGGAAAAAAATGGCAAATCCCTTAACCCTAGAAACCTTATTCTCTCTTTTAGAAGCCAACCCTAACAACTCTCTACAATCAAAACCCACTACAATTACTATAGTAGGCAACAATACTCCAAGGTTTCTAAACTTGTCCTACATTATATTTGAGCAAGGAGCAATATAGCTACAAGATCAGACGAGAAGGATTCACTTAAACCTGCATCCTAAGTAGTTCAGGCAAGGCTTTATTAAGGTTTACTAGATCTTCAGTATGTAAATAAGATTAAAGTTGCAAAGAATTCGGAAGGTAGGTTATCTGACTACAAGAGTTCACTTGTATACACACAACTTCTACAAAATCTGGTACTTGGGAACCGCACACATTACTAACCCCGTATGAACATTCAATAACACATACAAACTTCCTAATTAATATGGGACAGTGACGGTCATTAATGTGTCCATTCATGGACAAGAAAAAGCAAACTACGGACTGGTATTAGTGGCCTAGCAGCTCTCCATAGAGAGCCTAAAAAAGACAGCAATAATACTATTATGCACACACACATAAATAAAAGATGACCCTACTTGTACTAGCCCTTAATATGATAATATCTCCTATTATTAAATAATCACAATGTTCCATTGCTAACCTAATCTCAAGTTGGTTATCAAAAAAGAGAAGCATGAAAGAATATATATATATATATACAAACAAACAAACTTAAGGAAATAAACTTAGTAAAATTTACCCTGCAGAAGATGTAACCAACTCCTCCTTGGACAGAGTAATTGTTATAACTGACACATGGTGAGTAGTTTCTAGGCTGCACTAGTAAAAAATCAATCAGCCTAATAACAATCAAATTGGCTTGGCACAGAAGTATTAAATTAGTTCAACAGCACAAAAAGATTTTTTTGCTTCTTACAGAAGAAGGCCTTCTTCTAGTGGTTCCCACATGTCAGTTATATCCATCGAACCAATTGATGTGTTCTCATGGATACCAGCAATCCTTCTCTGATACAGGAAACTCTTTTTTAAGAACATATAATGCAAAGAAGACAGAGACGTACAGAATTTCGTTTTTTTATAAAAAAATAAATAAATATTCAACGATGGCCCACATAAACTGAACAGGGCTGGAAAAAAGACAAACAGATTGGCACTGATCTATTCACCACCTTAATCAATTCAGCAATCATCACAGTTTTGTTGATAGCTCTGCCATGGCCTTTAAAACAATTTCATTGGATCCTTTCTCCTGCAAAAATTATGCCAAAATACATAAAAGGTAAGATAGAGTACAAATGACGAGCAGGCACAAGAAGTAATATTGTTTGTAACATGGAGAACAATTTTATCAATAAGTTCTAACATGGAGAACATGACCCCTTGACTGTGCAAAACAACAAAGGGACTTCAATTTCTGACACCGGCATTGAGAGACCAACTCAATACCATTTGGCCTACTAATTTGGTGGTACATAGCTTAGTAGCAGGAAACTCCTATGGGAGCCTCACTCCCAGCCCAGCCCCGCCCCACCCCTTTTATTGGGACTTTATATAATTGAATGAATAGATGAATTGATATATATGGGCATGCTTGTATAGGTTGGCTTTTGTTTTCTGAGAGATCAGTGTACTACTGTTGGATGTTTGTTTTTCTTATGCGGGTTTTTTAACGGATTTTTTTAACATTTTACAAGAATAATCTTTCAACTTGGTAACTGTCACCACTTTCTGAATAATTTGTCCAAGGTTTTGAAAAACGGTTGTAGGTAAGAGTTGTAGTAACTAGAATCGTGAATTTTTTTTTTTAATTTTTCGCACTATTTGAAGAAAACTTACCGATATGCATATTTTTTTTTTCATGATCACATTTATTGGGATTTAAAATAGATCTTAATCATTTTTTGTTAATTTTTAAGTATGATCCAATATATTTCATATTTTCAAATCACTATAAAATGAGTTTTTTGCATTTTATTTCTATAGTTAATGCTTTTAAGAATAATTGATTGTAAATGTTTACAAATTATGTTTTACCAATATCTAAACTAACTGAATAAAAAATATTCACAAAGGATTATAAAATAAAATTTGTGCAATAAATTAAAAAATTTATAAAGAAAAAATTCATATAAGATTTTTTTCTTTGGTTTGGATCACTTGAGTATTTTTTTTTTTTTTTTGTAAGCTTCCCTTTTTTTTTTTTTTTTTTTTTTGAGAAAAATAAGTTATTCAGAATATTATAAAGGGATATAATGGTACCTCACGGACTGTTAGGGTACTACTACTGTTATGTAACACCGAAATAACTATTACACATGTAAATATCAAATTACAAGAGTATCATGTTTGCATATCCACTGCTAGTGTGTATATAAGTATCTGGAAAGAGAGATAGACCTGAAGCAGAGTGGTAGCATAAGTAATGTAGTTCCTCATCCTTCCCTGAGTGGTTATACGAATCTCATTCTCGTTGATCGGGGTTTCCGGCCTAGGCTTCTCTATCCTCTGATACCGATCCATCTAAACAAACCCAAATTACAAACTCACTTCTATCCCAAAAAAATTGAAACCCCAACAAAAACCAGCCAAAAGGGTGCTCAAAAATCAGATCCGAAAGCAACAAAGCCAAAACCCAGAAACAAGTGTAAGAGTCTGGTGTTACCGTTGTATGGAAGTCTGAAAACCCGGTCTCTCTCTCTCTCTCTCTCTAGCTATGTGGCTTCTCTTTCTTGGGGGTTACGAGTTTTACGTGTTCTCTGCTTTTTCCGCAGAAAGAGTGCATTTTACAGAGAGAGAGAGAGAGAGAGAGAGAGAGGGATTTTAGCAGGGTTTACGGTGGCTGTCGTATCGCCACGGAGACCGCCTGATTTATCTTATCTTTTTCCTATTTATTTGAACGGCGCGTGATTTTGTAGGGAAAATATGTGATGCTACGCACCTTCAAATGTTAGGGTCCTTTTGGAAATAACTTTTTTAACTCGCTTTTTGAATTTTTTTTTTTTTTGATTAATTTAAGTCTGGCTAAATTAATTTTGTTTTGAGAGATTTTTTTTGGCTCTTTTGATTTTTTTGTTTTTTTTGAAAGAAAAAATGAAATGATTATAGTTTAGATATAATATTTTATTTTATTGGCTTATTTAAGAATTGTTTGGGATGTATACTTTTGATTTTTTACGACAAAAAAATATGTATAAAAATAGAGAAGTGATATGACTTAAAAAAAATATAAAAATATAAAAAAATATACTTTTTTAGTGCTAGCCAAACAATCTCTTAATCTATTTTGTCTTTTCATATTTTTTTAAGAAAAATGATTGGTGGCCACAATATACGCGGCTCAAATGGCTCGAATTGACCAAAACGACGTCGTTTTGTGTTGTTTTGTGTTCAAAACGACGTCGTTTTAGTCAATTCGAACCATTCGAGCCTGAAAAATTCAGGCCCTCTATCATTGCTTTTTTTTAATCTCACTCACTTCCAATCGTGTTGCCAAACGACAGCTTAATAATGTTATTATTGGCAATCTATTCTGATTCTGATTGGTTTTGAGTTTTTAAGAAAAAAAATATGAGTTTTTAATTTGCATTTTTAATTTTTAATTAATATTTTTACTTTTTAAATCTATTTAATCTAGATTATATACACTTAAAAAATATATAATTTATAAAAAAAAAATACATAAAATCACTATATTTCCAACTTATATATATATTTTTAAATTTCTTTATAATGTATAAATATTTTATTTTTTTAAGTACATTAAAAAATTAGGTGTATCTAAAAAAAATACTAATTAAAACTCAAAATCAAACATTATGATATTTTCTTTATTTTTTTAATATAATAAATGCACATTCAAACTATCTGCTATTATGTAACATTTAGAAGATAAGATAATAAATAAAATTATATGTAATATTTTACCCCTTAATATTATTAGGACTCTACAAAATATATATGTATTCTTTGTATATATGATATATGGAGACTCATTTATACGAGAAGTTATATATTATATCGGACTTATTGGGGGTGATACCCATCTTAAAATGTAGGGAATAAGATAAGAAAAAACGAATTATATGATACAATACAGTTGTAGGACATACCATATATACAGGGCTGGTCTTGAGATTTAGGGGGCTCAAGGCGAATTTCAGAAATGAAACCCCTGTTATATTAAAAAAAAAAAAAAGTTCACGGATAAAACGATAAGTTAAAACAACTTTTTTTTATTTATTTGTAATCACAAAAAAATTTACTTGCACATATAATCATTAAAATTATAAATAAAAATTTACTTTCATATATTAAGATAGGAAGCAATCATTACAAATAGTCAAAAAAAATAAAAATTTGGTTTTGTTACTTTATAGTTTAGCAATATGCAACTTACAATTGAACCACGATCAGTTCAATTGGGCCTATAGTATTTGAATTTTTTTTTTTTAATATCTAAAACACAAAATTATATTTGAGAGCCTCTTTTTCTGTTCAAATTTAAAGGCCTAAGGCGCAGGCCTTTCTTGCCTGTCCTCGGGGGCGGCCCTGCATATATACATATTTTCTATATTTCTAGTGATAAGATGTGATGTAAATAACTATCACATTTTGTTTTTATGATATGTTGCCTAATTTTCTTTATTTTACATTCATTAGAATTATCAAATCAACCATGTGACATTTTTGTTTGGAGTGTTTATTTTTATTCATATCAGTCAAAATTAGGGGTGAATAGTGGATATATCGATCCGTCAAAACTGACCGAACTGAACCGATCCGTCGCATTTTGGATGGATGCGTGATGACGAGCGGACGGTTGCGGATTGATTTTTTCCAATCCACCAATTTGACGGACGGATGGCGGATTTAAGATTCCTTTGGCTGCAACCGAACCGCCAAACCGAGAGCACCCCTAATAATTTATAAGACTTTATGTTTTCAATTTGTTTAAATATTTTGTTTGTGTTTTCAATTGAAAAAGAGTTTAAATATTGTGTTGAAAAAAAGTTTTCAACTTGAATATATTTTTTGAATTGAAAAAAATAAACGTATTATTTATCTATATTTTTTGGTTTTTAAATTTAACTCTAAAAATAATAAATAGAAAATATGATATATGATGGTTGGTTTTTGTTTTCAAAAACATATATAGATGTAACAATACAGAGACATACAATATATGCTACTGCCCTGTTCATGGTTTTGGTGGTTTGAGTTGCTATTATATTTTAAGAACCACAGATTGTAATACTTTATGTGGATGAGTCATGCAGTGATTGTGATATTCTAAAGTTTCGACTTTCTTTTTTTGGATGAGACATACAGTGATTGTAATAGTTTTTCAAGTCATTGACTATAATACTTTCTTTTCTTTTCTTTTTTAGGAAGTGCACAAGTTGAATTATGTTGAAAATTTATAAAATCTTAAACCGCTAAACCGATTCGCATCCATCCACCAAACTGCCAATCCGCTCAATTCACATCCGCTGGATTGGCGGACGGATACGGATTGATTTTCTCCAATCTGCCAATCTGGCGGACGGATGGCGGATTGGAGGTTCTGTGGCCGCAACCGACCCGCGCCCACCCCTAATCAAAATGTTATCTAAATTTTCAAATAAATTCGGCATCTTCAAACAAATTTGGCAAAAGTATTGTTGGATCTTCTTAGAGTATCTCTAAGGGGATAGTTAAAAAAGGTTTATTAGCCATTTTAGTCAATGTAACTCTAATTTTGAACTTCAATAGGCTAGTTACTGGGTTAGCTACTTTACCATCCTACTTTTTTGGTGATTACAATTGAAGAGCTCCAGAGGCTCTCCAAACAAATATGTATGTATATATCTTGGATTTTTGTATATTCATGTCTTGGATTTGGGATTTTATATATTTTATATATGTATATGTGTATGTAGTAATTTTATATATTTTTTCAATTCTGTTTGATGAATTACAGAATAACTTATTTTGTATTTTATATTTTTTTCTCCTCATTCTACAGGTTTTGTATGTTTGTATGGGCAAATTTATTATTACTGCAAATTTATATTAGTAAAATATCAACAATTAGTATTTTTTGTTTTAAAAATTAATTAAGTTAGTTTGAATGATTAGCTAAAATAAAGAGTGTGGTTAGATAACACAATAGTTAAAGTAATTAAGTAAAATAAATAGTGTATTTTTTTCGTACTTTAGTTAGTGAAAAATAAAGAGTGGTTGAAGTTGCTGACTAGACAAAACAAATAAAAATTAAAAATTGACCATAAAAACAAGTTTAAAAAAAAAAAAAAAAACACGAAACTCTAAACTATGGCATTAATAAAACTTAATGATTTATTTAGATGGCGGGATGAGAAAATTAAATATTAAAATAATTATACTTTTTTATTATCATGTTTAGATTATTATAAACAAATAAAAAATATGCGACATAGGAATACAAGTAAAATTTATTTTGTTATTTTCTATTTTAATGAGAAATCTCAATATCATAAAAAAATAAATAATCAACCAATTTATTTCTTGTAAAATCTAACGGCTTTCGGTGAAAATGAAACCCTATAAAATAAAAATACAAATAAAATCTTGGGTAAATTACACTTACATCCCTTGAGATTTTGATTTAATACATATCACCTCCTGATTTTTAAAAAATTACACTAACCCCTTTATTATTGTAATTATTTAGACGGAATGAAGACATTAAACTTATGCGCTCTCTCTTTTTTTGCTTTGTTTTACTTTATCTTTTTCTTTTTCCCTTTCCTTTACTTTTTTTTTTAATGTAATTTCTTCTATTTTTCTACTAGGAGTTCTTACCTTTTATACAAACAGGAGGATTTGTGAAATGAGACTATTAATCACAAGGGTGGAAATATAATTTCTAAAACGTTGGGGGTGGGTAGTAATTTGACCAAAACTCAAGGGGGTGTCAATGTAATTTACCCTAAAATCTTTTGTCTCCATTTGTCATCATTTATCAAATAACTTATAAAGTAAACATAAAAAAAAAAAAAAAAAAACTGGATAAAAATACACCTTATGATTTCCAGGTGATTATGGAAACTGCGTTTTGCCCATTTAAATTTCTAATTGCAAACAAATGACTTATTTTATCAGTAAATTATAAATTTAATAAACAATCTTTAATGTTATCATAAATACATTTGAGTTAATAATCTAGTTAATTTTATTATTGTATAGAAAAGTATTTAGGAATTTTAATTTTTGATTAATTATGTTAAATAAAAATTTATAAAAATGGGTTTTTTGTAATTTCTAAAACTACATGAGACAAATTATATTTTAAGAAGACCTCATGAGATGTATTTGTAATTTATCTTTAAAAAAAATAATCACTATGTTTGGTGTCAAAAAAATTGAGCTCACTTTTTGAAAAAATTAAAAGCTTTTTATTTTTCGTGTTTTTTTTTTCAGTCAAAAAATTAAATAGTTAAAAAAAAAAAATTTAAATGCACCTAACTTAGATACACTTAAAAATTGTAATATTTATGGAAAAAAAATCTTTAAAAAATTCATCAAATACAAAAAATAATACACTCTCGTATTCTTATATATTTATTGAAATTTTTAAATATTTTTCACGAATATTTTACTTTTTTATGTGCATCTAGAAAGTAAAAAAAAATACTTAAAATATTAAAAAAAATTAACTAAAAACAAAAAATTTAAGAGAAAATTTGTGATAAATCCAATTTAAGGAAAGTATAAGGCAGGTAAAAAATTCTTTTGTTTGTTTTTAAGAACATTTTGTTTTCAATTTTACGTCTTAATTTATCTATTGACTTTCATTGATTATCCGTTTAAATTTTTTTCCTATTTGTTCAAAATTTATCCCTATCTATTCAATTTCCTCTATCTGTTCATTTTTTTTTTTACCTTATCTGTTCAAATTTTCAATCTTTTCAATTCAAATTTTCCTTACATGTCTAATTTTTTTTCCTATTTGTTCATTTTCTTCCCTTATCTATTAAAATTATTTGTTCAAAAAATTCATCTGTTGCAATTCCCATCTATTGAAATTCTACTTGTTCAAATTATTTTTTTCAAAAATTCCATCTGTTGAAATTTTTTATTGAAAAAATATGTATGTCGCAATCGATCTATTCAAACTCTCTATCTCTTCCCACTAACTTTACAAATAAAATTCAAATTCAACAACAATAATGAATCTATCTGTTGAAAATCTATCTATTCAAATTCAACAACAACAACAAACAAACAAACAAAAAAATTATCTATACAACAAAATTTCTATCTATTGAACCAAAAAAAAAAAAAAATCCAAGAATGGAAAAGAGAGAAATGAAGAAAATTGTACCAAAAACACATATTTGAGCCTCTTTCTACCCAAACACAGATTCAACAATGTTTTTAACAATCCCAACAACAATCCAAATCTAAGGTCACAATGAAACTGAGACCTTTTGAGTAAAAATACAATCTAGATGGTAGACTACAAAATATCAACACACCAAAAAAAATTATATATTAAAAGGTACACAATCTCACTAAAATTGCAAAATCGGATCTTAGGAGCTATTATTTTAACTAACGAAACACAATTTTATTAACTTATGCAAGAAATGCAAGCACATCCACACCAACACCTAGCTCCAAGTAAATACTATACCAAATATGACACCTCAAATAAAACCCGAGAAACATCACATGCAGTGATTTTCAAACTTATACCAAATTCCAGAAACGAAATACCTCATAATTATCGAGGGAATCAAATCCACAGTTGGTGAAAAAATCCAGTAAATAAACTTCGATACCAATCATTGCTGCAAATCAAAATTCTCCTTAATCTATATCTCACTACACATATCTATACTATCAATATATATATATATATATATACACATGAATATGCATCTATATACATGCTTACGTTTTGATGTTTACTCAAACTCTCTAGAAAGATGGCGTTTCACAAATGTCATTTTTCCTGCACCATCATCACATCAGGATTCAATTGAAGATCAAATCTAAACTGTAAAGAATTTAATTGCAGATCAAGATCAGAACAAGTACCTATACCGCCATCACCGACATTGATGAGCTTGAAGCTTGGATAATCCACAATTTAGATGAATTTATTATTGTGTTTATTGATGATATCTTGATCTATTCGAAAGGTAGAAATGACTATGAACATCACTTGAGAATGACCCTCCAAACACTTAGAGAAAAACAATTATATGGGAAATTCAAAAAGTGTGAATTGTGGTTAAATAAGATTGCATTTTTGGGACATGTCATTGATAAAAATGGTATTTCTGTTGACCCTCATAAGACAGAGACAATTATTGATTGGCCTACCCCGACTAATGTGACCGAGATCCGCAGTTTTATGGGATTGACAGGTAATTATCGTAGATTTGTTAGAGACTTCTCAAAAATTGTTGTATCGTTGACCCAATTGACTCGAAAAGGGTAACCATTTGTGTGGACAGAACAAAGGGAATCAGCTTTTCAAAAATTGAAAACAAGATTGACCACTGTTCCAATCCTTACTATACCCTCAAGTATCGAAGGATTTGTAATTTATAGTGATGCATCTTATAAAGGTTTGGGTTGTGTTTTAATGTAGAATGACGCAGTGATTGCATATGCCTCTCGACAGTTGAGACCACATAAGAGGAATTACCTAACACGCGACTTAGAGCTTGTAGCAGTTGTGTTTGCATTGAAAATATGGCGGCATTATTTGTATGGGCCTAAATGTGAAGTGTACACAGATCATAAAAGCTTGAAGTACTTTTTCACACAGAATGAATTAAACATGGGACAGAGGCGGTGGCTTGAATTGATCAAGGACTATGATTTACAGATTCGGGCAAGGCCAATACCATGGCAGATGCACTTAGTAGAAAGAATATGAGAAGTTTAGCCTGCTTGCTTACAGATCAGAAAGAGGTTCTACAAGAATTTGAAAAGCTTGAAATAGAAGTGGTACCTTTTGAACAAAATGGTTTAATAGCCGCAATGTCTGCACAACCGGCAATTATCAAAGAGATCAAACAAAAGCAAATGAACAATGAGTTTCTGAAGAGGATTTGTGATGAGTTTGAAGCCAAACCTAAACCAGGATTCATAATTGAAGACTCAGCATTGAAATTTAGGGGAGACTTTGTGTTCCTAATGACACGAAACTAAAAAGAAGAATCCTAGAAGAAGCTCACAATTCGATGTTTGCTATGCACCCAAGGAATACCAAAATGTATCAACATTTGAAGATGGTGTATTGGTGGCCCAATACGAAAAGAGAGATTGCCGAATCCAATTCCAAATGCCTACAATGTCAACAAGTATAAGCGAAGCATGAAAAATTGGTGGGCTTGCTTTAGTCTCTTCCTATTCCATAATGGAAATGAGAGCACATAACCATGAACTTCATCGTCGATCTACCTCGAACATCTAAAGGTATGAATGCTATTTGGGTTATAGTTGATAGATTGACAAAATTTACTCATTTTCTTGCTGTGAAAACCTCATTTAATGCTTATAAACTTGACACCATTTACATTAATGAGATTATCCATTTATATAGGGTTCCAGTGTCTATTGTATCAAATAGGGATCTTAAATTTGTTTCTAGATTTTGACATAGTTTACAGAATGCAATGGGAATAGAGTTAAGGTTCAGCACAACATTTCATCCGCAAATTGACGAACAAACAAAGAGAACTATTCACACTTTAGAGGACATGCTTCGTATGTGTGTGTTGGAATTCCAAGGCAACTAGGAAACATATTTGCCATTGGCTGAATTTGCTTATAATAATAGTTTTCACACTAGCATTAATATGGCGCCATATGAGGCACTGTATGGTAGAAAGTGTAGATCTCCAGTTTGTTGGACTGAAGTTAGTGATAAGGCTATATATGGGACAGAACTTGTGCAATAAACAACTGAAAAGATAAAGATCATTCAACAACAGCTCAAAATTACACAAAGCCAACAGAAGAGTTATGCAGATAAGCGAAGAAGAGATTTAGAGTATGAAGTGGGAGATCATGTGTTTATCAAATTAACACCGATGAATGGGCAAACAAGATTCGCTAGAAAAGGAAAACTCACTCCTCGTTATATTAGACCGTTCTAAATTCTTGAAAATTTGGATCATGTTGCTTACCGAATCACCTTACCACCGAGAATGGAACAAATATACAACGTATTTCATGTGTCTATGCTTCGAGGCTATCTTAAAGATCCATTCCATATAATTGAATATCACCGAATTGCTCTAGATGAAGATATGATCTACGAAGAATGGCTAGTGCAAATTATTAACTGACAGGTGAAAGCAGCTGAGAAATAGATCAATTCCGATGGTAAAAGTAGAATGGAGGGAATATTATAGGAAAGAAGCCACTTAGGAAAAGAAGATGAGATGTGGCAACGATACCTGAATTTGTGTAACAACCCCGTTCTATGATTAGCCTCTAAACCATGATTACTTATGCTTAATGAGTAATTAAGATGAAATTCTGAATTAATTGCATGTGTATGGCATTAATTGTGTTTATATCTGTCTGCTGTAGAAATATTTGTTTATATTTTTGTTTTGTTCTGTTAATTGAAGGCCTTATCAGCATCTGATCACGAAATTGACCTGATATTTGTGTTATTTGGAATTTTTGGAAAATTATGGTAGGTTTAGTTGAAATTTGATTCAGGACGAAATAAATAGAACAAATTAATGACCATCACTTAGACTAATTCAAGTTTAATTAGCCAACTCTAACCAAGCCTATATTAGGCCACCCCCATCACCTCTTATATACTTTACACTCTCATTCACTGATATTCTTGAGCCCAAACGTGGAGAGAGAGAGAGAGAGAGAGAGAAAATGAAGGAATTAAGATCAAGGGCTTGAAAGAAGTGAATTACTAGGAGTTGTTAAAAAATATAAGTGAATTTGGAGATTTAAGCTTTTACACTTATGAACCCAAGATTCTTAGGTAAGAATTCAACCTTTTAACTTTGACATTGAGTCACTTAGTATATGAATCCAAATAATTAAGTTATGTAATGCAAGAATCAAACATAGATAGATGAATATAGGGGTGTATCATGCATTCATGTATATATCATAGCATTTTAAATTTGATTCTAAAGAATTCCCACATGCATGTGCTTATCCCACCTTTGTTTTGAGAATTCATCTTGTGTTGTATCATTTTATACCAATTGATCATGTCTTGGAAGCCTTAAAGCCAAACCCTCTCATGCATGTTATGTTTTCAAAGATTTGAGTTTGTTTTGAGCAATTGACGAGCTTTTAGGCCTTAATTTCATGAAATGATCTTTAATTCTCAATGATTTACACGTTTATAAGCGTTTTCTCAAGTTTTCGGTCTAAAAGACGATAAACTACAACTTTGAATTTGAGTTTGGATTTGGAAGAGCAATCTGGAAATTTCAAATTCTGTCTCTCCACTCAAGCGATCGAACCTGCACTCGAGTGACCACTCTGTGTTTTGGCACCTCTGCTTGAGCGACCAAAAGTTGGCTCGAGCGTAAATTGCACGCTCTCAGAAGTTCAAATGTTTTGCAAACCGCTCGAGCAACAAGAGTTGCGCTCAAGCAAAAACCTCAGTCTCACGCTTCAGCGACCATCAAGCATGCGTCGAGCGAAAAAATCAAGCAACCAGTACTTTTTCAGTGTTTACAGACTGCTCGAGCAAAGGAAGTTGTGCTCAAGCAACACCTCACATTTTTGACCCACCGCTCGAGCAAATGAAGTTGCGCTCGAGTGAGGCCTTATTTTCAGCATATTTGACTAAGTGTTTCAAAGTGCATTTTAGCATCCTCATCGCATCCTAGGCATTCCTAGGCCATGATTAAGACACAATAATGAGGATAAGACTTAGAAACACACTAAGAACGAAACACAATGACTATAATGAATCCCGAGCGTGTGTTTCAATGTGTACATATTATGTGTTGTTTGTAGGTCCCGTAAGCTATCTGATCTGTCTGCTTCATCTGTTCTGCAATTGGAGCCATCTGTGAGTAATAACTCTGTAAAGTTATGTTTAACTTTAATTATTTTCTGATGATATGAAATGATCAGTTTTCTGAAATGCTATGCTTTGTATGAATGAATGATTGTCTAAGTTTCTGAAATGTATTCGTGACATCCTTAATTTCATATGACATTTGTTATCTGTTCTGTTATGTCCCAATTATGGGCCAACTTTATGTCTCATGAGCCAACTATTATGGATCCTTCTATATACGTCCCTTTATGGGTCAACTGTACGTCTCATAAGCCAACTATACCATCTCCATGCACGTGAGTCAACTGTATGCCTTTATGGCCATCCCTTTATGGGTCAACTGCTTCTACTAGTGCTAATGGATGTACCACGTATGATTAATTGCAAATTCTGATTTTGAATATGATTCTGAATCTATTTTTGATATGAATTCCAATTTTCTGAAATTGTTATGGACAACATACATTAAACCCTTTACTCTGTTATTCTTCACTAGACTTCCGCTCACTATTTATATTATGCATGTAGGTGAGCAGGTGCGTGACCAGGCCTAAGTTGCTACTTTGAGAGTTTTGTTTTGTCAGCCAGCTATCATGTCTCCCGGGGAGGTTCCCGTTTGTCAAGTCAAGTTTTATGAATCATGTGGAAAAAGGTTTTTGTCTTATTTTGTCTATCTGTACTTTGGGCTAAGTCCCTTATGACACTATCTGTATCTGTATGGTAATACATGACGCACGGAAGTTTGACAATATATATATATATATAAGTTTTAAATCTTTTTTGTCTCGTGCATGTCTACACAGCTCTATGGACATTGTATTTTATATATTTTCTTCTGCAGCCCCTTATTTCTTGTTATTTTGCCCAGAGGCCTTTGGTAATCCCAGGATTACCGGCCAGTTACGACACTAAACCTTTTTTTTTTTGGGTAAGTAAATTACGACACTAAACCTATAGGGACGAGTTTGGGTCATAACAATTTGTTTCCATACAAAGGTAACTTAAGTTTGGAGGACCAAACTTTCTAAAAGACTGTGACGACCCCAACGCATACATTATTTTTATATATTTATTTGTGTGAGTTTAATTGCTAAGTTATGTGTTTAATTGTGAATATCTGTTTGTTATTGGAATACCTGTTTAGAATTGTCAACTTAAAGATAGAAATTGACAGCCATAACGGTTTTAGAAACCAAAATTAACTAGCCCAATAGGCTAATTAGAATATTTAGAATTTTATGAAAACTTTAATTGAAATTTGATTCGGATCAAAATAATTAAAATAATTGATTAGAATTAATCAAAACTAAGTGGGATTAATTGGCTCTAACTAAGCTTAATTAACCTAAGCTAATTACTCCATATATAAGACCTTAATTATGTTTTGAACTCATATTTACAACATATGGATGAAGAATTCTAGAGAAAATGAGAGTGAATTCAACACTTTAGAGAGAGAGAGAGAAAAGAGAATTTGAAGGAGATTGGGAGGAGACTTAAAGAATTAAGCTGGAATATACTTGAATTCACACTCTAGGTATGAAATTCTCCCTTAATCTTTGTAGATAAAACATATAGAAGTTGAATTCATCTAGTTCTTAAGTTCATTTGCATGTAATTGTATAATAGAGGCTAGAATTACCATGAATTGGAAGAGTTGAGTTGAATTATGTACATGCATGCATGATTCTTCATTTTTGAGTTAAGATTTCTTGAATTTCATACATGCATGAGGTCTAGAAAACAAGAACTTGAAGGCTTTTCATGGTTTTATACGTTTCATGTCATCTTGTTATGTTTTGGAAAGAAGATAACTCAAGTTAAGACATGCATGACTTATAGCTTACAGTTTGAGTTCAAATTTGAGAAATGGACCATGATTTTGGACAATTGGTTTCAAATGAATTATGTTTTCATGTTTTACAATGTTTTTCTATGTTTTTGGAACAAGCCATGCAAGTCTCACATTTGAAAGATGAGTTTTGAACTTCAAAGAACAATCTAGAAAACCAAAAATTTGCCCAATTTGCTCAAGCAATGAACTTGTGGCTCATGCGAACTTCGCAAGCATTTAGTATTTTTACAGAAATTAGTAGATGGCTCGAGTAACCAAAGGACCGCTCGAGCGACTACCTTACATTTTGAGTCTTGGCTCGAGTGACTAGAAAGTTGGCTCAAGCCTAAACTTCAAGCATCCAATACTTTTGTAGACAGGCCACACCGCTCGAACGACCAAATGTACGCTCGAGCAAACACCCTATTTCTAGCAATTTTTGAAAAGCTTTCATAAGTGCATCATTGCATCCTCATGCTTAATAGAACATTCTTAGACATATAATAAGGCATCAATAAGAAGGAATTGATGTAGAGACATCCAAGAAGAGAACTGAATCGAGATTACACGTTAAATCGAAATGGAACCTCAATGTGTTTTTGTTATGTATTTTGTACAGGTGGACGTCCGAGGCCTAGTAACAATTTAACCCATAATGAATAGTAACTTTATAAAGATATGTTCAAGTTATCTTCATTTTCGAAACTGTTATTGTTCTCAAAGTTGATATATGATTTATTAGATGGTTTATTGAAACGTTATTTTCTTATAATGAATGAAGTTCTGTTTTGAAATTGTAATCGTGGCATCCTTTAGTGAGGCCCTTGCCTAGAGGAAATAATACCAAGGCCCATTGTTTAATAGGCCCTTGCTTGGGGGATATAGTACCATGGCCCATTGAATAATTGAAACACAGAGATCTCTGATGTTAGACCCACGTGGTCCCATTGCACTAGGTTGAATGGTCGAAAAGGATGCCCCGGTAAAACCGGGGTTTGTGTTCCCATACTGTCAGAGCCCACAACCGGTCAGCCTTATGGCATGCTTTGACAAAGTCAAGCCTCCGGCAAACCGTTCAGGAATGGCAGATGGCAAACACACGGTGTCCTAGGCGCACCAATGCACATGCAATGCAAAGAGACACATAAATGAAATCAAAACAGGATATCATGAGTTCGAGTCAAGCTCTCTAAACTCCCCAGCAGAGTCACCAGAAACTGTAGACGTTCCCGAACGCCCCGGGAGGGTGAGTCCCATTCCGTTCGTTTTGCGGGTCTATTACAGTTCAAGACTCTCAAATTGTCACGGTTCTTAATCTGAACCAAAGAGTCCAAATCCAGCAAATCGTTTTGGGAAAACAGATTTTTAGAAAAGAAGTGCCAAACATGGACTGCTTTGCCAGATATAGAGTCGCCACCTAAATATTTTATTTTGAGGGAATTTAGGAAACCCTGACTCGGTGCCAAAGGCCACGCGTTCGTCATCACCAAAGTTGCCTCAGCTCGAGAACTTGGGTACGATTGGGGAAGGTTAGCTATGAGCACCCCCTCTCGCCCGATCCGAAAATCGGCCTCTACTAATCATGATATCCAGTTTTGAAAACGTTATGTGTTCTTATTCCATTTATTAGCCTAGAATTACTATGTTATGCGCGCAGCAAACAAATATAGATCAAATCGCCTAAATTGGAACAAAACATTGCATGTTCGTTTTGAAGATGGTTTGCTACTCGCAAGTAGGCTAAAATGCAGGTTTTGCCACCCTCAAGTGGGCTTTATAAAAGATGGTTTTGCCACTATCTAGTGGGCTTAAAACTCACAGTTTTAATGCATTATTCCAATTTAGGTAATTCAACCTCCACCCACAGGCATTCAAGTAGTTATATCACATAAGCAAGTAGCCTCATGGTAAGCATGCTGTCATGGCAACACTCACACGCATGCAAGGATGCTAAAACATAAATGCTCACCGAGTACTCCAAGCTAAAACAGAAACTAGTTAGTAATCATATGCATGATCCTAATTCATGTTAAGATGGCTAATGCAACACATGCAAGATGTAGCTACAATAGGCTCGGCTAATTTATGGATGACATATGATGATGCTACAACTAACACGTATTCAACTTGGAATTGAAATACAATGCAGTTAGTATGATGCGCCGAGCCCGGTGCATGCAAGACAAATGTATAGATGCACGCATGCATAGCATAAGGTATGCTAATTTTAAATATGCCCTAATACTAACCATCAAAAGTATGTAAGTAAAAGGGAGAAAGAAGTGGGGGTTGGAAGACATGCACACACGCACCCACACTTATTACAAATTCGCCCTTGCTTGGAGGGACCAAAAGAATATACAAATTAATTATTACAGACCACTTAATTAATTAACAAATTAACTAAACTATGGAAAGCAGTAAAGGCCTCGGGAAGAGGATCCAATGCGCGCGTGCTCGGGTTTGCTCGAAAATCCACCGCCATGCACAAGTTTGCCTCTGTTTTCCCTGCTCTACTCCTCTGAAAATTGCACAAGTCCCAGGGAGCACTCTATGGACACTGCGGAACACCACCGGCTAAGACAGAACACCACCGGCCATGTCCAGATGGTCATCGACCATCTGTAAAGCCATCGGCCAACAATGGATGGCCGGTCGGCAGTATAGATGGCCGGCCGGCCAAAGCTTCCTGCAGAACCTGTTTTGACAGCAGCAAAGGGCAAAACATGGCATGGCAATGCATTTCAAGCAAATGTGTGCACCAACACACCCCTTATCATGTTTATGACTCAAAGGGGGGTGGTACTCGATTCTCGGACCACCAATCGCGCATTTCAATGCGTGATGACCCAAAAAATGAAGTTGTGCATTTTGATTTCAAATGACATGCAAACCAAATAAACACATAAAGCCCTACCTCTATCACGGTGATTCAAGAGGCAAGGCATGCATGCAAAATGCTATGCAACCTAGGCATGGAAGCTAAGAATGCAACATGAACATGCGAATATGTATAGCATGCAACAATCATGCAAAATGGAGCAAGGATGTGACAATATGCAATACAAGCACGCAACATCATGCAAAAATGGACTTAGACCAATATAGGTAGCTCTCAAGCATGCCAAAATCATCGGCCAAAATGATACAACAAAGGCATGAAAACACACACACAAGCATGCATGCACAAAGGCCTAAACATGGAGCATAAGCCATCAACTCTCCAAAGCATGAAAGGTATGGAAAATGCAAGTATGCAAGCATGGAACATGGACTGAAATATGGTCTCCAATGATGCCAAATCATGAGAACAGGCTAAGTAAAGCATGCTAGTGACCCACACACCCAAGGCTAATAAGCTAGAATGCAAAGAGGCTATACAAAGCATGGCAAATATGACCAAAACGACACCAAACAGAACTTAAACATGTTAAAACATGACTAAAAACTTCACAAAGTTAAGCCAAAATATGCAAGCATGATGGTCTAAATGCTAGGCACATGTTAAGGCAATTCATGGCATTACAAAACAAGTATGCAAGGCAAGCATGGTGTGTCTAAAACAAGTAAAAACAGTGCTATATCATGGCAAAATAAGCACAAATAACACTTAAGACATGGCCAACATGAACTTAAAAATGGTGCTCACACATGAGGCTAAAATGGCACTTTTTGAAGACAACAAGGAGAGGGGATGGCCCTTTCCTTCTTAGGACCTTAAACCACCATCCTCACCACTGAAATCCCTCAAGATTTCAGTGGTGAGGAGGCCCAAACAAGGTGGTCCCAAAGCTCACCAAAAATAGCACAAAATGGGGCCAAACAAGGCCTAAGAGGGGGTAAACGACCCCAAACACAAAAGTGACCTTAATGAAGTATCTTAAACAAAAAAAAATAGAACTTTTTTATGTTATACACAAAGCTCAAAACAGCAAGCAAGATAGGCTAAAAGTGTGTGCAAAAACGGGGAATAAAGAGGGAAAATGAGTTACCTTTGTAGCCAAAAGGGGACAGCAGCCTCTTGGTCCAAAAAAAAAGTCCCTTAGCCTCTGAAAATGGCCTCCAAACTCCTTAGGTTGATGATGGAGGTGTTGTGCTAGGAGGTGTAGTTCAAATGGCCAAGAACTAGACCCTTTTGCACCCTCTAACCCACACAAATGTAGAGAGAGAGGGAGATATAGAGAGGGAGTGATATATATATATGATATATATCAGATTTTTCTAACCCTTAAAAGGGGAGGAGAGGCCCTCTTTTTATAGAGAAACCAAGGGGGCAAAACTTCTCTTAGAAGCTTTGAGCAAAAAGGCCAAGCTTCTCTTAGAAGCTTGGAGCAAAAGGGCCAAGCTTCTTGGAGAAGCTAGGCAAAGGGGTCAAGAGGTTCAAGCTTTCTTCAAGAAGCTAAAAAAAGGATCAAGCTTCTTAGAGAAGCTAAAAAAGGGTCAAGCTTCTTGGAGAAGCTAAAAAAGGGTCAAAAGGTTCAAGCTTCTTGGAGAAGCTAAAAAAGGGTCAAGCTTCTTGGAGAAGCTAAAAAAAAAGGTCAAGCTTCTTGGAGAAGTAAAAAAGGGTCAAGCTTCTTGGAGAAGCTAATAAAAAAAGGTTCAAAAGGGTCAAGCTCCCTCAAGAAAAGGTCTCGGCTAGGAAAAGTGGCCAATTGATCAAAAACAGTGGCCGGCCAACCAAACACAATGCCGACCGACCATCAATATTGCCGACGGCCATCACCAATGGTCGGTGGCAAGGAAACAAGGCCGGTGGCCTCAAGCCATGGCCGATGAGGTGTGGGGATGGCCTACAAGCTATTTCCCACCCTCAGAAGCAAAACAGTAAGTGTTTGATGTAAAACCAAACACAAAACAAACAAGTCGAGAGGTCTTGAGGCAAGACGCGTAGCAGAAACCTCCGACAACTCAAGACGAACACGTACAAGGATGATCATCGAGTGTTCAAACGATGACGTCCAAGTCTTGAGGACGGTCAAAAATGGGGTGTCTACAACTATGCACACAAAACAGATTCGCAAACTTCAAATCGGCATAACTCTCTTGACTGGACTCCATTTAGGGTCGTTCTTTATCCAAATTGAAGCTCCAGAGGTAAGATTTCCAATGGTTCTAACCTCACATAAAGATTGTGTGGAGAGAGAAAATGATAAAAGAGTGAAGACTACTCAATAATAATAATTCGAATTTAGAGTTTTTGATCCAATCTCGCCCAACTACTATAATAACACCTCAACCAAGGCTGAAATATCGACTATGAAGGTTCTGAATCATGATAATCAGAGAGTGAAAAATAATTCTATTATACCAGGAAGTATGGAGTGCTACAAATCGATATGTAAGAATACATACTTTTAATTTTGTATTCAATTAATCATTTTAGGATCAAAGAAGGGAGTACTACAATAAGACTTAGATATTACCTAAATTATTTAAACCAATCTAATGATATATGATTCAATTATTGATAATGATTGATTATAGTTGATATGAAGCATATAGATGTTTTGAAGAAATTGAATAACAAAGCTTTCATGCTACAGAAGGTTTTATGGTGCTGTGCTATCATTGACATGAATGCTATATGTGAAGTAGGTGAAGTCTTGTAACTTTGTTTTTGCTAATTTATTTAATGTACTGGAACTATCAATTGAAAGTTAGATTAACAATCAAATAAGGGAAGTATTGGGATTAGGTACTGGCAAGGTGCTTAGATGTAGAAATTGAATTTAATTTACATCAAAATTCTTTAAAATGTTATCAATTCTGGAAATTGATTTTTTTAGAAGCTAAAGAAATTTCTTTTAAGAGTTAATTTGTTGTTTAGAAGTTGGACAAGGTCCCTAATTGCTAAAATTGTGATTTAGAAACTGAAAACATTGTGGAAATCGATTAATTTTAGTTATTGAAATTCATGTTTATAACTTGAAAATAAGTAGAAACAATGACTGATACTCATATCTGCATTTGTTGCTATGTCATGGAAGAATTACTCAGATTTTGAGTTTCCTAGTTTGTTTAAAGTTAGTTCAAAAAAAAAAAAAAGATTTAGTTTGTTTAAAGTGATTTCTTTGATATCCCTAATGCATTGCCTTGTGTGTTGTAAACTAGGTATCGAGGCAACAAGAAGTACTCTGAGCTCTCTTAGAAAATAATCCTGTGAGTGGTATTTGACATTAGCCTCTGAGGTGAGTGTATAAATTCATATTCAGTACTACTTGGATTACTTATGCGATGCTTATTAATGGATGTTACAAATTCATTGTCTTGAAGCTGATTCTTTGCATTGTCTTAGCGACGTTACATCTTATTGTCCAGGGGACGTTATATTGCATTGTTTTAGAGACGATTAATTCACTATCCTGGGGATGATGCCTTGAGGCTAATTAAGGCCAAGTTTGGCATAACCTAAATAATACAAAAAATCAAAAAGTCACTATCCTATTTAAGTCACATCATCTTATTTAAATCACATCACCTCTCTAACACATCACATCAAACCCAACCCATATCAAACCCAACCCATATAAGCCAATAAGTCAAAAAGTGCACTTTTTAGAACATTCCAAACCAACCCTAAATGTGATAGGTGGCCAAGGGCCGACATATAACTTGCTTGAGATGTCTTTTTTTTTTTTGGTAAATGTTAAATGCTTTTGAGTTGTTTATTTCCCTTTTCAATTATTATTATAATTGGTACATTCACTAAGCTTGTTGATAGCTCACACTACTATTGTATTTTTGTTTCAGGTGTGCAATAAGTATAGGCGTTCACTGCCAAATCTAGATTTTTGTTGAGAAGTCTGTTTGAGAGAAGACATGTATATATTTTATATGTATGTACGTAAGAGTTACACTCTAGTTTGTACAAATCTGTAGGTTCATGTTTTGTGCACTAACTTTTTCATATGTGTAGTGGGATGAAGTTTTGCATTTTTTGTTTATCAATTATTATTATCCTTGAAGTATATGTGGCAAGTTTATAGGTTACATCTTGTCTAGGGAAGTTTTGTCAGTTACGTCCAGGGTAGGCTGTGACAATTTGTTTGTGAATGATTTTTTTTCTTTTTTTCAAGCATCTGTTTGTGGATGATTTTTGATTTTTTCTCTCAACTTTCTGTATTTTTTGTGATTGATTTGTATGATCCATCTCTTTCTCTTTCTCTTTCTCTCTGTGTTTATGATTTTTTATTTGTTCAAAAGGCTCATATTTGCTGAGGAAACATACTCCAAAAGACTTAAATCTGTTCAATTTTTTGACCAGATAGATTGAGATAGGCTCAAATATATTCAATAGATTTCTTTTTTTATAAAAAAAAGGTCACAATTTGAATATATAAAAAAATTAAACAGATAGAAAAAAAAAATAGACTTGTGAAATTCAACAGATAGGAAAAACTAAGTTTGAATTTCAACAAATAGGGAAAAATAATAAATAGATAATAAAATATGGACATATATTTGAACAGATACAGGAAAAATATTAAATAGATAGCCAAAAAATTTGAACAAATAGAAAATAATTTGAACAAATAGATATAAATTTGAATAGATAGTCAAAAAAATTAAATAGATAAAAAATAATTTGAACAAATAGATATTAATTTGAATATATAGTCAAAAAAATTAAACAGATAAAAAAAGTAAACAGATAAATTATGGAGTAAAATTGAAAATAAAATGTCCATCAAAACAAACAAAAGAATTTGTCACCAAACTATTTTACAAATTGTGGACCTCTCACCAATAAAAAAAACATCCACTGGACCGAATACATTAGACAATTGCTACCTTGGTCTTTACAACAATTTTCGTATTAAAATAAAAAAAAAAATAAAAAAACAAACTACATGAACAAGAACAACAACAAAGTCCCAAAGGACTAAGTAAGAAACCTAACACAAACTACAACTAAAAAATACAAGAGCAGCCAAAAAAGGTTGTAGTACAAGAAAAACCAGCAATCATCTTACAAATGTTCTTTGGGGAAAAAAACAAGATCTGATCAAACCATATTTGAAATAAAATATAGCCTATACCCAACGACGCCATTGTCGTTGTCCCTACTTTGCCACAACCCAACTCCACCGTTATCGCTGCTGCCATCTTTAGTTATTGTCAGAAGTCCAATTTGAAGAGAAAAACTCGCACAACAATAAGGAATGAGTAAAAGAAGAGGGAACCATTGAGAATGTTAAAAATCCAAAAATCTATGCAAGAAATAGGGGGAGAAGCTCTCAAACCCTTATTCTTAGCATAAAAAACTAAGATGTACACTATAAAAGTATTTTCAAAGCTTGTTGGAGGGACGCCGAAAATCGCATAGAGAGAGAAGCTCCCTTCTGCGTCCCAACACCCCTAGTTTTTTTAAGGCCTGAGTCTCTTTAGTTATTCACCAGTATATTTTCTTTCACATTGACACCCTTATTTTTACATGGTAAGCCTTATTCATACTTCTTTTTTTTTTGGTGAATATGTCATAAATAAAAAATAAAGAACTTGCATAAAATATAATGGGCATACCCCAAGCCCTAACAAAAAACTATACATGAAAAAAAACAAGACCTACCAATGAAAAATAGGTCGCACAAACCAAACTAACACCTGACAAGAACAACCAACATCTAAGCAAGAGCACTAAACCTGCTTTAGATAAAACTAGCTAGAAAACATCAAACATCTACTAGAGGATGGGAATATAAAAAATACACCATCTAATCCATCCATAACGGCCAAAACAGAACCCTTTGCATAGCCCGCAAGGTAATCAATGTATAAGACAATCACCGTAACCAAATTAAGAGTATAGAACATGTTTAGGAGCCCCATAAAGATTATATGTGGATCATGAACACATTTTAAAGTCTCAAAACATCTGAAAGAAAAGTTGAAACATTCCCTTGCACAGCCTGCAAGAGTAGCTAAAAATATCAACATAACAGTAGTTGTACAAAAAGCAAAGCAAATATATACAATGCAAAATAAAATTTTCTGCAATCTTCAGGCTCATCCAGTAGCCATCCCCACATACAACATACATCCTGAGCTTAGTTAACCCTACCCAAGATAGAATGTGATATAAGCACCAACTATTCATGTCAATCAAGTATAACGCAGCGGGTAAAAATTTTAGATCATACCTTAGGTGATAGAACCTGAAGCGAAGAATTTTGTAGGTAAATCATGTGCTTCAAAAATACGAACAACGAACTCCCAGCAGTGGAGTGATATTACAGTATGAGTATTACCCACACTAGTCACAGTGCAAAGACTTGATTGTTTTTCATATGGGAGAGAGTTAGAGAGAGTCTGATAAAAAGGTTATGAGTAAAAACACATAACGTATATGATATTCTATATCATTCAGATGTATATAATCAAATATATAACACTCAATATATATCTATCCATCTATCCATATCTCTTGATAAGATATGGTAAATATAGATATTGATTGTGGGTTATCCAAATAATTTAAATTCAAATTCAAACTTAAATGGATAATTTAATTGGTCATGGGTCATGTCACATGGGCGCCCAAATTCGGGTCCAATACCCTACCCAATTTCCAACAATTCATAACAAGAATAAACATAACATCAGCAACACAGTAACAAAAGCACACTATATATAATCTCATATCACTCAACCTACAATATAGGATCTTACAACACTCGAATATAGCCTTCTCTATGTGACCTGCAATAGAAAGTATAACAACACAAAATAATATGGTTAGTAACACGCAACATGGTTATTGATTTTGGTATGCAATTGTACATTGCTCACAGACCCTCAACCCTCTTATAAGTTATTTGACACACTCAACTTGAACTTTCAACAGCTCCAAGTACCTTAAAATTAACAAAACATTAGAGAAAGCACTCAATATATGCTCTCCATCACTCAACCCATATATACTGAACTCCTATCACTCATTCCAGACTGTAATCTTCGTAATGGTATGGGGAATCCTTCAAGAATTCAAGAACCAGTTGTCACTAGAATGTATTTTAAGATTAGTAATAGACATCACATGAAATCCAATCATATCCACAATGCAATTAATAACAACCTTCTCAAGAGTCACATCTTTCTAAAAATTATGTTGTTCTTAGCAATCTACAATTGGTACACAGTACAAGTAAAGGCAAGTCTAGTAATGATGACACCAAGAGATTTCCCTTTAACAGATTGCAACATATGCTGAACAATTGTAGGCCAATATACAAGTTAATAGAGGCGTTCACGGTTTGGTTACGGTTGGGAAACTTCTAATTCACCATCTGTCTGCCGAATTGGTGGATTGGAAAAAATCAATCCGCATTTATCCGTCAGATTGACGGATGCGGATTAAGCATATTGACGGATTAACGGATGGATGCGAATCAGTTTGACGGTTTAAATTTTTACAAATTTTGAACATAACACAACAACTTGTTAACATTTGTTTTTTTTGAATAACAATCTAACTCAACATAACTAAAAGATTATCAACTAAATTGTCAAATACCAATAATAAATACATATAAGAAAATTATGCATTAGCAAAACTATTTCATTACTTTTTTTATTCAAAAATTATTTAATTTGATTTTTTTAAAAAATGACAAAATTAAGTCTTATATTTTCTACACAAGAATACCAAATATCAACACTTGCCATTTGATAAAAGGATTTCCAAATTGAAAACAAATTAAAAATATAACAGAATGTCTAAACTCTTTTTTAATTGAAAACACAAACAGAATATCTAAACAAATTGAACACACAAAATCTTACAAATTACTAGGGGTGCTCGCAGTTTGGCGGTTCGATTGTGGCCAAAAGAACCTCAAATTCGCCATCCGTCCAAATTTAGACGGATTGGAAAAAATCATTCTACAACCGTCTGCTCGTCATTACGCAACCGTCCAAAATGCGATGGATCAATTTAGTTTGGTTAGTTTAAACGAATCAGAATGTCCGCTGCTCACCCCTACAAGTTAGGCCATGAAACATTAATCTTGGCTTGAATACAATTCCAAACTCTAGAAGAGAAAGGACGATCAAAGAGAAGATGATTATGATCTTCATAAGAATCTTTGCGAAACACACATTCAGTTGATTGAGAAATACCAAATAACTTCAATCTATCCCCAATATTCAAAATACCCAAGATAGCCATCCAAGTCACAAAGCTAGCCTTAGGGATATTATGAGGGCCACAAAGAGTACCAACCCAAGACACTTTATCATAAGACTTCCTCAAGTAATTCCAAGTTGAATTAATGTAAATTTGCCAACAGAAGATGGCAACCAAATAACAAAATCAGTACCAGAATTAGGAGAGAAAGTCGATGAAGTACTCTCAATTAGCTCCTTAAGCTCCCAAGATAAAGCATTAGGCCATTTTCGAGAAGCATTCTGTCACGACCTGCTTCCCGTACCCAAGGATTAAGCATCGTGATGGCTAGAGATGGCAATTTAAACCCGGCCCGACGGGGACCCGACTCCCCGACCTCGATTTGAGCGGTTTTTTCCCGAAAAATATCCCCAACGGGGAGGGGATGGTATTCAAAAATTAATCCCCGATCAATTTCGGGCCGGGGACGGGGATAAGTGTCCCAGCCCCGGCCCGTCCCCATTCCCGTTTTATCCCCGAAGTGAAATTACTCTTTTACCCCTCTATGTATATATAAACCAAACCTATTTTTCAGTTTCACTTCCTTTGCGTCTCTCTCTCTCACTGTGGCTCTCATCTCCCTCTCCCTCTCCCTCACTCACTGACTCAAATCTCAGTCTCATCTTTCTCCCCCCTTCTCCTCTCCCCCTCCCTCTCCCTCTCCCTCTCCCTCTCCCTCCGTCCGTGAAGCCCTCTGTCCGTCAGATCGTGAAGCCCTCCGTCAAATCGTGAACCCTCCGTCTGAACAAATCTGAAGAAGAAGAAGCCCTCCGTCTAGGAAGCCCTTCGTCCGATCATGAAGCCCTCCGTCAGATCGTGAAGCCCTCCGTTTGAACAGATTTAAAAAAGTAAAGCCCTCCCTCCGTCCGTGAGCCCTCTCTCCATCCATGATGAAATTTTTATTTGATGATTGTTGTGTATATATATATCTATGATTAATTTTTTTTGATGATTGTTATATATATATTTGTTGTTGTTGATGATGTTGTGTGGTTTTGTTGAACAGATCTGTTTTGTCGTCCATTAGACAGATTTTTTTTTGTTTTTTTTGTTTTTGGGTTCTTGTGTGTTGAACAGATCTATCGGGGAATTTTCGGGGTCAAGGAAACCCGATACCCGTTAAGGGACGGGAGTGGGGGAAGTGATGGGTTCCCCGCCGGGGATCGGGGCTGGGGACGGGAATTTTTTTACCTTCGGGGATCGGGGAGGGGGAGTGGCATCCCCGGCCCCGCCCCGTTGCCATTCCTAGTGATGGCCAGTAACTGAAGTTACCTTCGGCCAATTCTTGAACAAATTAATAAACACGAGCAGAAATAATATTTAAGTGAGCTTACCAAAATAATCATCGGAGCTTCTATTTTTATTACAAAATTTATTGACCAAAAATGTCGATATTTACATATAAAAATATCATAAAAGTTTTGTGTGTGTTTATTCCACAACCGGACTTTCCAAAAGCTATTTTTGAATTGCATTGTTTTCTGAAAATTGGTAAACAGCTATAAGCACATGGCAGAGTGAGAAATATTAGACCAAGAGTATAAAGGACACAAAATAGCCATGATAGTTATGTAACTAAAATATATAATATAACTTTGTCTGAACAAATAATCATTTAAGTAACAAAATTGAGATTATGTAAATAAATAAACATAACCACGGTACCGAACAAAATAGAACAGAAGTCACAGGAGTGACAGTCAGAATAGAGGTACAGATTCAATAGGTGGCTTATACGAATTATAGAAGTGGCTCCCACAATAGTGTAGCACTTATCTCTGCACAGTACTTTGCTTCGCACAGAACAAAGGTCAATAGATCCGTGACAATAGAGGGTCACAAAGTGACCAAACAAAAGCTGATGGTTATTTAAGTCCCCCAAGGCGTGAGACTCCCGTGATGATACTTACAAAACATAATTGTTTATAAGGTTATAGTCAAATATTCTTTAAAATTTAAACAAACATATCTATGGGTTTCATTTTAACAAATAGAGTTTAGAAATTTATCCACGTAACTGAAATAGTTATAAAACATAACTTGTATTAATATAACTAATAAAATACAACTTGTATAAAATAAATTATGGTAAGTCAAAACATACGTAAAATATATTATGGTGACGCAAGGTATAATATAACTCACCTTAATATTGACTCTTAACCTTGCTTTCCACTATCACAATCTTTTTACTATAAATTTCTACTTCCAATATTTTACGTGCCTCTCCCTCTCTCTTTTTTTCCTTTCCTTCCCCTAGATTTTGATCCACTCCTTCATATTTATGGGGAGATAAAGGCATCATCAGGCCAACACGTGGCCAAGTCGAATATCTCTCCAGATTTGATAATAAATTACATGAATTTATATTTATCTTTAATAAATATTTAATATAATTACACTTTGACCTAATTTTTTAATATAACTATATAAATAAATCAATCTCTAATTAAATTCACTCTATCGTATACCAACAGAAAATTAATTATTTATTTTACTACCACACCTATTATTATTATTATCATTATTATTGTTATCAATATTATTATTTATTTACTCTTACTCTTACTTTTATATTTATTTATTTACTCTTACTTTTATATTTATTTATTTACTATCTTTAACTTTAATTTGACCAAACTAGTATTATAATTCTATATTTCTGTTAATTTGGCCCCAAATAATAATCCCTAATTAATCCCATATTTGATAATCCAATGCCAAATTAGATTCTGTATTTAATAATATATTATCACATACAACTATAATACTAATATAAAATTTAACGAACAACTTAAATTTTCGCATTGCTACACATTCTCAACAATATCTTTGACCTAAAACTCTACATCAAGGGTAGAATCATAAACAATTTGTCCCCAAACTTAGCACACAAAGGCCCTGTTTGGTAGGGCTTATTTTCAGCTTATTTCAACTTTTAGTTTAATTTAAGCTATTTTGATGTGTTTGGCTCAGCTTAGCAATACAGCTTATAGCTTTTTATAAGTCAAAAATCAACTTATTCTTTGAGTGGGGAGGAAAAACTTAATTTATAAGTCAAAAATCAGCTTATGTTCACAATTATAAGTAATAAATTGTTAAGATATAAGTTATAATCACTTTTCCATAACTCTATCAAACGGACCAAAGACCAAAGGTGCCCGTTATCAAACCACAGGAAAACAATTAATCCATCACCCACACTATGCAGAGGATATTTTCATGCTAATTGTGAAGGAACTTCAACACTCGACGTGTAAATGCAAGTGTACATAGAAGAATAATGCTAGACACCCACCTTTCACTTCTCCGAATTTATTTCGAATGGGGTTGTGTGATTCTGATTAAATTTGTATGGTTTGGAGTTTATATATAAAATAAATCTAAATTATTAGATAAAAATTTTAAATAATTTCTGAATTGTTTTGGATTTGAATTTTTTATTTTTCATATTTTTTTTACTCTTAAAGTTTTTTTTTTTTAAAGTTAATTTTTTATATTTAAATATTAAAAAATAGAATATAAATAAAAAATTCTAAAAATAATTAAATAAAATCGAACACGTGGCTTCGATATCGTCTGCTTGATGGATGGGAGACGCACACAGATGTATCTAGGGCACGCAGTCTAGTTCAGACGATCACCGGCGTCTCTCTCCCCATCCTGTTCCTCTTTCTCATCTAGGTCTCACTTCACCTCTCTATCTCTCGTCAAGTAAGCTATTTCTGCACCTCAGGTATTCTCTCTGGTTAATTCCTGTTTCACTGTTCACTTCGCGTGATTGTCTCTCTTTTTAGCTTTTCTAGTTCGTTTGTGTATATGTTTGGTAAATTACAACGGATTTAGGCCATGTTTGTTTGGACGGACTGGATTTGTGTGATTATCAATCCCATTGTGTATCCTATTCCATGTTTGAATTGGCTCAGAATTATAGGATGATATTGATAGTCCAAACGTCACAATAGTCCTTCATATGGGGATACTATGTCCGGATGAACTATTAGTTCGGACCACAAATTTCTTAGCCAAACATCGGATTATGCATTTCGTTGGATTATTAGTCCAATCCCATGGCCATATCGGTCGAAACAAATTGTATGAATATTCCTGGTTTAGCTAATGGGTAGAGTAATTGAGTCTGTATTGCTTGCTTTGATTTCAGTTGCGGAAAGATTAAAGACATAACATTTGTATGTGGTTTGATTGCTCAAGTGTTGTAATTTTTTAGTTCAAAGTGTCACTTTACAGACAATAGTTGAGAGCGGGTAAAGTGTATATATTTGTTTCTAGGTGCATTACAATACGTTGGTACTTGTTTTTGTTTAAATCGAAGTCTGTTAGATTTGGGACAGTCCGGTATGATCATCATACTATTTGGGTTATTTTCAGGGTCATTTAAAATGACAGAGCCTTCCAAAGTCATTCATGTACGGAATGTGGGGCATGAAATTTCTGAGGTACCTTCTCTCTCTCTCTCTCTCTCTCTCTCTGTGCCAGTAAATATGTAAGTAGATGGTGTTTTAAGCTTTTCTCTTTGGAAATAAGAACTTTTGTTTCTTCTTCTGCATGGTACTCCCAAATTGTGTGTGTGGTTCCCAAATGACTCATCCAACTTGTTTTATCCATTCCATTAATGTACATGGAATCTAAACTGGTATTCTAATTCAAGTTTTGATGTAAGGTTTCTATTTTTCTTTTTATATTTAATTTTATAATATGAGGAGAAAAACATGATTAATATCCTGCTTTTCTCTTGGGTCTTACTAATGTCTGTCATCTGCATTTAAATACAATCACATCCATTTACACATTGCATAGAGAGAGTGAGTGTGTGGGACACACGTGCATGTATGTAGGACTCACACACTCACTCTCCCTATGGGTGTGTGTTGGAGTGTGTAAATGGGTGTGATTGTAGCATTACTATTTAAGTTTAGAAGCAAACTTGCCTCCTATCAAATTTAACTTTGAAAAAAGCTGCAAAGAAGATGGAGGTGACTTACAAAAAGTGCAATCAAAGTTTAATAATCGTTTGGGCACATTTGGTTGCTGGTTAAAAGAGAGGGATTGGATTAGTTATCCATGGTACCCATTTATCCCACATTTGGTTGCACAATTTGACAATGGGATAATTGGTTCACAGCTTTACTTGTTCAAGTGTGAGTGTGAATTTTTAGTTGTAGATTTTTTTCCCCTTCATGTTATCTATGTATAAATATTCTAACACAGGTTGCGATTTTACGCTAGAATGACTTACATCAGCTATTCCAGCAATTTGGGGTCGTAACCAAGGTTGTGATGCTTCGCGCCAAGAATCAGGTATGTTTGCTTGCTATATGGTAGAGAGAGGCTAGATTTATTATGTTTGAAACTGTTCCGAAACTCAAGAACTAAAATGTTTGTGTACATGCATGCCATGGCTGCAGGCACTCCTCCAAATGCAAGATATTCCTTCAGCTGTTAATGCACTGCAGTTCTACACAAATGTTCAGCCAAGCATAAGGTATCAAGATATAAGAAACATTTGTTTCTGTTTCGGGAATAAGTGGATTCCACATTTCTTGTAAATTTCCTTTGCTTCCGAATGGTTTCAAGGTAGCAATCCTTTTTTCTTGATTCAATCCGCAGGTTTTGATTATGGTTCAATTTTTTTGTTGTGAATTTAGGGGAAGGAATGTTTATGTTCAATTCTCATCCCATCAAGAACTAACAACTATGGATCAGAATTCTCAAGGCCGGGGGGATGAGGAGGTTAGTACTTTGTACTTAGTATTGTGGTATTGGCAGTTATTGGTATCTGTGAGAGGGATGGTTTGAAAAGGAGTCATCCTTTTATGGCAACATTTGTGGATTTTTTCTGGCTAGCATAGCAGATTTTTTACATAAATAATGGCCTTTTATCTGTTAATAATTGCTTTTAAGCTGAGGATTTAATTTTGACGGAGGGGTATGGTTGCATATATTGAGATTATGTTTATTGATCTATCTGTGGAGGAATCAATGTTTATTGAAGAATTTAATTCCAAGGCAGTCATGACTCTTCTAGATCTTTTCTCAAAATACAATACATATTGTCTCATATCATTCAACAATCAACTTTATGCATCACTTGTGTTGCCGGTTATGTTTATATAGTCCTATTAATGTGAACTTCATGCAAGGGCTAGAGTTAGTTGAAACTGAAGATTATTTCTTGCCTTTTGAATTTTTATTCATCTTTGATGCTAATCTCATTTTACATCCATGATGCCTTGCTTGATCAGAAACGCCAAAAAATTTATTGATACACCTTTTAAAGCCTATCCTACCTGATGTGGTGAACTAAGTGCGGATCAAATTTGATTATCATGACTATACATACTATTCAAATGATTTTTTTTCGAGAGACAAATAGTATCCAAGTGAAAATATCACAGCAGGATCATATGTAATCTCCTAGTGTCACCGTGCCACCAAAATATTTGAATAGTCATCATCTTATCATATTTGCTGCTACAAATTGGTGCATATGAATAATCAACTCTGAGACAGTTGCCAGAACCACTATCCCATCACAAAAAAATGGTGGTTATTATAGTTATACAAAATTCTAAGATGTGGGGTTTGGGAAGAATGGACAGATTTGGATATGGGCTGAATCATTAGATGCAGTGTTTTAAAAGGTGCACACTTAGGTGTGAGGCACATTGAGGCGCCTCAGACAGCTGGAGATGAGAGGTGCAGTAGGAAAGGCACATTTGAGGCCCGCGCCTTAGGCTTAGGTGCGTGGCGCACACCTCATACGCTTCATTTAAAGTTTTGCTCCATCGTTATTCTTTGTGTGTGTAACCATATGGAATTACAACCCCATTAATATAAAATGTAAATACTTGCTTTGAGCTCCAATTTTCATATAAAAAAAAAGCTCTAGGCATTAAGCAAAAGCTTTGGGATTGCAAGATGGATATATGGTTTGGGATTCCTTTCAATGTAGTAAATTACAACAGTTTCGGCCAATAATTGAAGCTATCAGGCAATTTGGTCCCAATTTAAAATTAAAACCACTAAGGTATTATATGGTGTGAGTTTCTTATCTAAAAAAAGAAATAAATCATGTTAATAAATTGATAAAGAAAGATAAATAGTATAGGGCAAAGTAAGATTGAATGTTATTTTTGAGAAATTTTTAAAACGTTGAATGTTATTTTCATAATTATTGGAATAGTGAATGTCGTTCTATTTATTTATTTTTATTTTTTGAAATTCTAAGAATATTTGTTTTATGTTAAAAACTTTGCCTATATTAATACTTTGGTTATCTTCAACAACTTGTGCCTCACGCTTAACCTCCGGGAGACCTTAGCGCCTCAATGCGCCTAGAGCTTTTTAAAACACTGATTAGATGTTAGTTATGCATAATTGGATGATAATAATTTAGTAGTGTCGCACATGACTAACTTTAAATCACATTATAAATGGGCTACTAGTAAATTTCTTTTTTGTTTTCTCCAATAACTTTATAATGGTTTCTTTTCTTTCTCCTTGCATCTATATTTTGTTTAAATGGTTTCTGTATGCTTGTGGGAAATTACTATTTTATTATATCAGTAGTTCTTTCTTCTTTCTCCATCTATTCTTCTCTATTCATTCTCTTCTCTCTCTCTCTCTTCTGTCTCTATGCTGGTCTGTGGCGCACACTCCGGGTACACAGCCTAATCGAATTCTCTTAGTTACCATTCATCACATGCTATATCCTATAACCGTGGAAGTGCTGCATCAAGTGTTTTCTCCTCATGGATTTGTGGAGAAGATTGTCACATTTCAGAAGTCAGCTGGTCAGCTTCTTCAAGTTTTGTTTCTCTTTCTCTCTCTCTCTCTCTCTCTCTCTCGTCTATCTTTTTCTTAATTTCAACACTCATCTTGCTTAACCCCTGGTCTGTCAGGAAGGTTCATTAAAATTTGCATCATGTTGTAGTGTCTGTATGCAATAGTTACGGTTTACTAACTTTTGGATGTTTAGTGTCCATATTCTCATAAAATTATGCTGCCAGTGTTTTTTTGAAGTTTGAAAATAATTTCTACCTTAAAATAATGAAAAGATGCTATTCACCTTCCAAAAAGTTAATGAAATTTTGAAGTCTTCTATTTTTTATCTTGTATCTGCAATTTCTGTAGGTTTTCAAGCCCTTTTACAGTATCAATTACGTGAAAGTGCTATCTTAGCAAGAAACTCTCTTCAGGTCTGTTGGTCATATTCAGCATGTTTTTTTTAGAAGCGGACATTAGATTGTTTGCTGGTTTGTCTACTTGGTGAAAGTTTTAACACTCCAAATTTCTTTGTAGGGGCGTAATATTTATGATGGTTGCTGTCAGCTGGACATTCAGTTTTCGAAGTAGGCTGCAAATGGACAAAAACTTCTAGCTATTTTTATGTTCTTTTGTGTGTTTGTGCTGGCATGTTTGTGTGCATGTGTACTTGTTAATTTTCTCATCTTTTTGATGTTATGTTCAACATTTCATTTGTTATTCACTTTTATGATCCAGCCTCGATGAGTTGCAAGTGAACTACAATAATGAGCGCTCAAGGTGGGTTAATTAGCTGTTTTTTTTTTTTTTTGTTTAAAATTTTATTTAATTTTTATAGTGTTTGTTTTCTTTAACTTTATATTTTGCTTGTAAAATCAGTTCTCATTGCATAATTGTTAAAACCTATCACCTACTTCACCCACTTAAACCTACTCCACTAAACCTAACCCACTACACCACTACCACCTCACTTACTCCACTAAACCTAACCCACTACACTACTACCACCTCCACTTCACCTACTCCTTACCTACTACACACTCACCCTCTTCTATATATAGGAATCATGAATCATTGTAATAAATATTCAACAATTACAAACATCAATCAATAATACAATTCTCTTTTTCTCTTTATACATTAAATTTCTACATGGTATCAGAGCAAGGTTAAGCACTTAGTATTTTTCGCTTCACCGGCGGGCGGCAACCTCGCCTTGGCCGTCCGCCGGACCTCAACCTAATCTGCTAAAATTTTTCTACACATACCTTGAAATTTCCTTTCTGAGTGCACTACTGTTCAGTCGCCGGAGACCACCACCGCTTGCACGTCGATGTCCCTTTGCCAAAGCTCCGTCGCGACACCGGCCTTCCTTGCGTCTGGTTTCAATCCCCTGCTATTCCAAGCCACAAAATAGGGCACGACTTTTGAGGGCTCGATATCTATATCCATGTATATCTTTTGGGCAGTCTATATACACACTCATACAGTGTCTTCTACACCGGTAACATGGTACAAGGGCCCAACCCTTCTTGATGCCCTCGACATGATTACAGAGCCCAAGAGGCCATCAGACAAGCCTCTTCGTCTCCCACTTCAGGATGTCTACAAGATTGGCGGTATTGGTAATTTGGCCCACTTTTTTGATCAACACCAGCATATAGTTTCAAAGAGATAACTATATTATATAATTTTTTCTATTTTAAAATATTTTTCCACCGTCCAAACCTTTTTTTTATCTTATATATATAAAAAATTGGATGGAACTCACGTGGGTGCTACTTTTTCTTTTTCTTCTTTCCACAGCCCAACTTTTCCTTGAACCTCAATTTTTTATTATTAAAAATAAAATAAAAAATAAAAAATAAAAAATAAAAAAATTCATTCCATCTAATTTTTCTGCTCAGTCTTGTACCTTCAAGCCATTCGGATTTGCACAATACACTCATTTTATTTCTATCGGGATTTCGCCCTGATCACAATTTTACACCCAAAAAAAAAAAAAAAAAAAAAAAAAAACAACAACAACAACAAACCCAAACAACCACATCCACAGGCGGGATTTTTCTTCTCTACTCTGCCGCCGGTCTCTTCTTCTTGCCTCCGTCCTGAGCGGCCCTTGCCGGTGCTGCCTCCGTGTTTTCCACGCCGCCCAACACGTTCACTCCCCCATACTCCTCCACTGCAGCATATGGCGGACTTCCAAATCGGAACATCACGGTGGCCTTCCGCTTCAGCTCCTTATTTTTCGCCTTTCGCACACTTATCTCTGCTCGCGCATCCTTATACATGCGCTGGAGCAGAGCCAGTTGGGCGTTTAACTGCTGCACCTCATTTGTCCTACTCTGCAGCCGGTGCGACAAGTTTGTGACCGCAGTCATGGTTTCCACACATGACTTCAATGTATACTGATTGGCCTCAATATCCGTTTGCACTGCCATTTTTTGCACCACCGACCGCATCGGAAAGTTCAACGGAGCAAAACCAGAGGTGTTTGGTTGAGGTTCACGGGCCACCGCACCTGTTATCTCTCCTGTTGACTCGTTGAGGTCGGGAAAGAGAGTGAGCAGACCACGGGAAGATGAGGCCATGTTCTGGGTAGCTGAACGGGAAGAAGAGACCATGTTTTTTGGGTTGCTGAGTGTTTCCGAGAAGGGTTGGATACAGAGTATTTACAGATTGTTTCAGAATGACAAGTTCAGAGGTTTCAGTCTAGTTTGGTTTCCTCCGCCTCCGCATTGGTTTATATTAACACTGACGACGCGGCCGACACGCCGCTCTGTCGCTCACGTGCCTCGCCGCGTCTCCGGCTCACCTTTTGATGGCTCGACGCTTTCTGTCGGGCACGACTTTTGATGAAGTGGGCGCGCCTTTTGAGGGCGCAACTTTTGATGGCACGCCTTTTTATGAATTGGGCACGCATTTTGATGGCACGTCTTTTTATGGATTGGGCACGCCTTTTGATGGCACACCTTTTGAAAGATTGGGCACACCTTTTGAGGGTGCGACTTTTTATGGGTCCGACAAGACTCTGTAAACTGTCCCGACATTGATTCCGGTTAGTTTCTATAAGGGTCCGACAAGACTCTGTAAACTGTCCCGACATTGATTCCGGTTAGCTCCTTCATGGGTCCGACAAGACTCTGTAAACTGTCCCGACATTGATTTCGGTTAGTTTCTACAAGGTCCAGCAAGACTCCGTAAACTGTCACAACAACTATCACAACATTGTCTGCTACAACGGTCCGACATGACCCCATAAACTGTCTTCTACATCGGTCTGACACAACCATCCAGTGTCCTCTACAACGTTATGACACCACCATACAGTGTCTTCACCATCGGTCTGACACGACCATACAGTGTCTCCTATCCTCTTTTCTTTTATGTATTCGTCTATTTTCTTGTTTTGTTACTCTCTCCAAACTCAAGTTGGCTAGTTCCTATCCCCCTTGAGTTTGCGGGGGCTGTTAAAACCTATCACCTACTTCACCCACTTAAACCTACTCCACTAAACCTAACCCACTACACCACTACCACCTCACCTACTCCACTAAACCTAACCCACTACACCACTACCACCTCCACTTCACCTACTCTTTACCTACTACACACTCACCCTCTTCTATATATAGGAATCATGAATCATTGTAATAAATATTCAACAATTACAAACATCAATCAATAATACAATTCTCTTTTTCTTTTTATACATTAAATTTCTACAATAATTTTAATAATGCTGCTGATTTTATTCTCTTTGTTTAGGGATTTTACAAACCCATCTTTGCCTTCAGAACAGAAGGGAAGATCCTCACAAGTATGATCCAGTGTTTCTGTTATTTTTATCTAAATCATAAATGATAATAGAATGTCTTGTCATCCAATTTTTTTTTTCTTGTATTAAACTTATATTTGTTGCATGGTGGATCAGCCTGGCTATGGAGATGCAGGAAGTGTGTATGCCCTCCAAGCTTCTGGAGGTAGGACAGGTACTTAATTGACAATCTTGTGCTGGCTTTGTTTGAATAATTTTTTGTGATGCTCAACCATGTTCTTACATCTTTTTTCTTTTTTTTTTCCTGTGTTGCAGTTGGATTTCCACAGGTGGGTATTGCTTTCATGTTATTAGTCCCTCCTGTGATTTTTCTTTTCCAGAGGGGAGTAATTTATCCCTTTTTTGGGGGGCGTCTTGGAATGATTATTTGGACATCTACAGCCTGACTTCTCTTCTTCGTTATGAACTCTGCATCTAAAATAGGGTTAATTTGGACAACCATTTTGATACTGCCCCATGCCTGCATTTAGCTCTGTTGGATAGTATTCAATTTCAAATTATAGTCAATGAGTTTGATGAAAAATATGAGGGACTGGGATTTACGATTGGTTGGATAGTTGGCACTGATATGGGTTAAATGTTAGTTTTTATCTTGTAGTTCCGTGGATGTATGTTGTGTGTTGAGAGTCTGCAAGACATTTGTGTAACTTGATTTTATTTGGTTCCACTTCTAGATGGGCAATGCTGCTGCCATTGCCGCTGCTTTTGGAGGAGGTTTGCCTCCTGGAATTAGTGGAACAAATGACAGGTGCACTGTGATTGTATCAAATCTAAATCCTGATGTGAGTCACCCCTTCTCTTTCTCCAAATACTTGCCTCTTTTTCATATCTTTTTGCATTTGACGAGGGACAAAGCCTATTCTCTGATCTCAATTGGTTGGTTTTGTCCCACCCTTCAATTTGGGTAATCTGTTATTTATTATGCTGTCTTTTTTAATTTCCATCTCAGAGAATAGATGAGGATAAACTTTTCAACCTGTTTTCCATCTATGGAAACATTGTGAGGATCAAACTTCTTCGTAATAAACCGGATCATGCACTGGTTCAGATGGGTGATGGCTTCCAGGCTGAATTAGCTGTGCACTTCTTGAAGGTTTGACAACTAACGTTCATTTATTTTCCTTTCCCTCTTAGTTTGATGCAATCATGATGCTTGATTTTGTCTGGTCTAATTCAATTTGTCACTGGACTGATGGAAAGGAAGCATAGATAAGTGAGTTTCTTGGGATGCGATAATTTGTGTTATGGTGCCATTGACTGGCAGAGTCCTGTTTTGTTGTGGTGGTCTCTGGTTGAGCACACTTAGATCTTGACGAATTTTGGTTGGATATGTTATTTCTTGACCAACCAATATTCTTTAAGATCTAGTGCACTTGAATGCTTATTTCGTAGTTTAGTTTTACTCAATGAAACTCGATTGTGATCTTTATCAAAATTTTAGAGAGCACCAGGAATGAAGTGTTTCACCCATTTTCGGGTGTTTTAGTTTTAAGGCATCGAGTTATATTATAAAAAAAAATTATGAAAAACGTAATCATAGAAGGAATGTCAGTTTTTATTTTCTCAAGTAAATATAGTGAAATGGTAGAAACATTTGAGGGGCTATTTGGACCGACCTCGTATAATAGCTGATTCAATACAAACCACACAATACAAAAAATTGAGAACTATATTGGGAAATTTGAGAAAGAAAGCCAATACTTTTGATTGGGGTAAATTACATTGTTGATCCCTCTAGTTTGAGTGAAGTTTCACTTTGGTCATTGTAGTTTCAATTTCATCAATTTTTAAACCCTACACTTCCAATTGCTTTTCAGTGTGGTCCCTTCATCAATTGCTGTTAGCATTGTGGACGAAAAATGCCACATGCGATTCACGTGGGAATTTCAGTGGTTCCCGCACAAGAAAGAAAAATGAATAAATTACACATGTAGTTCCTATAGTTTCTTCCGAATTCAACTTTGATCCATCTAGTTTTTGCATGTAACCATTTTTCTGTCCAAAATGCTAGCGGCAATTGACAGAGGTGACTGCATTGAAATGAAATTGAAAGTGGGGGGTTTAAATTGAAGAAATTGAAATTACGAGACCCAAAGTGAAATCTTGTTAAAATTATAGGGATCAATGGTGTAATTTACCCTTTTTGAGTTTTACTAACTCCAACGAGTGGCTGCAGTAGCACAAAAAGAGATAAGAGAAAGGAAAGAATAAAGGTACTTATATTTAGTGGCCTGAGAAACTAGTATGTAAAATTACAATAGAATAACGAAGTGTCTATAAAAAAAATAATAAAACAAGAATTGATTGGAAGAGATCCACTCTTTGGAATGGAGTTATTTCTCCGGAAGTTAATTTTTTAACTTCCAAATTTTGGCAATGGCTGTTTTTTTTTCTGTAGAAATAATTTCCAAAGGGAAAAATTCTGCACTGTTCCTTCCATTCTCTGGAATTGGGAATTGAACTACATCAATGAACTTGCCTGTTAAACTATGCCAAGTTTTATCCTGTTAGGCCTTAATTTTTGAAATCTCTTTTGGCCCCTGTTGAATATCATGGTCATTTAGGTGGTTGTTAGTTGAACCTTACTCTTGAAACCGTTGAACAGAAGTTTATAAATATTATCATCTTATAAAGTGAGCTGATTTCGTTGGCAACTGGTGAAAAATTTTAGTCAAAAAAATATGCACATGCACCGCTGAGTATATTGCTGAGCAGCTGAAAGGCTGGAGTCATTTTATGGTACGAGAGTCGAGTAGATGCTATAAATTACAAAGTCCATGTTGCAGGTGTAAATAGCTGTGATAAGCTTTATTTTAGTGATTTAGACTTCGTTATTAGATTTCTGTTGTTATAAAACTTTCCTTTTTATTGAACACTTGTTACCAAAATTAATCTAAATTCTTGAATTATAGGGAGCCATGCTGTTTGGGAAACAATTGGAAGTAAACTTTTCGAAACATCCAAACATCACAACTGGTGCTGATACACACGAGTACTTGAACTCAAATCTCAATCGCTTTAACCGCAATGCTGCAAAGAATTATCGTTACTGCTGCTCACCAACCAAAATGGTCCACCTGTCCAGCCTTCCCCAGGATGTGACCGAGGAGGAGATTGTGGCCCACCTGGAGGAACATGGCCCCATTGTCAATACCAAGCTCTTTGAGATGAACGGTAAGAAGCAGGCACTTGTACTCTTTGAAAATGAAGAGCAGGCCACTGAGGCCATTGTGTGCAAACATGCCAGCACCCTTGGGGGTTCAGTGATCCGGATCTCCTTTTCCCAGTTGCAAACCATTTAGGACCTTTGTACCAAATAATGAGTAGCAACAAGTAGTGGACAAAAGGTTTTTATGTGCCAGTGACAATCCTTTTATTTTCGTGCTCTTTGATTATGTATTTTGACTCATCTTTCTCATCTTATGCGCGTGTAACAAAGTTTGCTTTTTAATGTCAGGGAAGATTTGTTGGTTGCAGATTTGCTATGGTTGTAGAGCCGGAGGGGAGAGGAGCATTCTCTTGTGATTGAGAGATTGCTTCTTGTCATGGTTGTATATATCGTTTAGTGCCTTTTAAACCATCTATGTTTTCTTTTCATTATCCAAAACCAGCTTGTCAATGAATATGTTCACAGTTCTTTGCTTGCTCTCTCTCTCCTGAAAAGTCCCAATTAATTCATTTAAGTAATATCATAATATGGTATACAAATTAGTTCATTCAATCCAACAGTCCAAATTTGAATTTTTTTTACCTAATGGTTCAGGGACGAAATGAGAGGGTTGCTATTTGCCCCCACCTCTTTTCGCCTTGAATCCGCACTTCTTCGAACCCTCACTTTGCAAAATGAAACCCCTTAATTTTCTCTTTAAACCCCTACTTTAACATCAATTATATTCTTAATCTCAAATCCAAAACCAAACCCTAACCCCATCCCTATCCACACCAATTCCGGGAACGACTGTTGCTATCTTCGGTGGTCATTGAAGACGACAGCTAGGTCTGGTTACACCCTCTGCCACGGTACATCGCCACCATACTCACTGTCATTTCCAGCTTATTCTTCTCTTTTGCCACCCCATACCTCGATCTTGATCTTGTCTGACATCGTCGGTTCCATAGCCGTCGACGACAAGGGCAAAGAAGATCTAGGTTCGCGACGGTTGTGAGGTGGGTTTGGGTTCCATAGTCATAACCCTTTCGCTCCACCGTCGCCTTCTCCTTCCCCATCTAGATCTTCATCTCCATCGCACCTCCAAACCCTAGTGACCTAACCATGTGTAGAGAGAGAGAGAGAGAGAGAGAGAGAGAGAGAGATTGTAGTGGTAGTGGGTTCACGATCGGCGAGGGTGGAGATCGCGATTGCAGAAGAAGAAGAAGAAGAAAAAAGAAAATGGTGGGGAGGCACTAGGATGGCTGCTAAAGGAGGCTGTCGGCCGAAGTGGAGTGAAGTAGAGGTAGAGATGGAAGTGGGGTTAGGGTTAGGGTTAGGGTTAGGGTTGGAAGGATAGAGATGGGTCAAAAATGAAAATTGATGTTAGGGCAAAATTGTAATTAAAAAAAATAGCGAGGGCCTAAAGAAATAAAGTATGTGTAAATAGCAGTCCTGGCGAAATTATTATGTTCATAAAGATATACTTTTGTACAATGACTAAACTACCCCCATGCATTTAAAACCATGTCTGTTCATTATACTATCAAACTCCGTCTCTCTGTCTCTCTCTATTGCCTCTGTGCCATCGCTAACTCAGCTGAACTGGCTCTACATCCACTTCAGCACCTTTACCGAAGCCACTATCACAGAGAGAGAGATGTTCGAATAAGAGATTTGTTGCCGGCTATCCCAAGGGTTTGGTGTCACGACCCAAATCCGCCCTTATAGGTTTAGTGTTGTAACTGGCTAGTAATTCTTGGATTACCGAAGGTCTCTTTACAGAATAACATATAATTAGGGACTGCAGAAGCAAATATACAAAATATACGTAGTCCATAAAGCTGTGTAGACATACATGAGACAAAAATTTGAAACCTTACAAAATATACACATAAGATGTCATGTTCATATAAGTCTTGCAACACCATGCAAGCATCATCAAAAGGGATTTAGCCTAGTATACAGATAAACAAAACGAGACAAAACATAAACGTTCGTAACATGATACACAAAATAACTCTTGACATGGTCGACAAAATTCGACTTCTAGACACGGGAACCTCCCCCAGAGGTATGGTGATTGGATTACCCCAAAACTTTACAGGCAGCAGCTTAGGTCTGGTCACGCGCTTGCTCACCTACATAAATGATATAAATAGTGAGCGAGAGCCCAATGAATAATAACGGAGTAAAGGGTTTTAATGAATGATGTTCATACCAGATTCAGAAATTCAAATTCATAAACAGATTCGTATACATATTCATATTCATACTCTTGCAAATCATATACAGAAACCAGAGTTCATGCTTAATCATACGTGGTACATCAATTAGCGGTAACAGAACAGATGCAGAACATATGGTGGTTATGAATAACCAATTCTATAAAGGAACCTCCGGATCCGGGTAACAGATAACACATATGCTGAGCTCCATAATGGAGCCTCCGATATGGGTAACAGAGTGCAGACATAATAAGTTCCATAATGGAACCTCCGATACTGGGTAACAGCTAACAAATATCACATGATGCTAAGGATGCCACGAATACATTGTCAGAAATTGGACAACCATTTATTGTACAGAACATAATATTTCAGAAAACATATCTTATTTTATTACACATAAATTAAATAAAGTTGAACATAGTTTTACTAAGTTATTACTCATAGATGGCTCCGGCTATAGACAAACAGAGCAGACTAATTAGACGGTTTACGGCGCGTAACCTACATCAACACATAACAAATACACATTTGAAACACATACTCGGAATGTACTTAACTCATTATGTTTCTACGTTTTATCCTTAGTGTGTTTCTACGTTTTATCCTCATTATTATGTTTTAATCATGGCTTAGGAATGCTTAACGTGCAATGAGGATGCCAAATTATGTTGTTCAACACTTAGGCAAATTTGCTAAAAATAAGGTCCCCGTTCGAGCGCAACTTCCTTCCCTTGAGCAGAGGTTCAAAAATGTAAGTAGTCACTCGAGCACAACTTCGGTCGCTTGAGCGGCCTGTAAACTTTACAAAAGTACTGATTGTGTGATTTTCACGCTCGACGGACACTCGACGATCGCTCGAGTGTGAGACTTAGGTCCTCCCTCGAGCGCAACCTTTGTCGCTCGAGCAGTCTACAAAAACATGGAACTTCTGGGAGCTTGCATTTTACACTCGAGCCAGCTTTTGGTCGCTCGAGCGGAAATAAAAACAAAGGTGGCCACTCGAGTGGAGAGGTTGAATTCTGGAATTTCTAGATTCACCTCTAAGCTTCCAAACTTAACTTCAAAGTCTCAAAATACAACTTTTGGCCCCAAAACTTAAGAAAACACTTGTAAACTGATAAAACATGGTGAATTCAAACTCATGTCACAAAATTAAGCCCAAAAGCTTTGTCAATTGTTCAAAACTCAACCTTAAAATTGTGAAAACATATCATTACATATCATGCATGTAAAGATGCAAGTTCAAAACTTTCAAACACATGATCCATTGAGGTGTCTAACTCAAAAACATGTTGAATTCTTAAAAGAAGATCAAAGTAAGGCCATGCAAGAGGGAAATTCTTTGAAAACAACCTCAAATTGTGATGAATTGAGTATGCATGCATGATATGGTTCAATTCTCTTCAATTCTAACTCAATTCTTGTAGTAACCAACTTAATTCTTTAGAGTTCATGTCCTACACATCATAATTGTACAATCTAAGGGTTGAATCCTTACCTAGGCTTGTCAATGATGCTCTAGATGATCAATTGTTTGAAGTTCCAAGCCAAAATCTCTAAGTTCTCTAGCAATCCTCTTAATTTGAGTTCAAACTCCTCTTCTCTCTCCCTCTCACGTTTTGGTGTCTTAAGATAAAGAAATGAGAGTGTGTAGGTGTGAGTGTCTAGTTATTTAAGCCCTATATACCCTTGATTAAGAGTGAACTAATTAGACTTTACTTAGTCTAAGCAATGACCATTAATTAATTCGCATTAATTCGTTCCGAATTAAATTTTAATTAAACCTACCATAATGTTTTAAAAATTTCAACTAACACATATACCAAGTGAATTTCGTGATCGGATGCCAATAAGGCCTTCAATTCGCAATACAAAACAGAAACAAAAACAAATATTCCTACCGCCAACAGATATAAACACAAATTATGCAATACTCATGCAATTAATTCAAAATTTCCTCTTAATTCGTCATTAGGCATAATTAATGATAGTTAATCAACTAATCACAGGTCGGGGTTGTCACATCCCAAACCCAAGTATGACCGGTCGTGGCCCACAGGGCCTTAGCCCAAGGCACACGTAAGCCTAAACACGAAACTATAATCAAATTGAACAACTAAACAAAAGTCTAATAATAAATAACCAAACTTAATCCAGTGACATGCCACAACTATATACGACAAAACCAACCATAAACAATACCATCCAAACTTATGGGATATAAACAGCCCACATATCAAAATAATCCTAAATGAACCCCAATAAAAAAAAATAAAAATAAATATGCACAACTTGACATAACAATCTAAAACAAAATAAATGAATGTCTTAAAGGTCCATGCAATTGAGTCCCCGCTACGCTATAAATCCACTCTAAGTCCTTTTAACACTTGGAAGTGATAAACAACTAAGTCAACTGATAACTCAGTGAGTAGCAACATGGATAGTAAATACAGTTTTGAAAACATGGTTCAATTCCAAAATAAGATATATATATATATATATATATATATATCACATAAACTAGATTAGCATACAGTTTTGATAAAGATAATCTATTTCGAAAAGAAGGTTCCATAGGTCAACAATTAAAATACTCATGTCTCTCAAGAACATGATAAATGACATTTTCTACTTAAAACATAATACAACATGAACACCAATAATTTTTTGGATACCAAGAAATAACAAGTAACAAGCCACATAGTTCTCAAGGCTATAAGCCCCGTTGGATCCAATATAAAACTAAGAGTCATCCTCAAGGTGGCAACCTGGGCCTTTTCTCTAAGGCGATCCGATTGAAGATCACCTAGCTTAACCTAGGTCTTTTCCTTACAATCGTTGAGCACTAGAGTCATCACGGCCCAACCCGAATCTGTTCCCTAGTGGCTAGAGTCACCACACACAGTGGAATAATTTTCCTGGACTAAATACACGGATGGTCTCAATAATCAATACACATCAGTTTCGCAAAACATGGTAGTTCATCATTATAAACATAAGACCAAAACAAATAGTTTACAGTATGCCAAGTTCACACATGTTTCAGAAATAATTTGATTCCATTGATAATATAATAATTTATCAAAACAGTTTAGTCTTAAAACAACAATTTAATTTTCCAACAGTTCAAGGTAGGGGTGCATTTATAAAAATATATAGCATGAAACTACTCACCTGAAAATGGAATAATGTAATCCTCGAAAAGAGTATAAAAGTCCAACTAGTGCCCTGAATCAGGTATGAAAACTACACGTCACTACAAATTTAAAAATACTAAAGAATAAGAACTCAATAACCCCAAACTAAAGCTCACTAACACGGCTCAACTCAACTCACTGTTACTCATAAATATTACCTAAGCTCATGTTCTTCAAGGTCTAAAATTACCCAAGACATGGGTTCAGATCGAAACTTTAAGATAAAACAAAATTTTAAACAAGTTTTTCCAATCTATTCGCTAACTTTGAAAATTACAAAACCCACTCCACGCTGTTCGAAAAATTCCAAAACCCTCCAGATATCAACTAATATATCCTAAGTTTTAAACCCAATTGGTTTTACTTGATTTGCTTATCAAAATAATTATCTACAATTAATTATACCTAAATAGGTTGTTTTCTGCAGCACTTTAAAGAAATTAATGGTTCTCTTAGTATACATGAGCAATCGATGCAAGGCCAAAAATTTAAGAAATTAGACTCGTAACCGGTTCTAATGACACTAATTTGATAATTTTCGGATTTATACCCAAAGAGAACATCACTCCCGAACTTACTGTTTTAAACCAGTTTTCTAGATAGATTGGAACGCATCAGTTTATATGGATTTTGACTCCCAAAAATTATGAAAAAATTCAGATATACAATTCAATATGTAATTAATCTACTGTAAAAATTTCAGTCCAAAATTCATTCGTTTGATATGGTTTCTTGATTTTTAAAGTTTGTGGTTCTGTATAGAATTTTTCTGAACTAAGAATTTCACCATTATTTCTCATCACCAACCACTGATTTGGCGCCTAAACAACACACTCGTTTCTCCTATTCGTTCTCAGCAACAAGCAGATTACACACATGAACCATCAACACAATATATAAATATAATAAAATAGGACAAGACCTTAGAGTTGTTGAGCCACAAAGGTGCTGGAAGTTCCTTTCTCTCCCTCTTTTCTATCTCTTGCTCTCTTTTTCTCCCTCACTCTCACGTTGTTGTTGTTGCTGCTCTCTTTTCTATCTCTTGCTCTCTCTTTCTCCCTCACTCTTACGTTGCTAGGCTGCTGCTCTCTTTTCTATCTCTTGCTCTCTCTTTCTCCCTCACTCTCACGTTGCTAGGTTACTGCTGCTATATTGTTGGAAGGGCTAGGGTTTTTCTTTTCTTTTCTTTGTTATACATAACATAAATGACTCTAGATAAATATCCTTTGTTTTATTTTATTTTATCTCTCCATTAATTTAAATAAAATACAACTACTATTAGATCAAAATATGCTTACTAATTTGACACTTAATTTTATTTTATTTTTTTATTTTTTTAAAATAATAAATTTTGCCTTTAAATTGAAGACTTTCACTTCCAAATATTTAATTTGTACTTTAGGATTCACCATCAAAATATTTGAGATTGTAATATTAATATTATTTAATTATTTACTTAATTTTTATATTCGGGTTCTCACAGGGGTTGTTACATTTCGTCACCGCCGCACTCCCCGATCCGATGGCAACATGTACAGATCTGTAGATTCAAACACCTAAACCCTAAATCAGCCTACTCTAACCCTAGATCTAGACCACCACAGCATAGCTGCTATAATTGCCGCCCTCCGTTTCTTTCTCTTTCTCTCTGTTTCTTTTTTTATTTCTCTCTCTGCCGAAACTGCACATGAACTTGGCTTTGTAGGTGGTCGGCGATGGCGGTGGGTCTTTCCACGGCTACGTGGTGTTGAAATTGATATTGCACGATGGAGGAGAGGCCTCACCAGAGTCAGGGTACAAGGAAGCGTAGCCATTGCAAGACTGATATCTTACTCTCTCTTTTTGTGTGTGTGTGTATGTGTGTTTGTAGTTGTTGGTAGTAGTAGTAGTAGTTGTTGTTGTTGTTGTTGTTGTTGTTGAAATGAGTGGCTAGTGGTGGTGCTGGGTGGAGGTGGTGGTGAAATGTTTGTTTGTGGCTAAATATATTCAAAAAAATTGAATAGATAATTTTCTTTGTTGTTGCTGTTAACAGATAAATTTGTTGTTGTTGTTGTTGAATAACATATTTATGCAAATAGGCATCATTTTGAATAGATAAAATTATAGGAACCCTCTCTCTCTCTCTCTCTCTCTCTATATATATATATATATATATCAGTGTATGTATGAGAATTTGAACAAATAAAAAAAATTGAACACAGAAAAAATTTGAATAGATAAAAATATTTAAATAGATAGCTAAAGAAATTAAACATTCAGTTAAAAAAATTAAACATGCAGTTAAAAAAATTAAATGGATAGATTAAGGGATAAAATTGGAAGCAAAATGCTCTTCAAAATAATAAATGGACTTCAAACAATTTCACAAAGAATGAATCTCTCACTAATAAAAGATATCCATTGGATCTAATGTCTTAGACAATTGCTAGATTAAACTTTTCAACAATTTTCTCTACAAATTAAACTGATTATATATTTTATGAAATTAATAGATAATTTTTATAAAAAAAAACTAATTAGAACCCACTAAACAACACTATTTATAAATAAATAATTCATTAAAGCTTCTCACTCAGAAAAATTGTGAAGAATTTCAATTCTCAAATTTTTGAACTCTAATATTTCATGTACAGGGGTAAATTAGACTTTTCAGGCAAAGCACAATATAAGAAGAGTGTTGCTATTAGTACCCCATCAATTATTTTGAACTCTCCATTTTTTAATTTTTTTTAATTTTTTTTTATTACAATAATAACCTCAAATGAAATTACTAAAAATGACATAAATAATTGTAATAACCCCGATCTCCGATTAATGCTAAACCATGATTATTTATGCCTAACAGTAATTTTGAAGGAATCCGGAATTAAATTGCATATGTATTGCAATATCTTTGTGTTTTTATCTGTTTGCCATAAAATAACCTGTTCATGCCTTTGACTTTAAACTGCGAATTGAAAGTCTTATCAGCGACCGATTCAGAAATTGAGTAGTGTTTTATACTAGTAAGAATATATGTGATTTTATGGTAGGTTTAATTAAAATTTGGTTGGTATGATTAAATTAGATTATATAATACTAAATTACATTAGTTCAAGTTAATTACATCATTGCCCTTGAGTGGGCCACTTTCTCATACAGTGTTTAGAATTGATTCATACACCATTTTCAGCCTTTTCCTTGCCAAAACCATGAGAGAGAGGGAGTGACGTAGGAGATTGAATTCATCTAGAGATTTTGCTTGGAAATTAGAAGAATTGTAGAAGAATTGTACAATTGAGCTTCCATTCTTGAAATTGAGGACTTGAGGTAGGAGACTCACCCTTTTAATTGAGAGTTTGAGTTGTTCTTGCATGATTCATGGTAAGGATAGTGATTTAAGGCATGAATTAGCTTAATATGTTGAATTGAGTAGGAAATCATGCATGCATGTTCATATCTTAGCATTTTGAAGTGTCTTCATGGAAGTTCTTGCATGCAAGCCCATATTCTAGCCTTAGTCCATGAATTCATCATGATTTTGAGCTCAATCTTACATTTGGTCATGTTTTAGAGCATTGGATTTAAAATGAACACTTGCATGTTAAGCTTTTGTTTTGTTCTTGAAGTTTAATTTGAAATTGTGTTTAATTGACTCACCTTTAGGCTTTGATTTTACAAATTGATCTTTGAAACATCTTATACTATGAGTTTACAAGTGTTTTCTAGAAAATGGGCCCAAGAGGTCGAGTTTTGAGGTGTTGAATGCTTGGTTTGAGCTTGGGAGACAAATCTGGAAATTCCAGAATTTGGCTTCCTCGCTCGAGCGAAGGATTCCACACTCGAGCGACCATCGTTTGTTCAGAGCTCCGCTCGAGCGAAGGATTGATGGCTCGAGCGTAGATTGCAAGCTCTCAGGTTTTGGTGCACGCAGACGCACGCTCGAGCGACGAGACCTACGCTGGAGCGTAGAGCTGTGTCTCACGCTCGAGCGAGCATCGAACGGGTATCGAGCGTAAAATTTTAACAACTAGTACTTTTGCATTTTTTTTCAGACCGCTCGAGCGAAGGAGTCTACACTCGAGTGACCCCTCTGTTTTGACAAGCTCGCTCGAGCGAAGGAATCCATGCTCGAGCGAGACCCCTGTTTTCAGCAAGTTTTGAAAAATATTTTCCAAGACATCTTTGCATCCTCTTTCCATCCTAGGCATTCCTAGGCCATGTTTAAAACTCTATAGTGAGGATTTAAGGTTAGAAACACACTAAGAACTAGCGACGTAAGTTTTGTGCAATTAGAATGTGTGTTTCAAGTGTGTGTCCGTTATGTGTTATGTAAGTTACGTGCCGCGTGTCGTGTGATCAATCTGCTCTGTCTGTCTGTTTCAAGGCCAACTGTGAGTAATAATTTAGTAAAGTTATGTTCAAACTGTATCTACTTTTTGTGTGATAAAACAAGATCTATTTTCCGAAATGATATGTTTTGTACAATGAATGATTGTTCAATTTCTGATATGTATTCGTGACGTCCTTAGCATCATGTGATATCTGTTAGCTGCTACCCGGGATCGGAGGTTCCTTTATGGAACTGGTTATTCGTAACCTCACGTGTATACGTTCTGTTCTGTTCTATTCTATTCTGTTCTGTTAATGCTAATGAATGTATCATGTAAACTTAATCATGACTTCTGTTTCTGTCTGTATATAATCTGGACAAATGATGAATTTGATACAAACTGAATTATGATTTTTGAATCTGTACGAACTCATTCATTGAAACCTTTTACTCTATTATTATTCACTGGGCTTTCGCTCACAGTTTATATTATGTATGTAGGTGAGCCGGCACATGACCAGGGCCAGAGTTGACGGCCTTCTGTTCTGTTCTTGTCAGCCAACTGTTGTGCCTACCGAGGAGGTTCTGAACGAAGCCTTAAGCCATGGCTATTTTTGTAATCATGCTAGTCTTTGTGTATGCTCTGTAAAGTCAGGTCTTGGGAAGTACATTCTGTATATACCTTATAAATATTGTGTATTTGGACTGACATGTTTATGTATATCTAAATAAGTTTTGAAATGTTCTGTCCCATGTACATTATCACAGCTCATTGGATCTTGTCTATTTTGTGTTATTGCTTCCGCAGCCCCTTATTATTTGCTAAAATCTTCAGAGGCCTTTGGTAATCCACGGATTACTGGCCGGTTACGGTGCTAAACCTACAGGGGCAGGTTTGGGTCGTGACAATAATTTTGGAACACCTCATCTCACAATTAAGCCCACATACCCACTACATCATAAGTTAAGGTTTATGAGAGGACTCACCTCCATCACCCATCCATCCATCTTTTCCAAATTCCACCTTCAAAACCTATACACCCTGAAAATCTTGAAAACCCTTTGGCGGCAATATTCCGGTGGTAGTGGTGGTAACCATTTGATTATCCACACTTCTCTGGCAATGACAATGAGTAAAACTCTTTTTAGCAACCATAACTCCATGAGACGAGAGAAGTGCAATAATAAAAGCTTAGAGGAGGTTTATAACTTTGATGGTATTCTTAACTTAGAGGAGATTGGTCTTGTAAAGGTAAGTTTCTTAAAAAAAAAAAATAATAATAATAAATATGTTTGTCATTTTTTCGGAACTGAACTCCCGAACATTTAATCGAAATTCAGGAACACGGGTCCGAACATTGTTCATTTGTTCAAGAACAGGTAACTGAGCATTTCTTATTTGTTTGGAAATAGATAATTGAAACTCATGGAGATTGCAGAACCCACAAAAGGGGAATTTTGAATCAACAACAAAAAACCCTACATTTATTTTCTCAAATTATGAACAAGTATGTGGAGAGAAATAATAATCACATTCGTAGGTTTTGTTAGGATTTTTAGGAGAGATTTTTCTTGGGGTGTGGGGGTATGCATAATTTTGGTATTATTTGGGAGGAAAAAAGAAATTTTAAGAGTTAAAATTTATAAATGGGGGTCCAAAGAAATGGGAGATCTGAAATAATTGATAGGGGTTCTAATAGCAACACTCAATAAGAATCATAAGCAAAAGTTGGATTTTATTTACACTTAAAAAATCATCAGTACGTTCAATTTCTCAATACACTATATTAAATTATTAAAGGTTATAATTTACTCTGAGTATACTTTATATTTTTTTTCTCAAATTATCCTTCAAAATACACTTAAATAATAAGCAAATCAAAAAACCCTAACAGGAAATAGAGCAGCATCCAATAACTATGCAATATCATATTTAGTTTATTGATGCAGCATATCTAAACCTGCAGAATCATTATTTAGACCTTGTTTGACATCTAAGTGTTTTAGTTAAAAAGTCAAAAGATTATTAAAAAAATTATAATTTATATTTAAAAGTTAAAGATTTCATTTTCTCTCTATTTTTAGCATATTTTTGTATAAAAAATAAAAAATTCATTCCAAACATATTCAGTGTGTTTGGTTTAAGTTTTTTGGATTACATTTTTTAAAAATTGAGTTTTTTGGTTTTCGTATTTTTTTTTTTAGTGAATAGTTTTAAGGGTGATGCACCAATAAATCCCAAATTAACAACTTATACACTGTTTAGTCCTAAAAGTTTTCTTATAGACTGAAAGGTCATAGAGGGCATATACATCAAACATCATCATCATCAAAACAACATCAAACATCACAACATCATTATCAAAACAACATCAAACATCATCATCAAAACAACATCAAACATCACAACATCACAACATCATCATCGAACATCATTCATCAAACATCAAACACAGATTCCCAACCATTAAACATTAGGATTATTCATTACACATCAAACATTATTCATCAAACATCAAACATCAGATTTATGAGTAATATCATTGAAACAATATCAAACATCATTATCGAAACAACATCAAACATCACTGCGTCAACATCAAAACAACATCAAAATAACGATTAAACAATTTTTAAAATAACAATTAAACATCAAACATTAAACACAGATTCTGCAACATTAACATCATCAAACAACCTGCACCCCCCTCTCTCTCTCTCTCTCTCTCTCTCTTTCAAGACCCAATTTCAAAAGATACCCAGATCTCAAATTCCTCTGAATTACCAACATCAAAATCGATCATCAATCATTTTATGGGTTCGAACTTCAGCGATGGATATATTTTATCCTCAGCCAAACACTGATTAATGAACATCAAAAAATACCATAAAATAGAACATCACTGTGTTAACCATCATGAACATCAAACATTAAAGAGAGAGAAAGCGGGTCAATGGTTTTAGTTGAGGGTGAAAAGGCAACACAGACAAATTAGAATTTTCAATTTTGTGAATTTGTAGTCAAAACCTAAAAATTGATCGCTTCTATGGCCTTTCCCATAACTATCCTCAAACATCAAACATCAAAAACATCTCAGATCGAATTCGAGCCCCCCCCCGGCAATCACCTCTCTCTCTTTCTCTCTCTCAACTCCAACGTATTTTGGAAACCCTAGCAATGGCGGACCAATCGGCTGCCGTCGATCTCATCTCTTCAAACCCTAGCAATGGCGCTGTCTTCGGCGAATGAATCAGAGGCTGTGACGATGTACTGTATTTTCTCGAATCAGGGGAAAGCACCAATAAATCATCCAATTTCTCGAATCAAAAGATTGGGTTTCAGAGTCGGTTCTCTCTGTAGGGATTTTGTTTCCATTATGATGCGGTTTAGCTTTGTGTATTTGTTGTTTATTTCGGTTTTAGGAATCGCTAGGTTAGGTTTTACAACGAATTCAATATCAAATTGATTGGTGTTTGTGTAATTAAGCAGTTATATATCTGGATGGAGTTGTTTTCAATTAGATTATATGTCTTCGTTATGCGTTTTTAGGTTTATATTGGAATGTTCTCTGTTAAAAAGTTAGTATATTGGACAGGAGATCACATAATTTTTGTGTAATAGATACAATTTAGATACAATGTTTGATGTTGTTTTGATGATGATGTTTGATGTTGTTTTGATGATGATGTATAAATGGGACTAAATGGTGCATAAGAAAACTTTTAGGACTAAATGGTTCAACTTTTCAGAAAATAGGATTTATGGGTAAATTTTCTTAGTTTTAAAATCTTAAATTTTTTTTTGGGAAATTTATCAGAAAGTCTCCTATGACGAAATTGTATTCCATTTGGTCCCATGAATATTTTGTTTGATTAGGCAGTCCATGATAGTAGAGATATCTTACTGATAACTCCTTTTTTGAATTACATTGTTATGTGGGAGACAAATATGCCCTCACATCAATTATGGGCAGTTATGTTTTCATTTTCTTCCCATTCTCTCTCCAAAACCCATCTCTCTCTCTCTAACCAACAAAGGACGAAGCAGACGCGAAGCTGTGTTCGGCTCTCTCACACACACACACATCCATTCTCTTCGCAGCTTTCTTCCCATCTACCTCTTCTTCCCTCATCCACCATTTCTTCACAATTCGAAACGTGACACAACCCACGTCACCAACCCATGTCACCAAAAAAAAAAAAAAGTTTCAAATTACCTGTGTTCACATCACAACCCACGTCACAAAAAACCAACCCACAACAATTTTCAGTTCAGTTTTGTTCTCTCCGGATTTTGTCTTCCCTTTCCATGGATTCCCTCGAATCATCAACGCCCACATCGGAAAATCCCTACACTCTGCTCTTCAAGGCCACCACGATGATACCCATTTCGCATTATGCATTGGGTCTTTTGATTCTCGGTGTTGTTTTTTTGTACAATTTGTTGGAGTTCCATTTCGTTGAAGATCTTGTATTCCGAGGAAGTTCGGTGACTCTGACGTACAATTCTTGCTCCGAAATTTATCAAGGCGTTGCCTCCAAGTGTCGAATTCTTCACGGAAGGTATCTAATTGTTAAAATTGTTTTTGTTTTTGGTTTTCTGTGATATGGGTAGTAATGGGTTGGTGCCCAATTTCAATTTTCATGGTCGTGAATTTGTTGATTTGGGTTTGTCATAAATTGGTGTGGAATTTGGAATTTGGAATTTTTGAATTTTTTGTGAATTGTGTTGCGTTGGTGCTTGAAATGTGAAGGTATTTGACGATGCCGTGGCAATTGAAAAACAAAGGGTCAAACTGTGAGAAAGCCGAAACGTGACACAACCCACGTCACAAAAAAAAAAAAAACAAACAAACAAACAAACACACAAACCATGTGTCAAATTACTTGTGTTCACGTCACAACCCACGTCTCATGTTTTGAGTGTTACACACTTACTAAATTAAAAAAAGTATTAGTGTGCTTTTTCGATCAGCGTGACATACAAACACCCATTCACCTTATCCCATACAAACCCACACCAAATGTCAATCAATAATACTAGCAGTGGCAAAACTGTCAACAAACAAATTAAGGGACCACTCAGTTACTAAGAAAACATTCAGGACCTTATGGATTACAAGTCCACAAAATGGAATTTACTGGTCAATTCTCCTTTTTTTTTTAAACTATTTTATATGCACCTTACTTAGATGTATCTAAAAAATAAAAAATTTGTGAAAAAATATTTTTAAAAATTAAGAAATACATAAAAATGTACTGAATTCTCGTTTTTTTTTTATATTTTTGGTATTTAGTGAATTTTTAAAAAGTTTTTTTCACAAATTTTTTACTTTTTAGGCATATTCATGTTAGGTATATCTAAAAATTAAAAAATTATTTAAAATATTAAAAAAAATTAGTAAAAACAAAAAAACTCAGAAAACAAGAAAGTAAAATTTTCTGAAAAATATTTTTGGAAAACTCTAACCAAGCAGTGTTAATTTTTTTACCTCATATTTTAACAAAAAAATTAAAAAATTACTAAAATAGTATTCCCAAACGAGGTTTTTAAGAGGGAAGACACACATACAAGAGACAACTTATTGGTTTTTTGGCATCTCTTATATTAGCATATTTTTTATTTATTTTTTTAAGTCACATCATTTCTTTATATTTTTACATATTTTTTTATAAAAAATTAAAAAATATTTTTAGCTAGATCATTTCAAATAAACTATTACTGCCTCTACAAAAAACAAATTCTATGCTGGTGGTCAGTGTTGATTTGAGAGGGAATAGCACCAATAAGTGCATCTTTCTTCTCTCCATTCTTGAATACCACATCGGGTTGCAATTGATTGAGGATTACTTTTATAGTGAAAAGTTATTTTTTATTTTTTAATTTATTTTAAATTATATTATTTTTCATATTTTTTTTAAAAAGAAAGTTTAAAAAAATTAATTTTTAATCATCTCTTCAAAATAATCCTAAATCTCGTCAGTGTTCACCTTAGAGTTGATGATAATAGTGAGGGTTGAGGGGATAAATTGAAATTTTAGATTGATGAACAAGATGATAATTGAAATTTAGAAAAGAAAATTAAGAAAGATGAATATGAATAAAACATAGGGGGATGCACCAATAAATCTCAAATTAATAACTTATACACTGTTTAGTCCTAAAAGTTTTCTTATAGACTGAAAGGTCCCATTACAATGTTTCAAACATCAGATTAATGTTTCGAACATTAGATTTTGAACATCAGATTAATGTTTCAAACATTAGATTGATGTGCAAATGAGACTAAATGGAGCATAAAAAAACTTTTAGAACTAAATGGTTCAACTTTTCAGAAACTAGGACTTATGGGTAAATTTTCCTAAAACATATAAGTAATTTGAATGTACCATAAGAAAAAAAAAATTATTTTATAATTTAATATGTATTATTTTTATTAATAAATTTATATTAAAATATAATAAAAATTAAAATTTTAAAATTTTAATTAAACTTATTGAATTATTATTGGGTGCAAATGGAATCACTATAAGCAGATTGTAGTGCCAGCCCACGATAATAACAGTGCAACCCAAATCTAAGCCGTTAATTCCTTATCTATCTAATCTCTTTCCGACCCAAATCACTCCACTCATCAACAACATATTCAAACACATCCTTCAACCTCTCCCCATGGACACGATCGCTATTCGAGCTTCACCTGCATTTACAATCAAACCCCGCAAATCTCTTTCTCTCTCTTCACTCTCTCTCTCTAGAAATCAATTCTCATACACCAACAACAACAGCAACAATTCGCGAAATTCTCAGAAGCTAGTGAAGGTGGAGAGCAGAGGAAGCAGCAGAGACGACGTCGCATTCGACGAGTCGGCCTACGAGGCCGAGAGGCTCAGGCTCGACGCCAAGGCACGAAATTCGATGGCCGAGACGTCGGAGAGAGAGATCGCCGACCATGACGACCCGAGAGCTTGGAAATGGGCGATCCGAAAGCGGGTTTGGGATATGATGGAGGCCCAGAACATAGCCCAGTTCCCTCGGCCCGTTCACCATCGTATTCCCAACTTCGTTGGATCGCCAGCCGCTGCTAATAAGGCACGTGTTATTATTGGATTGGGAATTTTCTAGATTGTGTTTGTTTCCCAGGAAAATTTATTTGGTTGATACTGATTGTTCGTTGTTTGGGAAAATTATTGACAGTTGAGTGGATTGGAGGTGTTCCGGGTGGGGAATTGTGTGAAGGTGAACCCTGATTCCCCGCAAAAGCAAGTCAGATTCCTTACACTTAACGGTCAGTTATAATACTATTATGTGCCATTTAAGATTTGAGTCTTTTCTTTAATAAAGATGATCAATTGATGTGCAAATATCAAACTCCTATGAAAAATGTTCAAGTTAACATAGAACTGAATACTGATAATGCCATTTGTAAGGAAAATATTCGGTGATATTGTGGGTTATAGAGTTCATTTTAGTTTATAAGTCATTGTAGATTTTTTTATATAATGTACCTCAAATATCTACCAAACAATTAGATAAATTCCTCAATAGTTTTTTGAATTAAAGACTGAAGAATTGAATTCATAGTTTATACTGCTGTACCAAACTAATTGAACTAAAGCACCATACACAACCATGAATTTATTTTATTTATTTTTTATTTTATTTTTTGGTTGAGCAGTCAAGGGTGTTAGGCCAGCTTACGCGCATGACTAATCCCCTCCCCAATCCAGTCAAAGGCATGCCATCCACGTCGGGATTAGGGAATTCACAAGAAATTACTTTCTCACGGCTTGGCCCCAAGAATCGAACCGTGAGCAGTTGTGTGGGAAGCACACCCACCAACGACTCGGGACAACCCTAAGTGTTGCAACCATGAATTCTAAGTTTTTCTAACTAGAAGACCTGTAGTTTTATATGTTTTCATTTAATTGATGTACCTCTTCTTTGTGGTTTGATTCCTTTAGCTATTTGTATCCGGTACTGGTGGCAGCTACTACTACTCTTTATGTTCTATGATTCTGCAAAACACCTGATTACCTTCATCTGTATGCAGGTGGAAAGAAGTTATTAACGCCTCAACCGCGTCTAAGGACTGGGTTTTTCTCTGTACTTGAATCCCATATGTTAACTCCTAGTACCATCAATGAGGCATGCACCTCTGTTGGCGTTGCCAAGTATGGAAGGCCAATTGGATTGGATGCAAAAATAAAGGTGGATCTAATTGTCATCGGGTCAGTGGCTGTTGACCCTAAGACGGGTGCTCGACTTGGCAAGGGTGAGGTATAGCAGAGTACTTGTTGTACTACTTACATTACATTTTTTTGCACATTTACAATTTAAATGAGTGAACATGCGAGGCTGCTTTAGAGGGTTTGGAATTCTGATTGGTATGACATCTGGGTACATTTTTTTTTCCTGACAATTTAATATGGTCATAGTGTAATGTTTATGTGGCTGGTATCATTTCATGAAATCCTTGTTCAAGTGTCATTCATACAAAAGATGAGTTTTTTTTTTTTTTTTTTCCTAGGGTTGGAAACTAATCAAGGTATACTCTAAAGAGAAATTGTTTTGCTTTGAACTTTTTACATGCAATATTAGGTTTTAAGCATTTTTATTATTACTGGAAGTGGTTCATGTGTCATTATGCATGATCATAGTACACAGAGAGAGCGAGAGAGTACAATTTTTTTTGGAGACAGCTTCTTGTGTCAGTATATCTTAGAATGGTAATGACTTTTCCTCTAACGTGGTTTTAAACTTCAAATTGGGGTTAAATTTGGTGAGCTTGTTAGCTACATTGATTAAAACCCCAACCCCTTGATAATAAATAAAATGGAAGTCCATGGAAGTCACTAGACTGTTGGATTTCACGTTGACCTTTGGTTACCCTTGACACTAAAATATTGACAGGTACAACACCATGTTTGGGAACATTCTGTTTAGGAATTTACTGGATTTTTTTTTTTAATGTGTGTTCCAGGGATTTGCAGAACTGGAGTATGGGATGCTGAGGTACATGGGTGCTATTGATGATTCAACACCAGTTGTCACATCTGGTGAACACTGTTTCTATATGATTCATTAATCATATCCTAAAATGCCTATTTTTTTTATAGAAAGTTCTTCTTGCATAAACATGATTCTGAAATTGTACGTTGATTCCCTCACATGTTGTTGCTTGCTTCTCCATATTTGAGCAGCTAGAAAATGGGAGATTCAAGTTTTGAACATTCTTGTTTTCTCCTTTAAATGTTCTCCAGCTTAACTATGAGAAAAAAGAAAGGAAAAAAAAAAAAAAAAACTGGAACCATGTTATTTACCTGCATTTGCATATCTTTTCCCCTTTTGAGGCAATATAATGGGACATTGAATTACCTTCAGTTTGATAATTGTGAATGGTGGCAGTGTCTTTGTTCGAAAGTGTGAAAAAAAAAATTAAAAATTGTAATTTGGGATTTTAGGATCTGTGTCTGAAGCAGCAGTTGTAACGCATGCTAAGAAACACAATGAGTGATGTAACTTAAGACCACTTGTTTCTGCAGTATGCTTTTGAGAAGGGTCATTTTGATAGCATGAAAAAAACGTAATTGTGAGTTGAATGATTGTAATTTGTATGCCACTAAATAGATGCATCTGGCCATCGTGTTCTCATCTTTCTTGTCCACTTCATCCCTTCTTATTTTATATGTTTGAACTGTTATGACATTGCAATCTTTTTGAATTATTGAACAAGTATGTTTCTTTCTAGATTGTGTTAAATTTGCCTGTGAACTGCACTTGCAGTGCATGACCAACAATTGGTAGATGATATTCCAGTTGAGAAGCTATTAATCCATGATGTACCGGTTGACATCATATGCACTCCAACACAAGTAATTTTCACCAACACACCAATCCCAAAGCCTCAAGGTTAGCGATACTCTGCATTTTGCCACTTCATTGCATCCCTGAAATCATAATCTTCCCTTTAGTGGGTTGATCACACAGCCTTGAACCCATACCATGTATGATTATTTGGTGTCAATTTGTAGGGATTTATTGGGACAAACTGTCTCCTGAAAAACTGGGTCAAATTCGAATACTCAGAGAGCTGAAGAGCAAAATTGAACGGGAAACTGGAGAGAAACTTCCATGTGGCCCATCAGAGAAACTCCCCCCTATGGCTCAGCGCAGGCGATAAATCTCTTTTGTTCTCTCTCTTAAGAATGATGAGGATTGTAATTTTTGAATTTTATGCATTTGAATAAAACAACACAGTTTAGAGTGTGTAAAGGTAGTCTTTTGTATTTGTTTGTACATTTTGTGTGCAGTATTAGAAAATTTTTTTTTTTTTATTTAAACCAAATTAATCTGCAATTTTCAATACCTTGTTTTTATTCTGGCCAAAAAATTTTAAACATAGGATCGTAGTTGATTTTAATTGGAAAAAATGGAAAAAGGAGGGAGAAAAAAATGAAGAAGCAAGGACAAAATCCCGATAACAGGCCCAAAACACCAAGTAATTATGTTCGGCCTATTAAAAATTATTTTAAAATCTGAAAAAACTTCAAAAAGAAACTTAAAAATACAAAAAAGAATGGTTCGTAAGAATTTATATTTTGAAAAGTTAGGGTATTCAATAAATTACTTAATAATTTTTTGTTGAATATTTTAGCTTTAAATTATTTCTAAATTAAAGATCTTAAAATTTTAAATTTTTTTTATGAAATTAAAAAAATTCTATAAATTACATTTTTTCTTAAAAAAATTTCGTATTTTCTTTCAAAATTAGTCTAAAATCTGATACTACGATAGATGAATCATTCTATTATATAATTTTGGAGATTTTTTTTTCAAAATCTCTATTACTAAGACTTTATAGCATAAAAGACATTTAATATTTTAATAATGTCTAAGGTTTCTCAAATTAATTCAGAGAAAATTCGACTTTGAGAAAATCTCACAAAGAGAAATTCACTTCAACCCAGAGAAATTATTTCAAAACCAAAAAAATTCCCATCTCTAACACAAAGATATTCACTCAAACCTAAGGAAAATCTCTCTCCAACTCGGAGAAATTCATCCAAATCCAGAAAAAATCCCCCTCTAACTCAGAAAAATTCACTCAAATCAGAGAAATTTTCCCTCACAATCTTTTCTGGTTGAAAACATAAACCTCATGCAAAATGTGTTCCATGGTTCACCCTTTGGCTGGAGTTTAGTAGCTCCAGTGCCAGTACTATTGACAATGATGGTAATTTCCTATTAGAAACGGGTGAATCCAACACATGCGAATTTTCTTCTGGCAACCCTAATGGTCCAAGTGTTATGTGTACTACTAATAGAAAAGATTGCTCAACCATCCAGCAAGGTGTTACAATTTTGAGAAGCTACATTTTCTGTGTTCATTAAAAAACAAACAAACAAAGATGGTTCTTGCACAATGTGAGAGTTTAATATCATAAGAGCAATTGGTGTGCAATTATTGACACCGACCTCTCCTTGTCGGCCGCCATTGAGGCCCCTGCTGCTGCCACTAAAGCGTCGCCGCTTAGCCGCCACCTACGCCTCGTCTCGCTCCGCAGCTACACTGCTGCGACCGTCGCACCACCCTCTTTTCTCTCTCTCTTTCGCTGCTGTTGCCCCGCCAACCGCAGCTGCACCATCGTCGCCCATCTATCTCCAGCGCCCCACCCTCGCCGGTCGTCCTCCTGATAGCTGCCAAGATTTCTGTTGAGCATATTTTCGTTCTAAGCCCCCATCTTCTCCTAGCACAGCCAGCAATGGTACCCAGGTTGGAGCTACGTATGTCAATAGTGGTATCCGTGTGTTGCTTAGGGAGAAAACACTTGAGTTTCTCGAATCCCTACCAAAAAAATATAGAATAATGTTTGGGACCTTTTTTTGGGATTCTCATGACTCCTAATTTGAGCTTGATCTTTGATATGTGTGTAGGGTCTACTCATATATATGTGGGCTCTATATTATGAGTAATTGGGATGAAAATGTGAATTGTAGGAGTGTAGACGTCCCCGAACGCCCCGGGAGGAACGAGCTCCCGTTCTGTTCATTTTGGGGTCACTACAGCTCAGGACTCTCAAATTTGTCACGGTTCTAAGTCTGAACCAAAGAGTCCAAATCCGGCAAATTGTTTTGAGAAAAACAGATTTTTGAAAGAAGTGCCAAACATGGACTGCTTTGCCAGATACAGAGTCGCCACCTAAATGTTTTTTAATGGGAAATTTATGAAACCCTGACTCGGTGCCAAAGGCCACGTGTCCGTCATCACCAAAGTTGCCTCGGCTCGGGAACTTGGGTACGATTGGGGAAGGTCACTTCGTGAGCACCCCCGCTCGCCCGATCAAAGATCGGCCTCTACTAACCGTGATATCTATTTTTGAAAACTTTGTGTGTTCTTATTCCGGTTATTAGCCTAGGTTACTATGTGATGCGCACAGCATACAAGTATAGACTGGATCGCCTGAATTGGAACAAAACATTTCATGTTTATTTTTGAAAGATGGTTTGCTACTCGCAAGTAGGCTTGAAACATTTGATGATTTATTCCAATTTAAGTAACCCAACCTTCACCCACAGGCATTCAGACAGTTATATCACATAAGCATATTGCCTCATGGTAAGCATGCTATTCATGGCAGTCACTCACACGCATGCAAGGATGCTAAAGCATAGAACTTACCGAGTACTCCAAGCCAAAATAGAAACTACATTAGAAATTATGCATGATCCTAAGTATACAGAAATGCCTAATGCAACACATGCAAGAATGCAAACTATAGCAGGCTCGGCTATTCTAAACATGGCATATGGAATGCGGCAACTAACATGTATTCAATTTGGAATTGAAAGTACAATGCAGTTAGTATGATGCGCCGAGCCCGGTGCATGCAAAACAGATGAATGAATGTAAACATGCTATCATACTGTATGCTAATTGAAACATGCCCTAATCTAACCAACATAAGCGGATAAATAAAAGGGAGAAAGACGTGGGGTTGGAAGACATACAACACACTCACGCACACTTATTACAGCATTGCCCTCGCGCAGAGGGTCCGAACAAATAATACAGTCCCGAATGAAAGAATATTACAGTCCAAATATTACAGTCCGAATAATATACAAATTCCTAATTAATTAACAAATTAACTAAGAAAATAAATAAACTGGCATGCAAGCCAGGGACTGCCTTGCTTCTGATGGATGATGCATGTCCGGGTTGCCTTGCGCGGAAATCCACTGGGATGCCCCAATTAGCCTCTGTTTTGTGATTTTTCTTGGGAAGCGCGCCAAACTCCGAAAGTTTGCTGATTCTTCATTTGCTGCAACAGAGAGCAGGAAAGGGACATAGCAATGTATTTTCACAGATATATGCATGCCTCGATCCTCGTACCACCAATCACGCATATCGATGCATGATGGCAGAGGAGTCGAAATGTGCAACTTAATATAGAATGAATGCACGTGTAAACACAACAAGAACCTAACTCCATCATGGATAATCCGGAGTGTCGGTGACTGGGGAATTGAGACGCATTCCGTCACTCGGAGTACGAAATGTACCTCGTTTCCCGTGCCCGGGCTAACTCCTATTCCGAACACAATGCAATATGCATGACATGCATGAAATGCAACTAAGATACAATCCTAACATACACAATGCTATGGAATGACATGCCTCGAAATACGTGCACACGGGCACGCAAACTGAGAAAATGACAGAATTGCGATCTAAGATACAACCTAGTATGCACTATGCTGTAAAAATGAGATGCCTCGAAATGCGTGCACACGGACACGCAAACCGAGAAAATGACAGAATGCGATCTAAGATACAACCTAGTATGCACTATGCTGTAAAAATGAGATGCCTCGAAATGCGTGCACACGGACACGCAAACCGAGACGATGGCAAAATGCGATGCAAATGCATGAAAATGGCATATAGAATGCAACATGGACTTATACTAACATGAGGGAGCCTCAGCCACACTCACATAAGAGGCCAATGAATGAAAATGAAGTGCCTCGAAATGCGTGCACATGGGCACGCAAACCGAGACAATGACATACGCAATGCAATATGGCTAAAATGGCATATAGAATGCAACATGGACTTACACTAACATGAGAGAGCCTCAGCCACACTCACATAAGAGGCCGATGAATGAAAATGAAGTGTCTCGAAATGCGTGCACACGGGCACGCAAACCGAGACAATGCAAAAATGCGAACTATGGCATGGGAAATGATATGCAAACATGGTAATAGAATTTAAGCGCTGAAATGTGGGGGAAAACAGCCCCGAAATGAGGCGAAAACACACCCGATGCGAGGAATGGTCTCGAAACATGAATTTTGGGACCCGAAATGGCCTATGGCTATACCAAACATGCACAATATGGATATGCAATGAATAGACAGTAGCAAGGCAACCCCAAAATTAGCATTTTACCAGCACAAATCATGGCCAAACAGCAAGCAAAGATAGGGCAACAATGGCATGCAAAAATGGCCTTAAACATGAGGTTATGAAGCAACTCACAGCTGCTAATTCCAAACAGGTTAGGGCCCTTCAACAACATTGAAGAGGGGCCAAAAATAAGCATATTTTCAGAACTGTAAAAACCCTAAAAACAATCATAGACAAGGCTAAGTTCTTATGCAAGAAAAAGGGCCAAAAGGTGGCCAAAGAGGCAAGTGGTATATGCAATGCCCAAACTGAAAAATTCCCTTCTACAACATTGAAGAGGGACCAAAAATAAGCATATTTACAGAACTGTAAAAATCCAAAAACAGTATACAAACATGCTAGAAATGCAATGCAAAATAAGGCTCAAAAGAGGCCATAACATGAGGTATGCAAAATATTCATCAAACAAGCAAAGACCCTTAATAAAACATGTTAAGAAGGTCAAAATAAGGCCATCTCTAGGCCTGTAAATCGTCCAAAAATGGAAGCATAGTGGGCTGCCAAAGCATGCAAGAAAATGGCATTCAAGGAGGGTATTGAAGCAAGTGCGAGAAGGAGGGCTCAAACAGGGTTGAGCCCTTAATGAGACATGAAAATGAGCTCAAAAAAATGACCTTTTCAGTTTTGGTCGGAGCTCAAATATTCAAGAAAGAGAGGCTAAGAAATGATGCAAAAATGAGCTAGAAAAGAGGGAAAATGGACTTACCTTTGAAGACCAACACTCTTGTTGCTTCTTGGACCAGATTTGGTGACTCTAACCTGCTGGAATCCCCTCCTTTGCTGCTGGAATGGAGGGGTGATGGTAGAGCTTGAAGATGATGAAGAAATGGAGCCCAAAACTTAAAGGAAATGGGGTGCTATGCATGTATCTCCTCCAAGCAACTCTTGTAACCCTTTTTCTAGAGTTGGGAGGCCAGCAAATCCAAGAGAGAGGGAGAGAAGAGTCTAGGCAAAGTGGTGCCAAAATCAAGCCTCTTGTTCCCCCACAAAATATCCCCCGGATATAGATATTTTCTGGGGGAAACAGCTGCACAGCTGTAAAGTGGAAGGAGAGAGGAACATGGCCGGCCCATTACTTTTGCTGCAGGTGGCCGGCCGGCCACCTCCCCTAGCCGGCCGGCCAAGGGTCAAAAAGGCCAAGAATAATTAGTGGCCGGCCACCATATATTGGTGGCCTCCCAGGTCCCTCTTCACAACCCTGTGGTTCGAATTTGGAAACTCTAAAACAGGAGAGAGAACAAGCCATTTTGAGGAGGGGTTCAAAAGGTTCAAATGGAATTAATGGCCGGCCATGAACTTTTAGGGTCCTCCCATGTGTGTACATCACAAATATGTGGTTTGGGTTTGAAGAAAATGGCTCTAAGGTGTTCAACATTGGCCCGGAAGTGCGAAAAATGAGTGTCGGAGGGCGAAAATGGAACATAACTGGTTGCCAAGATAATTGCTGGCCTCCCACCCTCCAGTGACCTCCCTGGTGATGAAACAGGGGCACCTGCCAAAAATGAACGAAAAGCAATGCAAAACGAATGCTCGGGGGCCAAAACACGCAGTTCGGGGTCCCGAAAATGGGCTGCCAAGCACCGAAAGTGGCGTTCGGCCACGAAGTGGGTTTCTCAGGCCCCAGTGTCCCTTGAAAGGGAGAAAATAAGATGTATGCCAAAATTTAGAGTAAACGGAGATGGTTAAGCGGTCCCGAACAGAGGCACACGGCCTGACGGCTCCGAAAACCGGAAACCGGACTCCGAAATGGGAAAAATGGCCTACGGCCACAAAATGTAGCCTACGGACATTGAGAGATGGTCTACGGGACCTCTCCCTTCCCTCAGGAAAAGAATCCGAGAAAACCGAGTCTGGTTCGCAAACCGAGGCAAGGCACAGAAGAGGGTTCGGAAGTCCGGAGGCAGGGCTCGCAGCCGCGACTCTGAGACTTCTGGACAAGCACAACATGCAATATCACCAAGTGCTCAATTGGCGACGTCTGAGTCTTAAGGTCGGTCAAAAATGGGGTGTCTACAAGGAGCTATGTATGCATGAGGGTCTCTATCACAATTGAAAAATATATAAACTATCTAGCATTAGAATAATTGTAGAAATAACCATATGTTAGAAATTGGGCGCCCATGTGGCATGACCCTTAGAACCTTTTGAACCTGAACCTTTTGAACCTTATCCATGTAAGTTTGAATTTGAATTTGAATTCAAAACTTATTTGGATAACCATTCAGGATATCTATATCTATCATATCAATAGATATGGATAGATGGATAGATAGCTATTGGTTATATATCAGATTATATGGTTAATCTAAAGATATACGTATATCATATATACGTTATGTGGTTTTTACCCATAACCTTTTTTTCCCAAACTCTCTCCCAGAAAACAACGATCAAGCCATTTTTGCACTGTGACTTGTGTAGGTGATACTCATTTTGTAGTATCACTCCACTGTTGGGTTCGTTGACTGATCAAATTTTGGAAGCACGTGATTTACCCACGAGGTTGTGTCATTAAGGTATGATACGAATTATTTTTATTGGACATGAGTTGGCATGACACTGCCACAACTCTATCTCAATCTCCTCAAAAAATAAACAATCTCATACTAGCCACTGCACCGTGCGACTGCTGAGAACACCTGCATGTGGGAGCTCTATACTAGAAACTCAAAATGAGCCAACATAGAGACATCAACCCAAAAAGAACAGAAATAATGTCTCATATACCCCAGACCCATCTAATTACACCGGTCCAAAAAACATCTCTAATCCCTTAAAAAAGCATGTTTGACCCTCTCAATTCTTGCAATATATTCACACTCAATTCGCTTCTCATACGGAGCGATGTGAGTTGCCGACAGTGAATATACAACAGTGGTGTAATACTAGATGAACTTCCCTTTGCCCTCATGCCATTTAGTTTAGGATTGACCGCTTTCCCAGTGATATCCCTTAAGGTCGAATCATACATGACCGCAGGCAACATACCAAAGTAGCAGAACATCAACCCCTTACCTTATAACATAGTCAAAAGTCACAAAAGGGTACATAAATGAAAGTCATATCAATAATGACACGTAAGACTCACACGGTGAGGAAACAGGGATCCATTCTCTCACCTCATTACTCAGTCGCCAAGCACATATAGTATGAATACATGTTACGGTGGAGTAACTCTTCCAAAAGAGTGACGTCATCCTTGATACATCGTACAGATATAAGTCTAGTCGCTTTGTAGCGCCTAACTCGAATTCTCTATTTGCTCGCCTTCTAGGCGTCAAATGAGATCTCGCATCTGGCTAATCATAACAGGCATAACATGGAAAGTGGTACTAATATCCATGTTTGATCCTTAACACAATCTCATCTTGGTTGTAACCAAGGCGACATATATAGTGGATTATTTAAGCCTCTCTTGGCTCCAAATAAAAATAAACCATTAGTCTCATCCTTGCTTGCTCCCAAACACCAAGGGCGATTGCTCGTGTGAGTGAGCTAATCTTGCCTACTGACATCATCATCTGCTAATCATTATGACACTAACCATAATAGTGTCAACATCCCATCATCTCATAACAAATAAGTGATCGATTAAGAAAAATTTGACCACAGCTTGCGCAATTCTAGATTCCAAGCATAACCCTTATCAGCACCTCTTGCGATAAGCATATACAACAAAATCCACCATTTGCGCCTCATATGAAGTGGTTCAAGATCACTACCTCTTGCGCAATTACCTCTCTAAAGATATTTTGGTAACCAATTTGCATTCATTCTGGATGCGACCAACTAGCGCATTGAATCTTACAAAAAGCAAATTAATATACTACTAGTAAAGCATTTTATCCATAATCTAATAAGCATGGTCAATGTCTAAATAACTCAGTTGACCATTTACCAAAGATAACACTTATCATGTCAAATACGCCCACATAGTGTACTTTAGGCTCCCACAACAAAAAAGATCAAGGAATATAGGTCATCTATTTCTCCCAAAGACAATCTGAAGATTCACTCAATAGCTAAGGCTCTGTCTTTTACCGATAGGTAAGTCAATGGATTTGCAATTTTGCATCTAGAATCATTCTAGGATATTCTTTATGTAAGTCATCGAAGACAAACCGAGAATTTTCCTAAAACAATTCCTAAGGATTGTACATCCGAGCATATAAATTACATCACCCATGTCCATCATATCTAAAATAGAGGACTGCCCACCCTAGGTGGCGACAACCTTATAAATTCCTGGCTCATAATGACTAAGTAAGGAAAAACTTCTTTTGGACCATTGTTCATGCCTCAGTGGTCTTCATCGATCATCGTTGGCCTATCATGGCTTGACGAAATCTAAGAACCACTATTTAGATAACTGTTTTAGGCTGTAAAAGATTTATTGGAACTAGCAACCTTTTTGCGCTCCTAACTTTTCACCATAAAAGCAGAAGGTAAATCCCTACGGATCTACTTATCCAATTCTCTAACGAGAAAGTTGGGTCACAATGTCCACAAATCAATGTTCCGAACTTATGTCAATCATAGCCTAAGTCAAAATAACCTCACTCCCCAGGAGGAAGTCTTCTCATGGTCTACACTTCCTTAATGGTGTGACTTTTCGGTATTTAGCGAGCCTTATGCCTCAACAATGACTATCCAAATTACGCATAACTTTATAACAGTTTTGCGTCATAATGGAAAGTCAACCAAATTATAAAAATAGTTAATTCTCAAAGACTTTGTCTTAAACTGCACAACATTGATCCACTTTCTAAAAAATAGGGGACTAGAGCCTTAGGCATTATCCTAGGCTCTTTATCATCTTGCGGAGCAATCATGAATGTTTCCCTCTCAATCACCCAGTGATGACGTGGAAAATTTTTACATTCGCTACCACGCAACTAAGAATGTAGAGTATTCTTCTCTAATGGAGTAATCCATTAGTAGGCACATCACTCCCACTGTCCCTAGGATATTGGAAATTTATTTCCATTCTCAACTAGGCTACATAGAGTGCTATGCTTAGAATTCTCTATTTTATAGAGTTCAAAAAACTCTATTCACGTCACCTTTACTAATAAAACTTTATGTGACTTAGTTACACTACCACAAAGCTGCTTACCTATATGCACATGACCCGGAGGGTTTATATGACCGCATACAATAATGCACCACACGACCCTTTGTGTTTACAGGACAGCATACAATAATGCGCTATAGAACCCTAGGTCTTAACTTCGCAATCTTATAAGAAGTAAAATAAAGATAAGCTGCTTAACGGTTACAGATCGCCCATAGATGGCTCTCCGCTAACCCATTACTCAAATGGAGTGTAAAATATGGAGGGCACTTAGTTAGGGATATAGGTAACAAACTAGTGCAATTCCCAATTGGGAAACATTTTGCGCCATTATCCACCTAACATTAACAATATTTAATTCCTTATCTCTACTACACCATTGTGTTGTTGAGTACTAGGAATAATCAATTTTCTAAGCATCTATCTCTCTTCACAGAGTTTTCTAAAATAACTCAAATAGATACTCGCCACCTTGGTCAAAACTAAAGGCACGAAAGCTATTATTTCATTAATCTCAACCTCATATGTGCTATGTCAAAAATTATCTCAAAACTTTTGACTTATGGGAGATCAAATAGTCTTGACTCAGATGCGTATCGTAATCTATAAATGTGTCGAGATTGAGGCTTAGCTATCATACCCTTACACATATCTAGTCACAAATATCATAGTGGACTAAATGCGACAAAACAAATGACCTTCTACGGCTTTCCTACTTACTTGTGCGCACCCATTCCGAACAAAGTTACACATTTACATGAGAGCAGGATGCCATAAGCGAGTGGGCCCGAGAAGGCCTATTCAAACCATCGTGTCATCATCTCATTAATGTGATTAAGTATAATAAGCCACTAGTTCATGACCAATGTCATAAACTAATTCCAATCATCTTAATGTATGAGTTCTCGAAGACAAGTTTTAAAGGTTTAGGTCAAACTAGGTAATGACTCACGACTAATTCATATTCACTAGATCATAAAAGGATGTCATAGAGATATCAAGTGCACCTAAGTCGCAAATTTAACTAGTAAGTGCTAATCCCCTGCACCTTCAAGTCAATTTTATTCTCCATACACTTTACTGCATCTAGTTGAAAGATGACGATACTCCTCTTGCCATATCTATTTCTCGCTTCATAGTTACTTGCAATTAATTCTACTATTCACAAGAATGAGAGAATAAGCTATCAACTATGACAGCTCCTGAAGTAACTTAAGCGTGAATTAGGCTAAAGAGTCTAATTCAACATAATACTCTCACGAGCCATGCGTCAAATTCTTAGAGTCATAACGACCTTGTCAGCCTTGACCTTTTCATTATTATGCTGCAACGTTTGCGCTTAGTGGTAAACGTCATTAAAAAACGTTAGCCTAGCTAAGGAATCATACAAAGAAGCCCCTCCTCATGTCTCACACTCAAGTGTGAAAACAGTAAGTGTCCAAACTTAGACAAGTTGGCAATGCTAATAGATTTTGCAGCTTCTAAGCGCTAATCTTTTCACTTAGTGTTAATAGATTTTGCAGCCACTAAGCGCTAATCTTTTCACTTCACGTGATATTTCAACACACACTATTATAGTGCATGAAATTTTGCTCTATCCACTCCCAATAATTGGGCAGAGACCAAAACACTGCTCATACTGGCTACTCATCTTATACTTAATGACTAATTTATTTAAGCTCGCATTTCTTGGATGACGTGACTCTTGAATGTTACTTCATCCAATGATGTAACATTATTTACAAGTCAAATTACAAAGTCAATCCGCGCAGCTCAATAGTCAAGATCATATACAGATATATTGAGGGCTTACTAATTTCATAACTCCAAAACTCGCCAACCAAAACTACGTAGCGTGCCGCTAACCATAACGCATACATTAGTTTTTATTATGCCAAACAAGGCAACAAAACCACGGCGACTTTGAGTCATGTTTCCTTACTTTGGCTCAATTAAGACTTGACCTAAAGTCTCCAAGACTTTTGCTCATCTAAAGAATGGGATTACATTGTTCACATTTGAACATCTTTACTAAGTCTAGGTCAACCAATTAACTTCCATAAGCTAAGTCAATTTAGAGAGAAATTTGCATTGGGATTAATTTGATTAGCATAATATAATTTTGCCACAAAAATCTAAATTAAATAGTGACAATATTACACAAGTCGTAAGATCGAAAATCCGCTATGCTCGTAATCATCTCTTGCGCCACAGGTGATAATTATCCAAAATTTAATTTAATTTATGAGCAAAATATTGATTTTCGGGAGTTAATCTACAAAGATTTCTCTCAATCGAATAACCTCCCACTGACTATGGCATGTCTAAAAGCATGATAAAAAATTCTAATTCCATGCAATAGTATCATAATGTAGATTCACAATCAATACATGCTATGTTACATTTAATAATGGAATTAAAATAAAAAATAATTAATCATGCTATTCTAATCACAACATATTACAAACCCTAAAAAAAATAATATACTGTATTTAATATTCAAATTATGTCATAACAGAAACTGTATCACGTTTGAAAATTTCTGGAAATTTTCTGAAATTTTCTGGAATTCTAAATAACTAATAAACACACATTAAATTAGAAATAAAAAATTTTAGAATCTGATAAACTGAAAAAATTATTCCAGTAAATAATAAAAACATTTCAGAAGTCTACAATAAAAAATTCAACCCCAGAAAATAATTTATGCAATATCAGAAGCATATTAAAGCATAAATAATGAATTATAATCACAGGAAAAATACTTTTTATTTTCATAAAATTTTCAAAATTTTACAAAAGATAGAAAATATAATTCTGAGTCTAACGGTACTAGCCACGCTTAAAACAAAGCTATAACGAATTAATTATGACAATTTAACGCGCTTCAGAAAAAACAAAACAAACAGACCCTTAACTTCAGCAGCCAAGCCGGCGGAGGAAAAACGGCACGGCTCAGCGCGTGCGGCGCGGCTCAGCGTGTGCGGCTCCGTTCGCGGCTCAGCGCGCGGCTCAGCACGCGGTGCGTGTGTGTGGCGCGGAGGGCGCTCGCGTGGAAAGTGCGGAATAGTGCGCACGTGGAGGCGCGTGAGAACGCATGAGAGCGCACGGAGGCGCGTAAGAGCGCGTGGAGGCACGTGGAAGCCTCCCACGGCGTCAGGTGGCGCGTGAGGCCCACCCTCCGCCTTCCAGGGTGTTTTCTGGTTCGATTTTTGTACTGCCGGACTCTATTTTTCACAATAAAAACATTTATGGTATTAAAAATAACATTTAATGAACATAAAAATGAAGTGTATCACATTTTCAATCAATGAGAGTTGAAGTGCAAAAAACCGTGCACTTCATCTTCCTTCTCCATTAATTTTCATGCATATAATGTGTATATATTTATATAAAAAAATACACATATTTTAATGTATAAAAAATAAGCACGAAAAAATCCATTTAGGCTTTTGATACCAATGTAAATCATAAAGCATTATAAATTAACGCAGCGCATAAAAATAATTCGTATCATACCTTAATGACACAACCTCGTGGGTAAATCACGTGCTTCAAAAATCTGATCAGTCAAAAAACCCAGCAGTGGAGTGATACTACAAAATGAGTATCACCCACACAAGTCATAGTGCAAAAATGGCTTGATCGTTGTTTTCTGGGAGAGAGTCAGAGAGAGAGAGTGTGAGAAAAAAAGGTTATGGGTATAAACCACATAACGTATATATGATATACGTATATCTTTAGATTAACCATATAATCTGATATATAACCAATATCTATCTATCCATCTATCCATATCTATTGATATGATCGATATAGATATCCTCAATGGTTATCCAAATAAGTTTTTTTTTCCAGACTCTCTCTCAGAAAACAACGATCAAGCCATTTTTGCACTGTGACTTGTGTTGGTGATACTCATTTTATAGTATCACTCCACTGCTGGGTTCGTTGACTGCTTAGATTTTGGAAGCACGTGATTTACCCACGAGGTTGTGTCATTAAGGTATGATACGAATTATTTTTATTCGCTGCGTTAATTTATAATGCTTTATGATTTACACCATAAGTGATGAATAAAGACAGGACCAAAATGAATCACTCAGCGGGTGTGACAGAGTGAGTGAGAGTGAGTGGAGGCAAGATCGTGATGCTGGCGGCAACGCAGCACGGGGCCGGTGATGGAGGATGGACGATGGTGGCGTGGGGAAAGGGTGGAAAGATTGGGTTGTGGTACAATGTACTGGAGAAGAAGAGAGAAAGGGAATTTTTTTGAGTTGAGAGAGTCAAATTTTTTTGTGATTTATGTGCGTGGATTGAGGAACTTTAGATATCATAAAATAATATTGTGAATTTTTTACATTATTAAAAATGGGAGAGAGATCTTAGACTAATCTTTTCTATAATTTTAGTCTGTTTTATTTCAAATTTCAAAACTTCAAATCAATTTATAAGAAAAAAAATTATAAATTAAATTTTATTTGTATAGTTTATTTTAAGGTAAATTACACTCAAAATTTGAAAAAAAATAAAGTTAGCCATACACATTTTATATAATTACGCTACCTTTTTTTTTTTTAAAAAACTAAATCGATTAAAACTAATGGAGATAGTGAGTAAATATTGAAATAACAAAAACAAAAATGCATTTTAGTAGATAAGATATGATGATATTATTTTTTTTTGTAATATTATATAAATAAAAAATTCATTCATTACAATGTTACTCATTATAGACCATTCATTTGTAAGGTCAAGTTTGGCATATTGTAAAAAAAGTTAAAAAGTCAAAAAATTACTTAAAAAGTTAAAAGTTAACACTATTCACCAAAAGTCAACAATTACGGTTGCACAACCCCCAATTCTAATTTTTCTCTACAAATCAATTTTTACAAATTTTTATTACATATTTTTCCATAAAAAGTCAAAAAGTTAACCCAAACATCCATATTTTCTTCCTCAATTTTTTAGTCCAAAAAAATAAAAAATTCACTTATTTAGGACACCCCAACAACTCCTAAATATATTTATTTATTAGAATAACACTAGTATTTAAATGGAATTTTCCTAAATATAATTTACCCTTTTAAAGAGGGAGGCAGAGTGCATGAGAAGGAAGAGCAAGTGATTGGTAATATGGTATTGAATTTTTGAACGTCAGCCAGTTTTTAAATTTTTTTTCAGCGATCGGGTCATGTAACACTTTAAAAACAGACCAAAAACCCAACCATTGGAAATTCCAATACCAATCCCTTCCTCTTCCTTCTCGCGCACTCTGCTTCCCTCACACACCTTCTCTGTTGAAACATATGCACAATATACACATATAAATCACTCATTCAATGTTCCAATCATCCCAACCCTTTCTGCTCATTACGTGTTCGACGAAATTCCCCACTCAGTAATCGCTCACTTGGGACTTTTTGTTGTTGTTGTTTGGGTTGCGTATATAAAGATATGTATGTGATAAAGAGAGATGGTCGTCAAGAATCGGTGCATTTTGACAAGATCACTGCTCGATTGAAGAAACTGAGTTATGGGCTCAGTTCAGAGCACTGTGATCCTGTACTGGTGGCCCAGAAGGTCTGTGCTGGGGTCTACAAAGGTGTCACCACCACCCAACTTGATGAATTGGCTGCCGAGACCGCTGCAGCCATGACCACCCACCACCCTGATTATGCCTCAGTACGTACTAGTGCTCGGGTTTTTGTTATCTGGGTTGCTGAATTGTGAAGTGTTTTGATTAATAAACAACTTTTATGTTATGTTTGATGTTGACTGTTAATTGAGGGATATTGATGATGGGTTTAAGTTGATCTTTGCTTATTTGTTAATTATCTGCTTGTATTGCAAAGCAGTTAGCTGCTAGAGTTGCTGTTTCCAATCTGCATAAGAACACTATGAAATCATTTTCGGAGACGTAAGTGTTCATTTTAGCTGATTTTGTTTTTTGATTTTGGAATGTTTTGTTATGGAGAAAGTGGGTTGTAATGGATGGCTGATGCAGGATCAAAGTCATGTACTACTTTTGTGATAAGAAATCTGGGCAGAAGGCTTCTCTTGTTGCTGATGATGTTTATGAGATTATCATGAAGGTAATCACTTATGAAGATTCAATTAACATTTGCTACCAAGTATTTCCATAAATCCTATGAGATGGGCACAACATGATTTATTTATATAGAATAGTAATTTGGATATTTTTCTTTTTATTTCTTTTTATTTGTTTATTTTTGCAATTTCAGAATGCTGCTCGATTGGACAGTGAAATCATATATGACAGAGATTTTGACTATGACTACTTCGGTTTTAAAACTCTCGAAAGATCTTATCTATTGAAGGTTGATGGTAAAGTTGTAGAAAGGCCACAGCACATGTTAATGAGGGTTTCTGTTGGAATCCACAAGGATGACATTGACTCTGCTATCAAAACATACAATTTGATGTCTCAACGTTGGTTCACTCATGCTTCTCCAACACTTTTCAATGCGGGAACACCACAGCCCCAAGTATAATTTAATAATGTACACTGATTTAAAGTTCTTGCTCCTTTCTTTTGTTTTTGTACCTACATACTTTCTTTGATGTGTATGGCAGTTGAGTAGCTGTTTTCTTGTGTGTATGAAAGAAGACAGCATTGACGGAATATATGATACTTTGAAGGAGTGTGCTGTTATCAGCAAATCAGCAGGAGGAATTGGTGTCTCTGTGCATAATATCCGTGCAACAGGCAGTTATATCCGCGGAACAAATGGGACTTCTAATGGCATTGTCCCAATGCTTCGAGTTTACAATGACACAGCCCGTTATGTTGATCAAGGAGGTGGCAAGAGGAAGGGTATTTTCATGCTTTTCATACTCCTGTTTTGTTTTCCCTTGCCTACAATTGGTATCTGTTTGTAAGGTTTAATTACTACTCTCTATCAACTAAAATTATGGTTCATTGATGGAGTGAACGGCGAAGCAAATTTATCTAGCCCCAAATAGTTTGTTTTTATTTATTCTATGTAATTGACTTTTTGTTGCCTTCATTTCTGTTGTACTTGCAGGTGCTTTTGCCATATATTTGGAACCATGGCATGCTGATATTTTTGAGTTTCTAGATCTGAAAAAGAACCATGGAAAGGTAATATAAAAACCATACTGAGGTCAACTTGTCAATCATATGAATTGTCAATCTCAATCTAGAAAATTTTGAATTTTGCTTATGCATACAGGAAATTCTCTATGCTGGTGTTTAAATATGAGCAGTGCTAGTTCCCTTATAGCTCTAAGGTATCTGTTAGCTTAAATACCTTATCAATATTATTTTGTCGCAGGAAGAACACCGGGCTCGTGATCTATTTTATGCTCTTTGGGTACCTGACCTCTTTATGGAAAGAGTCCGAGATGATGGGGAATGGTCCTTGTTTTGCCCTAATGAGGCTCCCGGACTGGCTGACTGTTGGGGTGATGAATTTGAGATATTATACACTCGGTATGAAAAAGAGGTAAATAGATGATTTGCCTTCAAAAAGTTCAAAAGTTCATGTAGGATTAATCATAATATTTTTTGGGTAAATTACAAATACACCCCATGAGGTTTGCTTAAAATACGAATTGCCCACGTGGTTTGGAAAATTTCAAATACTTCCCTGTCAGAATTTTTTATTTAACAGAATTAATTGAAAAAGTGAAATTGCTAACTGTTCACCTATACAATAATAAAATTATTTGAATTATTAATTGAAATAAAATTTTATCATTATTAAAAACTATTAATTAACTTGATGATTTATTAATAAAAGGACCTATTTGTTATGAAATTAGAAACCTTAGGGGGGCAAGGGGTAATTTGTAATTTAAGTAAACCTCGGGGGTGTGTTTGTAATTTACCCAATCTGTATTGGACAACTGAATCTTCTGTTTTTTGATTCAGGGCAAGGCAAAGAAGGTGGTTTCTGCTAGGAAAATCTGGTTTGAGATTCTTAGTTCTCAGATTGAAACAGGAACTCCTTACATGCTTTTTAAGGTAAACTATGAATGCAAGCTCCTCATTTTATCTATTTTTATTTATTTGTGCTGGGTTTTTATTTTTGATTTTTGTTTCCCCTTCAGGATTCTTGCAATAGGAAAAGTAACCAGCAGAACTTGGGCACCATTAAGTCCTCAAACCTGTGTACAGAGATTATTGAGTTTTCAAGTCCAACCGAAACTGCAGTTTGCAATTTAGCGTCCATTGCTCTACCACGATATGTCAGGGAGAAGGTCAGTCGTTAAGATACCTGCTTAGCCGTAATAAGCTTACTTTTCATTTCAATGGTTATATAATTGGAACTATTACTATTTTTGGTTATACAGGGGGTTCCAATTGAGTCACAGCCATCGAAGATGGTTGGAAGTAGAGATTCCAAGAACCGGTATTTTGATTTTGACAAGTTAGCAGAGGTTTGTTATTTTGTGCTCTATTTTGGACTCCTTGTTTTCATTTTGAGAATCAAAAAAATTCTAAATTCAAAGAATTTGGTATGTGATTCTTTTTTTACCTTTGTCTGCCTGCATTGGTAGGTTACTGCAACAATTACTGCAAATCTCAACAAAACAATTGATATAAGCTACTACCCTGTTGAAAAAGCAAAGAGGTCAAATTTACGACACAGACCGATAGGTATTGGAGTTCAGGGTCTTGCTGATACCTTCATCTTGCTTGGCTTGGCATTTGATTCACCAGAGGTATGGGTTTACTTTCACTGGGATTGTTTTGGTTTAGCTTAAAGTTGTTCGACTACTTTGACTTACATTCTGATTTGTTGATTGTAGGCACAGCAGCTAAACAAAGACATATTTGAGACCATATACTACCATGCACTGAAAGCTTCTTCTGCAATGGCTGCAAAGGATGGCCCATATGAGACATATCATGGGAGCCCGGTGAGCAAGGTTTGTCTTGCTCAATATACTATTATTGTCAGAGTCAAGACTGTCAAGCCACAAGTATCTTTTCTCTTTCCATAGCTTGTGTGTGTGTTTTAAAACAAACAATTAGATGGGTCAAATTGATCAAATCATTTAGGCTTCAAATGTTCTGAGTTCACTTATTTTCAACTAATTGATAGTATAGTCTTATTGGATGTACCATTCCTCATGCATTGCACTGTGACCATTTTTTATGATCTTGTGAAAAGATAGGAGAGTGGCTTTTGCAGGAATGTTCAGACTTCAAATACAATAATTATTAGAGAGCCACAATTTGTTCAGTGCATGTTACATCTTACATGCTTAGATAAATTATGTGAAATACACATGCAACAGTCCTTTATATAATATTTATATTTATCTATGCATTTCTTTCTGTCTGTCTAGGGAATTCTTCAAGTGGATATGTGGGCTGTGATGCCATCTGACAGGTGGGACTGGCCCACTTTAAGGGAAATGATTTCAAAGAATGGAGTTAGGAATTCCCTTCTTGTAGCACCTATGCCCACTGCTTCGACCAGCCAGATCCTTGGCAACAACGAGTGTTTTGAGCCTTACACCTCAAACATTTATAGTCGTAGAGTTTTGAGGTTTGCCTTTTGTCATGCATTTGGTTTGTTGAAAGAGTGACCTTGACTGCACTTATGATCTATCCCTTTCTATTTCCAGCGGTGAATTTGTGGTGGTGAACAAACACCTCCTTCATGACTTATCTGAGACGAGGCTATGGTCTTCTGCTCTAAAAAACAAGATTATTTATGAGAATGGCTCAGTTTCAAACATCCCCGAGATTCCTGAAGAACTGAAAGCTATTTACAAGTATGGATGATTTACTTGTCTTAATTATATGTTTGCAGCATCTTGTGTAGTACTAAGATAGTATATCGTAAATTATCAGGACTGTGTGGGAGATCAAACAAAAAACACTGGTAGACATGGCGATTGACCGTGGGTGCTACATAGATCAGAGTCAGAGCTTAAATATCCACATGGATCAACCTGATCCTGGGAAGCTGACTTCCTTGCATTTCTACGCTTGGTCTAAGGTAATTGGACTAAAATTTGAAAATTGATCTAATTGTTATTAATGTTAATATTAAGGCTAAGTTTGGGAAGTCCCAAATAAGCCAAAAAGCCAAAAAGTTACTCAAAAAGTTAAAAAGTTAACACTATTCACCAAAAGTCAACAATTACGGCTGCACAACTCCCAATTCAAATTTTCCTCTACAAACCAATTTTTACAATTTTTTATTACACATTTTTCCATAAAAAGTCAAAAAGTTAACCCAAACATCCATATTTTCAATCTCAATTTTTTAGTCCAAAAAGACAAAAAGTGCACTTATTTAGTCTTCCCAAACTTGGCCTAAGAGTAGTCTATGCATACATATTAGTTTCACTGTACTTTTTTAAGTACTTATTATTCAATTTTTGGACATGCAAGGGTTTGAAGACAGGGATGTATTATCTGAGGACACGTGCTGCGGCTGATGCAATCAAATTCACTGTTGATACCTCCTTTCTTAACAAAGTAATTGATATGCATGTTGGTTATTTTAAGTGGATATCCCATTGGATGTCAATTATGGTCCTCTTTGTGTGTGTGTGTGTGTGTTTTTTTTTTAAAGCTTTGAAGGGCATGGATAATTTCTTTACCATGGGGCCATTATCCAAAAGAGAGAGAACGGGGGGGAATAGCCCGAATTAACTTGAAACTATTTTTTTTCTCCAAATCGTATACAATGTCTTGACAATTTTCTTGTTTGAATGGTCCTTACACCAGACAACTAATGTTATTAGACTTTCAAATGTTGTTTGAAGCACAACATATTGATTTTATTCAATAGGACGTCCAAATGTGTCATTTATTTTAGAATGTTTTGTTTATTTTATTACACTAACTTCTTGGTTGTTTTGTTGACAAAAGGAAAATGCTGTCATTGTGGACCACGATGATGAAGCTGCTAAGGCTCAAGTGGTATGTTCATTGCAGAACCGGGAAGAGTGCATGGCCTGCGGAAGTTAAAGGCCTTTGCCCGAGAATCTAATGGAATGCTTGTTTAGTTAACAAATCGCCTTGCACAACCCAGCAGAAAATGGGTATTGTTGTAGAAGGTTTTAAAACAAGTTCAAGTCTCCAGCAACTTTCTTTATGTATCTGTGTCTTTTAAGAACTTCCATGTTCATACCATTCGACAAATCTGGTAGTCTCCATTTTGTATAGAGTTAACGGAGTTTGCAAGAACATGTGTTGTATATAAAATGGCATTTGCTTATATATTCTCAGTTGCCTATGCTTTGCCAATTCCTTAACATCTGTTTGTGTGGTGATTTTTGAAGCAAAAATCATCTTTTGATTTTGAACTTAATTCTTTTTATTCTATGATATGCACCAACTATATTTTTCATGGAGAGAAAGTAGAAGATTTTGTTATCGTTGTCACTATGTAGATTTTTAGTAGATGCTGTTAATATATATATTTTTTACTTATTTTGAGAGAAACTAGGGTTGCGTTTGGTAGAGTTTTGTAAATATGATTTGAGAGTATGAGTTGTATTTTGAGTTTGTGAGTTGTGGAATTATGATTTGAGTGTAAAAAATTTATTTGGTTATGGTTTTTGAAGAGAGTGTTGAATTGAGTTTTGAATTGAGTGTGAAATTGAGTTTTGAAAGTTTGATTTGACATGTAAAGTAAGAAAATTTGTTTGGTTATGAGTTTTGGAAAGCGTATTGTTGAGTGCATGGCCTGCGGAAGTTAAAGGCCTTTGCCCGAGAATCTAATGGAATGCTTGTTTAGTTAACAAATTGCCTTGCACAACCCAGCAGAAAATGAGTATTGTTGTAGAAGGTTTTAAAACAAGTGCAAGTCTTCAGTAACTTTCTTTATGTATTTGTGTCTTTTATGAACTTCCATGTTCATACCATTCGACAAATTTGGTAGTCTTCATTTTGTACAGAGTTAACGGAGTTTGCAAGAACATGTATTGTATATAAAATAGCATTTGCTTATATATTCTCGGTTGCCTATGCTTTGCCAATTCCTTAACATCTGTTTGTGTGGTGATTTTTGAAGCAAAATCATCTTTTGATTTTGAACTTAATTCTTTTTATTCTATGATATGCACCAACTATATTTTTCATGGGGAGAAAGTAGAAGGTTTTGTTATCGTTGTCACTATGTAGATTTTTAGTAGATGCTGTTAATATATAATATTTTTTACTTATTTTGAGGGAAACTAGATTTTTAAAATTTAATGTTAACAACAGTAGTTATACTGGTGAAGTTGATTTTAAAACAACTCGACAAACAGGCTTTTTTTTTAAAGATTTTTTTAATGTGTAATTCACTGGATGGAATGATTTGATAGTGATTTGTGAAAAGAAGAGGATGATTCATGCGGTTTATCAATTAAAGTCAAGAGAGCGGAAACAAATAATAATGTACAAGAATCATGTTGAGAAATCCTATGTATAAATTTTAAGAATGATTATTATTGTTTCTATTGTCTTCTTTCAATCCTTTTTTTCTTTCTTACTAGTCAAACAAAGATTGAAGTAATCAAATCCAAAATGAATTGCAAAACCTACATTCCAAGTATTTGTGGGATTCCTCAGACATGTTATGGTCATTGACTCCTTGTGGATATATATCATCTTGGTTTTCTCTTTTTGCCGTGATTGCTGTTGAGTTCACTTCATGAGTCAGACTGTTTAGACTTATACTTAGTTGCTTTTTGACTGTATTTTTGTTATTCTTTATTTATGTTATATGGGATTGTTTATTTATTTATTTATTTTTTAATAAAGATAAATTGAATCTCACTTTATCTACCCATTCACTTGAAACTAATCTGCATCCATTTTCACTTTCTAGAATGTTGTATTTGGTTGGAGAATTTAAACAGAGATTTGGAAAAAAAATAAAAACGATAAGTAAAATGTAAATAAAATATATCTATATTTTATCTAATTTCACACATATTTTCTTTTTATCTTTTTAAATTTTTTTCTAAATCTTCCGACCAAATAGAGCGTAAGTGTGTTTGGGCTTTTTCTAGCCGTTCAATGGCTGCCCCTGCTATAAGAGCATCTCCAATGCACTAGGCATATAATACTTGTTAGTTAAAATGCCTAGTGTGATTCACTTTTTTCAATTCCAATGCACTAGGCATATGATTAGGCATTTTGGCTCAATTCATATTCACTAGCTACATGTAGCTAGCCTTCAACGCTAGGCAAAATGTATTCAATCATTAGGATCATTTCCCTCCATCTTTATTGTTGACGTGGCATTCTATAAAATTAATAGTATTTAGATGAATAGCTAAAATAAAGAGCATGGTTGGAGTAAAAACATAAAATAGTTGATAGGCAAAATAAAATATATACTTTATAGTAATATTTAGATAGGTAAAATGCCTACTACCGTTGGAGATGCTCTAAGCCTTCATTGCTTTTTTCTCATAGTGTGTTAGAGCATCTCCAACGGTAGTAGGCATTTTACCTATCTAAATATTACTATAAAGTATATATTTTATTTTGCCTATCAACTATTTTATGTTTTTACTCCAACCATGCTCTTTATTTTAGCTATTCATCTAAATACTATTAATTTTATAGAATGCCACGTCAACAATAAAGATGGAGGGAAATGATCCTAATGATTGAATACATTTTGCCTAGCGTTGAAGGCTAGCTACATGTAGCTAGTGAATATGAATTGAGCCAAAATGCCTAATCATATGCCTAGTGCATTGGAATTGAAAAAAGTGAATCACACTAGGCATTTTAACTAACAAGTATTATATGCCTAGTGCATTGGAGATGCTCTTATGCAACTCTCCCTATCATCTAGTTTTACTACTACTTTAAAAAAAAGAAAAAGAAAGAAATTACTATCTTAAAAAAAAATGAGAACACGACATTTCTTGGTTTTGTTTTTATAGGAAATGAGGCGTAATGAAGATTAAAAAGATTTTGGGTAAATTATAAGATATGGTTTGGCAACCTTGAAAAAGTCAAAAAAATTACTTAAAAAGTTATTACTATTTATAAAAAAAATATTAAAAAATTAATATACAAATATTAATACAAATAAAAAAAAAAGCCCCAAGATTGGTACTGACGCGTGGTGGAGTAAGTGACCGGGGAAACAAAAAAAAATTATAGTAAAATATTCACTAAATTGAATGGTAAAGCTGGGCCCGTTGGGGCCCACTATAGGTCCCATTTTGATAATCTGAACCGTTCAATATGTAGGACTCGTCTAATACTATATGCTTGTAAAAAATCACGTCTATCGGATATCGCTAACTACATGATCAAATCAATTTTGTATAAAAATGGATGGTGATATAGTTAATAGTTAACAAAAAAACTAACACGATCAGATAGATATCGATATCCAATCAAAGTGATTTTTTATAAACACATAGTACTCGACGAGTTTTACACATTGAACGGTTCAGATTAGAAAAACGGGACCCGTGGTGGGCTCCCATGGGTCAAACAACGCCATCCAATCAAAACCCGAGAAGGAAATAATATTTTCTCATGTACTCACCCAGCCAGTCACCACTGCCATTCCGTATGACCTCCTACCCTATCTTCTCCTACACATTTATTTATAAAATTTTTTAATACACATTTTTTCATAAAAAGTCAAAAAGTTAACCTAAACATCTATATTTTTTTTCCTCAACTTTTTAGTCCAAAAAGACAAAAAGTGCACTTATTTATGACACCTCAAACAAGCCTCCCTTGAGGTTTAATTGAAATATAAATCACCCCTTGTAGTTTGGAAAATTACATTCCACCACTTCAGATTTCTAATTACATAACAAATCACCACTTTTATTAATAAATCATCAAGTCAATTAACAGTTTCTAATGATACTAGAAATATGTTTCAATTAATAATTTAAGTAATTTTATTATTGTATAGGAAAGCAATTATGAATTTTATTTTTATAATTAATTATTTTAAATAAAAAATTCTAATAAGAAGATATTTATAATTTTTTAAATTACAGAAATAATCTATACTTTAAACAAATTTCAAGAAGGATATCTATAATTTATCGAAAGATTTTCTATGCAGGGCACGGTGCCCGAGTTGTGCACTCTAACTTCTTGTTTTCTTATTCCCTCTTACCGATAGTTAAATATAAAAAAATAAAAAATAAAAAAAAAACTAATTACCAAATTTGGTTCTAGAAAATTAAGTTCACTTTTCAAGTTTTTTTATTTTTTGTTTTTAGTAATTTTAAAAATATTTTACGCACAGTTTTTATTTTTTAAATACACCTAATCTAAATACGATTAAAAAAAGATAATATTTGTGCAAAAAATTTTAAAAAATTAAGAGTTAACTATCTAAAAGTCCTATTTACAAATGTTATAGTAACTCAGGTCCTATTTAAGATTTTTTGAATCAATAAGTCTTATTTAGTAAAATTGAGAATATTTTTAATTTTTTCTAATTTTTAAAATTAGGAACATTATCAATTTTGCATAATAATGTTCCAAATAATTATTTTACTAATTGATGAAAAAAAATAGAACATGAGATTAAATATTTTTGCCTTTTTACTTATTGGTTTGATTCAATTATCCAATAAAATTAAGAAGATTATTAGTTTTTTTTTTAGTTTTAAAATTAAGAACGTTATCAGTTTTTTCATTTTATTTTTTTTTTCAATTTTGCACATTAATGTTCCATCATCATGCTTCTTTATAAACAAAAAATTTTCAGTTTGCACAAAAAAGTAATTTAATTTTTTCAAAAAAAAAAAACATTTTTTTGGGCACATAATAGCTAGTTTTTTCAATTTGAAAGTTGATATTTTAAAATTTTGAAAATCAAAATGAATGTCAAATCATTATGTTCCTTTATAAACAATCATAAATGATGAATAATTATTGTTTGAAGGACAATTTTGATTATTAAAAATTTTATGGGACTTGAAGGTCCAAAAAAATCTTAATTAAGGCTTAATGGAGTATAAGTTCATAAATTAAGACTTGTGTGTAAATACTCCAAAAATTAACCAAATACAAAAAATGCGAAATTTAATACATTTTCGTATTTTGTTGTATCAAAAAATAAGGTTTAAATTTTTTTATACAATTTTTTTTAATTTTTAAGTATATTAAGATTAATTGAATCTAAAAATTAAAAAAAATTAATTAAAAGATTTTAATAAAATTATTAAAAATACAAAAATATGAAATACAAATTTAGAAAACTATTTTTAAAACCAAAAACCAAACTGGGTGAGCTTTCTTGATTATTTTCAAATTTTGAATTTGAATTTTGAGCGATGATCGAATGTAGCTCCCAAGCCATTTTTCGGCCTAATTCCTAACGCATATCACTTGAGGCTTAAAAATCATTTTCAGATGGACAATGCTATGAAAACATAAATTATGTATAGAAATTTTATCTAGAATGATGTGTTGTATTTATTTACATTCAGTAGAAGTTTGAAGTCCATTACTATGATTCTTGATTGCAAATATGTCATTATTACATCATTCTATATAAGTTTTTTTTTTGTATAAAAATTCTATATGTTTAGCATTTTTCTTTTTAGATTAGTTTGTTGCTAACTCGCTTTCTAGTCAACTATCATAATTTCTACATGCATTTTTCATTTCTAGATTTCAAAACGTAATGCAGCCCATGCTACCAAAACTAAAAATGTTAAAAAGGAGTAGAACATTTTCCCCAATTTCAGTAATTTTTTTTTTTTAAGAAACTATTTTAAGATACACATTGAAAAAGAGAACAAAGACTCACAGAACCATTCTTCTTGGCAATGAAATGGGTGGTCCTTCACGAAGTAAAAGTCAACCTGCAATGAAAGACAATGCAGGAGTTTGATGAAGTCCGGATTGCCGTCTTGAAGTTTCTTCGTCTGAAGTAGGTTGTGGTATATGGTGTTGTGCATGTTGTTTCTTGTTGGTCATTTTAGTAGTTGCTTTCTTTTTCTTGTCTGTTATATCATCGTACGTGGAGCTCTATCTATGGTTATTAATGCAATTTTATCCTTTCTCAAAAAAAAAAAAAGAAAAAAAGAAGAAGGGTTCATTCCTTGCTATTACTGTTTTTTCCTTTTTGAGTGAGACAAAATTACTTTAGAAAATTAAAGAGTTAACACAAAAATAGCAATGGGAATTGAATTCCAAGAGTTTGAACATACAATGTATATGTAATACTTGAAGAAAAAGCCTTTAAAAAATTAATAAATTAAATTTTCATTGACACAATTACTTGCTAGGAAGTTACTAAATATTTCTGGAGTACAGTTATTTAGTACTCTAGGATATTATGATTGATGGAGAATATGAGATTTATAATTTTATATTGGGTGATTAAGGAATATGACAGAGCATTATGAATGATAATTACCAAATGAATATAAATACGTAGTGCTCCGAAAATACTCAATAATTTTCCTTATTTGCCAAACTAAAGCAAAGTTTTATTGCCAAGACTTCACCAGTTAGGTACTTGTACAATACGTGTAGTTGGTCCTCATCTACTTAGGTGGTAACTTGTACAATAAACAGAGGTAACTTAACTATTAGGTCATTTAAGTCTTTTTTCTAAGGTTTACCAGAAAAATTTTAAATTTTTTTATTGTGGAAAAGTCTCATCTTTTCAAAGTTGTTTGGGATATGTTAGATAAGTATATTTTTTGACTTTTTAGTTAAAAAAGTAAAAACAAAAAAAGATGTATGTTTGGATAATGTTTTAACTTTTTATGAAAATATGTGTAATAAAATATTATAGTAAAATCAAAATGACTATTCTACCTTTGATGATTTTTTGACTTTTGGGTAGTTGAATTCAAAAGACAAAATAATAATTTTGCCATCTAAACTTCCCTTACAAGCTTTCCCCAAAGAAAAATGCTTTGGAGCTCTAACTTTTGAGCTCTAAAGGTAGCTCTAATGAGTTGGCAGTGGGCTCCACTCACAGTGATGTGATGTTTTGGTCTTGATTTGTTCTTATTTTATTTTTTTTGTTCATTGCCATGTCATTAGTGCTCCATTAGAGCACCAAAATTAGTGGTCTAAATCATTGTTGTTCCCCAAATAGTATGAGCTTTTTAACTTTTTTAGTAATTTTTGATGATTGTTTGGGATGTGCTAAGTAACACTTTTTGACTAAAAAAGGTAGAAAAAAAAAAGATGTATGTTTGGGATAAATTTTTGACTTTTACGAAAATATATGTAATAAAATATTGTAGTAAAATTAAAATGACCATTCTACCCTTATTGACTTTTTAACTTTTGAGCAGTTGAATGCAAAGGGCAAAATTATTATTTTGCCCTCTAAGCTATCCTCACAAGCTTTTCAAATAGTAGACTTTTTAACTTTTTTTAATAATTTTTTAATTTTTTGATTTTGTAGGTTATTCCAAACCTATTTCTTAGACTGTTGGTCCTCAATTAATTAGTTAGGTGATTAGGCATGATTTTGTACATTTGCTATGGAAAATATTGGTGGCAAAAATCCATCTTTTCACAACAAATTACAATGGTCCCTGGTGGCCTACTTTTTGCAGCGAGGAGCATCACATCACAGATGACGTTTTAGTGGCGAAATTAGCAACGAACCAAAAAAAAAATTTTGAGACAATTTTTGAGTTTTTATGACGGAATTTTGGCTTGCTAAACACAGAATTCTAGTAGTGCTTGCTAGGGATGGAGCATATTCAGAGTTTACTCTACTATAATATAGTTTTAATTTAACCCCTTTTTACAAGAAGTTTATCGTTTCAAATATATATATATGTTCTATTATATAATGTGAATACTAGAGTTGGTATGCATTTATGAGTTCACGATATTAAAATATAGGTCTAATTTAACCCTATTTTAAAGAAGTTTATCGTTTGTAAATATATATATCTATTCTATTACATAATGTGAACACAAAAGTTGGTATAAACGGCATGTTATTTTTCTTGTCAAATTTTTCCCACAAGTGACTGATTCTATTTCACAAACTTTAGGGCAAATAAGTAAACACAAAAATATTTCATTTTTTAGATTTTGAATTCAATCAGCTTCTCACAATTACAAAGAAAAGGATCTATGCACACGAGACAACTCGTAGTATAATTGTAAAGGGATGGTGCCTGAATGAGCCTCACATGCATTATTATTGCATACTCTGGCGTGACCACACTACTTTCAATGCAAGCCATAATGTCCGTTGTTCAAACTACAGTGGGTTAGAAAATTATTTTGTCAAATTAATAGGCACGACTACTTTTAATGCTTTGTTTGAAAGTTCCAGAAAAGAGGGGAAATGTTTGGGTGTGCAAAATACATATCATATATATTTACGTAAATTCTCAGAGAAAATATATAAATTACTTTACAAAATCGCATAAATTCTTACAAATGTACGTGAATTGTAATTTTTTAATTTTTTATGAATAAATTTATGTATATTTGTGAAAACTTACACGATTTTGTGAGGTACCTTACATATATTTGTAAGAACTTACGCAAGTGTTTACACAAGTGTATATGATATGTACTTGAACACTTAAGAATTGTCCAGAAAAGAGATGCATAATAAAAATTCCCCAAAAAAAGGGTGAGTCTGGATAAGAAAATTCAACATGCACATGTGTTTGTACACCCTAGCTGCTTAAAAATTGAGACAAAAGAGTGATTTGAAAAATTAGTTAAAAATTGGTTTTTTTTGACTTTTTTTGATTTTTTTGTCTTTTTATTTGTAAAAAATGTGAGAAGATGTGACTAAAATAAATTAATAGTTAAAAGCTAGATTTCAAAAAAGTATTTGATGAGTCACTATTCTTAAAATGAACTTTCTTTTGTAAGGCGTCTTCTTGTCCTTGCTTCTATTTCACATTACTTTCAGAAAGCAATGTTCACAATCCATATTGTAAGTTTACTCTCTTTTTTTTTTTTTGTCAAAAAAAAAATTTCACAAAGTAAATATGAAAAAGTGTTGAGTAGCCTGCTTTCATGTTTGAATGCCAATAAACATTTTCGCTTACTAAGAAAAGTTCACCTCGATGGATTTGGCAATTTTGATCTCTTTTTTATTATATATATATATATATATATATATATTTTCTTTTGAATTTTCTAAATTTTTTTTTAAAAGGTGAGTTGCATGGAATTTTTATTCATCTTTGTTGCGTTGTTTTTATTTTCTATCTGGGTATTGGAAATTTAGCTCTAAATTAGTTGTTTTAAGAAAAATTTTCCAAAAATAAAATTTGAAAATAGATCGTCAAACAATTTTTTTTTATAATATATAATTTTTTTTGGTACGAGTGTTTATAGATAGGATTTGTCTGGTATTAAAGTAAACCAAAACCCGAATCAGTTCCTTTAGTTAAAAAAAAAAAAATAGAACTGTAACTAAACTATTGAGCCTAGATAATAAGACTAGAACCGAACTATAAAAAACAATTCGATTGGATTTGATTATACGGTTTTTCAAAAATTATATAACAATAGAGTTGATATTGTTATATACTGCAGTTGGGTTTTTCTAAGATTGGTGTTCAAATCTTGCTAGTCGCATCTATATTCTTGCTTCAACATACCCCTCTCTCTATCTCTCTCTCTCTCTTATTATATATATATATATATATATTAGCGGTTGGTACATGCATTCGTCCACAATTAAAATAAGTAAAAGTAAAACAAAAAAAGTATTATATAGTGTGTTTTTTTTACCAAACTTAAGGTGTTAGGTTCGAGTGTATAGATAGGATTTGTCCGGTTTTAAAGTAAACCCCAATATGTTCCTATAGTTAAAAAAAAAAAATTTTGAACTGTAACTAAACTAACTAGAACCGAACTATAAAAAACAATTCGATTAGATTTGATTATACCGTTCAACAGAAATTATATAACCATAGAGTTGATATTGATATATATACTGCAATTGGGTTGATTAAAATTTGTCAATTCTATAGTCAATATTGGTGTTCAAATCTTGCTAGTCGCATCTATATTCTTGCTTCAACATACCTCTCTCTCTCTCTCTCTCACTATGTATATATATTAGCGGTTGGTACTTGCATCCGTGTGCAATTAAAATAAGTAAAAATAAAACAAAAAAGTATTATATTGTGTGTTTTTTTACCAAACTTAAGGTGTTAAGTTCGAATCTTACCCCTCCCCCTCCCCCTCCCCTCTTTTTTTTTTTTTTTTTTTTTTTTTGTAGTTGAGAAATCCACTTTGGCACATAGAGAAGTGAAGACTTAAAGACACCAATATGAGTGCTCACTTTATACATAGTACTAGCAGTTGGCACACATGATGAGTGTGCAATTCAAATAAATAAAAATAAAATAAAATATTTATTATATATTGTATGCTCCTTAAGTTGTAAGAATCCTCTTAGGTAAAACCTAAGGTCGAAGGTTCAGAAGTAAGCAAAAGTTTGGACACCAAATCTAACCTTCACTTAATATAATAGTATATATATATATATTTGACCAGCAAAATAACATTAGAATATCAATAATGCTAGAGATCCATACTGACCCCAAATACACCCATAATGATATGACAAGGAAGTAAAGTCCCACATAAATGAATATGTAATAAATAAAAAATTAACACCTATTATTTCATATCATTATGAGTGAAATTATTGATATTTTATTAGGATTCTTAAACATTTTCCTTACTATATAGATGAGTACAACAATAGCTCTATACTTATAGTAAACTTCCTTTTTCCCTAACCTTGTTTGCTTTATCTCTTCTGGGATAGGCTTTCCATGCAATGCATGTTTTGGACTATAAACTCTTGTACCCTTATTTGCTTTATTTCACCCATTGAATCAGACCACTTCCAAGCACCAATAATCAGCAAGCCAAATCCTTTTTTTCCTTTGCATTTTCACAATAGTCTATTAATAATCCTGTTTTTGATTGATGTTAAGAACAACTTGTAATCTACTTCCTTTTTCTAAAAAAAAAAAAATAATAATTAAAATTATTGATATTAGAGTTCAATTTTGGTTCATTGAAGATGCAAAAATGTCACGCATGCCCTACTAAATATGGCTTACCTAATCATGCTTAACATAAAATAAATGTCACAGACTTAATAAACAACCCAAGCTAATTATTCTTGTTTTGCATGTTCGCAACCTTGCTTTAACTTGTGATTATCTATTGCTTACATTGGCACGGTATGGTTGACTGTGTGTTAGAACTTTTAAATTAACGGACTAAGTAATTGGGACAAAAACTTGTTAAGAGAAATTAATCAACTTGGTTGAACATTTGGACAAGAGCATTTGTTGCCCATGTTCATAAAATATGTCTTGATCAATGCAAAACAATGGTAAATTAATCCAAGAGACACAATAAAATGCATTTTCTATTAAAAATTTAACCTCCTATTTGACTAGATAGAAGAATGGCTGAATATATATTTTTTATTAGTTTAGGCTTGTTTAATGGAGTTAATCAGAAAACTATTAGATAGTTTCGTAACACACATGTACATTAAGTGGATTATTGTTAAATTTGTTTCTTAACTAACTAACCAAGATAATTCAGTTATCATGTCTTACCCATAAAAATTTTCACTTTGTAATTGATTTAGAATATTACGTAAACAATGTTACATGATATTTTGAGACTACAGAACAATTACCCGAGTAAATCATGGCTGACAAGGGTACTTAAGAGGCACGGCATATGTCACTAAACTAAATCTTTTCTTGTTCTAATTTGCTTTTAACTATTAGATCATGATTTGTGATTTTAATGTTATGAGATTCCTACATTTTTTTTTTTTTGAAGAACCCATTTGAAAGAGGAACTCTTAAATGTTCAAAGAAGACGTGCTTGGAAAAAAAGGAAAAAAAAAATCATGAATATGCAGAGACCTTGCGAAGATGGTTAGTACTACTTTTCTTGGAACATACTTTGATCTTTAATTGTTTATAGTATAAGGCAAAATCAATTTACACATGCATGACACACTTATCACGAATGTCTAATTACAATATTTTTGCCCATTTCTACCGCATGAAATCATTGCATTATATACATTCAATATATTCTTTAATTCTCTTTTTCGTTTTACAAATCGCTTCCTAACGAAAGCTAAAAGCACCCTGCCGTGTTATTCCCTCTCCCTTTCTTCACTCCCATAGCCTTCCACCACACCTTTGATAATTATCAACTAATTTACTTCAATAAATTAAGATATAAAAAAATCATCTAAAAAAAAAATGAAATATGATTTTATTACTTTGTACTTAAACTAACAATAGATCTTAATAGTTAGACTTAATTCCCATAAAATCCTATTGAAAATAAGTTCTAATAAAATCGTAACTAAAAATAATTTTTTGTGATAATTTTTTGCTTGTTGCAAAAAAATGATAATTAGTGATTTTTTTTTTTTGGTCATGATTTGTATAAATTGTCGTTAAAACTTACAATTAGTGACATTTTTCTATAATGAATTTTTTAAATTGTCATTGAAAGTTGAAAATTAGAGACTTTTTTGTGACAATTTTTTTAAACTATCGCTAAAACTATAATTAGTGATATTTTTGTGACAAAAATTTTAAGAGCAATGCTACGTCGCTGGAAAACAGGCCCCCCGAATCCCCCTAAAGGCAAAAACGCTCTTTTTTTGTTTTTTTTTTGTTTTTTGGTTGAATCAGAAACGAAGAAGAAGATGGAAGAAGAAGAAGGAGGAGGGAGGAGGGAGGAGGAGAGGGAGGTGGAAGGACTGGAGGGGGAGGAGGAGGAGGAGGAGGATGGACTGGAGGGGGCCCAACAAATGGGGCGGAGGCGGAGGCGGGGGGCGGAGGCGGCAGAGGCAGGGGCTGCGAGGGGCGGGGCTGCGACGGCGGACCTGCGGAGGCGACGGCGGAGGCTGCGACGATCGGGCAGAGGGCTGCGACGGCTGAGACCTACCTCCTCTTCCCCTCTCTTCTCTTTCCCCTCTCTTTCTCTCCTCTGTGATTTCGGGGGATTCAGGGGAAAAAAATTAGGGGGACAAATCATTTTCCAAATTTTAAATTGTTGCTAAAAATTGATAATTAGTGAAAATTTTTAATAGTGTTTGATAAAAAAAAACCATTAATTATTACAGAATCAATTGGACAATAAACTCACCTATTAGGACTTACATGTAAGTCCCCATAAAATAAATATGATAAAATTATATAAAATAGATTATACTATCAATGGATCTTAATAATTGAATTCAATTTCCATTAAATCTTATTGAAAATAAATTCTAGTAAAATTGTCGCTAAAAATAATTTTTTGTAATGATTTTTTACATATGTTGCTAAAAATTTACAATTAGTTACTTTTTTGTCACAATTTTTATAAATTATTGCTAAACTTACGATTAATGACATTTTTCTATGACGATTTTTTTAAACTGTCGCTGAAAGTAGAAAATTAGTAATTTTTCTGTGACGATTTTTTTAAAGGAAAAATTAGTCTAAAGCCCCTCTCCCATTTTTAGTAATGGAAGACATCCACAATATTATTTTTCGATGTTTAAGGTCCCTCCATCTATCATAGAGAAATTCAGCCCCCTTACCCGAATAACCCCATTCCTTCACTCCCCAATGTACTCATTCCCATTCCTCCAAACATACCTATCATCATCGTCCTGCAAATTCGACCTCCATGAACCAACATAGACATCGCCATTAGGGTAGTGTTTCTCGCTGAAGCTGTGTCTGCGATCGGAGGACCAGGAGCCGATGAAGGAGTCGCCGTCGAAGCCGAAGAAGGTGCCGATGCCGTCTATTCTGCCGACTTTGAAGTGGCCCTCGTAGGTGGCGCCGGAGGGCCAGGAGAAGCGTCCATGGCCGTTGGCTTTGCCTCGCTTCCACTCGCCTTCGTACATGCAACCGTCGGACCACAGGTAATTGCCCTTGTCGTGGGGGACTTTTTATCAATTTGAGAAATTTTGGATAAAACAAGCCATACATGTGCAAGAAAGTGAGAATCTTCAGATTCTTGATGTAAGGATCTTTCTTGTGGTTTTGAAATAATTTGTTTTAATTTACGTTTAACATTTGATATTTGTTATTGGCAGGTTCGCAATTCTGAACTAACAAAAGTTTGTAGAACTGAATTTATGACTCCATCTGCATTTATATTTCTATAAGAGAACCAGTTGTTCCTGACATTCAGAAACAGGATGGTGGCTGTTTGGAACTTCCGTGAGGAGCTCGTAACTTCATTTGAGGATCACCTCTTATGCCATCCTGATTGCAACACAAACAACATATATATCACAAGTGACCAGGATCTTATAATTTTCTACCGCAAAGCTGATTCAGATGATCCATTTTCAGAAAAAAAAAATGGTACATCACAATCACCTGAACTGAATTTTCTCTGGGTTGAAACCAAAGAAATTCTCTGGTTTTTTAACTGAATTTTTTCTGGGTTGGTCCAGAGAAATTCTTTGGTTTTGAGCTGGAGCCTGGAATGCTTAATTTGTATAAAACCCAATGTTTGTGAAATCAAATTTTGAAACCCTCTTGTTGAGAAGGAGAGCAATATTGATGTTGTTTGATTTCATCTCTCATTCTCTCCAGAGAAATTCTCATCTAGAGAAATTCGAGAATTTCTCTGGAAAAGGCTAGAGAAATTCCCAGAATTTGCTTGACACTAAGAGTGAAGGCAAGCAAAGCAGCAAATCACAGAGTTATTTGTGAGAAAATTAGAGAAAATTCAACCCTAGAGAAATTTCAAAACATAGAAAATTAAAAAAAATTGAAATTTCTCTGGATCAAAATGAGGAATCTTAGATATTATGAAAATATTAGATGTTCTTTATACTATAAAGTCTTAATACCAGGGACCCTAAAAAAAAAAAACCCTTTTTTTAAATTATCGCTAAAACTTATAATTAGTGACATTTTTTTATTATAATCTTTTAACTATCGTTGAAAATTAATAATTAGTGATATTTTTTAATAGTGTTTGATGAAAATCGTCATTAATTATCATAAAACCTATTGGTCAATATGTGTACCTATTAGGACTTACATGGAACGTATAAGTCCTAATAGGTGGACTTATTGTTCAATAGGTTCTACGATAATTAATGGTATTTTTCATCAAACTCTGGTGTTGTTAATTTTCAGCAACAGTTTAAAAATTTTGTTATAAAAATGTCACTAATTATAAATTTTAGCGACAGTTTAAAAAAATCGTGACAAAAAAAGGTCAATAATTTTAAATTTTCAGCAATAGTTTGAAAAATTCATTATAGAAAAATATTACTAATTGTAAGTTTTAGCACAATTTATAAAAATCGTGATAAAAAGTCACTAATTGTCAATTTTTAGAAACATGCAAAAATTGTCACAAAAACATTATTTTTAACGATGATTATATTAGGATTTATTTTCAATAAGACTTGATAGGAATTAAATCCAACCATTAGAATCTATTGATAATTTATCTTTTATTTTATAGTATTATATTAAAGTCATAGTTTTCATTTATCTATTATGAATTAAATATAGTAAAATTATATAGACACAATTATCAAATTGTACCAATTTCCCTTATAAATGATTAGGGCTGAGCAAGAAATCCGTAAAATCCGTAATCCGATCCAGTCCAGTCCAATTCGATAGGTTTGGATTAGTTTTTTGAATCCGTGGTTCGGTTCCGGATTGAAGAATTAAAAATCCGTAGTCCATGGATTGGTTCCGGATTAAACCCCACGGTTCCGGATTGGAACCGATCCGAACCGTATACAAATAATCTATATTTTTATTATACATCATCCCCCATAGTATCTTCTCTTATTTTATATAAAGTCTAAACTCAAACTTAAACCTCGTATAATATCTTTTTTTATTACTTTTGTTTGTTAATTTTTAGTTTTAATTTGTAATGGTCTAAATACTTATGGTGAAATCAGTTTTTTTATGATTGTTTAAATTCCAGAATATTATGTCGCTATTATAGAAAAACTTGTTGCTATTATAGAAGTAATATAGCCCTATGTTTATGTTTTTATAAAATTAAAGTGTTATATATATATATATATATATTTGTTATTTAATTATGTGAATCTGTGGTCCTAAACCGATCCAATCCGTGTTTAAATGGATTGGTTCGGATTGGTTCCAAGATTTAAACGAATTGGATTGGTTCCGATTTTTTTAGAACCGTAGATAACGGATTAGTTCTGATTTTATCCCAATCCGATCCAATCCAGACCATGCTCACCCCCTATAAATGATCTACCCTTTTAACACTCAAAAATAAACAAAATAAATAAATGATCAAAACAAGCCCTGCAGAGGTCCACGGCGAAGAATTGAATGATTTATTCTGGAGATAAATTGACTTTACTCAAATTAGTGCGGGTCCCGTCATATTAAATTTCATTTTAAATATCATTAAGGTCAAGTTTGACTATCTTAAATAAGTACACATTTTTTATCTTTTTATTTTTTTTCTATCACATCACCTCTCTACTTTTCTGCACATCTTTTCGTAAAAAGACAAAAAATACACTTATTTAAGTCATCCCAAATAACTCATAAATATTATGATTCTATTTTTGAATGCCGCCTCAATTTGTAAGATAAATTTATACAAATGGTTAGGAGGGGATGGGCAACATTAATGAAAAATTATTTCATGTTTTAGGCATCACATAGTCATATTTTTAATTAATCACAAATTATCTTACTTTTTGTTGTTCTATAATTACTTGACATAAAAATTATGAATTTTATTTTTTTTATTAATCACAATATACATGAGACATTATATAACCATATCGCTAATCAATAAAAAAATAATCATATTTCTTGTTATTCTCTAATCACTTAACACAAAAATTATAGGCTCTATCATTCGTACCAATCATAACATACTACCACACCACGTAATCGTATCCACAATGACGAACACAAGAGATGTAGGGTGGGGGCCACCGCCCCCCAAAAAAACTTTCAACAATGATTCATCCCACTAAAAATACAATCACTAATAGCACTAATGCATTAAAAAAGTAAATAAAATAAAATAAAAAATACAACTCCAAGACCAAAACATCACATCACTACTGGCGGGACCCACTGCCACCTAATTAGTGGGAACACTAATTAGTGCTCCCAAACATTTTTCAAAAACTTTTGAAAAATTATCCTTTCGTCATGCAATTGGGAATATTTTATATTAAAAGAAATTTACATTTTACCCCCTTCAAAACATAAGTAATTTTACTCTAATCCCTCCAAAATCTAGCTCCATTTGGGAAGCCAATTTTGAGGTTTTTTTTTTGTTATTGTAGTCACAAAAAATAAAATAAGCTTTTTAACTTAATAAGACAAAACATCACAATTAACCCATAATCATTACATTCCTTCTCTCACAAAAAAGTCAAAAAAACTAAAAGTCTTTCCCAAACCAAGCTTTTAGCCCCAGACTAAAATAGCCAAAAAAATAAAAAAACCAAAAAGCCAACCCATTTCCCAAACGAAGCCATTTCTATCCTAAATTTTAAAATTTATCATTATTTTCATGCAATTTTCCGTAATTATAGAATAAATTAGTATTTAAAAATAAGAGACTTACGTATAGGTCTTAATAAGTAGATTTATTATCTGATAGGTTCTATGATAATTAATAATATTTTTTATCAAACACTATTAAAAAAAGTCACTAACTGTTAATTTTCAGCGACAATTTAAAAAATTTATCACAAAAAAAGTTACTAATTATATGTTTTGGCGACAATTTAAAAAAAAAAAGGGTCAAAAAATGTAATTAATTTCCAACTTTTAAAAAATTCGTCACATAAAAATATCATTAATTGTAAGATTTAGCGACAATTTATAAAAATTGTTATAAAAAAGTTATTAATTGTTAATTTTTAGTAACATGTAAAAAATCGTTACAAAAAATTAATTTTAGCAATAATTTTACTAGAACTTATTTTTAATATGACTTGATGAGAATTAAATCTAACAGTGGCGATACAGACCCCCTCAGATTCCCACCCCCACCACCCCACACACACGTGGGGGTTGGTAAGTGGGGAGAAGAAAAAAAAAAAAATTTTTTTTTTTGACCAATGAAAGGCAGAGGGGGTCGTGGGGGTTGCTTCCAAAAGGGGGTCTAAGTCTTTTTTGTAAATCTAATTATTAGGATCTATTAATAGTTTACCCTTAAAAAAATCTCATTACAGTCATGTCATTTTAAGTTTTTGCAAAATAAATTAATATTTTGGTTTACAAAATCTACAATCTTACTTCTATTGCTCTAAAATCTAAATAATTTTACTTTGGGATGGGTTTCTCATTATTCTACTTTGTGGATTAGATTGTATTGTTGGGCCCGTGAAATACATTACAGATCCCGTCTCAATAATCTGAACCGTTTACTGTGTAAAGTTCGTCGAGTTCTTCATCGTTACAAAAATTATGTTGATCGGATATCGATAGTTTCTTAATCGGAACACATTTTTGTCAATGGTAAACATGATTTTAAATATAAATTGTTAATAAAAATCTGTTCTGATCAAAAGATTATTGATATCCGATCAACATATTTTTTTTACAAAGATGAAATATCTGATAAACTTTATATATTAAACGATTCAAATTATTAAAATAAAATTTGTGATAAACTCCACACATTTAATTCCAACTTGTCTCCAATTAGAGATCAAGATTGGACCGTCCTGTCCGGCTCGTGGGCCCTTTTTTTGTCTCTTTTCGATAATCTGAACTGTTTAATATGTAGAACTCGTCGAGTACTATATTCTTGTATAAAATCATATTGATCGGATATCGATAGCTATTTGATTGGATCAGATATCTTTCAACCGTTTATTTTTTTACCATCCATTTTTTTATACAAAATCGTCTGATCAAATAGCTATCGATATCCGATCAACGTGATATTTCACAAGGATCTACTACTTGACGAGTTATACACATTGAATTGTTCAAATTATTGAAATGAGGTCGAAAAATAAGTTGACGAGCCAAACAGGACGATTCAGCAGTGTTTTGAGAAGTTGGTAAAAAATTAACTTTTTTTTGACTTTTTTATTAAAAAAACTAGCTTTTTTATAATTTTTTTTTTGGTGTAAAAATACTAAAAAAAATAAAAAATTAACTTTTAATCTTCTTCTTAAATTGTCCAAAGTCTTGATCTCTAATGGCAGATAAGCTGGATCAATATGGTCCAATCAACGAGGTAGACTGCTGAGAAATCCATCTCTTTTACTTTAGCACGTCTTTGCATTCGCTACTGCGTGCACAGACCACCAAACAGAAGTGATATATTTTTTTAATTTAAGAATTTTAAAAGAGTATAATACTTTTTCGTTCTAAAATGATAATTTCGTTTAGAGAATTTAACTTTTTTTTAATAGTATAATTATTACACTTTAAACAAATTAATTTTTCAAAATTACTCTTGATAGTATATTTTTTGAAAAATATCAATATTATAATTGTACTTTTTATATTGTTAATAAATTTAAAAAAAGTGCAAAATAGGAAATTTATATTATTTTTGTACTTAATTTTTGAAAATAGACCAATATTTTGAGACAATGAAAAATAAAATAAGGGACTAATATTTTTGGGACTGAGAGATAATAGAAAATCACAAAAAAAAAAATAAAAATAAAAATATCACATCACATAGAATTTATACACCAATTAAAAGTATTAGGGTCAATTACCTTGACACCCCTGAGGTTTATGTTTATTACCGTTCTCCCTTTACCTTTTGCAAATTACATCCCCCTCCCTGAAGTTTAAAATTTCATTACAGATTACTTCTTGAGGTGAGGTTTAAAGTTTCATAATAGTTATCTCCTCACCGTAATTATCATCATTTATAAAATTAAATTAACAAGAGGGTCAGTGTAATTTTTTAAATGTGAAGAGAGAAATTATAATAAACATAAATCTCAAGAAATGTCAGTATAATTTATCTAATGTATTAAAATCTCTTAATTTAGAATTTTTAATCTGTTTTTACCGCTAAATAACTTTTTCCAAACAACAATGCTATAGATCACTAAATTTCTACCACTAACACTATCACTAATGATGTGACAAGTAAAAAATAAAAAATAAAAATAAAAATAAAAACTAAGACACAAAACACATGTAGCAATGAGTGAGACCCACTACTACATTTTAGTACAATCACTAATTAATGGTCTGCATCATTTTTCTTTTCCAAAACGGGCCATTCCTACCCTACCTACCGTACAAGTTGGTAACACGTGTGATCAATAAAAATAAATACAAATAATAATTTTTGACCAAAAGTCTACATCTGCAAATTTCGTTCTTATCTCGTTGTCAGCTAAATACCTTCTTTTTTGTCTTTGTTATGAGAATTATTGCTTGGTCCTAAATATTATCACATTGGTATTTTAATAATATTGTGATTAATAAATGATGAGACTTGTGAATTATGTTAGATAATTAAAAAATATAATGAATTGTAATTAATATAAGACATGATCGCACAACGTTTTAAGATTAGTCAATAATTTTTTTTATTGTATAATATACATTTGTTACAACAAATCAAATCCATACTTTGAATTTTTTTTATAAATATTCTAAAAAAATCAAATTATATATCAAAATAATTTAATTTTTAAATTATTCATAAAATTAATCTACTTTTTAAAAAACATAACTTTAAAATGTAATTTTATTATACAATTATATGTTCAAAATATGATTTGATTTACTGATATATAAATGTGAGTTATGTCAATGTGAAATTACATATTTAAAATGTGATTTCACCACAAAATCATATTTTTAACTTGAAATTTTAAAAAATAAATTAATTTAATAAAAATTTGAAAAATTAATTATTTACATAAATAATTTATTTTTAGAATATTCACAAAAAATCTCCCGTACTTTCTGCCTTATTTCTTTTCTTCCACAATCAAAGCCTACTTAGGAAAAGACAATTTGCACCGTATAAACAAAAGGCCAAACTTCACTTTACTCTAGTTTGAATTTTGTGTAGTTTATTCTTTTTAGAAATGATCACATAATTTATTTGTGATTTGTAAATTGAAGTATATTATTAAATCCATTAACAATTTAATGAAAAAATCTAAAATATTCTTATATTTTTATCATTTGTTTGAAAGGTAAAATGTATTTTAACATCTTATATTTTGTTTCGTGTGTAATTTATCCCCTTAAAATTTGAAAATAAGTATATAACTCTTTTATATATGTCACGTATTTTACACTTATTGTTAAATTGAACAGAATATTTAACGGTGCATTTTAATTCACAAACTATATAAAGTTATGTGATCATTTTACAATATTAAATAATAAACGACACATGACACAAAGTACGGAATAAAATAAAATTTGCCCTGCACGAAATAACTCGGTTAAAGTGGAATTTAGTTTTAGGTACAACCAAAACAAGCATAATTAACAATAAAAATAATATATAATGATAGAGTTTGGGCTTTAATTGGGCCATGTAAATATATTTCTTTATTTATTAATACTTTGGATTGGATGGGCCTTAACTAAAACTAAGTTTGGCAAATATTTTTTTTAGTAGTTTTTATTTTTGTTTTTTTAGAAAAAAAAAATGTTTGAAACTTCTAATTTTTTTGTTCCAAAATTTGACTTGGGCATGATGGATGTCAATTTTTTTATTTAGATTTAGGGTCTAAAGTTGTAGATTTCTAACCTTTCTCTCCTTGTTTTTTAAGGTCCTAGTAGATTAGGTATACCTGAAATTTTTTTAGGTCCTAGTAAGTAGAGTATATACCTGAAAAGTTATAAAATAAATAAATAAATAAATAAAAGGTCTACTAAAAACCAAAAAAAAAAACCTTAAACGTTACTTTCTCTTTTTTTCTCTCCCTCTTTAGTTAAACTTTTTTATAATTTTTTTTTTAGTTCTTTGTAGACTAGATGAACTGAAAAATACTATTTTTTTTTTGGTCATATATTAAAAAAAAAAAAGGAAAGAAAGAAAGAGTTTTTTTTTAACTATTGTCATACAAAGCCTAAAGAGAGAAAGGATAGTGTTTTGAGTTGTTTGACTGAGCAGACTGGTTTGTCCTATGCAACTCATGCTTTGAATTGAATGAGTTTATTATTGAAGGTTATTTTTAAAAGACGGTTAAAGTTGACTTTTTTAAGTTTTTTTAATTTTTTTTACAAAAATATATAAAAAATGTGAGTGATAATATGACTTAAAATAAGTTAAAAATTAAAAGATAATTTTTAATTATTTTTAACTTTTAGAAGAGAGAGACGTGTTTTAACCATATAAATATATTTCAAAACAAAATCATTAATTTTGAATTTGGATAAGTTGTTGTGTGGTGTACATTAGGGGTGTGCGCGGTGCGGGTTGGTGCAGTTTGAGAGAAAAATAGAAACCGTATGGCGGGTGGCGGATTGATAAAAGTGTCACTAGAATTTGTCATTTTCCTTATCAAAAACCAACGGTTCGGTTGGCAAATAATGGCGGATTTGCCTTGGCGGTTCGGGTGGATTGACGGTTTATAAAAAATATAATTCAAATTACAAAACTTAAATCAAAGAGTAAAAAAAAGGCGAGAGATACCGTGATATTAAGCATCTTGCGAAACTTTCTTCTGATGCAGCAAGTGTAGCAACATGGCCAGAAAAAAAAAAAGATTGAAAAGTGAATTGGAATCCAACTTTATTTTGGATTACTGACATCTTGAATTCCACTCGAGCAGTAATATAATACTATATTCTAAGGTATAGAACAACAAGCAAACTTAAGTAAAAAAGAATTTTTAGAATCTTATAAAACATGATTTAATAGTGGTGCGGGTTGGTGCGGTTTGGAAGAAAAATAGAAACCGGCGGATTGATTAAAGTGTCACTAAAATTTGTCATTTTTCTTATCAAAAATCGGCGGTTCGATTGGCAAATAATAACGAATTTGCCTTGGCGGTGCGGTTCGGTGTGGTTTTGACAGTTTCAACGGTATTATGCACACCCCTAGTGTACATTTCTAAAAATGTACCGACTAAATTGGACCATTTCATTGGATTGACATGGTATATGATAACTATGTTATTTTAATTTCTCTTTTTTGCTATTAATGTGTCAAGGAAATTCATTGAATAATGTTATATATATCAATTAGTGTACTAATTAATATATTAATTAATATATCAATTGATGATCTGACATAATTTAAAAATATTTTTGATACTTGTAATTCAATGATAAGTGGGATCAATAAAAATGTCATAACTAATGTTAGAATATTAATTAGTGCATATAGCACCATCGAAATTCATTAAGTTTTCAATAACGATGGTACTACATGCACTAATTATTATATTATTATTATTGATCACACTCATTAATTACATTACAAATATAATTTTTTTTAAAATTATATCATATCATCAATTGATATACTAATTAGTGCACTAATTAATACATATAATATTATTCTTTTTATAATTGTAACAAGAAACGTTAAATGTGCGATCTACCTATTATTTTTCTAAAAAGGGAAAGTTTGGCAACCATGAAACAGTGATTTTGAATATTAAAAAACCTGAGGTGAGCTTAGCTATTCAGGGCTCGCGGTCAGCCCTTTGATTCGTCTATATTTTTAAGATTTGAAAAAATAATTTTGCTCAGCGTAGAAAAATTATAACTCCGTTTAGTTCGCCCTATCCATTTATAAAATATTAATTATATTTTTATATTATTAATTAAAAATAAAATAAAATATATAAAAGATATATATATATATTTTTCTTTTTAGTACTTAAATTAAAATATTTTTTAAAAATCATATTTATTTTTATGATTGAATTTTGTTAATATTCAAAAAATATATATTTTGTTAATATTCATTAAAGATTAAAAACAAAATAGTTCATATTTATTGAGTTAAATGGGATCGGAATTTGAATATTTTTTAAAATCAAATTTGAGATGACTAAGGCCAAGTTTGGGAAGACTAAAAAGTGTATTTTTTGACTTTTTATGAAATATGAGTTGGATTTGGGTTGGGTTTGAAGTGATGTGTTAGAGAGGTGATGTGACTTAAATGAGATGATGTGACTTAAATAGGATAATGACTTTTTGACTTTTTGAATTTTTTGAAAGATGTCAAACTTGACCTAAATTAGGTATCAGACTGAGCTAAATTTGAAATGATATATTTTCTCTTACTATATAGGGCAAATTCAACCCGACTTGAGATTTTGTCCACTCCTAGGTGAGCACTGAACTCATTGTCAACAAAATGGTGATATGTAGAACCGCTATTCTGAAGGAAAAAAAAGCTTTTCAGAAAAGTTATGTCAGTAAAGTCATGACTTGTAAATCTATAAACTAATTTGGGCTATCTTTAATACAGATTTTATTTTTCATGAGTAAAAATCATGACTTGTAAATATTAAATTGATATTAATATTGGAAGAAGGTCAAAAGTTAGGGGTTGTTTGGGATGACTTAAATAAGTGTATTTTTTATTTTTTTACGAAAAAATGTGTAAAAAAGTAGAGAGTTGATGTGATGAAAAAAAGATAAAAAGATAAAAAGATTGATTATTTTTGAGTTGCCAAACTTAACCTTAATTTTTTGATTTTTTTTGATATTTAAAAATATATATATATATATAAAAAATGATGCTACCCAAAAAATTCAAAAAGCTGACTTTTAATCTTGTTGCTAAAATTTAGTATTTTTTTTAAAAAAAAAACATTTTTGCAAAATAAAAAAAATTATAATAACTATAAAAAAAATAAAAAATAAAAGAACAGCTTGTCCTAGTGTTTCATCCTCCACTATAGAACGGTGCACCTGCACCTACCCGAACATTTACCCTAAACCGCCCGAACTATGGCTCAGTCCAAATTGGACTCTGTTTACCTCTTTCAAAGCCCATTGTCATTGGTATTTTTAGGATCATAAAATAAAACAAATAAAATTATTTGAATTTAATTGTGATCCGCTCTGAACTCAGTTTAATAATCTTATATATATTATAAAAAATTAAAATTTTTAAATTAAATTTGATTAAAATTTGAGATCGACTTGATAGATAAAAAAACTCGAGTTTGAATATAGAGTAAAATTACAAGAGGCAGGCTAACATATAAATGACACACTTGAATAGTCAATAATAATTATAAAATATTCAAATATTATAATATTTATAATTTTAATATACTTTACAGATATTTGAACACACTTTAACCTATATTTTTTAAAATCTCTATACGTACTATTCTCGATGCCAGAGAATATTCTAAAATTCTTTTGTATATATATCATTTTTAATAAAATCTCATATTTTTTGATATTCTTCTAGACCTTCCGAATGGTTTTTTGGTTGAGCAAACCAAAAGGAATGATGATCTTGGATTGTACCAAGTTTGAAACCAAACATTTTCAACATTAACAATAGTGTTAAAAGCGTTTTAAAGTATTATCTATATTACAATAATCATCTATTTCTACTATCTTCTTACGAAATGCAAAACATTATCATATTATCAAAACATTTTTAAATGATAAAATGTGTAATATTAATATAAAAATTTGTGATTTCATTCTAAAAGGATGTGTATTGAAGGAATTTTCTCCCAAATATGGATTAAAATTTAAATATTTTTTAATCTTAATGATAACTTATAGTCGTATAAGTAACCAAAAAAGAACTATCTGGCAGTTTTTTTTTATTTTAAAATAAAAAATTATAAAAAAAAAGATGCACAAAATTTAAACTTTTGCTTTGTGTTTCATTGGATATTGAAGAAGGGATTTAAAAGGGGAAAGAAAAAATATAAATGAAATATGAATAAAATATGTCTTTATTTTACCTAATTTTACACATATTTTTTATTTTCTTTTTTAAATTACTTTCAAAATTCTCCAACCAAACATGACCTTACAATCTTAAATTCAAGTAAAAAGACTCTTATTACTTAAATAATAGTCGTATTAAAATATTTATTAATTTATTAATTATTTTTATTTTTATTTATTAAAATTGTACACGAATTATATTTAAAGAAACTCAATTCAAAGACGAACTCTCCTGAAAGTTTTTGTTCTCTCTCATCTCTCTCCTCTCTCCTCTCTCCTCTCTAAAAATACCGACATCAATTTAGTGATGCTAGTGCTGCCGCTTGTGCGCAGATACATCTAACATCTCTATAACCAGTCCATTTGTCGGTGTGAACAAACCAACAGAGTCGGCCACTGAACACGTTTTTGTTATTTCACCTAAAATTAAAGAATCAAAATCCAAAAGCACGAGTATTATTTTTTGTGTTTTTTTGGTTACAAAAAGTATATAAATTAATTTCCCCACCTTAGAACAGAGAGAGACGGAGACAGACAGAGACAGAGAGACTGTGTATTTGACGGCTGGCCAAACCAAATCTCAGGTATCAATCTGCTTATATAGCGATCGTTTGACAATAACCTCAAAAGGGTCGTCACAATTCGCCGGCAAATCATCTGGGTCGGTCTTCGTTTGTCAGATTTCCAGCGAGATTGAATTGGGTTCATGTGCTTATCAAAGGTGGCGAACCCAGGAGACACCGGCGAGTTTGTCAGATTTCCGGCCAGTGAAACCACTGATGAAGGAGGACCTTATTACCACCAAGCTCAGCCACAACAAGAAGAAGAAGAACAACAACAAACAACGATGTTTTCAGGGTACAGTAGGCCGAGGGAGGAGTCGGCGGTGGTGACGGCGTTGACACATGTCGTCTCCGGTAGGAGGCCCGGCGAGAGGGGTTATAGGCCTGAGCTGAGAGGGGCTGCGACGACGTCGTTTGTGGGTAGTTCTGGGATTTATTCGCCGTCGAATTCGGCTTCTCCGGGGTACTCTTCTTCGAGCTCAGGTTCGTGGGTAGGACAGAAGAGAGGACGAGAAGAAGTTAGTGTAACCCAAAATCAATATTCAGAACAGCTTCATAGGGTTTATAGAGGGTTTAGTGATCTCAGAGCTTCACCTCATGGAGATTCATCTTCTATTACAACTGGTTAGTTCTAATTTTTTAACCTTTAACTACCACTGTTTCATCATCCATTTTATTCTCTTCTAAATTTTTATTTTATTTATTTAGTTTTTATCACTTGAGCTTCTTTGTTTTCCTCTCAAATTTATAATTTAATACTTCTTATACTTTGATCAATTTCAATATCTATGAAAGAATTTAGTTTAATTTGATGAGTAAGACTTATATTCAATCAATAATTTTGGATACTACTCATCCACCGTTTCTTTTAGTTCTTTCATTACTCTTCATTTTTTGGGGCAATATTACACATATTTTTGGATTCATATTTATAAAATGAAAACTATTCTGCCGTTTGGCAACATGGTTGGGAGTGAGTTTGGATTAAAAAAAAATATAAAATAAATTAAACAAGTTAATAAAATAAAATATCATATTTAAATTATAATTATTTTTGGGAGACTTATTTATAAGTGTATTTTTCAGATACTTATATTAGGTTAAGTTTTGTGTAATTTTTTATAGAGTCTCAAGTCCTATTTAAATAGAAATGTATTCCACAAGATCCTACATAAACGTAACGTGACGTGACACCTGCATAAACGTAATGTAACGTGACACCTACATAAACGTAACGTGACACCCACATAAACGTAACGTAACGTGTCACGTTACGTTTCGCAAACTTAATGAGTTTTTATTTTTTTAAATTGAATGTGAAAATTTTGTTGGTTTATATTGGTGTCACGTTACGTTTCATATAAATATGATCTATGATAACATTCAATTTCCTACATAGGAAATTAAATGTTGTCATAGATCATAGGTGTCACATTACGTTTATGTAAGTGTCACGTTACGTTACGTTTATGTAAATATGATTTATGGTAACATTCAATTTCCTACATATGAATGAAATTGAATGTTACCATAGATCATAAGTGTCCCGTTACGTTTATATAGGTGTCACATTACGTATAGGTGTCACGCTACGTTTATGTAGGTGTCACGTTACATTACGTTTATATGGATATGATCTATGGTAACATTTAATTTTCTATATATGGTTTTACTATTATTTATGATATTAACAACTAATATTGAGGGTAAATGTGTCAACAAACTTTCCACAAGACTTATAGGAACATAAGTTTTTTAGTAGGACCATATGTAAGTCTCCCCAATAGGACTTATAAATAATTTTCGTATTATTTTTTTAAAATTAATTAAATAACTAATTAAATTAATCAAAAAAAATAAAAAGTGAGGTTGAAAAAGTTACTCTACGTAATATTGCATGATTTTGTCCATGAACTGTGGGTTTTTTTTTGTTTTTTTGTTTTGGGGGTTGGGGGGGGGGGGGGGGGGGAGCACGATTATACATCAATTTTGGATTTCATGATTTTAAATTTTTTTTCTCATTCCATTGTCACACTACTCTATGCTTTGATACGAGTGTAATCTATGTTTTTTAATAACAGCAGCAGAGGAACCTACAACAAACATTGTGACAACCACCAGCACCACTATCCCAAACACCACCATCACCACCACTACCCAAACTCCACCAACAGCAGTGACAGCATCAAATGAAGAAACAAGAGAGAGAAGAATAAGATACAGAGGAGTGAGACAGAGGCCATGGGGAAAATGGGCAGCAGAGATAAGAGACCCCCACAAAGCAGCAAGGGTATGGTTAGGTACATTTGACACAGCTGAGGCAGCAGCAAGAGCATATGATGAAGCTGCCCTAAGATTCAGAGGAAACAGAGCCAAACTCAACTTCCCTGAAAATGTCCGATTACTCCCTCCTCTCCAACTCTCTCAAACTACCCAAATCCCCATTTCCAATTCTCCAACTACCCATCATTTTCCAGCAACCCAATCTCAGCCTCCTCCTGTGTTCTTTCAACCCCAGCAATTTCAGACCTCTGACACCGCTAGGGACTACTGGGAATACTCTCAGTTGCTTCGAAGCACTGGTGATTTTCAACCCACAAGCTCTTTAGAGCAAATGTTCTATGCTTCTCCTTCTTCTGCTTCTTCATTAGCTGGTTTGAATTCACAATCATTGGCCTCTTCTTCTTCACCTTCATTTGCTGCTGATTCTTCAGTCACTTCATCGAATTCCTCATATCCTCCTTTTTTTTCTGATCAACAAATGGGTTATTTCCTACCACCGGGAAATCGAAATCAGGGTGGTGGTGGTGGTGGCAGCAGCGGGGGGCCAGTTTTTGAACCACCGTCGTGGCCTGGTGGTTCCGGCCAGTACCCTCCCTCTTCTAGTTGATTTTTTTCAATTTAGATTTTTTTTTTTTTTACTCACAGGAAAAGATATTCGTTATATTCTTTTTCTTGTTCGTGGTTTATACTTTTTCGTGTACTGCACACGTTGTTTTGGATCCATTATTGTTAATTCAGTGCTCTCGTTTGAAAATGAATTTTTAGTTCGCTTTTTAATTTTTTTAACTTGTGATGTTTTTGGTCGTTTGATATTTTTGTTTGACTTTTTTGACTTTTAACTTTAAAATGATAATTTTTTTTTCACCTTTTTTATAATTTTTGTCCTTTTGTGATTTTTTGATTTTTTCTTTTTTATTTTTGTGATTTTTTAACCTAACTCAAAAACCATGGGATCCCTTAATAATGTTGAAAGTTTTAATTTGGAAACTTAATGGTGGATCTACATGTTGATGTGACGTTTTTTTTTTTTCAACACACCTCAATATTTTTCAAACACCATATTGTTATACTTTAAGTTAATCACCAATTATATTATCTCATGTGTTTTCTCATTTCCAACATAAATTGTGGGCTATTACGCTTCTCCACCAATCAAAATCTTATAACATTTCACGTATTCATATTTTAAGAGTATTGAATAATTCCTTCCACACTAGAGCTCATGTTAAAATTCTAGTGTCAGAATTTCCTATCAAAAGTATTCTTAAAAGTTTTAGAATATAACAAAGTAAATACTTAGGTTTTGTAGTTCAATTTTAAGAATCTTATGGTTAGGATTTTGTTTGTGAGAGGTATATTTATTTTTTATTTTTATTATTATAATATGTAACGAAAAACATTAATATGTTATTATTATTATTTTTAATCTTTTATGAAATAAAGATGTAAAATGTAAAATGTAAAATGAATATAAAGGAATTTTTTTTAGAAAATATTACTCATAAATCTCATTTTGGTAAATGATGTTCTAATTAGTCATGAGTGTTTTTTCTCAAACTATTTAGTCCTTTTTATTTTGATATAATATATGTTTTTGATATATTGTATATAGAGTTTACATTTTTTCCCATATTATGATTTCATTTTGATTTTGTCATTGTGTGTGTGTTTAAGGGATGTTGTAACATTACTATTTTGTAGGAGGAGATTTCGTAGGCTCTTTTGGAAGTTGTTTCACCATTCCCAATTTGGTATTTGGCTTATAATGTTATATTTTGGGATATCACAAAACAACATGGCCACAGTACTGGAACATCACAAAACAACATCATCAACATTATCAACACCGGCAACATCATCAACATAAACAACATTAGCGACATGATCAATATCAGCAACAAACACAATACTGGAACGTCACAAAACAACATGACCACAGATGATGTTAGCTCGCCGATGTTATGGGATCAATGACAATCACAGGTCAAGAACCCTCATTTCTCACGGCGAATGGCGATTTTGTGGTGTTTGTTGGATCAATGTATGATGTTGTGTTTGGAACGTATTTACGATTGTCCGATGAATAGGGGTTCGCAACATCATCTTCTCATGATGTTTATGTCTTGGGTGATTTGTTCATTATAGTCGATTTCGAAACAAAAAAACAACTTCAAAAACTAGAACAATTCGACCCTCCAACCTATAATACGACTTTGAAACCCAAAATATCATTGGTGTCGAACATCAACCCCGTGATGTTCTAACCCTCAAACATTCAAATCAACATCAAAGTAATTCACATACATGTTGTCATCGCACAACAGCACCCACACCAACGCTGACGCACCGATGATGTTAGCTCACCGATTTTATTGGATCGATGACAATCACAGATCAAGAACGGCAAATCGCCTCTGCAAATATTAACTATATATAAGGGGTTTTTTGATTTTCTAGGATTTTTGTGGGTTAGGTTACAACATTGGGATTGTGTATTGAATGATCAACATTGCCAAATGTGAATATTCGATCACATAGGATGAGGATTCCAATCACTAACATTGGGATGGAAATCCAAAAGTTTCCTTTACATCTCGGCCGTTTTGTTCGGGATGGAGGTAAAACATAAAAATGCTATAGTATGCTTTTTGGGCATTTTGGTAACTACAACATCAGCAAACACTCACATTTACTCTCTACTAAAGACAAACCACATGTTATTTACATGGGTTCTACGTAATTAACATTCAATTAGGACTTATCAGTCTACAAAATAAAATGTAGGATTAAATGATGGGGTTTTTTTTTTAAGCTCCCTAATAATAACAATTTTCTGCATAAAGGACATTAAAAAATGTAATACTGCCTCAGGTCCCTAACCAAAATACCCACGCATTTTATCAATTTCTTGGACCAAAATACCCTACGTCTGTTCATCTTCAAATGAGTTGAATGTTGACAAGATCAACAGAGATGAGCTTTACGAGTATTGGTCTCAAGTCATTGATCAGAGCTTCGATTCTCGACTCCAGATCTTCTTCGACATGTATGCATTATTATTTTTTCTTTTCAAAAAAATTTAATAGATGTATATATATATGATACATACATATATATATATATATATATATATATATACAATTTGTTGCTTACTGTCTTGACTAGTATATATATGATAATTAATCAATTAAGACCATTTGCAACCATAATCAAACAGTCACTCTTGGTTATCTTATCTATGGTTGCAAACATATATATATATATGATACATACATATATATATATACAATGTCAGCACATATATATATATATATATATATATCCAGTGTTGAATATAACATCTTCAGGTTCAAAATTTCTCTGAGTGTTGAATATAACGTCTTTTGATTTTTTGGGTTTAGTAGAATTGGAGTTTTTTCTGGAAAAGCAATATTTGGACCCCTACTTGAAGAATATTGGAAAAAGAAGCTTGAGGAAGAGGCAGCAGTAGAGGAAGGCTTAAAGTAATCCAGAGAAATTTGAATTTTCTCTGGATTCAACCCAGAGAAATTTGAATTTTCTCTGGATTCAACCCAGAGAAATTCATACCATTAAGTTTAAAGAAAATCTATCACAAACTCATAGAAGAACTATTAATTTGTTTGTGCAGGAAATTGTGATTGAATCAGCAGCAGCAAAACCAATGACAAATTGATAAAATCAAAGTTTTATCGTTCCAGAGAAATTCTGGACCAGAGAAATTTGAAATTTCTCTGGGTTGAATCCAGAGAAATTCCTGCGAAGTCCAGAATTTCTTTGCTTCCAACTGATGATGGGTTGCTTTCCTTCCAACTGTCAAAATTGAACTGCTTTCTGTACATTTGGGGCTTCTTATTGAAGCTTCTTGTGTTCTTGTTTTTGTAAATTTCTCTGGCTTGCTACTACTCTATTGGTGTGGCTAATTTTCTCTGGCATTTATAATTTTCTCTGGCCAAATTACTTTTCTTACTTGTGTGTCTAATTTTCTTTGGCAGCATTTATAATTTTCTCTGGCCACATTATGTTTATGTCTTGTGTCTAATTTTCTATGGCATATATATTTTGTTCAATGCTACCTTGTAATTTTCTCTGGGATTACAAGGTAATTTTCTCTGTCAAGGTAATTTTCTCTGTAATTTTCTCTGTTGCTACCTTGAAGAACCAATAAGCATCAAGATCAAGACACCAACTTCAAGGGTGATTTTCACTCAACTACAAGCTTAACATTTTCTCTGTCATTTTCATTGGATTATAATAACAAACCTATGATTTTCTCTATACTACAAAGAAAAGTCCAGAAACATGAATAGTGCAAAAAAAAAAATGAAAAGTGCAAAGAAAACATATCAGAAAACTTTGAAAAGTGCAAACATATAAAAACACAACATATAAGTCCAGAGAAATTTGTAATACTTATCATTTGTAATACAATCATATGATTTTCTCTGGACTACAAAGAAAAGTCCAGAGAAATTTGTGAACTTATGTTTATGTCTTGTGTCTAATTTTCTATGGCATATTTATTTTGTTCAATGCACCATTTCCTCAAAATTTCTCTGTCGTGTAATTTTCTCTGTCATGTTTATGTTGCTACCTTGTAATTTTCTCTGTTGTGTAATCATTGCTACCTTGTAATTTTCTCTGGGATTACAAGGTAATTTTCTCTGTCAAGGTAATTTTCTCTGTTGCTACCTTGAAGAACCAATAAGCATCAAGATCAAGACACCAACTTCAAGGGTGATTTTCACTCAACTACAAGCTTAACATTTTCTCTGTCATTTTCATTGGATTATAATAACAAACCTATGATTTTCTCTATACTACAAAGAAAAGTCCAGAACCATGAATAGTGCAAAAAAAAAAAAAAAATGAAAAGTGCAAAGAAAACATATCAGAAAACTTTGAAAAGTGCAAACATATAAAAACACAACATATAAGTCCAGAGAAATTTGTAATACTTATCATTTGTAATACAATCATATGATTTTCTCTGGACTACAAAGAAAAGTCCAGAGAAATTTGTGAACTTATATTCACTTTCAATATAACAAAAACAAAAACACATTAACATCAAGAGACAAAAATATATTAAACACAAGCACATAAAAAAATCACAGAGAAAATCTGTTATGTTCACAAAACACTTAATTCAAAAAAAATTTAAAAAAAAAACAAAACATTTACTGCTCTATTGCTACGTCTGTAAATTTCTCTGCCTACTTACAATTTTCTCTGTGATTTTCACTGCACTACAAGTTTACAATTTTCTCTGTGATTTGAGTTCAATTATAGTAACAAACCTGCAATTTTCTCTGCACTACACAAAAAATGCAAAGTGAACAAAAAACAGAGCACAAAACGCAGAAAAACAGAGCACCAAAAAGGAACTCATAACCATGTTGACAGAGAATGAAAAAGCAACTCCAAAAATCAAAATCAACTCCATCGAAAATTCATCAATAATAGATAATGAAAAATTAACTTCAAAAATCAAAAAGAACAACACTGAGTTCGTCTCTCTCACATTGATCAAAACTAAAAACAAAAACCTAATTCAACATCTACACGATCAAATCAAATCAAAAATTGAAAACTTATCTATTTCAACTCCACATGAAATCAAATCAAACACAATGAACCAGATTTCAACTCCTACACGATCAATCAACACCTACAAACAACGAACATGATTTCAACTCGTACAGGATTTCAACACCTACAAACAACGAACAGGATTTCAACACCTACAAAACCCTAGAAAATCTCCACAAAAATCTGAATCGTCAAATTCATCCTCACGTAATCTCCCACAAAATATCAATATGATCTTTAGCTGCCAAATTGAAAACAACGTATATTATAAACAAGGGTAAGACAGGTATTTTACACTCTAAAATAACATTGAGGGACCTTAGGCTACAAAAGAACACATTGTGGACCTAATCCATTACTAAAAGTTGGATAGGGACCTTAAACCGATTTTCCCTTAAAGGATTCAACAAATTGAATTTTGAGATTTATTGGGGCTTTGTCCTTTTTTTTATTTATATGAATTGAATATTTATTTATTTTTGATTTTTTTAATATTTTTAATAAAAATAATTACTTATCAAACGAGATCATAATTATCAAACTTAATTTAACAAACTAAAGACGTAGAAACCATTAGCTTGTGGAGCTGTCTTTTTTTTTTCAACCCTAAATTACATATACTTAGTACACGATGATTTTCTTTTTGTTTTATTGGGTTTGATTTTTCTATTTAAATTATGCTAGGACGAATAATGTTCTATTTAACAACGTCACATAATTTTGATCTTAAAAAATCGTATAAAAAACATATCAAATATGTCACATAATTTTGATTCTATGTATAAAAATTTTAAAGAATAGTAAATGTTTTAATATTTGAACAAATTTGTTGTCCAAATTGTGTAATTCACTAAATAAATAGATTCATGATTAATCCAATTACAACAGAATAAAAAAAACATGTTGAAATTTACAATCATATTGTACAGAAATACACAATACAATAAAATGATAAAGAAAGCAAACCGAAACTTATGTGGTATCACAGTCTCTTTAAAATAGATTACCTGTCTCACTGTGGGTGTTAGAGGTACGTTAGCTTCTGTCTCTTAAGATAAGACCGTTTAGACCGGTTAACGCAGAAGCACCTTTTAATAGCTTTGACGAACCGACAATGGCAGCACTCTCTTACACAGAAAGAAAACTTATAGGTAGAAGCAAATTGATTGTATATATTCTGGAAGCAAAAAATCTATGTCAAAACCAAAGAAGATGTGTCTCCTTTTATACACCATGGGAGAGAGAGTAGCAGCTTTCAGCCATGAAGGCACTACTAATGCCCATGAAGGTTGACAACTAATGGTCATTACTCCTGCAAAAACTGCTGGAGTAATGGACCAAAACTGATGAGAAAAAATATTTGAGATATATTTTCTGTATACACAAGTGTGTATATTTGCAACAGACTTGGCCCAAAAAGTTTAGGTTGGTGGGCCACCAATCCAGCCCAGCCCAAACCTAACCTATTCTAGCCTCAAGCCCAAGAGCCAAGATCTACGGATCCAGCCCTGTCCAGGCGGGCAGGCGGCGTGTGACACTTTTTCCATAACTAACTTGGACCATAGTCTTGGCCCAGGTCCATTCTTGAAGCATTCATAACTCCCTTTATTCCGAAAATTTGGATGTCCCAAAGAGCTCATGCCCTTATCAAAATCTCGAAGTTTAAATACCAATCAAAACTTTTCTCTACAATCAATATAGGATTGGTAGTTATACACAATTTCTGATACCTCATTCATGATGCTATGTTTATGAGACAATATCTCATTCAATTCTTAATGGTTTTTGGTCATTCTTTTTGTGTTGTAAAGAACGCATTACAAAGAATCTAAACCCATCTCAACCAATGATTGGGACTTACTTTAATTTCACATTGAAGTTACCAAAGATTATTTTTTTCAACAAAATTATATTGTTAGTCTTTGTACTTTGATCCTTCATTTTGATTAGGGAAAATTCTGCAAATAGTCCCTGTAGTTTACACGATGTGTCAGTTTAGTTCATGTAGTTTCAATTTGTTCGATTTTGCCCCTTAATTTAACGGATTGTGTCATTTTAATCCAATAAATAACAGTTGTTAAGCTAATGTAACAGAAAGTCAAACAATATGTTGATTTGGTCCTTGTATTTTTCATAATGTGTCAATTTAGTCCCTATCAAAATCGAGAAAATTGAAACTACAGGGACCAAATTAACACATCGTGTAAAGTACATGGACCAAATTGACACATTATTTGATCTTCTGTTAAATTAACTTAACAACCGTTATTTATTGGACTAAAATGACACAATTCGTTAAATTAAGGGGCAAAATCTAGCAAATTGAAATTACAGTGACTAAATTGACACATCGTGTAAACTACAGGGACTATTTGCATAATTTGCCCTTTTGATTATTATAATTTCAATTACTACGATTTTAATTTTGAATATTTAACTTCATCTCAAATTGATCCAATTAATTCTAATTGTTAATATTTATTATTATTTATTTATTTATTTTTATAACAAATGCATACATGAACATGTATCATGGTTTTATGAGCAAAATTATAATTTGATCAATTCAGTAACTTAACTCTAACTAATTTTTTTGGGGTCAAAAAGCCTAACAAAATTATCAATTGAACTAAATTGATGTAAAATATAAAATTAAATATTAAAATTGAACTAATTGAAATTGTAAAGACTAAAATAATATAAACAACAAAATATAAGAACTATCAATATAATTTGTCCTTAATTTTTTAATAAAGTTGATGGTGTACAAAAATCTAATGGGTGAGGATTTAGATCTTGTGTGCAAATATAAAATTATATTGCAAGGGCCCATGTGTATTAGGCATATCAATATCCAATTTTATTATTAATTATATTCCGAGATGGAATTCCATAGGACGAGGATTGATAATAACATTAGTTCTTATACGTAGTTATGTCAATCTTCTCAAAGTTGATTGTGATATCAACTTTAAGTTTATCTTGAAGTTTTATTAAATATTAGCATACAATATTTGGATTTACAAGTTGTGTACAAGAGTTTAGTTGTTTATTTTTGTTTGATTACAATAAAGAATTGGAATTCTTCAATTAGTAGTGAGGCCATCTTGAGCTTGCCCTTGTCTTGGACTCATTTGTTTTGCTTGGTTGAGGAAACTATGACACTTAACCAAGAAAGTTTGAGATAGAAGAACCAACATTCTTGTCATTCCATGTTGATCCATTGTCATTGTAGGTTGTGGTTGATGCTTATCTCATCGTAAGCAAAGAACACGTCTCTTATAACAATTTTTCCATGCAAAATAAAAAGAAAATTTTTTGAGATTTAAAAAAAATACAATTAATTTTATATTTTTAATATAATTATATTGGCATAATCTTTATTAAAATTAAATCAATCGAAACTAATGTGGATAATGGATAGATATTAAAAAAAATAAAGGTAAATATGTATTAATAGAAAATAGATGAATTAAAATCTTAAAGTAGACTAGTGTAAGTATATTAAAGTGTAGGACTAACTATATTTCTTCTAAATCTCAAGAGAAGTGATTGGAATTTATCTAAAAAAATAAAACAAAAAAAAGAGGAAGAAGAAGAAAACCTGTTTGTTGAACATTTTAAATGTTTTAAATAATTTATGTTAATATATGTATAAAAAGTATATTGAAATATATACAAATATATAAAAATATGTGAAATCTATAATTAAGTTCTAATTTTTTTCAATTGAACAGTGATTAACCAGATCTTATTTATAAAGTGCAGTTGAAAAAAGTTAGATTATGAGCTTACTAGGAGTAGAAAGTGATCATCATAGACTTGAGGAAAGCTTAACCTGTCATATTTCATTTTTCGTCTTATTCTCCATTTTTAATTGGCTATATTTTATTTATTTTTGTCTTACTAATTATTTATTTTGGTAAAATTATAACCAGGGCAAATTTCACATACTCCCTTATGGTTTTGGTCATTTGTGATTTACTCCCTTAACATTTGAAAATGACTATATAATCCTCATATACTTTGTGGACTGAAATGCAGCGTTAAACATTATATCTAACTTAACAGCAAATACGAAACACATAGGAGACATAAGGGATCATATATTTATTTTCGAATTTCAAGAGAATAAATCGCACATGGAATAGAGTACACAGAGTTAAAGTGCATTTTTCTTTCTAAACAAATAGCGAAAGTACAAATGTATTTCGATCTTTTTCATTAAATCGTTAACAGGCATCCGCAAATCACAGGAGGTTTTGTGGTCATTTATAAATGTTAGGAAGGTAAACCGCACATGCTTCAAACTGTAGAGGGGTAAAGTGAAATTTGCCCTTATAAGAGCAACTCTAACGGTGAGGCATTAGAGTTGCTATTGCTATAAACTAGCACCGAGTTCACTTTTTGTTTTTTTCTTTTTTATCTCCAATTGTAACAATCTCGACCCATGATTAACGTATCATCCAAGATTAGGAATGTCTAATAAGTATCTACGATGAAATCATGTGATTAATTATATGTTATGTGTGTGATTTGCATTGTATTTGTCCATGGTAGAAATATTTGTTTGTATTTCTGTTGTGTTCTGCGAATTGAAGGCATTATCGGCATCCGATCATGAAATTGACTTAATTTATGAATTATTTGAAATTTTTAGAACATTATAGTAGATTCAATTGGAATTCTATTCGGAACCAAATAATTAGAGTTAAAAATATCTCATGATTAGCCTTTAATTATATATCACTAATCAAGCCTATATAAGGCACATTGTTGACTTAGGCCTTTAGTTTACACCTTCATTTCCTCATCTTCATGCTTAAAACGTGAGAGAGAGAGAGAGAGAGAGAGAGAGAGAGAGAGAGAGAGAGAGAGAGAGAGAGAGCTCCAATTAAGAGGATTGCTAGAGAACCTGGAGTTTTTGACTTGGAACTTCAAACAATTGATCATTTAGAGCATCATTGATCATCTAAGGTGAGAATTCAACCTTTGAGATTTGGAATTGAGTCACTTAACACTTGAATTCAAGGAACTAAGTTGTGTAATGGAAGAACCAAGCTTAGATAAATAGATTTAGGAGTGTATCATGCATGCATGTATAATTCTCATGATTTTGAAGTTGACTTCAAAGAATTTCCTCTTGCATGTCCTCATTTTGGCCTTGTTTTAAGAATTCAACATGTTTTTTAGTTAAACACTTCGTTTGATCACGTTTTGAAAGTTTTGAACTTGTATCTTTACATACATGATATGTAATGATAAGTTTTCACAATTTTAAGTTTGAGTTTTGAACAATTGACAAAGCTTTTGGGCTTAATTTTGCAAAATGATTTTGAATTCACCATGCTTTATCAGTTTACAAGTATTTTCTCAAGTTTTTGGCCTAAAAGACCATTATTTGCAGCTTTGAATTTGAGTTTCGAACTTGAAAGAGCAATCTGGAAATTCCAGATTCTGTCTCTCCGCTCGAGCGACAGAGCCTGTGCTCGAGCGACCACTCTGTATTTTGCACTTTCGCTCGAGCGACCAAAAGTTGGCTCGAGCGTAAAATGCATACTCCAAGAAGTTTACCATTTTTGCAAACCGCTCGAGCGACAAGAGTTGCGCTCGAGTGAGGATTTCGATCTCACGCTTGAGAGACTGTCGAGCGTGCGTTGAGCCGAAAAATCAAGCAACCAATACTTTTGCAAAGTTTTACAAACTGCTCGAGCGAAGGAAGTTGCGCTCGAGCGACCACTCACATGTTTGAACATCTGTTCAAGCGAGGGAAGTTGCACTCAAGCGAGACCCCTGTTTTTAGCATAATTGACTAAGTGTTGTGTATCACATTTTGGCATCCTCATTGCATTCTAGGCATTCTTAAGCCCTAATTAAGACATAATAATGAGGATAAGACTTAAAAGCACACTAAGAACGAAGTGAATTAAGTTAAGTACTATCCGAGTGTGTGTTTCAATATGTGAATCTGTTATGTTTGTGTAGGTTACGCGCTGTAAGCTAGTTGATTTGTTTGCTTAATTTGTTTTGCAAGTTGAGCCATCTGTGAGTAATAACTTTGTAAAGCTATGCTCAATTTATAAGTATTTTCTAAATGATATAAGATGATCTGTTTTCTGAAATATTATTTTGTGCATGAATAAATGGTTGTCCAATATTTCTGAAATGTATTCGTGGCATTTTTAGCTTCAGATGACATCTGTTATCTGTTTTGTTATGTCCCAATTATGGGTCAACTATATGTCTCATGAGCCAACTGTTATAGATCCTTCTGTATACGTCCTATTTGTGGGCCAACTGTACGTCTCATGAGTCAACTGTATCGTCTCCGTGAACGTGAGTTAACTGTATGCCTTTATGGCCTTTCCGTATGGGTCAATTGTTTCTGCTAATGCTAATGGGTATACCACGTATGATTGACTACAAATTTTGATTATAACTCTGAATCTATTTCTGTTATGAACTTTGATTTTTGAACATGATTATGAATCTATTTATGTTAACTTTTGAATTCTATTTTCTGTAACTATTATGAACAACATTCATCAAACCCTTTACTTTGTTATTATTCACTAAGCCTCTGCTCACTGTATTATTTATGTATGTAGGTGATCAGGCGTGTAGCCAGGCTCAGCGATGATCGCCTGGATATCCTTCCTGTCGGCCATCCTTTGTGCCTCCTGAGGAGGTTATAGTTTATGAAAAGTTGAGGGGTCATGTTTTGTGAACTACGTTTAAAATCTTATTTTCTTTTTGTGAATCTTGAACAAGTTTCAGACTACTAGTATTTCGGGCTAGTCCCACTTTTGTTTTATTTGTATCAGTGGGTAATGTAAGACTACTATAATTATAACATCACGTGTATTATATAAGGTTCTAAATTATCTGTCTCTGTTCCATGTTTGTCTACACAACTCAATGGACGTTGTATTTTGTATAATTGCTTTTGCTAGCCCCTTAATTGTATGTTATTCTATATAGAAACCTTTGGTAATCTAAGGATTACTGGCCGGTTACGACACTAAATCTATAGGGGCAGGTTTAGGTCGTGACACCAATGGTGAGCTATCAGAGTTATTAAATAATACATTTGCTATATCTTCTATCAAATTTGACACCAGTTTTACCTATAGTTGAAATTGTTAGCGCAACAATTTTGGGAGGTCGGTGGTCGATTGGAGTGGATGACCAGGTAGTCGACCACTTGATAGAAATTATAAGGTGTAGAATTTTAAAGTTCGCCCATCATTTGGTTAAGTTAAAATAGTAATTTCACCATTACAGCAACATTACTATTCTATAACTTTTTTACATTGTTCATTGCTTAATTTTAACTTTAGCTATCATTTTTTATCAATTGACCGTTGAAGTTGTTCTAACAAAACACAAGGCTATATGAGGAGTTCAAATAGTTTAATATATCTAAAAATTTAAGCATAATAAAAAACCTTCGTTTTAGAAGAGCTAATTTAACTTATTTTTTAGCTTTTTGAATAATTTAGTTGGGTTAAATTAGTTTTGTTTGAATTTTTTTTTTATTTTTTTGAGTTTTTTGATTTGTATGCGATGGCTGTAAGAAAAAAAGTAAAATAATTATAATTTGAATATGATATTTTATCTTATTAATTAAATTAATCCTTATTTATTTATTTAGGTATTTTAATTCTTTCCCAACAATGGCAAAGAATTATTATATTTTTAGTTGAAGTACGTAAGAGAGAGAAAGTGGATAAGATCTAATGAGATTAATTAATAGATAAAACAGTGTGTATGGACCGCTTCAAATATTTTGGTGTGTAAGTTGCTTGAGATTGAAGTTCACGTCTCAAATGAGATCTGGTCGTCGCTTTCTCACTCCAGAATGTCTTCTCTCTCTTTGTGTTTGGAATTGATTTTTTGGTATTTTTTTTTATTTTTATCTTTTTTAGATTTAATAATTTTTAATTTTTTTTAAGAAAATTATATATTTTTAGATTCTACTCAACTAGATCAATAAGAAAAATATTTTAAAAAAATCCAAAATAAACTCAAAAAAAGTCAAAATAGTTGATTTTTAAATTTTTTTACTTTTCTAATTCATTTATACAAGATAGACTTAAGAAATAAATTTTTTGATATAATCTATAAAAAAAAAAACAATTACTAGATATATAAAATAAAAAAAAAAAGAAATAACTTTTTTAACTGTATACAAAATTCAGCAAAATCCCTATATTTCCCTTTTGCTTTTCAGGTTGGATGGATTTTTTTTTTTTTTTTTTTGGGTGAATAAGGTTGGATGGATTTACATGCCACGTTCCACACCTTTTTCACAGATTAAAATTTTAAATTTGACCACTATATACAGATTTACATTTAAAAATTCATCTTATGTTAAATGTGTTGATGAAATTTATGAGAAAATTGATAAATATAAGCATTTAATTTATAAAAAAAATATGAAGATAATAACCAAAATTGTACATTTTCAATTCGTGAGAAGTGGTTTTATTTAATTCTTTTTTGAGTAAATTATAAATACATTTCTTGAGATTTGCTTAAAATATAAATCGCTTTCTGTGGTTTAAAAAATTACAAATATCCCCTTATTAGAATTTTTTATTTATCAGAATTAACTAAAAAAATGAAACTTATAATTGCTCTCCTATAAAATAATTAAATTATCTAAATTATTAATTGAAATATATTTTAACATCATTAAAAATTGTGAATTGACTTGATAATTTATTAATAAAAAGAATAATTTTTTATAAAATTAAAAATGTAAAATATATTTTTTAAAATTATGAAAAATAATTCGTATTTTAATCAAATCTTTGAGAATGTATTTATAATTTATTTATTTATTTTTCTAGACAGTTCGCAAAAGATTATTTTAGATGAAGCTAATAACCACGTGGTAGAACATGTGACATGGGTATAAGATGAAGCCAATGGCTCCATTTGGCGTAACTGTTAAAACAGCTTATAAATTATAATTTAACAGATTATAGATTATGGCTTTAATTAAAAGTTGTTAATCTGTTTGGTGTAACTGTTAGATTATACATTTAAGTTACTGAGTAGTGTTTGTTAAATAAGTTGTGAAATAACTTTTTCAATTAATTTTTATTTTTTATTTGTCTACATTTCTCATAAAAAATAATAATAATAATCTATAGTCCATTTGAGTCTTTTTCTATTTTTTAAAAAATAAGAAATAAAAAAATTTAAGAGTATAACTATAAATTAACATGTCCACAGCAGAAGCTAATAATCAGAAGAAAGGGGTGAGCAGTTTCTCAGAATCAGTTTTTTTGAGTTAAAATAAGCTGTTAGAATCAGAAGCTGTTTGAAATAAGTTTAACCAAACAGTCCAAAATAGCTTTTTCAAAGCTAAAAGTCATAAATTGATTCTGAAAAGCTGAAACAAACACCCTCATTGTCAATGAAAACTAAGAAGCCACGTGTGGCATGTAATGTACTATAATCGACACATCTGTGTTACTTTCTTACAAGCTTATCACCCGTGCTATGTACGGGATAATTATAAATATTTATATTTATTTTAGATTTTTTTTAATATATAAATTATGTTTTTTAAGATTTTTTATAAAAATAATTTAACAATCTTATCACTAACCATAGTGTTTGAGAGAAGTTAAAAAGGGTACTGCAGTAACTATACACAGATTGTATCTATAGTTATTTGTATGAGGGGATTTTAAATGCTGATCAAGATATTTTGACCAAATCAATAAATACAGGCATGTGGATTGAAAAAGTTAATAAATGCTGATCAGTGGATTTTGACCAAATCAATAAAGGCTGAGTTTTTTTTTTTTAATAAAAAATTTAGAAAATTCAGATTGAGATATTGAAACTCACACAGGCCTTGGGGTTAAAAACCCCTTTTTGCTTAAAAAACCCCTTGAATGTTTATATTTATCTAATTTCAATTATATTAAAAAATCAAATTATAAACAAAAGGAGATAACTTCAATCATACAAATTACATTTTTTTTAATGTTATCTAACTACAATCACATTTTTCTCATAATAAAAAAAATAATTGAAAAAAAGAACCATTAAAATAGTAAATAAAAAGATTATTTAGAAGTATTGAACAAACTACAATCACATTTTTCTTTTTATAAGTGTTTATGTTTATCTAATTTCAATCATATTAAAAAAATCAAATTATAAACAAAATGAGATAATTTCAATCATATAAATCACAATTTTTTTTATGTTATCAAATTACAATCATATTTTTCTCATAATAAAAATAATAATTGAAAAAAAGAACCATTAAAATAGTAAATAATATTATTATTTAGAGCCATTGAACAAACTATAATCACATTTTTCTTTTTGTGAGTTAACTTCAATCATATTAAAAAATCAAATTATAAACAAAAGGAGATAACTTTAATCATACAAATCACAATTTTTTTAATGTTATCTAACTACAATGACATTTTTCTCATAATAAAAAAAAATTGAAAAAAATAACCATTAAAATAGTAAATAAAAAAGATTATTTAGAACCATTGAACAAACTACAATCACATTTTTCTTTTTGTAAGTGTTTATGTTTATCTAAGTTCAATCATATTAAAAAATAAAATTATAAACAAAAGGAGATAATTTCAATCATACAAATCACAATTTTTTTAATGCTATCTAATCATCATCAATAATTAAAAAAATTAATCACAAATTAAGTCAATTGATAATTAAAAAACACAATAATTTATTTTTCAAAAAACATAGCGAGTTAAAAAGATCAATTACAATTTTTTTTGGTCAAAATACAATCTAATCATCATCAATAATTGGTACATTATGTGACCCTAATAAGTACAATTCATTTTGTTTTTCAAAAAAACACAGTGAGTTAAAAATCAAATCACAAATTAGGTGAATTGATAGCTAAAAAAACACAATTATTTTTTTTAAAAAAAAACACCGTGAGTTAAAAAAATCAAGTATAATTTTTTTTTTCAAAATATAATCTAATTATTATCAATAATTGGTACTTTAAAAATCAAATCAGAAAAAAATCAAATCAAATCACAAATATTTTTATGCTATCTAACTATAATCATATTTTTTCATAAATAATTGTAAAGAAAAACCATTAAAACAGTAAATAAAAAATTAAATCACATTTAAAAAAAAGAATCATTGAACAAACTACAATCACATCACATTTTTCTTATAATAAAAAAAATAAATAAATGAAAAAAAGAACCATTGACTAGCTACAATCACATTAAAAAAAAAAAACCATTGAACTAATTACAATCACATTTTTTACTTTGTGAGTGTTTATGTTTATTTAACTTCAATCATATTAAAAATAAAATTAAAATAGTAAATAAAAAAAATTAAAAAACATTGAACTAACTACAACAATCATATTAAAAAAAAGAGCCATTGAGCAAACTACAATCACATCATATTTTTCCCATAATAAAATAAATAAATGAAAAAAAAGAGAGCTATTAAACTAACTACAATCACATTAAAAAAAAAGAATCATTCAACTAATTATAATCACATTTTTCTCTTTGTGAGGGTTTATATTTATCTAACTTCAATCATATTAAAAAATTAAATTATAATTTTTTATTCGCTAGACAAATCACAAATATTTTTATGCGCTATCTGACTACAATATTAAAACAGTAAACAAAAGGAAAAGTCAAGAAGGAAAAAACAAAAAGAAGACTTACTGTTTGTATACGTGGTCACTGAAGTTGAAAGTGTAGAAGTGAGAAGTCAAGAAGGAGAAAACAAAAAGGAGACTCACTGTTTGCAATAGGTATGTAAAAAGTTAAATAGAGTGTCTGTATTGGAGAAGTTAAAAAGACTTGAAAAAATTTAATAAGTGCTAAGTTTTTTTTTTCAAAAAAAATCAAAAAAATTAAGAAATTAAGATTCAGATATTGGAACTCCCACAAAACTTATGGGTTAGATAGATATAAATAAATAGATAGATACAGATATAGATATTTATATTTGTTTTAAATTTTTTTTAATATAAAAATTATTTGTTTTAAAAAAGGTACTACAATAATTATGAGAGAAGTCAAAAAGTCTTATGGGTTGAGAGAAATTAATAAATGCTGAGGTTAATTTTTTTTAAAAAAAAAAAAATTAGAAAATTAGGATTGGCATATTGGAGTTCCTACATGCTTTGGGGGTTAGAAACCCCATTTTGCTTAATATATAGTATAGATTCCATTCACTTTTTAAGAGTAATAATACTTAGGGCTGGTTTGACAAGTTTTAAAAAAATCAAAAGTCACTATCTTATTTAAGTTATATCATCTTATTTAAGTCACATTATCTCTCTAATATATCACTTCAAACCCAACACAAATCCAACCTATATTTCATAAAAAGTCAAAAAGTACACTTATTTAGATCATTCCAAACAACTTCTTAATTTTAGTTTGAGAGTTTTAAATAAAACTCTAATGAGGTGGATGTTTGAGAGAATAGAGATATGAGTGTGAGCCCTATTTTTAAATGGGTACTTTTTATATCATTAGAATTTTGTTAGAATTTTCAAATTACATCTCAAACATTATTGCACTTTTTATGTTGAATAATATTTGGTAGTTGTAAGGCTCTGTGTGTTTTATTGGATATAAAATGGAGGACATAATATAATGTGTGATTTAGTCAGGATATATAATGAATAAGATATATATATATATTGGATAATATATTTCCAAAATCATATTTGTTGACTTGATATATAAGATTGAATATATATTATCCATATTTGTTTTACAAAATATATTGTGAGATATAAACAAATAATTTTTAAGATTTACCTCATAATATATTTTAAATACTCATATTGTCCTTATGCCCATCAAACTAGATTCTTCAGTTTAGAAAAAACTAATGCAAATAAACAAATTAAAAATTCATATTATTTTTTATTTGAACAAATTAAAAATTCATATTAAATTCAATAATTTTCTAAACAATATATATATATATATATATATATATATATATATATATATATTATTAATGTCCACCTGTTAATGATAAAAAAAATTATATTATATTAAATTCAATAATTTTACCAAAAAAAAAAAACTAATATTCATTCTAAAAAATTCTATCATACAAAAATAATCATCATTAAATGAAAAAAATAACATCTTCATTCATTCATTCATCGCGCATCATCATTCTTATAAAATAATCCAAGCCATTATAATTAAAAATAGCCATCATTCATTCTAAGCAAATGATAACATTTTTTTACAATAGACAACTTAATATATTAATCATCATAATTGTCACCATACATCATATTTTATATATGCATGTCCACAAGCTTACTTACAACCCCAACAATTACAACAAAATTAGGCACAAAAGTCATTTGTGGGGATGTACATCAGTTAGTTTGTCAAAATATGTATAAACCTTCTAATTACTATGCAAAATAGGCACCGCACATGTGCCTCAAGAGGAATAGCTAAACTAAATATTATAATATATAGATAGATATCTTTCATTAGCCTACATCAAACACACCCTCCTAAACATACCCAGCCAAGAACAAACATACCCATCCCATTTTGTCTTCTTCAGACAAGCTAAAGAACAAATCAACCCTTTTAGTATCCTTCACAATAAGGGTAGCTGCTCTCAACCTGTCATTCGTATTCAGAGGGAACTTGACTAGTTCCCCATCAACCAGCTTCCTAGCTTGAGGCAAGTCATGGGCATAATCAATCCTATGAGCAATTTCTTCCATGGTAGTGTTGGTTTTCTCAAAGAAGGAACCAAACTCAACAGCCATATTAGCAAGACCCTTTGCAATACCTTCAGCTTTCCTAGCTCTTTTCTTAGAAGTTGTGCCTGAGCCATCTTAGTTGTATAGAGTCCCAGATGATGATAAGGAACAATCAGGCAGATCAACAATTGGAGTGTAACACTCCTCAGTAATTTGGTCCTCTTTTTCTAAGGCATTAACCATGTCAACGAGTCCTTCAGCCTAGACTTCAGTGGCTCTATCTTTGCCAAAGAGAATTACCTAATCCTTGTAGTAAGGAAAAAGTACATTTCTCATGCCCTTGGCATCTGGCTCCCTCCACAAAACAACATTTTTTCAGATTTTATATTTCTAGTTAATAAATAATCCAAAATGGTTAAGGTAGGTTTTTTTACCTTGACATAGTTTTACCAAACTTGCTCACTGTCGACTAAAATTATCTTGTCAAAGTCATCCCACCCAAAGCCACTCAAGCGAAGCATGTCAGTAAGCAAATTGTATTGCCTTCTCCAAAATTTCATCTTCGACTCGATACGAGAGAATGCATGAAGATCAGTTCCAGGAAAAGCCAATATGATAAGCTTCTCCAACTCAGAGTAAAATCCACACTTGAACTGACCATTGTCAGCCTTCCATTTTTAACTGAACAGATCCCTCATGGCTTGGATCAATACATCACACTCTTTCAAAGTCCACACTCTACGACCCCTTGATGAGGAAGTAGTTGCTTTCCCCTTAACCTTCTTTCGACATCCACTAGTAACAGTTGTGTCATCCATACCTAACATGCAACCATTTGTAACAATACAATAATTAAATAACGACAACCAAACAAACACACGAAAAAGTTATGTCTTTAACAAATAACTCAAACATAAAATAAGTTACATGCATACATTATCCTATTAAGTTACAAGTCGCCAACTCACTACACAACATAATTATTAAAAAAACATTGCATCCAATGAAAATAGTACTTAATTTTACATCCTATTAGCTAACCACTCATTATAAATTTGGTTAGCTAGAGTGTCCCTCAAATTAGTCCATTGGTTAGATTCCTCAATTGTGTCAATGTACTCGTCCCTTATTTCTTGATTATTTGGCAATGTGTCATCTAAGTCTACCTCCAATGGATCCATAGGCATCTCACATTTGATGAGATTGTGTAGAAGACAACAAGCTGTGATAATTCAACATTGGGTCTTGATTGGAAAATAGGAATATGTCCTCAATATTGCCTATCTAAGCTTCAGAAGACCAAAGCATCTCTCTATTATGTTACAAGCCATAGAGTGCTTCATATTGAAGAACTCCTCTGGATTAGTTGGGGCACCCCCTTGTCTCCAAGTGGACAAGTGGTAACGTTGTCTTCTATAAGGTGCTAAAAAGCCCTCCTCGTTAGTATAGCCCGCATAAACTAGATAGTAGGAACCTGTAATAATGTAGGATTATATAATTACATAATTACATAATTTAAGTACAAGGCCAAAGGTTATACATAGTAAAGATATTGTGAAATGCAGCTGTACTCGTTGGCATTCTCAACCTATTTGGTCTACTTATGGCATCATTACGTAGACTAGAATCTGAAACGGAACCTTTCCATCCAGGTAAGACATATATGAATTACATGTCATGGGAGCAAACTCCCAAGACATTAGTCGCAATTAGGGGCGTGCACGGTGCAGTTCGGGTGGTTTGAGAAGAAAATTGCAACCGAATGGCGGTTAGCGGATTAGTGGATTGACAAATTGCTGTTTGGGCGGTTTTTGACAGATTGAAGAATATTCTAACTAATTATCATACATTTGCATAATATATAACACTAATTTGTATAATATTTTTTAGATATATAACACAAAGTAATTTTACATAATATGTTCTATATATATAACCACTAATTTGTAATAAAGTTCATATCTTAAATCTCTCTCACACTCATTTTTATATTGATATTTTATTGGAAGTTAAAAAATATATATGTATTAACTATAGCGGAGCGGAGCGGTTCGGTTGGCAGATTATAAATTTTAAAGTTTAAACCGCGGTTAGCGGTTAGAGCGGTGCAGATTAATGAGGATCGGTGTGATTTTAGCGGATTGGGCGGTATTTTGCATAGCCCTAGTCGCAATTTCACCCTTTCTTGATCTATACCTTGCTTTATCTACTGCAAGAGCTAACACTCTAACATAAGTGCCATCAAGTGCCCCAAGACACTTCTACCAAAAATTACCAAAAATAAATTATTACTTATTAAATTTTAATTATGAATATTATAACTTTTATCAAACATGAAGCATTACTAAAACTAGCATTTATCTAAAACCACCTCCACCTATCATCTGTTCACCCAGCAGTTATTGGTTCAGGTGTCTTTAGTAAGACACCTTGCAGTCGAAGCACAGTCTTAAGGATATTATTGAAATACTTACTAACTGTTTGACCATGCCTCATAAAATTGAATTTGACATTTCGATTTTTATGGTGGTGCCCAAGAACAGTCAAGAACATATTAACCTTTTCCTCTAACATATATTTTGAATCTAACACACCTCTTGTTCTGATAAGCCCATACAGCCGCATAAAGGTATGCCTATTCATTCGTAGTTGTTCATGGCAGTCTATGTCATTATCTGTAACCAACCTATTTAGGTGGTCAATTTGTTGTTTGAAAGGATTAGGATTTCTACTTATTTTCCTTGTAGCCTCAAACCTTTCCAGTGCAACATGCAAAATGACAATATAAACTCCATAAGTATAATTCATGGATGATACAATATGATGAAAGGAACATAGGCCTCAATGAGGTCCCTCTTATCGTCAAATCTTTTATTATTTGCCATCTATGAAGAGAAATAGTGCAATAGTAAATTAAATAACTAAAGCAATCAAATAGATAACTAAATCAATGCTAACTAATATTAATAGCAGTGTAGACGCGCCCGAACGTCCCGGAAAAATCTCATTTTGTTCATTAGGCTCACTACAGTTCAGACTCAAATGTCACGGTTCTTAATCTGATCTCACAATGTGCAATGTGAGATTGATAAATCACTAAAGAGTCCAAATCCGGCAAATCATTTTGAAAAACTAATTTTTAGAAAGAAGTGCCAAACATGGACTGCTTTGTTAGATATAGAGTCGCCACCTAAATATTTTATTTTTGAGAAATTTAGGAAACCCTGACTCGTGCATAAGGCCACATGTCCGTCATCACCAAAGTTGCCTCGGCTCGGGAACTTGAGTACGAGAGGGGAAGGTCATGCAATGAGCACCTCCGCTCGCCCGATCAAAGATCGGCCTTTACTAATATAATATCTTGTTTTTGAAAACACATGTGCTCTTATTTCGATTATTAACCTAGAATTACTATGTGATGCGCACAACATACAAGTATAGACTGGATCGCCTAAGTTGGAACAAAACATCTCATGTTTGTTTTTGAAAGCGGTTTGCTACTCGCAAGTAGGCTAAAATGCAGATTTTGCCACCCTCAAGTGGGCTTAAAACTCGCAATCAATGAATTGTTCCAATTCAAGTAATCCAACCTTCACCCACAGGCATTCAGGCAGTTATATCACATAAGCAGTTAGCCTCATGGCAAGCATGCTATCATGGCAGTCACTCACACATATGCAAGGATGCTAAAGCATAAACACTTACCGAGTAATCCGAGCCAAAACAAAAACTATGTTAGAAATCAATGCATGATCCTAGCTATGTCAAGAATGCCTAATGCAACACATACTAAATGCAACTAAGATAGGCTCGGCTATTCTAAAAATGTCATGTGAAATGCAATTTGATACATGTATTCAAACAGGAATTGAAATACAATGCAGTTAGCATGATGCGCCGAGCCCGGTGCATGCAAGACAGATGAATGGATACAAACATGCGAGCACAAGGATGCTAATTGAAACATGCCTTAAAACTAACCATCGTAAGTTGGTAAATAAAAGGAAGAAAGAAATGGGGGTTGGAAGACATGCATCACACACGCACACTTATTTACAACAGTTGTGCCCTCTCGACGGAGGGTCCAAATGAATAATACAGAACCGACTAGCTAATCTAAGCTAATCTAATTAAACTAATTATTACACAACAGAATGAATAACAAGCTACAGCTAATTATTACACAACTCTAACTAATTAACAAATTAACTAAGTTAAAAATTAAATAAGCATATAAACTATATGATGTAGGCTGCCTCAGCTCTGCTTTGGATGACAAAGGATGCATGCATGCTCGAGTCGCCCTGTTCGGAAATCCCTCACGACGCCCCAATTTGCTTCTGTTTGCAATTGATCTCAGAAACTTGCACCAAGCTCCAGAGAGATAAAAATCCACCTTGGGAATCTGTAGGGATGCTGCCGACCAGATATTGGCCTTGGAAAGCACCGGCCGACCAGTTTTTGTGGTGAAAACTAGAAAAAGTGGTCGGCCAACCACTTTATCTGGTCGGCCGACTAGTTTTTGCTGCTAGTTTCTGGTTTTCTGCAACAGAGGGCAAGAAAGGGGCATGGCAAAGTATTTGCAACACATGTATGCGCGACCATCCTCCCTATCATTACATAAGCTCATGGGAGTATAGGTCTCGACCCTCGGGCCACCAATTATGCATCTCGATGCATGATGGCCGAGGGGCCGAATTGCGCAACTTCATATGGAATGAATGCATATACGAACACCTAAAGCCTAGAACTCCGTCATGTATAGTCAAGAGTGTTGGCGACCGAGAATCGAGATATGTTTCATCACTTCGAGTATGAAACGTGCCTCGTTTCCCGTGTTTGGGCTAACTCCTATCCCAAACACAATGCAGTAAACATGTCATGCACAATGCGACCTCAGGTATGCAACCTAATGCAATACAACTTTGACATGCAAGCATGCAAGGGATGGATATGCAAACATGCAACTAGCATACACAATGCTATGAATTACATGGCGTACACAATGCTCATGACGCTTGCATACACAATGCACATGGTAACTAACATACATAATGCGATGAAAATGGCATGTACAAGTGTAATGATCAATCATGCAACAACATGGCACACTCAATGCTATGAACCACATGGCATACTCAATACACAATGGACTTAAACCAAGATGGATAGGCCTCAACCATGTCCAAATCAGTGGCCAATGGTGATGAAATCAAGGCAACAAAACACATACAAGCATGCACAATGCAAGGGCCCAAGCCTAAGGCACAAAACACATCTTTCCAAAAGCATTGAAAGGATGCAACATGGAGTACAATGGTATATGTTCCAGCATTGAAATGACATGCAAGATGACTTAGAATCATGCAAAATAACTCATGTAATGCATGTTGAAAGGCTCAAGCATCAAAAGCTAGTGAAGCATATTACACTACAAGCATGCATGGAAAGGATCATTTAACCAAGGGGCCTCAAAACAGAGTTAAGACAGCCCAAAATATGAACAAAATCATGTTGGAGCATGGCCAAAATATGCTAGAATGGTGAGCCAAAACATCATGCATTCAAAGGTAGTGAACAAGATTTATAATACAAGCATATGAAGCATGCAAGAGGCTATTAAACCAGCCATAAACAGAGCCATGACATGCCAAATGATGACTAAAAACCCACTGAAATGGAGCTAAAACATGCTAGATTGACGTGCTACTTTGATGAGCCACAAATAGGATTACACTACACATATGAGAAGCATGCCAAGGGTGACCAAACCAACCATGGAAAGAGTCTAGGCAGGCCCTAAAAGTCACCAAAAAGTTCCTGAACTAAGCCTTGAAAGTATGAAGATGTATGCTCCTTTGATAGGCCAAAAATGCAAGTAAACAAGACAAAAAGAAAGAGGGTCACCCCTCTCTGATTTAGGACCTCAAAATCACATGTCAACCACTGAAAATCCACTGGATTTCAGTGGTTAAAAGACCAAGCAAGGATTAGCTCAAAGGCCCTAAGGCATGGCACAAAACAAGGCCAAACAAGGCATAAAAGGGGGTTGAACACCCCCAACCCCCAGGGAGCCTCAAACAAACATGTTAAGTAGTAAAAAATAAAGCTTTTTGTAGTTTAAAGTTAAGCCAAGAGAAGCATGAAAATATGGCTAAGAGAGTGATCAAAATAGAGCTAAAAAGGGGGAAAAAGAAGGTTATCCTTGAAGCACTGCAACAACAGCAATTCCTCCAGTCCAAAACCAACTCTTATGACCCAAAAATCACGTCCAATGATCTCAGCTCAAATGTGGTGGTGTGTGGCTAGGAGTTGCAGTGCAAAAGTGAAGGAATAATACTCTTTAAGGCACAAAATATAGAGGGAGAGAAGAATATAGAGAGGGAGATATATCTATCACTCTTAGCAAATTTCAGAACCTCTGCAATGGAGAGGGAGAGTCTCTCTTATAGAAAAAAAAAGGGTTCAAGCTTCTTGGAGAAGCTAAACTTGGATGCAATCCCTCCATACACGTGTATGGAGGATACAGTTTGTGCCCTTCAGCTGGCACAGCTGGCATCCATTCAGTCTGACAAAATAGGGGGAAAGCTACCGACCAGAAAAGGTGGTCGGCCTGCTACTTTTAGTGGTCAGCCGACCACCCAAAGTGGTCTTCCAGGCAAAAAAGTGGCCGGCAGGGGGAAATGGTGGTCTCCACACTGAAAGCAAGTCAATAGTGGGGTGGGAAACTAGAAATGGTGATCCAAAGACCAAGAAAAGCAGTTTCCCGACCAGAAAATCGGCTGGCGGGGAGAAAAGTGGTCTCCAAGGATAAAAGCTGGTCTCCCACCCTTGTACCACTTCCCAAACAAGGAAAGTAAGGTTTGTACCCAAGACAAACCAAAACAGATGCAAGACGAGGGTTCGGGAGGCAAGACGCACGGCTGGGAGTCCCAAAAACTAGCTGCCGAGCATCAAAAGTGGCGTACGACCACAAAAGTGGTCTCCTGGACCACAGTGTCCCTCTAGACAGAGGAAACGAGGTGTGTTCCAAAATCCGTGCCAAACGAAGAATGTTAAGCGGTCCCGAGCCGAGACGCATGATTAACGGATCCGAAAATCGAAAACTAGTCTCCAAATGGGAACAGTAGCCTACGACCACGAAAAGTAGCCTGCGACCACTGAGAGAAGCTCTACAAGACCTCTCCCTCCCTCCGGGAAGAGAAAACAAGACTTGGTCCGTAGATTAAGTCAAAGTACAAAGGGTCCCGAGGTCCGGAGGCGAGGCTCTCAGCCAAGAACTCCGAAACCTCAAAATGAGCACAACATGCGCAATCACCGAGCGCTCAATCGATAACGTCTGAGTCTTAAGGTCGGTCAAAAAATGGGGTATCTACAAGCAGCTTCGTGTAAACAATCAGATTTGAAAGAAAATAATCTTATTCACAAGAAGCATTCAATAAGAAGGATTATTAAGCTACAATAAAAATCGAACTTTTGACATAATTTTCTAGACAATTAGATTATGTAAATAAATCAATCTGATTATAAAAATCTAATTATGTAAGCTATCTTTCCCAATATATCAATCTTGGGAAAAATCTGATTATCAAACAAAAATCAATCTTTAAACTACCTTTCCCAATATATAAAAATCTAATTATGTAAAAAAATCAAACTCTTCATAGATCATATGTTTTTTTTGTTTTTTTATTTTAATGTCAAGAGTTTAATTCAATCAAATCCTTAGATTTTTACATACAAAACAAACAAATTTTTATTGCTTGAATCAAAGCCCAAAAATAAATAAATAAATAAATAAATAAATAAGAGACATAAAATCTGATTACAATAAAACAATAAAACAGAGACAAATTTTTATTGCTTGAATCAAATCTGATTACAAAACAATCAAAGCCCAAAAAAAAAAAAAGAGAGAGACATAATTAATATACCCACAAATTATAAAACAGAGATAACATACCCACTGTTTTGTCAAAGATTACAAAAAAGGCCAGATTAAACAAATAAAAAACCAAATTAAACAAACCCTTGTATAAATAAAAAAGGGTTTAGAAAGTTTAGATTGAACAAAAATCAATGGGTTTAGAAAGTTCCAAAAATCATAGACAAGAGGGTAAAAATCATAAACAAGAGGGTTTAGATTCAACAAAAATCAGTGGAAGGACCACAAATGCTTTAGATAAAAATAATAGAAGGAAAACCTAAAACTATAAAAATAAAAAAAACGAGAGCAAAGTAGAGGGAAACGATAATTATCACCGGAAAGAAGCTTTGCCAACAAAAATCAGTCAGAAAATTGAGTAGATCTATACTTGCAAAATCGGAGCTCTTCTTCTCTGTTGGATGTTTGAGCCGTATATGTTTTCTTGAGCCCTAGTGTGTGTATATATTAGATAGACAATAAGGTAAATTGGACTTTTTAAATCATATCCCAGCTCAGGGGATATGATATAATGGAGGGATGGTGGTATTGTATATCCTCCAATTTTGGGAGATATACAATTCCATAGTATATTATATCATCTTTAAAAAAAATTACAAACATAGGATATGTGGACTTTACAGTATATAATATCCAATCCCACCCTTTAGATCCTTGAATCAAACAAGGCCTAAAGCTCTAAAGGAGTTTTAATGGTGTGGGCCCTATTAGGATAGTGATGTTTGTGTTTTTTATTTTTTATTGCCAAGTGTATAGAGTTCTGTTTAGAGCTATATTTTTAACAAATGTATCACTACTATTTTATGTTACCACCAGTGTGGTAGACTCCTGGCGAAGGCAGTCTTTTCTAGAGAGGTGTGTCAAGTTTGACTCCTAAAAAACATGAAATGCTAGTTTTTATTGAGGTGACTCTTTGCAGAGATTGCGCGCTATATTTTGATTGTTATTTGGCTATGACACGTGGCGAAGTTTCATTAGGTATCTTGGTAGTACGTTCCTTTGGATTGGTTTAAATCTAGCCGTTAACTAATTATTATAGAGTCAAGACTCGCAGATATTGTGATACCCTCACAAAACATCCTTTCTCCTGATTAAAAAAAAAAAAATCTATTTTTATGTTGACATCATTAAAATCTGAAAAATCTAGAAATTCCCTAGATATTGATTTGTGATTATATATCAATTTTAAATAGTAAATAACAATTTCAATCAAACAATCAAGGGAAATCGACATAACGATTTTAACGTGAAAAAACCAATTGTGATAAAAAAAATCATGGGCTAAAGCCACAAAACAATCCACTAAGAAATCAAAAGGAATTACACAAGTGTACTCTCAATTACCTAGCGAATCCACGCCTGAATTGAACCGACCCCTATATGCCTCTTTCACTACGGTCTTCATCTCGGAATTGTCTTGCCCAACGTTGAATCCACAACGTTAATGTCAAATCTACGATGATGAGCCACTCCAGAATCCACCAAAGCTTCAGGCCCAAATTTTACTGAATCTACCAAAGAACAACTCTCTTTTTTGTATTGAATAAATAAAACAAACAAACCCTTTGATATGATTCACTCAATTCATGATTAATCTCTCACAGATATCAAAGGAAAATAAGCAAAGAAGCCCCAAATAAAAACCCTAATATCCAAGAACAAGATTTGGAAGCCGTATCTTAAAATCGGATTAAAACACATTCGTAGAAAACAGACCCACGATCTCTGCTCGAGCGGAAGAATGGCCACTCGAGCAGATCTACGCTCGAGCATAAAAATAGCCGCTCGAGCGGAAAAAAAAACTCCCAATACTTTTGCAGGCGAGTGAAACTTCTGAAAGGTCACGATCTTCGCTCGAGCGTAGGAATGCCCGCTCGAACGAACAAACAACTTTGACTGCAATTTTGCTTTTTACTTTGGGGGGCACTGCTCCTCGACCCCACCTAGGCGCTGCTCCAGACCCGCCAAGGGGCGCTGCCCCCTAGACCCCCACGAGTTGACCGGGCGGCTCGATCCTAGACATAGTCAGCGAAGTGAAAAACATGAAAGAATTAACTTCTGAAACATTCTCTGTATAGGCATAATTCGGGTTGAATTCGCATCTAAAACTCATAGCCTCACTAAAATAAAAGATCGAATACAATTACAATTGAAAGAAGTTTTGTCAAACGAGATTGTCACGAATAAAAGCCTAACAAAATCAAAATTTAAAAATAAATGAAATAAAAATTTATATAAAAAATGAGATGTATAATCTCATGTCACATCAACATGGTTGTATGGCATGAAAAATTATTCACTCTGTTTGTTTTCATTTTTCAGAATTTACTTTTTAGAAAATTTTATTTTTTCATTTTCTCTATTTTTTTGTTTTCACTGAATTTTTTAATATTGTAAGCAATTTTTTAATTTTTAGACACATCTATCATAAATACACTTAGAAAGTGTAATATTTGTGAATTTTTTTTAAAAAAAAATTCACTAAATACTAAAAATTCAAAAAATATATATATAAAAATTCAGTACATGTTTCGTATTTTTGTGTATTTATTAATTTTTAAAAATATTTTCTCAAAAATAATTTACTATTTAGATACATCTAAGTAAGGTACAACTAATAAAGTAAAAAAATTGCTTAAAATTTTAAAAATATTTACTAAAAACAAAAAAATACGAAAAACAAACACCTCAATTTTTAGAAAATTGAATTCATAAAACTAAAACCAAACATATTAATTTCATATTCTTAATTAATTAAAACTCATTATGTCCATTTCACCAATTACAATACATTTGAGACATTACGTGACGATATCCTAGACCAACAAATAAGTTCTCGAGTGGTATTGGGAGATTTCCTATCGTCTCTAGCTTGAATTGTAAAGGGCTGTTTGAATCGGTATAATTTATCATTAGTTTCTACTTGATGATTTGAAATATTTATTTTATTGAACATTTTGTTAATTTCATTCATATAAAAAGTTAGCCTTATTCGATAATTGTAATTTATATAATTTATCATATTTGTTATTAAAAAAAATTATTTTTTAAAATATAATTGATGTTTATTTATTTATTTTTTGTGACAAATGCGATGAATTGAATAGGTTAAGATTAACGAATCGATTTTTTTTTTAGTAAATAAAATATACAAAATGTCTAACAAAATAAATAGTTCAAAATTTTAAAACGAGACTTGTGATGGGTTTCACGGACTCAAAGAATGCCATTCAATTCAGAACATGGATCGAAAAAAATCCTCTTCTATTACACACACACACACACACACACACATATATATAAATATAAGTAGTGTTTTTTCTTTCTTATGTAGTATATTCTAAATGCTTACTTTTTTTTCTCTAAAAAAGTCACTTCAGTATGTCTTTTCCATTTACATATAAAATTCTATACAAACTCAATTTCAATTACTATAATAACCAATTTTATATGGATTCTATTTGAGAAATACTTATTTTTCATATATATAATTATAATTTAATTATTATGATATTTGAAAAAAATTTATCTCAATATACAAATAAATAAATAATTAAGATAAATCGCACGGATCAAATTAATTTTCTTTTATGTTTTATATTTTTTATTTATCTTATTGATATCATAATATTAATTTATATTTAACGTGAAATTATTTATTACTAAACATATATATTTAATTTAAATCTTATATACCTACATACAATATGTATAAATAATTCAAAAAGAATATTAAAGAAAAAAATTAATACTCTACGTAATTAATTTATGTATTTTCTTCTTAATCCAATCGCAACATATTTATATTTAATCTTGTAAATAAATTTTGTATAGTTTTATTTCTACATATTTTTATAATCCAAAGAAATATAAAAATAAAATTAAAATTAAAATTAAATAATTAGAACCACTTTTAGTTTTATATTATTAATTCGCTTTCTAGTTTAACTTTTATTTTTAATATCAAGATCAATGTTTATTTTACGATCTTATAATTTAATATATATCATATAAAATTATTATATGATAATAACACTTTTATAGCACAATAGAAATAAAATTATTAAAATCAACAAATAATTTAACTAATTTATTATATATTAGTATTCAAGTAACACTTTTATAAAACGATAATGCTAAGATCATTAAAATAAATCATTTAAATTAAAATTAAAATTATTCTTTTGGAACATATATCATAATATAAAAGAACATTACATTAATTAAAATTAACTCCATTGTGATTTTTGTCAAACATCATATTTTTAGAAGTGATTTACATAAACATGTAGTGTTCAATTTGATATCGATTGATTACAATAATAGAACTCAATATTTTTTTTGTTAATTTTTTAGAAGATAAATTAACAAATGCCAAATGATAAATAGTGTGGAGTATTATTTAAAAAATAATGATTCATTGAAAATGATTGTATATAGTTAAGGCAATTATTGATATTTCTTGAATAGTTTTTAAAATAAAAATTTTGAATTTATAGTATTACTGATAATGCACCTTCATGAGCTTTGCTAGAAAAGATATGCAAAAATAATTTGGATGGAATAACAAATTTGCAGTTATTATGATGTGTCACATAATTAATCAGAAACCCTTTGAGAATTGAAATTATCAAGGTTATAGAGATTTTGTACCTAATAAACTTTGAGGACATTGTTTATGATTTGAATTTGTAAATGTTGATGCATCCATATGAATAACTCTTATGATCTTACTGAAGCAATCATAAATCCTACTTTTGAGTCAACCCACTTTAAGTACTTTTTTCGTATAATAAAATATTTAAATAGTCATATAAAGGAATTATAACATATTATAATTAAACACCACTTGAAATATAATTAAAGACTTGATGCACCGCTTTAGACATAACTAAAAACATAAGAAATTATTAAAGATTTTTTCAATTAATAACCAAAATAATACACTATGAGTTGTAACCAAGTCATAATTTTTATATTATAGAATTTTCCGTTGTTTCTATTTTTATTTTTTCAGTAAAAGAATATTTTGATACAAGTGGAATTCATAATTTTTGGTAAATTTGATTAACACAATTGAGGATTTGATTTCAGGTTGAGAATATACCTTTTTTCTTTTTTTGAAAAAAACTTTGAAATAAATTATTTTTATGAGTCTTTTATATAAGATCACACATACAGTGAAAAAAATTTCATCAGTCATTAGTAAATTTATTTATATTTAACTTTCAATTATTAAAATTTCTTACATATAAAATATTAAAACTCAAAATTAATTTTTTATTTTAAAAATAAATTTCTGTGAATCGCACAAGTCACCTACTAATGTATATATATAAGTGTAGATCTATGATTTATTTGATTTAACTTATTATAAGTTGAAAATTGATAATTAAAAAGTATAAATTAATAACGTTTATTTTTCCCTAAATGGGCAAATTACATATACACCCCTTCAGGTTTGGTTAAATTACAGATACCCCTGAGGTTTCGGAAATTACATCCCGCCCCCTGAGGTTTGTATTTTCATAACAATTTACCCCCTGAGGTTTATATTTCATAACAAATTACCCCATAATTTCTTATGCAAATATAGCATTCAGGGGGAAATTCGTAATTTCTCAAACCTCAGGGGTATCTGTAATTTTGTCAAACCTGGAGGGGTGTATATGTAATTTACCCTTTTTAAATTCAAGGTAATTAGGATATTTTTTAAAATTTATTTGTACCTAATAAATTTAAATTATTATAAATAAATAAAGTACATTGAATAATCAAATATTTAATTTTTAAATTTAAAATAATAATAAAAAAATTATAAATAACTCGCGCAAAAAATTCGGATAGACGTGTAGAGGTTTGTAACCAAGAGTTGAACGATATTTTGGACACGTGCAGATTACTCTTCAATAGTGTGGCATTTCTGCTTTCCTATCACGATTGTTCGTTTACCGACCGCCCTATTTCGGATATACGGAAAGTCCGTCATTTGAAGAGGATATTCGTCTTGTTTGGTGGAGTTTTTTTTTAGTTTATTTTATATTTTAGTTTAATTTAAGTTATTTTAGGTCATGTTTGTTTGGACGGATTAGATTCGTATTTTCATGATTAATAGTCCTAGGACTACGAATTCATTGGATTATATATCCCATCTTAACTAATAGTCAAGTTTAAAATAATTAGTCCGTACTTTAATTGTTTAACCAAACATCGGATTTGTTAGAATTCAATGTATAAAAAGTATTGTATTATTGATTTATGTATGCTTGTTGTATATTACAAGATTGTTGTGTTCTGATCTGTATATTACAAGTCCTATATATAGAGAGGTTTTGGGAGTAGTAGGTGTAGAGTGGGTGGTGGTAGTGGATGGTAGTGGAGGTGGTGGGTGGTAGTGGAGATGGTAGGTGGAGTTGGTGGTGGGGTAATGGAGGTGTGTAGTGGTAGTGGTAGGTTTTAGTGGTGTAGGAGGTGTACATTAACAGCCCCCCTCAAACTCAAGGAGGATAGGAACTAACCAACTTGAGTTTGAAGAGAGTAACAAAAAAAGAAAAATAAACAGATAAATAAAACAGGATAGGAGACACGGTATGGTCGTGTCAGACCGATGTAGCAGACAGTTTATGGGGTCATGTCGGACCGTTGTAGCAGACACTGTGTGGTCGTGTCAGACCGATGTAGAAGACAGTTTACGTGGTCATGTCGGACCGTTGTAGCAGGACAGTTTACGGGGTCATGTCGGACCGTTGTAGAAGACAATTTACGGGGTCATGTCGGACCGATGTAGCAGACACTGTGTGGTCGTGTCAGA